>NC_064921.1:748657143-749286935 GCF_023897955.1 Schistocerca gregaria
ATCATCAGAATATGAAGAAATAAAAGAAAGGAGCTATTTAAACTTTGACTTCACTGGTAACACTTGACAGCTTAAAACTTTTATTTCATCTTGTACTGCGGGCACGCTCTCGTTGGCCCGACGTGTAACGGCACCCGTGGTGAAAGGGTTAATGAACGATGAGAACATTGCTGTTTCGCAGTTGAGACGGATACGTCACGACAGTGAAGAGCTGGACAAACCAGAGAAATCAAAAGTCTTATTTAAGGGAGGCATTTCCAACTACACCATCAGCTGAGAGAAAAGTGGCGGCTTACAGTTTGTGATAGAAATTGTCCCCACTGCTCTGATCTCGCCGACCGCTGTCGCAGAGCGGGTCTAGGCGCTTCAGTCCGGTACCGCACTGCTTCTACGGTCGCAGGTTCGAATCCTGTCTCGGGCATAGATGTGTGTGATGTCCTTAAGTTAGTTAGATTTAAATAGTTCTCAAGTCTAGGGGATTGATGTCTTCAGATGTTAACTCCCATGGTGCTTAGAGCCATTTGAACCATTTTTGAGCTCTGATGTCTCCATATTGCATTATCACTTGAGAACCTATGACATGAGAGAAGTAGGCCGCAAACGACATCATGTTTCATCTCCTTCATTTCATTTCATTTCATATACGTTCAGTTCAACGCATCTCAAACATATTTATAGGTCTTACGTATATAGCGATAAACAGTCTCCATGGTCAAAACAAAACAACGCAGGTTTCCATGTTCCAAAGTTCAAAAGTGACTGTGAAATTTTTAAGCACGACAAAGTTAAATCATGCAATAGAAAAAAATCCAACCCAACCAATGTTTCAGTCCCAACAACCAATTCAGTTTCCAAATCGCCTTCACACTTCTGCCTAACTAATCACGAGATTTAGTCACACAAAGATCTCACAAATTCAGCACAGTTTTAATCTAATTAAAGAAAAGATGTACTAGTGACAAGATAGTGAGCTCTTGTTTTGCGCAGCCGTCCGCTGTGGTCGAGCGGTTCTAGGCGCTTCAGTCTGAAACCGCGCGACTGCTACGGTCGTAGGTTCGAATACTGCCTCGAACATGGATGTGTGTGATGTTCTTCGGTTAGTTAGGTTTAAGTAGTTTAAGTTCTAGGGGACTTATGACCTCAGATGTTAAGTCTCGTAGTGCTCAGAGCCATTAGAAACATTTTTTTTGTTTTGCGCAGGGCAATTATACGGCAGCGGTTCTATGTGGTTTGAAAAGCGTAAGCAAAACATAAATCCGATCGATCAAACACGGTTTGAGACATAAATTTCTAAAATACGCCTTTAGCAGTTTAAAGTGTTAGGTGGCAAAGAGGTTAAGACTTTGGACTCCTACTCGAAAGAAGTAGAGTTCATCAACTCATCCCGCTTTAGGTTTAACTCGGTTTCCATACCTCATTCGAGATGAATACTGCGCTGTCTCCATAAACAAGGACTGCTGATTTCCCCCTGCGTCCTTTCCACCCAGAATTACCGCTTCGACTCTCACCTTCTTCTTTCAAACAGTATGCCACTGTGTAACTACTTTTGGTGGCCTTTTGTGTACTTCATCAAAGAGCTTAAAATACCTAGGACTGTTTTTCAAAGTATGCATAATAAATCGTGTACTTCAAGGGATAAACTAATAGATCGGAGGCTTTAATGTCATTAGCGACAGAACACAAAGTCGTCGCAAACAAGCCATGACGGATATACAGGAGATGGACGAAATTTTGGGAAGGCCGCGAGAAATATATGCGTGAACTTAAATGTAGCTGCTAGCCAACCGTGCGGATTGCGCTGTTCTGTCTGACCGTGTACGGTACGCCTGTAATGTCCTCAATATATTGGGAGCATCAGTCGTGGTTATACTGGTGTTCTATGTAGTTGTGAGTCCATTGTGTCTGAGAAAAAGCGGAAATATATCATCCGCTAAGTCACAAGCGAGCGAAAGTGTGTGCTGAGGATCGTGAAGGTCAGCCATTGGAAAGGATTGTGACGAAAATTAAGAAGACGACGACGGATACAAAGTCACTGCAGAACTGAGTGTAACATTCACGAACCCTGTCAGCACCAAAACAACTCCAAGGGAGCTCCATAACCAAAGATTTGCAGCGCCAGGTAGAATTTAAAACCCACTAATCAGTGATGCAATGCCCGTAACAGGAAAATGTGGTGCCGGAGCCGCAAAACCTGGGCTATGTAATGGAAGAATGTCATTTGGTCGGGAGAGTTTTGCATCACACAGTTTCCAACTTCTGGTTGAGTTTACGTCTCAAGAGTAAAACATGGGAGGCGGGGGAGGGGGGGGTGATGATTTGGGCAGCCATATCATGGTGTTCCTTTGGGTCCCATGGTTACCCTGCAAGGTCACATTACTGAAAAGGATTATGTGACCATTGCGGCTGACCTGGTCCATCCCACGGTCAATGTTTGTTCCCCAAATGTGACACTGTGTTCCAAGGCGACAGGCCCCCTGTTAACACAACTCGCACCATCTGGCACTGGTTCTGTGAGGTGAGAATGAACTACCACATCTCCTCTGGCCACTACAGTCACCAGGTCTCAATATCATCGGGACTTTGTGGTCTACTTTGGAGAGAAGGGTGCGTAATCGCTGTCCACACCCATGATTGTTACCTGAACTTTCCACTATTTTGCATGAAGAATGATATAAGATTTCTTTGAAAAATATACAGAACCTATATTTATCCAACCCGAGACGAGTGGAATCTGTTTTCAATGCCGACGGTTTTCCTGCATTGTATTAGGCACGGTAATAAGATGGGGTTTTGGTGTTTGCATATTTTTGTCGATACCCTGTAATATAGATTTAGGGCATTAGAAAGCGTTGTTAATAGTGCTCCTCGCTAATGCTAAAAACTTTTCAAATAGAAGTCTTGGGCAAGCATGAGAGAAAGAAAAATATTGTGGCGTTTTCAAAAATCCTATCCCTGCGTTTACCTAAAATAAATCAGCGCAAAAACAAAAACAAAAATCTTAATTCGATGTCTACTTAGCATTTTCCTTCTACTCTCGAAGGCGAAAACAGTGTCTTAAGCACGATTCGTGTTACATCTGCCAAAGAACCTTTATTATCAACCAAATACAGACAACATCAGAAGCTGAGTGACAAAGGCGGAGAAAGTTTTTTTCAGTGAAACAGCTCCACCCATATCAGATATTGATACGGAACTAAGGGAGAGTTTCCTGAAAATGTATACCTGGATCATTGGAAATCTGGAGAAGAAGAAAATGGAAGACTGAGATTCATTGGAAGAATACTAACAGAATGCAGTCCGAAAACAAAGGAAGTAGGTTACAGTACACTTGTTCGTCCACTGCTTGAATACTGCTCTCCGGTGTGGGATCCGTACCAGATGGGCTTGATAGAAGACATAGAGAAGATCCAACGGAAAGCAGCGCACTTTGTTACAAGATCATTCAGTAATCGCGAAAGCGTTACAGAGATGATAGATAAACTCCAGTGGAAGACTCTGCAAGAGAGACGCTCGGTAGCTCGGTACGGGCTTTTGTTGAAGTTTCGAGAATATACCTTCACCGAGGAGTCAAGCAGTATATTGCACCCTCCTACGTATATCTCGCGAAGGGACCATGAGGATAAGATCAGAGAGATTAGGGTCCACACAGAGGCATACCGACCATCTTTCCACGAACAATACGACACTGGAATAGAAGGGCGAACAGATAGAGGTACTCAAGGTACCCTCCGCCACAAACCGTCCGGTGATTCGCGGTGTATGGATGTAGACGTAGACGTAGATATAGATATAGATGTAAAAGCAATGTTCGAATCCTGCCTCGCGCATGGGTGTGTGTGATGTCCTTAGGTTAGTTAGGTTTAAGTAGTTCTAAGTTCCAGGGGACTGATGACCTCCGATGTTAAGTCCCATACTGCTCAGAGCCATTTGAATCTTCCCGAATGCGAGTCTAGTGTGCTAACCATTGCGCCAACTTGCATATTAATGTCCTCTAACAGGTGTCCTGAGCTTTTGAGCAGACAGTGGATAGGCTTTATACGAACAGAACAGTTGAAATACGGTAGTAACGTCCTGTGAAAGTAGTTACAGGTACGTCAATGAACATCGTAAATAGACCAAAAGTACAATAATTTACTCAGCAACTGGTATGGTAAATTGAATATTGAGGCATATCAGGGATGTGGACAAATAGAGAATGCTTCGCTTGTATGACACTCCATGTATGAAAAAAAAATCTGTTGTCACCATCTTTTGTATTGCAATTTTTTTTCTTTTCTCGTGAGTGATAACTATGGGTAGCATCACATCAGTAAGCACAGCATAAGAGATGTACAGAACGGAGCGCCCATACAGAGTTGCTTTATACTTTCATATGGTTTACATCTACATTTACATCTACATCTACATCTACATCCATTCTCCGCAAGCCACCTGGCGGTGTGTGGCGGAGGGTACCCTGAGTACCTCTATCGGTTGTCCCTTCTATTCCAGTCTCGTATTGTACGTGGAAAGAAGGATTGTCGGTATGCTTCTGTGTGGGCTCTAATCTCTCTGATTTTATCCTCATGGTCTCTTCGCGAGATATACGTAGGAGGGAGCAATATACTGCTTGACTCTTCGGTGAAGGTATGTTCTCGAAACTTTAACAAAAGCCCGTACCGAGCTACTGAGCGTCTCTCCTGCAGAGTCTTCCACTGGAGTTTATCTATCATCTCCGTAACGCTTTCGCAATTACTAAATGATCCTGTAACAAAGCGCGCTGCTCTCCGTTGGATCTTCTCTATCTCTTCTATCAACCCTACCTGGTGCGGATCCCACACTGCTGAGCAGTATTCAAGCATTGGGCGAACAAACGTACTGTAACCTACTTCCTTTGTTGTCGGATTGCATTTCCTTAGGATTCTTCCAATGAATCTCAGTCTGGCATCTGCTTTACCGACGATCAACTTTATATGATCATTCCATTTTAAATCACTCCTAATGCGTACTCCCAGATAATTTATGGAATTAACTGCTTCCAGTTGCTGACCTGCTATTTTGCAGCTAAATGTTAAGGGATCTATCTTTCTATGTATTCACAGCACATTACACTTGTCTACATTGAGATTCAATTACTTCGGAAGACTTCTCTCCATTGAGAATGACATGCTGCGTTCTGTTATCTAGGAACTCCTCAATCCAATCACACAATTGATCTGATAGTCCGTATGCTCTTACTTTGTTCATTAAACGACTGTGGGGAACTGTGTCAAACGCCTTGCGGAAGTCAAGAAACACGGCATCTACCTGTGAACCCGTGTCTAAGGCCCTCTGAGTCTCGTGGACGAATAGCGCGAGCTGGGTTTCACACGACCGTCTTTTTCGAAACCCATGCTGATTCCTACAGAGTAGATTTCTAGTCTCCAGAAAAGATATTATACTCGAACATAATACGTGTTCCAAAATTCTACAACTGATCGACGTTAGAGATATAGGTCTGTAGTTCTGCACATCTTTTCGACGTCCCTTCTTGAAAACGGGGATGACCTGTGCCCTTTTCCAATCCTTTGGGACGCTTCGCTCTTCTAGAGACCTACGGTACACCGCTGCAAGAAGGGGGGCAAGTTCCTTCGCGTACTCTGTGTAAAATCGAACTGGTGTCCCATCAGGACCAGCGGCCTTTCCTCTTTTGAGCGATTTTAATTGTTTCTCTATCCCTCTTCGTCTATTTCGATATCTACCATTATGTCAACTGTGCGACAATCTAGAGAAGGAAGCACAGTGCAGTCTTCCTCTGTGAAACAGCTTTGGAAGAAGACATTTAGTATTTCGGCCTTTAGTCTGTCATCCTCTGTTTCAGTACCATTTTGGTCACAGAGTGTCTGGACATTTTGTTTTCATCCACCTACCGCTTTGACATAGGACCAAAATTTCTTAGGATTTTCTGCCAAGTCAGTACATAGAACTTTACTTTCGAATTCATAGAAAGCCTCTCGCATAGCCCTCCTCACACTGCATTTCGCTTCGCGTAATTTTTGTTTGTCTGCAAGGCTTTGGCTATGTTTATGTTTGCTGTGAAGTTCCCTTTGCTTCCGCAGCAGTTTTCTAACTCGGTTGTTGTACCACGGTGGCTCTTTCCCATCTCTTACGATCTTGCTTGGCACATACTCATCTAACGCATATTGTACCATGGTTTTGAACTTTGTCCACTGATCCTCAACACTATCTGCACTTGAGACAAAACTTTTGCGTTGAGCAGACAGGTACTCTGTAATCTGCTTTTTGTCACTTTTGCTAAACAGAAAAATCTTCCTACCTACGTACTCCACACGTACTCCGCTACCCTCGTAGCCGCTTCCGGCGTGTAGTGCACGCCTGACCTATTCAGGGGGACCCTACATTTCTCCACCCGATAGCGGAGGTCGAGAAATTTGCACCCCAGCTCTCCGCTTCTTCCGTTGATACCACGATAAAAAATTCTGCCTTAACGATCAGAACACAAAATTAATTTCTCTCTGCAGTGCTTTATTTTTAAATGACATCAAAACAAAATCGACAGATCAGATTATGAGACATATTTTAGGATGATTATTAGATTACCAGAAATTGTCATTAGGTATCGTTAGAACACGTAAATTAGGATTTTTTTGGGCGTCAAGGAAGCAGCGACGGACGATGCTGTTAACTGGCGCAATTCAGCTGTGTCTACTCTGAACGTAAGCATCTGAGTCTGCTGGTGCGAGGGTACATTAAGGATAAAAAATGTAATTATACATGAAATGTAGTTTGAACTTAATTTCAACTAAACAATTTATAATACATATCTTGAAATATATCAGTAATACGTTATTCTGAAAATTATGCAACAACGGAGAGTGCATTACGGAACAGAGAGTGCGTTATAAAACTATGCTAAGTAGGAGCTTTGATCATTTGGTATAGTCACTACATGGCAAACTTTACATATGATATAAAAATTATAAATAAATAAAATAAATGTAATAGTTACGTAAAGATGAAAAGTTAGCACAAGAAAATGTGGAGCACTACATCAAAAAAATAAAAAGACTGATGATTAAAAAAAACTGTGGGTAGCCACATAGCCTCACGCCACTTTATTCTAATTGTTTGCCTCTGTTTAACGATCCATCAACTTCTAGGTCGTTAGACACGCATCATTGACGTCCATATTTAAAAGCACCTCGGAATAAATTAGCCACGTATTTTAGTAAGGCCTACATTACACTACAAAAGAACTGCGTCAAATATATTTTATAAAAGATTTTTTATAATACCTTTGAGGGTGTACTGGAATGCTTTTATATAAGTTGGAGCGTAGCAATTATTTTTCATATACGAGGGTAAGTCAATTATAATCCGAAATTTAGTTATATTTTTGTTTATTTTGGGAGTACTGTCGTTTTACTTTGATGACGCATGCTTTGTTTATTTGCTGTTATATATTTGCAATTTTCAAGAGGCTAAGTTAGTTTCGTTATCGCTGCCGTGCTGTTAATCATGGCTGCTCCACTGTCTATTCGCACCAAAAAAGAGCAACGTTCAGTGACCCGTTTTTTGTGGTCGGAAGGCGTATCAGGGACCGAAATTGATCGAAGACATTCGGTACAGTACGAAAACAGTTTTTTTTGCCAAAACGGAGTGTCTACGAATGGATTGCAAAATTCCGAAATGGTCGCACAAGTGCTACGCACGATGAAGGAGCCGAACGACCGTTTACCGGCGCAAATGAAGAAACCATTGCGTGTTCACGTGAAATGACAACTTCTTAGACAGGATCATTACTGGTGACGAAACATGAATCCCTCATTACGAGTCGAAGAGTATACGGCAGAGTATGGAATGGAAATATCCAAATTCGTCATGCAAGAAAAAGTTCAAGACTCAACCGTCCGCAGGAAAACTGTTGCTTACGGTTTTTTGGGACGCACAAGGTCCAGTACTGGAACATTATGGGGAAAGGGGCACAACAATGAACAGTGTACGTTACAGCGAGATGCTTACTGCAAGGCTAAAGCTTGACGCCCAGGATTGCTGTCAAAAGGTGTTGTGTTGTTGCACGACAATGCCCGTCCGCTTACTGCTGCCCATACTGCTGAAACGCTCCAGAAACTCAAATTTGAAGTTTTGGATCATCCTCCATAAAGTCCTGACCTTGCCCCATCTATCACTTGTTTGGTCCACTCAAACAGGCATAAGGGGCCGTCGATTTGCCTCGGACGAAGCAGCGAAAGAAGCGGTGCATTCCTAGCTCGCAGCTCAACCGAGAACCTTCTTTTATGAGGCCATGAGGACCTTTGTACAACGATGGAGCAAGTGCGTTGAAACGCAAGGAGACTATGTCGAAAAATGATGTTCTTCTAAGTTTCCTATTTGATTACAATAAAATCTTATAACTACTTTGCTTATAATAATTGACTTACCCTCGTATATAAAAAAATATCGAAGATCTTTGACAATGTAAAGCGGGCCAAGGAAACAGTTTCCTAATTTGGGTAATTTATTGAATAACGGAAAGCTGATGGAAAAACAGAATAAACTGTAGGGCTTAGCAGATCGTCGACGATGAGGTCGCGATGGGAGTACCACAATCAGCGAGTATGCATTAGAATAAAGCAACTGTGTTGGTTCTTTGCTGAGATACCGTTTTCTGCGTATTTTCAGTCATGAGAAACGGACAATATTTTCCTTCTTTTTCTTTCTTTGTTTATTATCTTGTGATCAAATCGTTGTTGTTGATTGACTGGGCAAGGACAGGAAACTGAGTTGGTCTTACAGACAGCAAAATCGGGAAAAGGAAGCGAGGATCGATGTTTATATCTGACTCCGTCAGGATGCACGTCCTATTCGTTCACAAGTGGGCCACGGTCCTCCGTTTAGTTTTTTTTTTTTTTTTTTTAATTTTTGTTTTTGTAGCGCAACTGAAGAAGTACTTTTCACTATTCATGGGCTCATTGCCTGTTTACCAGATTCGTAAAGCAGGCTTTTTCATAAAATGTGGATCTGAGAAGCAGTCATTTTAACTGTAAACGACTATCGCTCAACGAGTCAGAAAAGTTCGCTTCATTTCAGCAGGCTGTTGTGTCGTCACACATCTGTCATTTTGGATGATTTGATCAATGGTCTTCTTATTCACATCATTCACTGCCATCGATGGTCTACCGCATCATGGATTTTCCAGTAGAGGGAAATCACCTTCTTTAAACGTCTGCAACCACTGCTGGATACTGCTGCTATCCACTGTGTCCTCCCCATAAATAGAGAGCAACTTCCTGTGAACCTATGTGGTAGAGTCATCGCCGGTCTTGAAAAGGAACTTCACCACCGAACGTTTACGCAACCTGACGTCTACTTTACGGTCCATTATGGCTCACCTGTAAATAAAAAAAAAATACTTTTATATACCAACTTATAGCTAAATATTTGCAAGTATGACCCCAAAAAAATTCATTCTTCTCCTGCAAAAAATTAAAAAATTAGAGACGACTGTGCAAAACTTTTTGAACGCCAATTGTAATTATAATTCTTTATAAACTTGAACTTTTGGCGAAAATTAAAATCTATCTGAAAATGTTCATTGAATAACAGTCGTTTTAAAATCTTCAGTAAATGGTTTGACTTGCGCAGTGCGCATCACACAAAAGAAGGTAAACAGTCTGTGAAGCGCATTTCAGTTGTGTACTAAAGCTCCATTCCGTGAAATTTATGAACTTCAGGCGGTCAGCACGAGAAATCCAAGACAGACAGCGGAGACAGAGGCCGTAAACTTAGGTCGTGTTCCTTCTTTCAGAGATTTTACTTCCCCATGTTTTCTAAACAGACTAATGGTAGTTCAAATGTATGGTGCAGCCCCCTCTCAGAGCACAAAAGAAGTGCAAACAAAGTTAATACCAGCCCAGCTGCTACACACCCAATCCCCCACAACACTTTGGAAGGGAAGAAACTTGATAAAGCTACACAGTACTCCACGCAAGTTTTCACCGTCTTTCTGGAAACTGCTACATTGTAAACATTCCCTTCATTGAGGGAACATCTGTACTAGTTTCGAAACGAGTCGATGAATCTTTTAGAAAGCTCCTCCTTGCCCCATCACTGTTGCAGTTTCGTGACAGGTGGTACAAACCAAAAGCGAAAAAGCTGTTTTCTGGGAATTTTTCTGTCAGACGGCGAGAAAAGTTATTATGACGCGAACGTAAGCAGGTATTAAAAACTAGATGGCTCTTAAATATTTACTGAAGTGGAAGTGCGTGAGACAGAAAATGTGTCCCGATGTGATTTGGCGTTGCACAGGACAGTAGGAAACAAAATAGGTCATAAAGAAGAGTTACTATAGCGGAATTGCGGGAGGCAAAAAAAGTCTCACGATCTTTTGTGATCATAAATCCACGAAATGCCAACATATTTAAATTAGAAAGTCATCGTATTTTATATCATAATCATAAGATGCTTTAAAAGAACGTTGCATGCGAATGTGACTCACAGTACAAAACAAACTGCAGCCAAGTACGAAGCCCAAAAAAATATTATCACAGTCTACGTGCATAGAGGATCAGCCACTGGCCACTGGCACTTCTTTCGCGAATGAAGCGAGGAAAAATATCTATATGAATCCATACATGCCCATGTCTCCCCTTTACTTCTTTCTCATAAACCTTACGCTACACAACAGTTAGCAGACTTAAGATAGTATCTTTCAGTCACGAATAGATAAGGTTGAGATCTAATAGAATACGATAACAGAAATACTGAAATTGTGTTTCATTTAAAATCTTCCTAATTTACTGAATATCTATTTCAGTGCAGGACATGGACAACTGCCCATCATGGAAAACACACTGCGAAATGAAACACCCAGACATGTCACTCTGCCCTACTCAAGTATGTAAACAGGTAACTACACAGAAGCTTGTCTTTGTCTTGCTCAGCAGTTCTCCTGACAGGAAATATATGGCACTTTTTACATATAATTTTCTTATAAAATCCATACCTGTTCGTAAATGCTAAGTATTAAAAAGTCGCTCCAGAACCGAACCTTACCAAGAAGTCTTCCACCTATCTTTCTCTTCAAGATAATCAGATTTCTTTTTATTTTCTCCGCCTTTTCACATATTGATTCAGTTTTAACCCTTCTTTGAGAGAGTTTAGATATATTGCAAATAGCTATCGGAGTAACAAATCTGTGCATCCAGTTTCCGCAACAAGTACTGTATATAAATACACTACTGGCCATTAAAATTGCTTCACTATGAAGAAATGCAGATGATAGTCGGGTATTCATTGGACAAATATATTATACTAGATCTGACATGTGATTACATTTTCACGCAATTTGGGTGCCTAGATCCTGAGAAATCAGTACCCAGAACAACCACCTCTGGCCGTAGTAATGGCCTTGATACGCCTGGGCATTGAGTCAAGCAGAGCTTGGATGGCGTGTACAGGTACAGCTGCCCATGCAACTTCAACACGATACCACAGTTCATCAAGAGTAGTGACTGGCGTATTGCGACAAGCCAGTTGCTAGGCCACCATTGACCAGACGTTTTGAATTGGTTAGAGATCTGGAGAATGTGCTGGCCAGGGCAGCAGTCGAGCATTTTCTGTATCCAGAAAGGCCCGTACAGGACATGCAACGTTCTTGGATGATCAAGGTGAGGTGCATTTGGAATTCATGCCTAAAGGCATCATCATAAACACTGCAAGGCACTGCGAGACCCTCAGAAAACTGGAAGCATGAATTCGAAGAATTCGTCCATACATTGAGCACTCTTCCAGCACGACAGTGCCAGACCACACACGAGAGCTGCGGCGTCTGCAACAATCCAACTGTTTGGTTTCACTGTCATCAATCATCCTCACACAGTCCCTACCGGGCCCCATACGATTTTCATCTGTTTCCAAAACGTAAAGAACACATTCGAGGACTTCACTTTGACAGTGATGAAGTGGTGCAAACAGAGACAAGGCTGTGACTCCGCCAATGAAGTCAAACATTCTACAGTGACGGGATCAACAAACTAGTCTCTCGTTGGGAGAAATTTGCTCGTCGTCAGTGTGACTATGATGGGAATAAGTATTTAGTCATGAAGAATAACACTGAAAGTAGGTTTTATTTTTAAAAAAAACTTTAAAATTTTTCACATAAGCAATTCGGGGGCATTACTTTTCAGCTCACCATTGTTCTTTCCAAGCGAGTTTTGCCTTTTATATTAAAGGAATATTAAGTGTATGTTTTTAGATATACGTCTGTCTGTCCAAAATCTGTGTTTACTTTCATCAAATCATTTATTAGAGTGCGCTCCTCCACTTCATTTAAGAAAAATGGTTCAAATGAGTCTGAGCACTTTGGGACTTAACATCTGAGATCATCAGTCCCCTAAACTTAGAACTACTTAAACCTAACTAACCTGGGGGCATCACACACATCCATGCCCGAGACAGGATTCGAACCTGCGACCGTAGCAGCTGCGCGGTTCTGGACTGAAGCGCCTAGAACCGATTGGCCACCGTGGCCGGCACCATTTAAGAAAATTTGTCACTTATTCGTGTCGAGATCTTCTGGATTTCTCGTTTTGAAACTTCAGTTTTCGTTAGCTAAATCATGTGAAACACTACATTGGTGAACAGGCAAGAGCTTGAAATATATAGCGCGAGAACTGTGACGATTTTTGTCCTAACACTAATATTGACGCCCCTAAGACGAGGAATATCAAGCGACCAATCGGTAGATAAATATTACATTGTAGTAACAAAACACGTTTGTATCTATAAAAAATTATTGCTATCGAAATAATTTGCTTGTTGTACTAAGCAGTTCTTGCTCTCTTAATTTTCTTGCCTTAGAAAGAAAATCCTCTGCCACTTTGTCGTTTACCCCTCCAACTGACTTCTTATACGTTTCAACGTTGTCTTCCATTACTTACCTCTTCGTAAGAGAGATAGTGTAACGAGGTAATTTCTGCTTTACTCTTTTTGTATTCCCAGATTCATGTTACAGCAATCTGTTATGATATGTGAAATGTTTCTTTTGCTGTCGTATGTTAGTTATATCTTCTTTAATACTCCAAGCATTGTGTTCCATTTTGCGTACCTGATCGCGTATTTTAGCACTCACAGTACACGAACGTTTACGAGGGAACATTAATACCGTATCTTAACAGCCTTCTCCAGTGAGGAGTCCAGCCAGGAACGCTTTGGTTCCTTTTTTGCTGCAATAAATTTGTTTAAGCGAGTGAGCTGCGAGAGCGATTTTTTAAGGTCTAACGACTGCGATAACGGAAGGAGACGCAAGGTCAGCCAGTACGGTGTTTAGTTCGCGCCCAGCTATGTCTCAGCACAGCCATTAACTTCTTGTACCTCCCGAAACTAATGGCCAGCTCTCCTGCAGACAATTAACATACACACTCGCCCAGTCTCCAATTCTTTTTCGCCCTTTTGTTGTTTTCGGTTAGGCCTGAGATATCTCGACTGGATTGCGTTTTATACTGTTGCTACAATGCTATAAACAAAGTACGTTCATTATATTGCTTATAACTCAACCTTGGGAAGGCCCAACGATCGTGCCACTGCCACCGAACGTATCTTTTCAAGAATTCAGAAACATCATTTCCCTCATAATCGAAACATTATAAATATGTAATTCAAAATCCGTTAGGTGAATATACGGCCTTCAAATGTGCGTGCGTTATACTTTTTAGGCCATAAGCCGACCATCAGATTCAGTAATAGTAGCGTATGGATCTGATTTGACTTTTGAATTAGCGCTTCCCTTCGATCTATCTCACTAGGACGAATATTTCGCATGAAGATTGAAAAAATTTCGCTACTGGAAACTGGTTTAAGTACATATGTGTTCTACGGGGTGTTCAAGAAGTCTCTCGGCAGTGCCGTATGATTGTTCGCCTGCCTGGGTTACTTCCCTTCAAGTGGACTCTCCCAACATTCCACTGTTTCGTTTATCTCAGCCAGCGTCAGTAGTATCGTTGGCGTGTCTCGTTACGCGTTGACGTGAACGTTTAAGTTTAATTCCTTTGTTCGTTTGTTTCGTTTTTGTCGCTGTTAAAATGCCAACCATTGAGGAACATGTGTTTTTAGACGAACAAGGGTTCAAAGCTGGAGGTAAATACACAGTTTCAGTTCGTCAAACATTTAATTCAGTTTTCCCGGAGACAACACTCCCACATCGCGATACTGTGCGAGATTTGATTAACAAATTTCGAAGTACGGGTTCAGTGACAGATACACCGAGAAGTGGTCGTCCTAGCGTTTTGTCTGAGGATAAACTACTCGATGTTTCCGATAAAATGTCCATGAGTCCGAACAAGTCAGTAAGAAAACTCGCCCAGAAAATCGATGTTAAGTGTCGGGATGGCACACACAGCTGTAAGAAAAAATTAGAACTTTTCCCATACAAAGTGACATTCGTGCAAGAACTGAAAAATACTGATCATGGCAAAGGACTGCATTATTGTCAATGGTTCAAAAATTTCGTTCTACAAAATGGGAGGGATATTTTTAATGAAACGTTTTTCACTGATAAGGCGTGGTTTCATTTATCCGGGTACATGAACTCGCAAAATTCTCGTATGTGGAGTACTGCGAATCTATTGTGTATTCATGAGGAACCACTTCATTCTGTGAAAATAGGAGTTTGGATTGTAATTTCTAGGCGTCGGATTGTGGGTCCTATATCTTTCAGCGAAACAATAAACGCACAACGATACTGCAGTGATTTTCAGTACCCATTAATAGAAGAACTTGTGTTAAGTGAAATACTGAGCGGTTGTTTTCAACAAGATGGTGCAACCGCGCATACAGCTCGCGTTTCAATCTCACTGCTTGCCGATGTTTTTGGTGATCGCATAATTTCACAGGGACTTTGGCCTCCACGATCGCCTGACCTAACACCGCCTGACTTTTTCGTCTGGGGTGCAGCGAAAGCAACTGTCTATAAAAACTGTCCAAAATCTATCGATGAATTGAAAACTGCAATATCCACTTTCACTGCTTCTGTTACAGAAGAAATGTTACAGCTTGTGTTTGGAAGCATGATTAGACGAATTCAAATGTGTATTCAACAACAAGAGGGACACCTTCAGCATTTAATGTGAAAATTTGTAACTAAAAATGAATATTCAATAAATTAATAACTTGTATTTCACTGAGTTTTATTTCCGAATGTTCACTGCGGCATACGACACGCGCGGGTAACTATGATACGGCACTGCGGAGAGACTTCTTGAACACCCCGTACATCGGTTAAGTTGCAACAAATAAATGTTATCTTAATGGGACATAAAATGGATATAGCATTTGCAAGTACAACTTTGCAAAACTATCACCTCTAAGTACAATGGTTATAGATTAGAATAGTGTTTAAAGTACCGTCGACAACGAAGTGATTAGAGATGAAGCGCAAGCTCGGTTGGGAAGGATGGGAAGGAAATCGGCCGTGGCCTTTCGAAGGAACCATCCCGGCATTTTCTTTAATTGATTTAGGGAAATCACGGAAAACCTAGATGAGGATGGCTGGACTCGTGTTTGAACCGTCGTCCTCCCGAAAGCGAATTACTGCGCTATCTCATTCGGTGTAAGTACAATGGTGGTGAAAACTTAATGACGAAAGTAGCTTTCGCAAATGCGTCACTGCCAAGTATCGTAGCTCAATGAAACTTGGACCATACATAGAAAGATTTGTCACAGTGTAGTACAGAAGATAGCTGAAGGAAATACGCAAAGATGCGAACAGAAATGACAGCTTTATTCAAAAGCAATACACTGAAGTCACTGCGATTTATGATGGTCCTCTGAACATTACGAAAGAGGGGACATGTTTCTAACAGGGTGTTTGATCACAACGAACGGCAGTGCATGCTTTGCAACGAGCACCAATTCTGGCCACAACGTTAGTGAGAAGTTCTTTTAAAATTTAAACGGCGGCGCGTTTCGAACCCGGGACCGAAGGCTATTTGATTAGGGGCCAAAGACGCTACTACTTCACCACGGGGCTACAAGCGCACAGGGCCAAAGTACTGCTAAAAATAAAAAGACACAGACACACACACACACACACACACACACACACACACACACACACACATTGACCTGACGCTACCCTTAGTTAGTTGTTTATACACAAAAGAAACGCAAAGTCTTGCGCTGCAGTCTACCCATTTCCTTCCTGAGAGCTTTTTGAAACAATAGGCTTGGACCTCTGTACCGTGCAGGCCTCCAGCTGTGTGCACAAGTTGAGCTTTTACGACCGAGACTTACGGTAGATTATGCGGACGCTTCGCCGGCGTAAGCTGGTCTTACCACTTAAAGGAAGCACCGAGTAAAGTGGGACATACACAACCAAGTAGAAATACTTACAGAGAATTGACAGTTTGATCCTCCCTATACTGCTAAAATTTTCTTCAAATTACAGAGCACTGCCGAAGATATACGAAGAAAAAACTCTATAGATCTGATTCAAACACTAGCACAGATACATGAATGTTTAATGGTGTATAAAAGAAATATTACGGTTAACCGATTTCGACTTTAATGAGTCATCATCAGAATTAAAAATCTAAAAAAGAGAAAAACGCAAAAATTCTGTTAAATATAAACAGTTACATTCATAAAGATATTAAGAACGCAAACGAAAGAGAAAAATAGACATGCCCACTATATTTAATAGTAATTTTTCTTTTCTGACTTTTCTAAATGTTTCGTTCGGATGATGACTGATTCGAGTCGCAATGATTAACTGAAATATATCTACTAAATACCGATGAAGACATTGGTCAATGCGACGAAATTTAAAATAGATCGTGCACTCCAGTTTCACAGTGTCAAATTTCATAGAACGGATATATTAATCAACAACTAAACAGAAATGCAACTTCAAGTATGGATCACACGAACAAAGAATAGCATCATGAAGGCAGAATTGGAAGTCTTGCCTGAATACCTGGGGGGATATTTACTGACAGGAGAGAGATAACTGTTTATAAGAACCTTTAAAAAGAGAGCCATGCGACAACACTGCATTAGTTTTCCCATTTCCTCAAGAGGAGGAGGGAGAGGGAGGAGATTAATGTTTAACGTCCCATCGAAAATGGGGTCATTAGAGACGGAGTATAAGCTCGTATTAACGAAGGGTGGCGAAGGAAATCGGTGAAGTGATTTACAGAAATCACGGAAAACCTAAATCAAGATGGCCGGACGTGGGTTTGAGCCTTAGTCCTCCCGAATGCGTTCTCAAGAGGAAGTGCACACAGAAATTTTGAAACGAAAAGAAGGATAAGTTCCCAGTAGTAACGGACTACAGTCAGAACCGTTCCAAGAAATAAAATTCCAAATCTATGCCTTCTGAGAAAGGAAAGTTTTCATTCAGACCAGTATACCAACCATGTAGAAGGAAGAGAGATGGTTATCATTAAGATCATATAGTCAAAACGTACAGACCTACCTGCCTGATAAAATAGCGGTACGTAAGCGATAGCTAATGGTGTACAGAGATCTAATAGGCAGTAGTCAGTCACAGAATGGCTTTAGGAAGAGCAAATCTATTAACGAGGCTATAAATCAGTCGAATATGGTGCAGGTGTGAAGATGAACTTCACCATAATTTTCGATAATCTTTGGTGGTCTTCTTCGTTCGTAAAGTTTACACAGCTGAAGTTACCCAAACGCTCTTTTTTTCTCTCGTTCTCCGATTACTCCCACGGTAGGGTAGTGACATAGACCTCCTAAGACGACACTCAAACTAGAAATAAAGGAAAGAATACCGTCAGGGGTCATTATGTTGTACAGTCACTGTGATGCAGTGATGGAGCAACTATTGGGAATTGTCTGTGCGATGGCAGGTGGGGTCCTTGCCTACGCAGCAGATAGATATCCTCATAGTAATTTATGGAAATTCTGGAGCTCGCTTAGAATAAAAGTGAAATGCAGCTTTCTCCGTGAAAGGAAAACTGAGGATTGCCGCGGACAACACTATTAACAAGCAGCTGGTGGGAGAGATATCAAGAGCCTGGAATCTTGTTTCTATAGTGGATGTATTTGCGATAAGTAACAAAGTGGTAAGTTGATATCTGAACGAGGGTAGGACGTACGACGCCTATATTCTTAAAATCTTTGAGGAAATCTCGCAGTTCATGAACAAAACTGCAACAGAAAATGTCCGGTTACCACTGAATCTCATTCAACTTTATCACGATGTCATATATACATTTATAGTCAATGTGTGAACGTCCAAACCTCAGCAGGTGAGAGCTGTTCAAATCCTCTATAGGATGCAGCGCAGTGTCCTTATGAGGATATCTCTGGTGCCTACCACACAACCTCCATAGGATCTTAGCGGTACGAGGAATGTATCCGATCGACTTAACATGAGGAGGGGTGTCGAATATTGGCTTAGAAAAGTCAAATTAGAAAAATTAAGAGAAATAATTGGTACATTAATCACTGACAGAAAAGGGCTAAAAATATGGATTATGGCAGATGAATGGCAACGCATGTGGGAGATTACCAGTACTGAAAGAAGACCATGTGGTATCGTAGAGACATTGATCACGCGAAAATGATTCACTTACTTTTTTCGAAGGGGATAATCTACCTGTTTATAGGACACGAATCGACCCTAATTATCTGTGTAGTAACAACCGACGCATTTGTGAAGAAACTGGAATACCTGAATCTGTAGCGCCAAAACGCTTCGATCAAAGCTCACAGCTGAATCGGAGACATTGTCCAAGTGGTCGTACTTTCTATAACGTAACACCTGACAAACGAATAAGTACCGTCTAAACAGATTATCAAACAGATATTCCAAGAACGAGCTACAAAAATATGTGAATCTTCAGAGAGAAAGAGAACACGAAACTTTTGATTATGTCAACTTGCATTGCTTCGCTGTACACCCACCATCGAAGGAGAAAAATTATGATGACGTCAGCATTTAGCACAGAGCACTTGATTTTCTCAAGATGTACCAGAAGTCTCCAGTCCTGAGCTGCTAGAGAGTATCAACGATTCAAGATCGGTGTGCAGCCTAAGATGAGATATTGCGAATAGTTCGCCACTAGCAGAGGAAGTGAGAAAGCCTCAAGACTACTGCGAACATCTGACAGAATGAAGCAGGGGGGTGCCGGGAATGTTGCAGCGGTCTGAATATGAAGTAACAAAATGTGGTTGATGGACTGTCCGTCATCAGGTGCAAATAAAACCATAACAGAATTTTGAGCAACAACGCCAAGCATTATCACAACTTTTTGCCCCCTTTTTATTATGTTTGTTAGATAACCCTTTGCCTTCTTCTCTATCGTATATCTTATTCTTATTCCCTTCTTCCCCCTCCCTCTCTTTCTTCCTTTTGTAGAGCACTTTCAGAACGAAAAAAAATATTAGTTTATTGTGGATCTTAGCATTAACTATGAAACAAGGCCGCATTACCTTTTACGTTACAGGTCATCCGTAAAAACAGCAACTGAATAATAATAATAACAATATGATACAACATTACGGTAAATAGATCAACCCTCATTGCAAAATAGTCAATACATATATTTAATTTATTTATAAATACTCTTTTGACATTCTCACTTATTTTAATGTCTAAAACCATTAGAGATTTCAGAAAAGCCACCTGTACCAGCAGAAGACAATGCTAAATGGAATTTAACAAGAGAAAAAAATCTCTACAAAACAGTGAAAACTATTCATAGGAGTCCTCACAAATTTCTAAGAACGCCAACTGATACTTGGTGTGAGTGTCTTTTCTGAGAGTAATTTCGCTTGATTTTTCTGGAACAGAATATTATCACACATGGACCAGTGATCTTTGTATTATAAGAGTAGTTCTATCATTTGAAACTAGCTGTCTGGTTCTTCTTCTGGCATTCCCACAAATTCTTGATGGAATTAACATCGGAGAACTGTGGAGTTATTTCTAATTAACGACCTGAGAACAGCATTCAGTCTGTTGTTCTTGTTGTGGTCCTCAGTCCTGAGACTGGTTTGATGCAGCTTTCCATGCCACTCTATCCTGTGAGGGCTTCTTCATCTCCCAGTACGTACTGCATCCTACATCTTTCTGAATCTACTTAGTGTATTCATCTCTTGGTCTCCATCTACGATTTTTACCCTCCGCGCTGCCCTCCAACGCTAAATTTGTGATCCCTTGATGCCTCAGAATATGCGCTACCAACCGGTCCCTTCTGCTTGTCAAGTTGTGCCACAAACTTCTCTTCTCCCCTATTCTATTCAATACCCCCTCATTAGTTACGTGATGTACCCATCTAATCATCAGCATTCTTCTGTAGCATCATATTTCGAAAGCTTCTATTCTCTTCGTGTCGAAACTAGTTATCGTCCATGTTTCACTTCCATACATGGCTACACTCCATACAAATACTTTCAGAAATGACTTCCTGACACTTAAATCTAGACTCGATGTTAACAAATTTCTCTTCCTCAGAAACGCTTTCCTTGCCATTGCCGGTCTACATTTTATATCCTCTCTACTTCGACCATCATCAGTTATTTTGCTCCCCAAATAGCAAAACTCCTTTACTACTTTAAGTGTCTCATTTCCTAATCTAATTCCCCCAGCATCACCCGACTTAATTCGACTACATTCCATTATCCTCGTTTTGCTTTTGTTGGTGTTCATCTTAAACCCTCCTTTCAAGACACTGTCCATTCCGTTCAATTGCTCTTCCAAGTCCTTTGCTGTCCCTGACAGAATTACAATGTCACTGGCGAACCTCAAAGTTTTTATTACTTCTCCGTGGATTTTAATACCTAATCTAATATGTTAGATCGTGTATTTAATTGGTCCTATTAAGCTTCCTTGAGACGCACCCTATATTATTCGCGTTTTCAACTGAACCCGTTTCGAAGACAACGCATTCGCCTGTGCCCATCATGAAATCGTTGACTCCGTCGCCTCAGTCAATAACGGCAGCCGTCTCGAACGCTTTAGAAACGCTTAATAACACGGAATGTAAACCTAAGCTTCCTTCATTTCTTTTAAAGAGTGTTAGGAGAGAAATGTGTTTCTGAGAAGCGAAGTGGTATTCTGGCGTGGCGCCAAGGCGTTCACTTTCTACTGTCCGGTAACCCTAGGAGGTGCGAGCAGGCCAAGGCTGGCGCTAAGAGAACAGAAGCACCTCGCCACTTGCTGCTCTTTACTGCGCAGTGGGGCGAACATGAGCCGCAAGTGGAGGCCACGTGCCTCGGCACGCCTAACTGCCAAACCTTTATGACTCTGGAACATGTATGAAAGCTGGGCGTCGGGGCTCATTTTTCACGATCGCACCCCGTTTACCAGTGCGTATGCATGCATCTACTTGTGTGCTCCAAAAACAAGTATCTAGTATTACATAATTGTATTTATATGTTTTGACGACGCCATTATGGTCTTATCACTTTAGGACATGGTGTAGAAAAAGGCCTGAGGATGGTCATTACGGACTGAAACCGGTCATCGTCTAAAGTATTCATATTTTGATCAAAGACTGGAATAACAAACATTTGATATTACATAATTGATAGCCCTCTGAGACGATAATGAAAATGGTGATACTATATGATTTTAGACACAGTATCTAAGGAATTATAGCGATTAATTATCATAAACTTATCCAAGTATAGATGAAAAGCCACTTTGACAGTTTTAATACCAGTTCTTTTCAATAAAGACAGTAAAGATGTTGGAGTTCGGGCGCATAACAGTGAGGCCTTCGCACTCATGCTAAAATCTCGTGAGATCAGTGTGTTTGAGAATAGGAATTAAAATAATTCATTTATCTGACGTAGGAAAAAAATGTCTGTGAGTTCTAAAAGAGGTAATAAAAGAGAGAACTGCTTCAACATTGACTCCAAAGTAACGCAGCAGAAAATACTGATTTATTGACTGCTGCACTGAAAGAGGATATACACTGTCCAGTCACATTAATGTGACTACCGCCTAAATTCGATGTCAACGTGCAGGGTGCTGGATGGGAATTGGGGGGGGGGGGCGGGGGGAGGGGGGCGACGGGCGACGAGGAGGGGGGCGTGGACGACGCGGAAGACAATGCAGTCGTTGTCGCAATGCGGAAACGAAGCGATTTATCTGACGTCCAAAATGCCATGATCATTGGCTTTCGGGCCAGGGATGAAGTATTTCCGAAGAAACTGTGGTATACCACGAGTCGTAGATGGCAAGGTAAACGTCGGCTAGCTAGATGCGTACGGGCGAATAGACGTGCAATTGCTGAACATCCAACAGCCCATATGAACCAAGGGACCATCAACAGTACCTCCTCAACGTCGCTGTTGCTGCGTATATCCCTTTGCAACTGGCTACTGGTTCACGCATCCACGCTGAATGATGTTCATCGCCGACGAAGGCTGAAATCCGCACGCCAGTACTGCACCTGGACGTCCACTGAGTGGCGACAGGTAGCGTTTTCAGACGAATCATATTTTATGCTCCACCGGTGAGATGGCCGTTGGCATGTACGTCGTGAAGCAATCGTCGGAAGAGTTTAGGCTGAAGGACGCTCTGGGGAATGATTTTGTGGCGTTCCCTGGCTGATCTCGTCATTCTAGAACACTCAGTTGATCAACACACGTATGTATCAATCCTTAGGGACCATGTCCACTCCTACATGCAGTTTGTTTTTCCTTGACCCGGTGGCATCTACCAGAATGACAAACCAACGTGTTACACAGCTCGCAGTGTACTTGCGTGGTTCGAGGGGCACCAGGATGGGGTTACCGTACTCCCCTGGCCCCAAACTACCCCGACTTAAACGTGCTCCGGAATCTGTAGGACCACCTCAATCGAGCTCCCCAAGCAGACGTATGTATCAATCCTTGGGGACCATGTCCACCCCTACATCCAGTTTGTCTTTCCTTGACCCGATGGCATCTACCAGAATGACAAACCAACGTGTTACACAGCTCGCAGTGTACTTGCGTGGTCCGAGGGGCACCAGGATGAGTTTACCGTACTCCCCTGGCCTCAAACTGCACCGATTTGAGCGCAGTCCGGAATCTGTGCGACCACCTCAATCGGGCTGTTCGCGCCGTGGATCCTCCAATGGGTGGCCTGACGCGGCACTTCAGTCGGCATGGCTCCGCATCCCTGTCAGTACCTCTCACGACCTCACTGAGTCTCTCCAGCGCGTTTCGCAATGGTTCGCGCTGGGAAGGAACTTTGACAGATGGCTACTTGGGCGTGACTCAGCCATCCGTCAACTCCGGTATCCCTTGGCCCGTGCCGGCGGGTGGTAATCGTCGATCGCTTAACTGATCGGTACTACTATAGTTGGGTTAAAGTTAATATATATTGCGAAGTGGTGCGTTTTGCGTGCACGAGCGAAGTATTTATTCCTTGCCTTAGCGTTGCTCCATGGCGAGCGAAGAAAAGTAAGAAATTACAATTAAAGGAAAATGTGGGTTTCGCGGGAGGCGTGCCAGAGACAAATCTCTGCAGTCGCGCTATCCCCTGTGCTCTCGGTGGCTCAAATGGATAGAGCGTCTGCCCTGTAAGCAGGAGATCCTGGGTTCGAGTCCCGGTCGGTGCACACATTTTCATCTGTCCCCGTTGACGTATGTCAACGCCTGTAAGCAGCTAAGGGTGTTCATTTCATTGTAATTTCATTCTAATGAGCTGCATGGTCACATGTCCGAAAGAACAGACACGATCCTGGTATATAAAAAGTAAGAAAATCGGAATGTGACGGGACTTTGTAACGAGACACGATAACGAGAGGACACGTGTGAATCGTGTGCAGTGAAAGAGTCATTGTTAGCAGCCACATTGTATAATTTGTGTTTTTTGAGGTTCACAAGCGATATGTAATGTTAATGTGGAGTTTAGTAACAGCCATAATACAATCTGTTGCATTTCAAAGGTAACTGCGCGTATTTAATTTTGATCAAAGGATTCTATGATGAACTACAAGCTAGTATAAAACTTCGAACATTTGGTGGCCGATGTTTGCTGTAGAACCTGCTTCAATAACACGGTCAAAAGCATAGATAAAGTTTTCTCTGCTAAAAAGAACTCATTTCACTCGCAGACAATGATCGAATGACCAAACGCGAATGGCAGTGTTCCAATTCGAGAAGATCCTACAGAAGTTACCTTGCTCTCACATTTCAAGAATTATACAGGCAACCGTCGGAGTCGTCAACTGCTTCTACGCCACGAAAGTAACTTGTCTACGTGTTCGAAATCACGAATGCTGTGGGATTAGTTGATGCCGATCGAGATACTGTCCTTCACAGACATACAGAGACACGACAAACACTAGATCAATAACAACGGGTATAGTATTAACACCTTAAAAATATTGTACAGCACACTCCAATCTCCATCCTAATAGCTTACGCTAGAGTCCCTAGAATACATAAAATTTTACAAGTTTTACCACATTCTTAGTCTGCTAAAATAGAGAGCAGGTTCTCACTTACATTGCGTTCTGGCTTCTAGAAAATGTATAAGATGTGTTCTGTTAAAATGTGGTTACAATAATTTGCAAACTACGAGTATCACAAATTGGGGTAAGAGTCTCCCATTTGAATTTCAAGTCATATGTGAAAGAACAGTGCCCTATGAGGAGACAGGTCTCGTTGATTTCGTCATTCATGGAATAACGTCTCCACTTTCCCACAGGTACATTTTATTCATTTATTTTGAAGTCACAATTAGTTCCAAGGCCGAAACTTGGTTAGCAAGTACAAATGCTCGTCGAAGGCAGACAAACTGTCATTGTACTATCTGCCTCCTATGTGAGTCAAGACACTACGGTGACAACTAGTATCGGGCTTCATCAGGCATGAGCACTTGACACAGACTTCGGACTTGAAACTAGCCGTGACTAGTTGTCAATGTCTTTTTTTTTAAATGTGTTTGTTACATAATTTGAAGATGGCCGGTGGCAGCCGAAGCTGGTAAATTACATCTAAGAACTTATGCGATTGTGCCACATAGTGAACCATTTTAAAATTGTGTTGTCGGCCAGAGGTCGAACCCAGCTACCTGACTTTCACAGCCAGTGCGCTACTAATTTCCATATCAGTGTACACCTGAGACACCATCTCAAAGTTTCAAAATGTTACTAATTTTCTTTATTACCCTCCAAGTTCCACAGAGGCTCTGCTGCTAGGCTCCTAGCACCTCAGGGAGAAACAATAAAGACAAGGATTCGACTCAGCCGCAGCCTGAGAGGAGTTCTGAGAATTGTGGAACATATGGTGTAAGAGGTTGACAAATTGAAATTTTACGTAGGGCAGTGGCACGTGCCGGCCGCTGCGGCCGAGCGGTTCTAGGCGCTCTAGTCCGCTGCTACGGTCGCAGGTTCGAATCCTGCCTCGGGAATGGATGTGTGTAATGTCCTTAGGTTAGTTAGGTTTAAGTAGTTCTACGTCTAGGGGACTGATGACCTCAGATGTTAAGTCCCATAGTGCTTAGAGCCAGTGGGACTTGCGCTGAATGCATAATCGGTAAACCACTACTCGAATTGAGTCCTCGTGCCGCACACAATTTTGACTCCAGTGTGTACTCTGTAACCACTAGAAAAATATCTCAGTATCCACTGTCCTTTCTTCTAGGGCTGTTATGGCCATACAAACATTGCGTTTAGTTTGTACCTGTCTTGTTCCAACCACTGCCGAGAGTGAACGATGGTACTCGTTTCAGTTGCACGGCACACACTATGGCACTGCGACAATGTGCAAGGGTCACTCCAAAAGAAATGCACACTATTTTTGTAAAAATACAGTTTTCATTCTGCATGAGTGAAAGTCTTACAGCGTGTAGATACATCCTTCCCGCTTGTTTTCAAACTTAGTTCAACCTGTTCCCGTGATTGGCGCCGTCACAGCATGTCTTCAAGATGTCTGCTACACTTGACGTTCGTCAGAAGCAACGTGCTGCCATAGAATTCCTGTGCTGTGAAATGGGAAACATCCACAAGACGTTGAAAAAGGTGTATGGAGATGCTGCTGTCGATCACAGTACAGTTAGTCGATGGGCAAGCAGGTTACGTGATGAATGCGGGCACGGCAATATTGAGGATTGTCCTCGCAGCGGCAGGCCTCGTACTGCACACACTCCAGACAATGTGCATGGATTTAACGAATTGACTGCTACGGTCGCAGGTTCGAATCCTGCCTCGGGCATGGATGTGTGTGATGTCCTTAGGTTTGTTACGTTTAAGTAGTTCTAAGTTCTAGGGGACTGATGACCACAGCAGTTGAGTCCCATAGAGCTCAGAGCCATTTGAACCATTTAACGAATTGGTGACTGCTGACAGACTCATCACAGTGTACGAACTGTCACGCTACGCTGGGATAGGGGAAGGAAGTGTTGGCAGAATACTGAAAGTGTTTGCATTAAAAAAGGTTTGTGCCAGGTGGGTTCCCAGGATGTTGATAGTGGCTCACAAAGAAACACGAAAAACGGTATGCAGCGAACTTTGGAACACTGCGAGAATGGTGGAGATGAATTTCTTGGAAGAATTGTGACAGGTGATGAAACATGGCTCCACCATTTGTCACCAGAGACGAAGAGGCAATCGGTGGAGTGGCATCATGCAAATTTACCCAGGAAAAAAATCAAAACCACACCTTCTGCAGTAAAAGTTATGGCTATGGTGTTTTTCGATTCTGAAGGACTCTTGCTTGTGGACATCATGCCAAGTGCAACCACCATAAATTCTGATTCATATTTGACGACACTGAAGAAGCTTCAAGCTCGACTGAGTCGTGTTCGACCACATCGGCAAAAGCAGGGTGTTTTGCTGTTGCACGACAATGCACGGTCACATGTCAGTCAAAAAACCATGCGCTACGGTCGCAGGTTCGAATCCTGCCTCGGGCATGGATGTGTGTGATGTCCTTAGGTTATTTAGGTTTAAGTAGTTCTAAGTTCTAGGGGACTGATGACCACAGATAAGTCCCATAGTGCTCAGAGCCATTTGAACCAAAAAACCATGGAAGCGGCCACAAAACTCGGATGGACAACACTGAACCACCCGCCTTACAGTCCTGACCTGGCTCCATGTGACTATCACCTCTTTGGGAACTGAAAGACTCTCTTCGTGGAACAAGGTTTGAAGATGATGACTCCCAAGGTTTGAAGATGATGACTCCCTTATGCATGCTGCCAAACAGTGGCTCCAACAGGTTGGTACAGAATTTTACCGTGCGAGTATACAGGCGCTGGTTCCAAGATGGCCTTAGGCAGTTGAGAGGGATGGAAATTATGTGGAGAAATGAAAATATTGTTCCTGAAGGATGTATCTACACACTGTAAAACTTTCAAACATGTAGAATAAGAGATGGAATTCAAAAAAAATAGTGTGCATTTCTTTTGGAGTGACCCTCGTAGGTTCTGAAGCACTGCAGCGCCACTTCACTCCAACTAATCAAAAGGCTGCCTTTACTCATGATGGGTGGGTTTAATTCTGGGCACTCATTAGAATGTTCCATAAAAACACGGGAGAACTGCCGGATACCAGTAACTTCCTGCCACGATATTTCGGCGCAGAGTCTTCTGGCCATCTTCAGGTGAGTGCCACTGTAGTAGTACTACAGAGGCACTCACCTGATATCCGGCAGTTCTCCCGTGTTTTTATGGAACAACTAGTACTCCGGGAAAGCTTTAACATCACTCATCAGAATGTTTCTATATCTCGTTCTCAATATAATGGTACAAATAGTTGAAACTAAAAAAAGATAGTATTCACTGTATGATCAAAAGTATTCACACACCCCTATGTAGTGTGGGGTTGCCCACTAGATGTCTCAAGAGGCGGATCCACCGCTGTAACGGGAAGAGGGCAGTACTGTGTCGTCGACAGAGAAGCAGTAGCAGCAGTATAGTTCGGTCATGGGAGCATATTGACTTCTAACGTGGACTAGTTATTGGATGTCACCTGAGTTTAAATCCATCACATTTCCTAAACCTACCCAAGGCGACGGTGAAGTGATTGTGGAACGGAAACGTGAAGGAGCAACCACGGCTAAACGAAGATCAGGCGGGTCTCTTGTGCTAACTCACGGGGACTGTCGTACATTGCAGAGGATGGTTGTAAAAATTCGCATGAAATCGGCGGAAGGAATTAGTCGTGAGTTACAAAGTTTTACCAGAACAGTAACTGTGCGTATGGGATTAAACAGAATTGGGTACGTTATTCGAGCAGCTCCTCATAAACCAAACGTTTCTGTACTCAATGATAAGCAACGCTTGAGTGTGAATATGCACTACTGGACGGTAGATGACTGGAAACGCGTCATTTGGAGTGATGAAACACGCTATACCCTGTGACAGTCCGATGGAAGTAGTTGGGTTTACTGGGTAACTGGAGAACGTTACCCCCCATCCTGTGTAGCGCCAACAGTGCAATACGGTGGAGCTGGTACTGCAGTATTAGGGTGATTTTTGTTGATAGGGTGTAGTCTCCTTATCGTGCTTAAGAAACAGCTAAATGAGGAAGGATGTGACCGCATTTTTCAGCCTTGCATACTGTAAAGCAGAGGAACAGCATGGAACCGGTGATCCTTTATATCAGCATGACAGTGCACCTTATCATAAAGCAGCATCTGTGAGGCAATGATGTGTGGACAATAACATTCCTGAAATGGGCTGGCCTGCCCAGAGCTCCGATCTGTATGCAATCAAACACCTTTGCGATTAGACAGAACGTCGACATTTTTCCAGATCCCTGCTCTGAGGAAGAACAGGCTGCCATTCCTTCACAGACATTCAGACACGTTGAAAATATCCGCAGCGGAGCTCAAGACATCATAAATGTCAAGGATGGACATATCCCTTATTAATGTCAACTAAAAGGTGTCCGGATACTTTTGATCGGATAGTGTATCTACAAATCAAATTAAGAAGATGTTGCATATCAATTCAATAGTATCTCTGATCGTACTACAGGCATACATTTTGAGTACTGATAAAACAATCTAGTGCGTACATATGGCTGCTCGATCGTACAGTTATTAGCCTGATTCATCTCATAGGCACACTGGATCTTGCTTTTTGACATTAGTACTTCATCTACCTGCATTACTGTCCTACTTTTACATATACTGACAAAGTCAGGAATTCTGAAATGCCATCTGTGTGTCTGAGCTTAAAAACTGAATAGCCGGCACTTCTGACGATGTGGAGTTCACAAATTCCAAATTATTTCCGTGTGGCTCCTGGGGACAACTGTTTTTGCTGAAGAGATGACTGTTCATAAATGAAGGAAACAATTTTATTACTGCTCTATGGATTGTAAAAACAATAACAATAAAAGTGAAACACAGTCAACAAATACTTCTCTCTAGTGTTACAGGTCATACTGAAAACAACTAATAAATAAAAGCTCTTTTTGTGGTGAACGTAATATCTTTGGCGACAGCAAATATATTCAGCTGTAAACTTTTTAAAAAGATACTCCTCAAATCATAGCTGTGAAAACGGTTATCAAATATGTTTGTCAGTATCTCACGGTATGTAGTGTGGTGTCTGACGTATGTTCTTATTAGATTTCTTGCCGACAAACGACTTTAAGGATGAATAATAAGATGATGATGACGAATATATTAGTTTCAGGGTGCTACACGGCGTGGCTCTTACCACCCTTCCTGACTATGAACTAAATGCTTAGTGAGAATAAAGTATTTCTCGCAAGCAATTTTTTTGGCACAATGGCCCATGAACACACTTTACACTCTGGCAATAACACAGACAGCGATTGCTTATCGATGTATCAAAACTGATAGTAAAAATCACGAATGCGAGCTTGAATATCTACTTGCACGTTCAGGATCTTCGCTCATGTTTTAAATAAAGAATAATGTAGTCATGAGATAAAATACTAAATAAATTAAAAATAGCTTAAAAAAGTGCAGCGAAAGAGCAAGCCACTGCGTGAGCAAGTGAAAGTGCGTAACAGTTCTGTACATGGATGTTAAAACTGCTTAAATAAAGCCCTGAGTCTCAGCCAGAAATATATATTAAGAGACAAATGAACAGATCCTACAACTGGAAAACTATGATGATAATCGCAGCAGGCTTGATCACTGGTTAAAAAAAGAACAAACCAGTGACTCAGATACATTCAAATAACCTACCCAATAAGTTTGGCAGACGTTCAGAAAACACAAAAAATCTTAAAATTTTTCCACGCCTGTCCCACTGTTATTATTAAAAGTATAAACAGCTATCAATAGAAAATGCTGCCCTCTTGTCAGCATATAAAATGCAACCAAGTGATATGTCACACCGACAGTGGTATGTCACAAGCACCGCCAACTGGTGGGTCCTCCAACTGGAGAAGGCGCCAGTGTATCAGAGGAAAGTGACTGTTCTCAGCCACTTAAAACTCCATCGTTCAACCTGTGTGATTAGAAACTGACACTGATACTTCCTTTCCTGGAAGTTGTAGAATGTAAAGAGTGTCTTGTACGTTTTGTACCACTTTGTTACTGAGCACATTTTCTAAATTGTCTGCAGTGCACTCTGCAAAATCCCAACATAGAACAATGCTCTCGATTAAACTGATCGGGTTAGTTTTCCAGTTGTACTACGAACGCGAGTAAGCTTCACATCTCTGAGTTATCGACTTACATGTCACATTCCACTCGTAACAGCTCTTCTAAAAGCCAAACTTCAGAGTATGTACTGACTGTTCACTTAATTTACAAGCTGGATCTTGACGTTCGCTAATGCATTCAGACAGTGTTTTACAGTTAACCAGAGCCCGCGCCACGATTTTCGCTGTGGAGGCTCGGCGCTGACGCAATATAACGCGGCAACATCGGAACCCTGGCACGTACCCAGCATCGAGACACACACAACTGGCGAACTGCTCGACAGAACGGCGATTACAGATCCTACAAGCCAGACAAACGACAGCACTGCTGCTGGTTGATTTCAGGAATGTGGTTCCGACTTGTTTTTTAATACTTTTATTTACGCTCCCTCAATAACAGTGTTAACTAGATCGTGCAAGGAAAATCGCTTTCGAACTTCGCGAAAGAATTTTTTTCAGCTTTCACATGGTGAATTTCAGAAAACTACGGTAAAAGTAAACAAGAATTGAGTTGATACGATGTATGCGCAAAAACTAGGCAGAGTGGTGACCGAGCGGTTCTAGGAGCTACAGTCTGTAACCGCGCGACCGCTACGGTCGCAGGTTCGAATCCTGCCTCGGGCATGGATGTGTGTGATGTTCTTAGGTTAGTTAGGTTTAAGTAGTTCTAAGTTCTAGGGGACTGATGACCTCAGAGAGTGATGTGACGGTATGTATATAAAACTTCCTGGCAGATTAAAACTGTGTGCCGGACCGAGACTCAGTTGGTAGAGCATTCGCCAGCGAAAGGCAAAGTTCCCGAGTTCGAGTCTCGGTCCGACACACACTTTTAATCTGCCAGGAAGTTTCATATCAGCGCACACTCCGCTGCAGAGTGAAAATGTCATTCCAGTATGTATATAGTTAATATCGCCCGCCCAGTTAGCTGTGCTTTCTAACGCACGGCTTTTCGAATTGGGAAGGAGCGCCTGGTCCCCGGCACGAATCCGCCCGGTGGACTTGTGTCGAGGTCCAATGAGCCGGCCAGTCTGTAGATGGTTTTTAAGCGGTTTTCCATCTGCCTCGGCGAATACGGGCTGGTTCCCCTTGTTCCGCCTCAGCTACACTACGTCGGCGATTGCTGCGCAAACAAGTTTTCCACGTACGCTTACACCACCGTTACTCTACCACTCGTCTGGTGTGAGACGTTCCCTGGGTTCGGTGTGGGGCGGGGAGGGGTGAAGTGGACTGCGGTAGTCGTCGTGGGGTTGTGGACTACTGCGGTAGTCGTCGTGGGGTTGTGGACCACTGCGGCTGCGGTGGGGACGTAGCCTCCGTCGTTTCTAGGTCCCCGGTTTCATCCAATACAATAAATACAGTAGTTAGTATCAATTAGAATTTTACCTTCGCTCAGAGTGAAGCAGATTCTCGCAACTAGCGTGTATTTTATAGCGCTGTAGTTCGTTTTTTCACTAGCACTCATACGTCCAATTCGTTTATTTAACACCAAGCGAGGTGGCGCAGTTCTGAAACCTTACACTCTTAATTAGAATGAGATCTCTTCAAATTCGTGTCCAGCCATCCAAATTAAGTTTTTCGCGATTTCCTTAACGAATGTCGATATTGTTGCTTTGAAAGGACATGGTCGATTTCCTTGCCTATCTTCCCACATCTAAGCTTTTGCTCCATTTCTAATGACTCTGTCGTCGACGATAAGTTAATCCCTATCTCTTTTCTTCGTTAATTTAACAATGTTGACTTCCTCATGTGCGAATACTTCACCAAACTCAAGTTAATCTCTACCTCTGTCCTTCGTTTATTTAATAACGTAGCTTCTTCATATGCAAATACTTCACCAAACCCAAGTTAACCACTACTTATTTCATTCGTTTATTTAACAACGAAGACGTCCTCACTTTGAATACGTCACCAAGCCCAAGTTAATTCCTACCTCTGTTCGTCGCTTATTTAACAATGGAGACTTCCTAACATGCGAATACTTCACCAAACCCATGACGAAAAACGTCAAGTGAAGCTTGAAAACAGTGACGATGTACCTTTCACTCTTCCTTAAACTCCTCCGGTACAGGCCATGAAGACCTAACGGTACCGACCGGCCGCCGTGTCATCCTCATCCCACAGACATCACTGGATGCGGACGTCAGCACACCGCTCTCCTGGCCGTATGTCAGTTTACGAGGCTGGAGCCGCTACTTCTCGATCAAGTAGCTCCTCAATTTGCCTCACAAGGGCTAAGTGCATCCCGTTTGCCAACAGCGCTTGGCAGACCGGATGGTCACCCAACCAAGTTCTAGCCCAGCATGACACCGCATAACTTCGATGTTGTGACGGGTACCGGAGGTACCACTGCAACAACGCCGTTGGCACTTCACTCCGCATTGCGGAAATAAGAACCGAAACACGGCCAGTTGATGAACTTTTATTCATTAAAGGATGAGCACCCTAAGTGGAGGAGGAATCTAAATGAAACTTCACCGGGTGACAGGGTATGCTATGTTATTTCAATGATTACAAAATCGAATCAAATTAGTAGGAGCCCACATGTCACTATGACGTTGCAACGCTGTGGCTTGGATGTTTCGGTCAGGAATGGTGTCATAAAGCCGTTCTCTCCTCTTCTGAGTCTAGCTGGCCCACAACTGTTGGAACTGGCCCTTGATATCCCGAATACTGGCGCTGTGACTGAGATAACGTCCGAGCTGGTCCCACACATATTCAGTCGGGGACGGATCTGCGGATGTTCCTGGTAGGGGGTCACGGAATCAGTTCATAGAGGCATAATCCACTTCTGGACGAGCAGTTCTGTTGAAAAATTGCACCACGAGACTGTAACATGAGATGTAGTTCGTTAGGACGCAGGATGTTCGTGATGTACAGTTGTGGTTTCAGAGTTCCCTCAATCATTACCAGCAGCGATGTGAAGTCGTGCCCAATGACTTCCCAAACTATGACGCCGAGATTAATACCGCTGTGCCTCCCCAAAACATTGAGATAGTGCGACTTCTTCCCAGATCGCCACCGCTCACGGTGGTCATCCTGAACAGTGCAGAATGGTGATTCATCGCTGAACGCAATGTTACGCTATTAATCAGCGATCCATGCTTCGCAGCCACGCCATCACTTCAAACGCACTATTTGTGTTGTGTTACCGATAACCTACACACAGGATGGTAGTTATCTAATCCGGCTTCTACCAGTCTCTGACCAATGGTGCTGGATGACACAAAATGTCGCAGGGAGGCTCTTACTTGTTTTCGGATAGCAAGCGAAAAGTGAAAGGATTGCGATGTGCACAATACTTTGACTCTCCCGTGTGGTGATCAGACGTGGATGATCAAATCTTGATGACGAGTATAGCTGGACTCATTTTCCATGCACCCTGTCATATCCCAATGCCCCACAAATCTGGGTATTCATTCGGCTTGCCAGATGAAGACCCACAATGAGACACTTTTCAAGCTCCGTCAGGTGCCAATAGTGGCACCCCACATGATCACTCATCATCTCACGCTGTTCACGCATTTATACGAGTACACTCTGCCAGTAAATACGAACCACGCTAATGTAAAACTTCCTGCCAGATTAAAACTGTGTGCCGGACCGAGACTCGAACTCGGGACCTTTGCCTTTCGCGGGCAAGTGCTTTACCAACTTTTTTTCGGTATTGTTCGTTGCGTTTAGTCTAGGCGGACGTCGCAAGACATCCGTTCAAGTTGATAGTTGATTCCTCTACTCAGTTTTTTTTTATTTTTTTTTATTACAGAGTGCTCTAAACATGAAAGTTTGGAAGGTAGGAGACGTGGTACTGGCAGAAGTAAAGCTGTGAGGACGGGGAGTGAGTCTTGCTTGGGTAGCTCAGTTGGAGGAAGTTGGAAGGTAGGAGACGAGTTATTGGCAGAAGTAAAGCTGTGAGGGGGGCGTGAGTCGTGCTTGGGTAGCTCAATTGCCCGCGAAAGGCAAAGGTCCCGAGTTCGAGTCTCGGTCCGGCACACAGTTTTAATCTGCCAGGAAGTTTCATATCAGCGCACACTCCACCGCAGAGTGAAAATCTCATTCTGGAAACATCCCCCAGGCCGTGCGTGGCTAAGCCAAGTCTCCGCAATATCCTTTCTTTCAGGAGTGTTAGTTCTGCAAGGTTCGCAGGAGAGCTTCTGTAAAGTTTGGATGGTAGGAGACGAGGTACTGGCAGAAGTAAAGCTGTGAGGAGGGGGCATGAGCCGTGCTTGGATAGCTCAGTTGGTAGAGCACTTGCCCGCGAAAGGCAAAGGTCCCGAGTTCGAGTCTCGGTCCGGCACACAGTTTTAATCTGCCAAGAAGTTTCATATCAGCGCACACTCCGCTGCAGAGTGAAAATCTCATTCAACGCTAATGTACTCTGGTGGTTGTCTACTTGTCACAGAGAATTACAACTATACCCACTAATGGTGTGTATGTGTACGAAGTTACATTGAAATCCACCACGGCTTCAGGGTGTTCCACTTTTTTTGTCTGGCTGCATATAATATGGTGTTGCTCTCTTGTACAAACCATATTGTTATCGTCCTGTGATCGTACTCTGTTTTGTGATGTACCTGAGAAATAGCTGTGTAATGCATGTGGCCAGAAAGAGTTCACATTGAATGTAATACGCTGAAGGTAAGAAGGCTACAAGTTAACGTTCCGTCAACGAAGAGGCCGTTAGAGACAGCATCCAAATTCAGATTTGGCAAGAATGAGGGACGGAATCTGCCGTGTCGTTTCCAAAGGAATCACCTCAGCATTTACTTCAAGTGCTTTAGGAAAACTACATAAAACCTACTCCGGAGCCGGCCACGGTGGCCGAGCGGTTCTAGGCGCTTCAGTCCGGAACCGCATGACTGCTACGGTCGCAGGTTCGAGTCCTGCCTCGGGATGGACGTGTGTGATGTCCTTAGGTTAGTTAGGTTTAAGTAGTTCTAAGTTCTAGGGGACTGGTGACCTTAGATGTTAAGTCCCATAGTGCTCAGAGCCATTTGAACCAACCTACTCCGGATGGCCGAATGAGAAATTGTACTTCCGCCCTGCCGGATGCGAATCCAGCGTCTTTGCCACAGTTCCACTTCGATCAGTGGTAGTACACTGTCTTTTGTTACCTCACATAGTACTACTACATAGTTAGCTCCTCTCAAGGAGTAGCAACAGTACTTTCATTGATGGTAACAATGTCTGGTATTTATACAGTGTCTGTATCTTCATAATACAATGTCCTTCAGAGGCGCGTGCATGTCTGAAGGAACAGACATTGCCACTGACTATGACAGCTGTGGCAAACATTACGAAACAGTTTCGCATTCTGCGTCTATGCGTTGACGTCAGCTGTTTGTGACACATGAAAATTTGTACCGGACCGGGACTCAATCACGCATTTCCCCCTTATCGCGAGCGGTAGCCTTAATCACTTTGGCTATCTGAGCGTGCCTCCAGAACTCATCCAAACTTCCATCTGTCCAGTAGTTACAACCTTTATGCTTGAAAATTTCGTGATTCCCGCACAGGGAGAGAAATATTGTATTTTCATTTCAGCCCGTAGAGGCATAGATACATCATTGAAGGTTACAATGTCTCCGTTTATACAGAGTCAATATCTTCACGATACAATGTTCTTCAGATGTGCATGCATGCCTTGGAGGGGTGCTCGAATAGCGAAAGTGGTTAAGTCTACCACTCGGAATCAGCGAAACTATTTCGTAACGCAACAGTACTGTCAAGCCTAACGTCCTGAAAGCCTCCTCCCCCCCCCTTCCCCCCCCCCCCAAAAAAATCCTTACAACAGCGGAATAATAAGCTGCTTTACATACTAATTTAGCAAAACGCTGATGGGAGGCTTGGTTGGAATTAACTCTACGACAATCTGGCAAACTGGCACTGCACACTGCAATACCACTTCCTCTAGCATTCGCAATTATTCGGTAACTGTTGATCCACTAACGAATAGTTGCGACTGTGTGTTTGCGAACTACCAATGACTTCAGTATTATATATGTTCCTAGTTACTACAAATGTATTTGAAATGTAAACTTTTAGCGTAAGTTTCCTTCTAATTAGACTCAAATCTTACCCATGGTTTACGTTAACGAGACATACAGTACAGCTCCACCTCGTTATGTGCTAAATTTATTGTACAGTCATTACTGTTAAAGGAAGTGTTCGGTCCGACCCGATAGCTGAATGGTCAGCGTGACGGACTGCCGTCCTCAGGGCCCGTGTTCGATTCCCGGCTGGGTCGGGGATTTTTCTCCGCTCAGGGACTGGGTGTTGTGTTGTCTTCGTCATCATTTCATCCCCATCCGGCGCGTAGGTCGCCCAATGTGGCGTCGAATGTAATATGACCTGCACCAAGGCGGCCGGCCCTGCCCCGTAAGGGGGCCTCCCGGCCAATGACGCCAAACGCTCATTTCATTTCCAAGGAAGTGTTCCACGTGCCGTCATGGCATGAAGAAGGAAGGAAGATTTAGCGTTTAACGTCCCCTCAACATCGAGGTCATTGGATACGTAACACAAGCTCGGATTAGGGAAGGGTAGGGCAGTGCCATTTCAAAAGAGCCATCCCGGCATTTACCTGAAAAGATCTGGGGAAATAGCAGAAAACCTAATCCATGGTGGCCGAATGTGAGTCCATTGTGCTAACCACTGCATCGTCTCGCTCGGCAATCGCATCTGGATGCAACACTAAACTCGTCTCAGTAGTGAGCTATGAATTCTTTCAACTATCCCCCCCCCCCCCCCCCCCCCCCTCCTGGATCATATCTTAAATCTTGACAAGTCTGTTAGTTCGCTGCTTCAGTTCTTTAACAGTGTCAACAAGAGTGCAGTACAATTCACTTTTGAGAGTGCTCAGCCTATCCGTACTGGACCATACCAACGCGTCGGACGCCTTAGATAAGCAGCAGAGTGTACCGATGGCCCATCATGCCGTCTAGCACGTTCCCCAACAGTGGGCCCCAAGTGAAATTTGAGCTCAGTTAGATGGGGACTTGATTGAAAAATTTACGTTTCAAATACATGTCCGCTGGCTATGAAAATATTTAACCGTGTCCGTAACCGAGTTTGCTAACGCACGTGTGTCGGTGGCACTCGACCCGAAGGCAAGTCGGTTCGGATTCTGGTAGCGGGGAATCTTCCTTGGCAGTATTTGATTGGCAAGGGGAGGAGAGGTGGTGGTGTAAATTTTCTTATCACTAGTCTTGCGCCAATACCCTGGATTAAATTCTAAAGCTCTCCGTGGTGTCTCATGAAGTGACGGCATGTATCTCTGTCGATGGTAATCCGTCATTCGAGAACAGTAGGTTGCGTGTCGGAACTGTGTTTCTCCCTCTACCTTGACCTCATGTATAACAACACAGACCCAACAGCACACTGTAAAACCACTCATCCACAGGACACAAAACACGCGCTTGACACTGCGTAACATGTCGGAGGAAGGCAATAGCAAACCATTTACACTAGGGTCTTAAGTATAAGAGAGTCATTCCACATCAAATCACCTAATTTTAGAAATGGTCCCTACCTGAATATCTCCAATTTTGCTAAAACTTTTACCACAGCTGCAGACACACCTCAAAGGAAGTTCTGTAAAGTTTTAACTGAAGCCGATTTGCATATTATAGTGAATAAATAATCATGTTTGACAACATTTTATAAATTGGCTATTGCAGTGACAAACCTGCGAATTGGTATTTCTAGTCAACTTTTAGTGCTAAGTTCAAATATAATGTGGGCAAGGTCAATGGGATAGCACTTCTGCTCAAAGTGGGCAAAAAGTTGACCGCACATTCGACAACAGTTTCAACCAGTGATACCTCCAATCTAAAACATGTTTATTCCAGCATATCTTTTTTTAATCTAAAAAGTTGGTGTAAGCCCACATGATAAAAATTAACTTTTAAGCTTGTTTAGTTATTGAGGTATTTGGACCATTACTGGGTGTCTTAAATTTTATTGTCAAATTTTACAATGTTCGGGGTCAAATATCTCAAAATGGTTGTCACTCAACTCGAACATCATGAATCACCTTGAAGAAAATGACTTATTGATACATAACCAACAAGGATTCAGAAAATATCGTTCTTATGCAACACAGCTACCTCTTCATTCCCATGAAGTAATGAGTGCTGTCGACTAGAGACCTCAGATCGATTCCATATTCCTAGATTTCCAGAAGACTTTTGATACATTTCCTCACAAGCAACTATTAACCAAATTGCGTGCATATGAAGTATCGTCTCAGTTGTGTGACTGGATTCGTGATTTCCTCACAGAAAGGTCACAGTTCGTAGTGACAGACGGTAAATCATCGAGTAGAACAGAAGTGATATCTGGCTTTCCGCGAGGTAGTGCATAGGCCTTCTGCTGCTCCTGGTTTACATAAATGATCTAGGTGATAATCTGAGCAGCCCCCTTAGATTGTTTGCAGATGACGCTGTAATTTACCGTCTAGTAAAATCATCAGACAGTCTATTCCAGGAATAATTACAAAATGACCTAGAGAGAATTTCTGAATGGTGCGAAAAGTGGCAGTTGGCACTGAACAAAGAAAAGTGCGAGGTCATCCACATGGGTACTAAAAAAAATCCGATAACTTTTTGGTATACAATAAATCGCACAAATCTAAGGGCTGTCAATTCGACTAAACACCCAGGAATTACAATTACGAGTAACTTAAATTGGAAAGACCACATAGATACTATTGTGGGGAAGGCATAACAAAGATTGCCCTTTGTTGATAGAACACTTAGAAGATGCGACAAGCCCACCAACAAGACAGCCTACATTACACTTGTCCATCCTCTGCTGGAATGTTGCTGCGCGGTATGGGATCCCTACCAGGTAGGATTGACGGAGGACATAGAAAAAGTACAAAGAAGGGCAGCTCATTTTGTGTTAACGCGCAATAGGGGCAAGAGTGTCACTGATATGATACGCGGGTTTAGGTGGCAGGTACTGCAACAAAGGCGGTTTTCTTTGCAGCAAGATTTATTTACGAAATTTCAATCGCCAACTTCCTCTTCCGAATGTGAAAATATTTTGTTGACACCCACCTACGTAGGGAGAAATGATCATCACAACAAAATAAGAGAAATCAGAGCTCGAACAGAAAGATTTAGGTGTTCCTTTTTCCCACGCCCCATTCGAGAGTGGTACGGTAGAGAAGTAGTATCAAAATGGTTCGAGGAACCTTCTGCTAGGCACTTAAGTGTAAATTGCAGAGTAACCATATAGATGCAGGTGTAGATGTAGATTTTTCTAACTAGTTTCATTAGAAAGGGCAGATTTTTATCTGCCAGGCGCTTGTTTCTAGTTGTTGATTTATTTTCTTCAAGAGACAATACACTTGAACACAATAAAAACGACGCACCACGATGGATTATAAGAATGGGACGGAAGTCGGGAGATGTGATCTACATATATGGACAACCCAATGATCACAGTTTCTGAAAAAAAGTGGATGAAGTCAATAATGCGTTGATCCACCTCTGGCCCTTACGCAGACAGTTATTCGGTTTGGTATTGATTGATAACGTTGTTGGATGTCTTCCTGATGGACATCGTGCCAAATCCTGTGCAAATGGCAAGTTAGATCGTCAAAATCCCGAACTGGTTGGAGGGCCTACCCTGAATGCTCCAAACGCAATAAACTAGGGAGAGATACGGCGAGCTTGCTTGGCAAGATAGGGTTTGGCAAGTACGAAGACAAGCAGTAGTAACTCTCCCCGTGTGTGGACGAGTATTATCTTGCTGAAAATGTAAGCCGGGGATGGCTTGCCATGATGGACAACTAAACAGGTCATAAAATATCGTCCAAAGTACCGCTGTGCTGCTAAGAGTGCCCTGGATTAGATTCCAGGCCGAAGAGGTGCCTGGAGACACCCAGGACAGCGCTGGGATAGCAATCTGACTGTCGTTCACCAAAAGGACCGACAACCGGGAGTGATGGTCGTTTCATAGGTAGTGGTGGTGGTGGTGGTGGTGGTGGTAAGTGTTTAACGTCCCGTCGACAACGAAGTCATTGGAGCGCAAGCTCGGGTTAGGGAAGGATTGCGAAGGAAATCGGCCGTGCCCTTTCAAAGGAACCATCCCAGTATTTGCCTGAAACGATTTAGGGAAATCACGGAAAACCTAAATCAGGATGGCTGGAGACGGTATTGAACCGTCATCCTCCCGAATGCGAGTCCAGTGTGCTAACCGCTGCCCTACCTCGCTCGGTCGTTTCGTAGGAGGACTCCCTTGGCTGCCATCTGCGGTCCATTACAGCACAGTTGTACGTAGACGATGTTCTACGTGCCGGCTTGTTGCCATTCATGACAAGCCGTCCTGGGCTTACATTTCAGCAAGACAATGCCCGTTCGCACACAGCGAGAGTTTCTACTGCATGCCTTCTTGCTTGCCAAATGCTACCTTGGCCAGGACGGTTGTCGGATCTCTACTCAGTTGAGAACTCCTGAAGCGTTATGGGTAGGGCCTTTCAACCAGCTCGGGATTTTGACGCACCAATTGGAAAGAATATCCCTCAGAACATCCAACAACTCCAGCAATCAATGTCAAGCCGAATATCTGGTTGCATCTGACGTTACGACTTATCTTAGAAAAAAGATTAAGAAAAGGCAAACCTACGTTTCTAGCATTTGTAGACTTAGAGAAAGCTTTTGACAATGTTGACTGGAATACTCTTTTTCAAATTCTAAAGGTGGCAGGGGTAAAATACAGGGAGCGAAAGGCTATTTACAATTTGTACAGAAACCAGATGGCAGTCATAAGAGTCGAGGGGCATGAAAGGGAAGCAGTGGTTGGGAAAGGAGTGAGACAGGGTTGTAGCCTCTCCCCGATGTTATTCAATCTGTATATTGAGCAAGCAGTAAAGGAAACAAAAGAAAAATTTGGAGTAGGTATTAAAATTCATGGAGACGAAGTAAAAACTTTGAGGTTCGCCGATGACATTGTAATTCTGTCAGAGACGGCAAAGGACTTGGAAGAGCAGTTGAACGGAATGGACAGTGTCTTGAAAGGAGGATATAAGATGAACATCAACAAAAGCAAAACGAGGATAATGGAATGTAGCCAAATTAAATCGGGTGATGCTGAGGGAATTAGATTAGGAAATGAGACACTTAAAGTAGTAAAGGAGTTTTGCTATTTAAGAAGTAAAATAACTGATGATGGTCGAAGTAGAGAGGATATAAAATGTAGACTGGCAATGGCAAGGAAAGCGTTTCTGAAGAAGAGAAATTTGTTAACATCGAATGTAGATTTAAGTGTCAGGAAATCATTTCTGAAAATATTTGTTTGGAGTGTAGCCATGTATGGAAGTGAAACATGGACGATAACTAGTTTGGACAAGAAGAGAATAGAAGCTTTCGAAATGTGGTGCTACAGAAGAATACTGAAGATAAGGTGGATAGATCACGTAACTAATGAGGAGGTATTGAATAGGATTGGGGAGAAGAGAAGTTTGTGGCACAACTTGACTAGAAGAAGGGATCGGTTGGTAGGACATGTTTTGAGGCATCAAGGGATCACAAATTTAGCATTGGAGGGCAGTGTGGAGGGTAAAAATCGTAGAGGGAGACCGAGAGATGAGTACACTAAGCAGATTCAGAAGGATGTAGGTTGTAGTAGGTACTGGGAGATGAAGCAGCTTGCACAGGATAGAGTAGCATGGAGAGCTGCATCAAACCAGTCTCAGGACTGAAGACAACAACAACAACAACAAGGGCCAGAAGAGAACCAACGCGTTATTGACTTGCTCAATCCATAAAGCTCTTTCTCTTGAATATATCATCCAGTTTTTCTGAAATTGAAGTCATTGTTTGTACATACATGTTCATTACATCTATCGATTTCCGTCCCATTCCTTTGCGGTGCATTGCTTTTTCCCCTCTGAGTGTATTTAGCACCAAACATAAGCAACTGTAAACTTATATGGATATGGTGTCTCTTGTTTCAGACATGTCGGAAAGAACAGACACTATTGATGACCTGCAGCCGTCTAGAACGAAATTAGAATTACATCTTAATATCTTCAGCTGCTGACGGGCGTTATATATATCAACGGGGACAGGGGAAAATGTGTGCTGCAACCGGGACTCGAACCTGGGATCTCCTGCTTACATAGCAGACGCTCTGTCCATCTGAGCCACGGAGGGCACAAAGGATAGTGCGACTGCAGGGACTACTCGCGCACGCCTCCCGCGCGACAGTTCCTGCAGTCGCACTATCCTTTGTGCCCTCCGTGGCTCAGATGGACAGAGCGTCTGCTATGTAAGCAGGAGATCCCGGGTTCGAGTCCCGGTCGTGGCACACATTATCACCTGTCCCCGTTAATATATATCAACGCCCGTCAGCAGCTAAAGGTATTAATATATAATTCTAATAAGCAACTTTGTTACATTAAACGCGTGCTTGATGTAAATTTATGCATGAAAAATAATTTTTTGAGCCCATATAAGGGGAAACTTGTATTACTCTGCTACCAACAGTTTACAGAAATCGGTAATCCCATCGCCAAGGGGCCATGTCCGATAGTCATGCAAGAACAGACTGTTACGGAATTTCTAATCAGGTTCCCAAGCCGAAGTGCGTGTCTGCCATGTTCCCAAGCCTACTGCTGGGTTTCTTATCAAATTCCCAAGGCTGAGCTACTCTTGACTATTGATTAGACTTGAATTTATCCTCAGTGTTTTGAATTAAGTTTTCTCAGAGTGCTTTTACTGGCATCCCGTCAAAAGTAGCGTACAAGTATCAAATTGCAGAATTCTTTCTGCAAATAGTCAACTTATAAAGTGTTGTCAAACAGGGTGATTTATTTGCAATAATACACTAGTCGGCTGAGTGACTTCCAAGCTGGCGGCTGTGATGCCAAAAACAGGGCATATCTTGAGCTAAAATTTTACAGAACTTCCTTTGAGAAGTGCCTGCAGCTATGGTAAAACATTTAACATAATTGCAGATGGTCAGGTGGTGATCTCGAGTTGACTTGACGTGGAATGACCCAAAAGCAAGATTTGTGCATCTGCTCCCGTACTCTCATTCGCTGAGTATGGGACTACTTTGACGTTGAAGATTAATCTATCATATAGTAGTCAATGACTGCTTGAAACCACACATACGCAATTATCTCCCAAACTTCTCGTTTGCCGATTCATGTTTACTGAGAAACTTTTTTTATTCCCGTATACTTTCATCGTATACCCATGTAAGTTCTTGCTGTTAAGCATGGTATCACGTGAATAGTCCGCAAGCTTGTAGAGTGCATTCGGATGGTTCTAGTTAGCTGCGTATACTGACGACATTCTATTCTAACCGATTCACCCATGGAATAAAAGGAAATCTCTAACTGCCCCAGTACGCGCAGTAAGCTCTAGTCTTATTCTTACAGTTCCCATGTGAGACAAGTGATGGTGTCGGGATAAATTTTGTACAATTCTTTTAACGTACTCAAAAAGGTCCACAAGAAGAACGTCGTCTTTATTAATAAGACTCCCATTTACGTTCACTGATTCCCATAGCTACACTTTCGTATGGCACGTACTCGCCTCTTATCATTCCAACTGCGCTTATCTGAAATCGTTCGGCAGTCATGTCTGCTTAGTGACTTCAAACGTTGGAGCAGCACTCCAGAACTCATCGTACTAGCGTCTAGTCTGCGGTTTCCTTTACAGATGCAACCAGTTTTCAGGCTCCTAGAAAACCTAGGGTTTTCATTCGCCTTTTCCTTTACTGATTTAACCTGTTCGTCCCATTATTACTCCTAGCTATGAAACAGTGCGAGATGCTCGAGAAAATTGCTACTAATCTTGCAGTCGGATACTCTCGGAATATTCATCTTTAATATGAACATTAATTTCCACTTGTGCACTTTTAAAGAGAAATGCCATTCAGTACACCAATCGGAAATATTTTTGAAATTGTTCTGCGTGTTCTAACAATCATGTACGAACGATATTTTTCTGTTGACAACAGCATCGATTATCAACAACCTTAAAATGGTGCTAACACTGTGTGATAAATCATTAATATCAAGAAATCGCGCTTCCTTGGAGCGCACTCGATGTTACTTTCGGCCCTGGGTAATGCTAGTTGTCGAGTAATGGGCTCTGTTTTTCGTAAGTCCTTTAAGCCGATCACATTTTTGTAAAGGCTCTAGATTACCGAGGAAAGTTTATTTCACATTCATCGTTACATTCCATACTCCGTCGATCAAGCACTGTTGAATAGAGTAGCGATGTTAACTTCTTTTCCTTTGGAATACGCCAGGGAAACACAATAATGACATTTATCACTAAGGGTCAACTAACGACGTTAACTAAGAATCATCAATATCAAAGACATATTTAAAACTCGAGATATTCTGCATTAATTTGGTATTTCAACGAAAGATAAGTAAAAGTACTTCAACAGACTGGAATGTTTCCTAGCAGAAGACCGACGAAAAGAAATTACATTTTCTCCTCCACAGATGAGCGTATAGGGTTGGTACTGCTATGAACATTATGGATGAAGTGGAAAACGTCAACTACAATAACTTTCCTTTACATAAGCATCGAAAACATTCTGAGGTCTGTGTTAGTGATAGAAAACGCTATGTGTACGATGAACGAAAGGATGTTTAGGAAAGTATTGTAAGAGTGACGGAATTTAGGAGCAGGATACCACAGCGTGAAATAACCTATCACTTCAAGGAGACTGAAGTAACGACTAGAGCTTTTGCAATCCTTTCTCCTCTGAACGGCGAATGGCGCCCTAATACTCGAAGTAGGGTACCGCTTTACGAGCAACTCGTAATGAAAGTGGCGATTTCGTAACGTTAAGTGTTCTCGAAACTGTTAGTCTGAGCCGGCCGCTGTGACCGAGCGGTTCTCTGCGCTTTAGTGCGGAACCGCGCTGCTGCTACGATCGCAGGTTCCAATCCTGCCTCGGGCATGGATGTGTGTGATGTCCTTAGGTTAGTTAGGTTTATGTAGTTCTAAGTCTGATGACCTCAGGTGTTAAGTCGCATAGTGCTTAGAGCCGGAGCTACAGCAGTCTTTCTGCTACGACGCAACGTGGACTTCCACATGCTAATCAGAAAGCTCATTATGTTACTTTACTAGTCTAATATCTTTGGGTTACGAGTTGTCTTCCACTAAACAAGAAAATACACTATAATAATACACTACTGGCCATTAAAATTGCTACACCACGAAGATGACGTGCTACGGACGCGAAATTTAACAGACAGGAAGAAGATGCTGTGATATGCAAATGATTAGCTTTTCAGAGCATTCACACAAGGTTGGCGCCGGTGGCGACACCTACAACCTGCTAACATGAGGATAGTTTCCAAACGATTTCTCATACACAAACAGCAGTTGACCGGTGTTGCCTGGTGAAACGTTGTTGTGATGCCTCGAGTAAAAAGGAGTAATGCGAACCATCCCGTTTTCGACTTTGATAACTTTGATTAAGGTAGGATTGTAGCCTATCGCGGTTGAGGTTTGTCGTATCGCGACATTGCTGCTCGGGTTGGTCGAGATCCAATGACTTAGCAGAATATAGAAGCGGTGGGTTCAGGAGGGTAATACGGAACGCCGTGCTGCATCCCAACGGCCTCGTATCACTAGCAGTCGAGATGACAGACATCTTATCCGCATGGCTGTAACGGATCGTGCAGCCACGTCTCGATCCCTGAGTCAACAGATGGGGACGTTTGCGAGACAACAACAATCTGCACGAACAGTTCGACAACGTTTGCAGCAGCATGGACTATCAGCTCGGAGACTATCGCTGCGGTTACCCTTGACGCTGCATTACAGACAGGAGCGCCTGTGATGGTGTACTCGACGACGATCCTGGGTGCACAAATGGCAAAACGTCATTTTTTCGGATGAATCCAAAATCTGTTTACAGCATCATGACGGTCGTATCCGTGTTTGGCGACATCGCGTTGAACAGACATTGGAAGCGTGTGTTCGTCATCGCGATACCCAGCGTGATGGTATGGGGTGCCATTGGTTACACGTCTCGGTTGGTTCGCATTGACGGCACTTTGAACTGTGGATGTTACATTTCAGATGTATTACGACCCGAGGATCTACCCTTCATTCGATCCCTGCGAAACTCTACATTTCAGCAGGATAATGCACGACCGCATGTTGCTGGTCCTGTACGGGCCTTTCTGGATACAGAAAATGTTCGACTGCTGCTCTGGCCATCACATTCTCCAGATCTCTCAACAATTGGAAATGTCTGGTCAATGGTGGCCGAGCAACTGGCTCGACACAATACGCCTGTCACTACTCTTGATGAGCTGTTGTATCGTGTTGAAGCTGCATGGGCAGCTGTACCTGTACACGCCATCCAAGCTCTGTTTGACTCAATGCCCAGGCGTATCAAGGCCGTTATTACGGCCAGAGGTGGTTGTTCCGGGTACTGATTTCTCAGGATCTATGCACCCAAATTGCGTGAAAATGTAATCACATGTCAGTTCTAGTATAATATATTTGTCACATGAATACCCGTTTATCATTTGCATATATTCTTGGTGTAGCAATTTTAATGGTCAGTAGTGTAGTTTCAAGATCATTTTCTGGACTTAAGAATAGCTACCCGGAATGAGACAATTCTGTCTTCAGATGCTAAATTACTTTTGTTTGCAAAGAAAGAGGCGTAATATTTTCTAGAAAACATCACAGTCCGCAAGCATAATTTATTGCTCTTAGTAATATAATAATTATTTGCTCGAACATTTTAGTCATACGCAATGTGTCTCGGTTACGTTAGGACTGTGGCTATGGAAAATAAAAGTCATGGATTATGCTCATCAAAATCACTGTATTGATTCAAAATAGTCTCCACCTGAATCAATACACAGCTGAAATCGTTTAGGAAGTGTTTTTAAACAGTTAGCATAGCTCTTTTTTTGAATTTGCATTTAGAATTGCAGCACAACTTTCTTGAATGTGCTTAACAGCGCCGTAACGGTGTGCTTTCATTGCCAGTTTCAATTTGGAAAACAACGAGGAGACGGTTGGGACCAAATCTGGCGAATAAGGCGGTTGGTCCAGGACTGTGATCCGTTTGCTGGCCAAAAACGTGCGCACGACCTTCGCTTTGTGGACTGGGGTGTTATCGGTATTCAGGTCGAATCCTTCAAATTCACTGACTGATTTGGCTAACTTTAATACAAAGCTTGTTCTTGACTCGCTGTTCCGTCGCTATTTTCCAATAAGTGTCAGACAGAGAGCGTTATATTCGTTGCTAGGACGCCTGCTGCAGCGATGACCTTCTACACAGCTGTTGTTGAACTTCAAGGATCGTAACGCCACAACTCGTCACCAGATGGTATTGCAGTTTGGAATTTCACACAAGCAGTCCTAACGGAAATGGGACACACTCTATAAAATACCGTACTTTCGTTATTCCGTTACTTGCATCATTTCCCATTCCCGTTTTAATTTGCTATTTCTTCAGAGCAGCGTAACATATTTTTCAATCACAAAGAAAAAGGGGAAAGTTGAGAAGGTAAGTAACCTCCGAGCTGTTCGATTTGAGTAGCTCTCAAATCATTTTGTATGGTCGCTGTTGTCGTCAGTTCGAAGTTCGTTTGCTGCAGCTCTCCGCGCTATTCTAGTTTATCTAGTTCTTTCCATATTTCAAACTACTGAGCCCGACGTCACTCAGACCTTTGTCTCTCTCGGTACAGTTTCTATCCCTTCTCTTCTCCCACACTTCCCACTATTACCACATTAAGTACTCCTACATCTCAGAATGTGTCCTACCAACCAATCCTCCTTTTAGTTGAACTGTGCTATAACACTCTGTTCTCCCCTTTTTTATTCAGCGCCTTCTCGTTAGAAACTCAATATGCACACTTAACTTGCAGCAGCCATTTGAAGTGCGACATTTCAACATTTCAAAACATTCTATCCTCTTCTTGTCAGTACTGTTTATCATCCACATTCCACCTTCATTACGCCACACTCAAAAAAATACTTTCAGAAGACACTTCCTAAAACGTAAAATTTATTTTCAATATTAACATACATCTCTTTATCTCGAAAGCTTTTCTTGCTTCGGCCGGCCTGCATTTTATATTGCCTTTACTACTGCCATCGTCAGTTATCTTACCACCTAAGTTGCTGCACTCATCTAACACTTTCAGCGCCTCAATTCCTAATGTCATTCCCTCAGCATCATCAAATTCAGTTTGACTACACACCACGGTTCTTGTTTTAATTTGGTTTATGTTCATCTTGTATGTTCTTTTCAAGAAACTAGCGTTGTAACGGGCAATCCAAGCTACTTGGCACCTCTGAGAGAACGGTGATGTTATATACAGTGGCCCAAAGAATGTGAACACTTTAACTGCTCAAAACGTCAACATTAATTGGCGGAAACACCCCATTTTCGGTGAAAGTGTAGCTAAAATACAATTTATTGAAATCAGTATGGACGTTCAAAATAGTCACCGTCACATAGACGATACCGCTGAACTGCTGCACGAACTATCGGCTGGGACGTTTCCAGTTGGATGTCTGCTGAGGGGAATGTTCGATGGATTCTCGAAGTTCACCCAATGTACGTCGTTTTTGTCGATAAACGACGTCCTTTAGGATTGCCCATAGGTAAGCCTGGAGCAGGTGATGGGTACTCTGACAGCACATCTTTGGCCTATCCATCGTGCGGGTAAATTTTCGTTGAGGAACTCCCTAGTAGTAGCGTGGCTAAGCATCTTGTCGAAAGTAAATCCTTTCGAGCTCGTATAAGTGATAGATAGCAGGCAAAATGGATGTCTCAGATCTCACTAGGTACACGTCACCGGTAACTGTCGTCAAAGAAGAACGGCACAAGCAAACATCGATAAGCTACTTACACCACACATTCATTCCCAGTAAATTTTCCGCGTTTATGTGCAGATTCGCGGCGGCCAAGCAGACCACTGTGTGTAAATTGAGCTTCATCAGACCACACGATCATCCCTGCAAATACTTTATTGCTGCGCTCCATGCTGTTAAACCACTCGCAGTATTCCATTCTGTGAACTGGGTCGCTCTCGATCACTGCGTGTAGCAGTCTTGGTATGTAGCACTTAAACTTCGAAGTCTTCAAAATACGCTGAACACTTAAGCGACTTGCCCTGGTACCATGGACATACTGTCTCACTGACTTCCTTGGGGAGCAATCGAATTGCTCTAACAAAGCACAGGAGTTCGGTGGACTCGTTGATAATACAGATAGTCCAGATCCGTTGTTTATGTGCAGTACATTTATGACACATCCTTTGACTTCGAATTTATATCGAGTAAGCGCAATTGTTACATGTTCAAATGACTCTAAGCACTATGGGACTTAACATCTGGGGTCATCAGTCCCCTAGACTTAGAACTACTTAAACCTAACTAACATAAGGAGATCACACCCATCCATGCCCGAGGCAGGATTCGATCCTGCGACCTTAGCAGCAGCGCGGTTCTGGACTGAAGCGCCTAGAACCGCTCGTCCACAGCGGTCGGCTAATTGTTACATCTATCTGTGGCTCTGTTTCAAACTCATTTCATCAGTAGCATTGAACCACGTTAATGTTTTCATACTAGAAGTATCGATTCAGAACTGCCTTGCATTGTTCGAATTTCAGACTTGCATTATCCATGTTCACTCACGTAACTAAAAGCAAAACAAAACACTTTCACGTAACAAAACAAAACCGCCTAAGGGACGACTATTACTTAACAACACACACCAACGCTGCCAACTGTCACGTAACAAAACAATTCCTATGTGACGACCGCCAGAATAATAAACTATTAAACTTCCAAAATAAGACGTTTCTATCAATTAATTTGGAAGTTATGGACAATTAAAAATATATACTTTTACTTGGGCCATTCTTTAGTAATTCTTGGGAATTCTTCTTAGATGTGGCTAATTTCTGGTAAGTGCTGCACTGCAAAGGTGATCCCGAGAAACTCTGTTCGAATCCAGGAGACGAGAAAAGATTTTGATAGTCATAATTTGCTTGAAAAAAGAATGAAAGGAGACGTAGCGCAATTCTTTGTATCGAACGTCCCGAGGTTATGTTCAAACCTTTCGGCTTTGCCTTACGGTGTGACTGTGAGAGCGTAGGACACTTGATGGCAATCCTCTGGTACGTAGGGCTCTGCGGCTTTTCTAAAGGACTGGACTACGCGTCGGCACAGCATTTCGCTTCCTCCCCCTTCCTTTCACATGACATTCATCTGCAACAGAAATAAAAAAATAACACTGCACTGCAGGAGCACCCATTCAATTCATCCGCACTATAGAATTACCCATGTAATAGCTCGTAGAATGACAGCAGTATTGGGCCCAGCGCTTTGTGTGCAGGGGTTGACAGTTCTCACTATACTAATGTTGTTTAGCACCAAAAATGCGCATTTCCATGTAATTAAGGAAGAAAAGGAGTGTTTGTATCTTAAGCTTTGACATACGACCTGTTTGCTGACTAGATTTCAAAATCGTACTGCTCCTGAAAGTACTGCAATTTTTTTTTTACACTAACAGAGATGAAAAGTATTTCACCTTGAACATGTTCATCGAACGCCACCAAACTGATACTCCAGTGTCTCCATGACAGTATACGAGGTGCGGCAATAAAGTAGATGTGGTAACCCTGGAGGCTCGCATAAGCACAATATCTTTGACCTTGGTCTATAAGCAGCTTCTAGTCCAAGCAGCACATTGATGCAACTGCTCAGTCGTGAGTTGTGTTGTAATAACTTAACATGTGTTTGTGTCTCTCGTCACAGAAATGGAATCGCATAATATTGTGCAATGGTTTGCCATTTCTTTTTGCGTTAAATTGGGTGAACGCGCGACGACAACTTACGGTAAGATTCAGAAGGCTTTTGGAGAGGAGGTTATGTCAAGAGCTCAAGTTTTTCGTTGGCGTAAAATGTTTAGTGAAGGCAGAACGAATGTTGAAGATGAAGGCCGCAGTGGACAACCATCAACCTCACGGACGGATGTTAACTTGGCCCGGATGCGTGAACTCGAATAATCTCATCGAAGATTATCCGTGAAAATGATTGCATTAGAACTGAACATCAATCGAGAAACGGTTCGTCTAATAATAACTGAAGATCTTGGTATGAGAAAGATTTGTGCAAAAATGGTCCCCAAAAACCTCACACCACAACAGTGAGAAACACGGAAAAAGGTGGAAGCCGATCTGTTAGGGCAAACGGAAATCAATCCAGAATTGTTGAGCCGTGTTATCACTGTGTGATGAAAGTTGGTTTTTTCAGTACGATCCAGAGACAGAACGCAGAAAATTCGCAATGGTGCTCAAAGGGATCACCCAGCCCAAAAAAAGCTCTCATGTCAAAGTCAAAAGTGAAATGCATGCTTGTGTGCTTCTTTGATTCCAAGGGAATGGTTCATAAAGAGTGGGTGACTCCCGGACAAACAGTTACAGAGACTTCGTAAAAGAGTTCTTCGTGTCCGTGCCAACATTACTGATAATTGGATTCTGCGTCACGATAATGAGCCATCCCATACTGCTCTGTCAGTACAGCATTTTTTAACCTCAAAACAAATTTCAGTACTACCACAGCCTCCTTATTCAACAGATATCGCTCCGCGCGACTTTTTCTATTTCCAAGAGTCAAAACGGCGGTCAAACACGAAATACACAAAACTTATCCGAATCTGCGGAAAAACCTAATATGTGGGTCAACATTTGTAAAACTCTAATTCCTCTCTCTCAAACCCCACCCTATGGGGAGGAAGGGAGGGTTTTAGTTTTAGCGAATCAAAATTGAAGAAGTAAATAAGTATTTTTTATTTATCCGTAACCATTTTCCACGTAAAAATGAGAACATGGATTTTCTTGAATTACAGCGCCAACTACTAATAATCAAAATAATTGCTTAAGACAAAATGTATGTAGTTTTTTATGTAGAATCTGATTCTGCAATAAGAAATGTGGATTCCCATTTGAAATTTTAAAGTTGCCTCCAGCCCCACTCTCAAGGGGTGGGGGTGGCGGGCTAATTTTAGCACCAGTAGATGTCCCCCTTGAAAATAATAAACTTTGGATTCTACACATTTTTTCGAGCGAAGCTTATTTTTCGAATTTTTCTGGTTTGTCAACTTAATATTTACACACTGTATACCATCCACTGCTGGTGCTGCCATCTGTCATCCATGAGTAGTTATTGCATGTTGACGTCGAACATAGGTGGAGGTCACATTAACGTCAATGGACCGTGTAAATGACAGAAAGGTTCAAATGGTTCAAATGGCTCCGAGCACTATGGGACTTAACATCTTACGTCATCAGTCCCCTAGAACTTAGAACTACTTAAACCTAACTAACCTAAGGACATCACACAACACCCAGCCATCACGAGGCAGAGAAAATCCCTGACCCCGCCGGGAATCGAAACCGGGAACCCGGGCGTGGGAAGCGAGAACGCTACCGCACGACCACGAGATGCAGGCAAATGAGAGAAAGCATCAGATGTAAAAGTATCTTCGGACGTGTCTCAAGTAAGTGTTATAAGGAGATTACTGTTAAGTCTTTCTGCACCGTGATTATTCAGGAAGGGAGAAACTACAAGAGTTGTTTCCTGAGAGGAAAATTTAGAAAAAAAGTGCACAGTGATATTATGTCCGGAAACTGATGAAGAATCTACAATAAAGCAGTTAGCATCAATAGTTTAATTACACAGCAAGTGGTATTAACTTATTATTCAGTTAATGCTTACACATTACGTACGTGCGTTGATGGATAACATTCTCTCTTTCGGGTTATGCGATTTCATCTAAGTCGAACGTACGCTATTCATTATAGGAGAAAATCGAGATGGTTCTTGTCTTTGGTCAAATAGGTGGGGAACGATCGAGAGACCGCACGGATTTACCAACCCACTTACCCTTACAAGACAGCACCACTCAAATTATGCACACTTGTTTGGCGATGTATGAGCATGGGTCCAATCAGAGGGATGAACAACCTCGGCGACCACGGGATCTTCTGGAATAACAGGTTCTACACGACGTTTGGACCAACCCCAGAAGAAGCTCTAACAAGAGAACCTCCCCATCGCACCACCCCCCCCCCCCCCCTCAGATTTAGTTATAAGTTAGCACTGTGGATAGGCCTTGAAAACTGAACACAGATCAATCGAGAAAACAGGAAGAAGTTGTGTGGGACTATGACAAAAAATAAGCAAAATATACAAACTGAGTAGTCCATGCCCAAGATAGGCAAAATCAAGGATACTGTAGGAACAAGAGCGCTGTGATCCCGTGGTTAGCGGCGGCGGCAGCTGCGGAACGAGAGGTCCTTGGTTCAAGTCTTCCATGGAGTGGAAAGTTTCTTTTTTTTTTTATTTTCGCAAAGTTATGATCTGTCCATTCGTTCATTGACGTCCCTGTTCACTGTAATAAGTTTAGTGTATGTGTTTTGCGATCGCACCGCAAAACCGTGCGATTAGTAGACGAAAGGACGTGCCTCTCCAATGGGAACCGAAAACATTTGATCGCAAGGTCATAGGTCAGCCGATTCCTCCACAGGAAAACACGTCTGATATATTCTATACGACACTAGTGACGGCATGTGCATCACATGACAGGAATATGTTGTCGACCCACCTAACTTGTACACTTGGCAAATGGGTAAAAAGATTCTTCTACCTTGCCCGATTTAGGTTTTCTTGTGGATGTGATAATCACTCCCAAAAAAGTGATGACCGACAGATAATAATTGTCTGAAAATAAAAAATTAAACTTTTCACTCGAGGAAAGACCTGAACCAAGGACCTTTCGTTCCGCAGCTACTCACGCTAACTACGGGACCACGGCGCTCTTGAGCTCATATTCTCCTTGTCTATCTTCCGCATGGACTACTCAGTTTGTATATTTTGCTCATTTTTTTTCATAGTTGCACACAACTTCTTCCTGTTTTCTCGATTGATCTGTGTTCAGTTTTTTCAAGGCCTATCCACTGTGTCAACTTATAACTAAATCTGAGGGGGGGGGGGGGGGGGGGGGTGCGATGGGGAGGTTCCCTTGTAAGTGCTTGGCGTCATGGAGTAGGCCAAATGGCAGCGCTGTGTAGCCTGCACGAAAATCGATACTGTCCCTATGATCTTCTAAGTTCCACGAGAACAGTTTTCCCGCTCGTAGCTGACTAGCTATAATGGGATATCTGCAGTCGGCAGTCTTCGCCGATGAAGCGACCTTTGGTACAGATGGGATATAAGTCTACGCAGTCGTAGGCTCTAGGTCACTGAAAATACTCGGGGAATGGCTCAAACATGGCAATAGCAGTAGTTTCGATTCAGCGTTTGAACAGGGATTATTGGCGATTACATACTCGAAGGAGGAGGAGATAAGTCTTTAACGTCCCGTCGATAACGAAGTCATTACAGACGGAGCGCAAGCTCGAGTAAGGGAAGGATGGGGAAGGAAATCAGCCGTGCCCTTTCAAAGGAACCATCCCGGCATTTGCCTGAAGCGATTGAGGGAAATCACGGAAAATCTAAATCAAGATGGCCCGAGACGGGATTGAACCGTCGTCCTCCCGAATGCGAGTCCAGTGTGCTAACCACTGCCCCACCTCCTCGGTCATACTTGAACCATTTGCTTTCTCACAAACCTACAATGGAGATACGCTTGAGGAAATTTCTGAAGAACGATCAGTTTATTTTGCTGGAGACTGTGCCTTTATCAATATGACGGGTAATGTGACTATCAGCTAAACAATCAATGGGTGCAGATGCAATGACTGATGGGTGATGGAGCTGTAGTGCGCTCCCAGATCATTGTTCCCCAACAGTTTAACATTTTCCCCTTGGAAATGGACAGAAATAGGATGCAATTAAATGTTTAATGTAAACTAATTGCTTCACTGCATACTCACCGTCCATTTCTGGACATAGATTGATATGAACTTTTTGCTCCTTTTGCTCTCGGGAATAACACCCTGAAGACTGTCCCCTTATTTAACATCCAGCATCTAAAACTGAATTGATAGCTGTTCCCTGATGATTATGACGTTCGAAAAAATAGCAAAGTCAAAAATTGTAGCAAAATTAAGGAAGAGCTATGCAGCATTGTCCTCCTCCGAAGCTGAACGGTAAGTGCGGCTGACCTCCATTTGGGTGACCTGGGTTCGATTCCCAGTGCTGCCACGGATTTGTCCCTGGTGGGAGGAATAGTACAGGGTGCCTCGCGAGGCCAACTGATTAGCAGTGGTTCCAAGGTCAAGAAACTCGACAACGACCAGGAGAACGGTGTGCTGACCACGTGCCACTCCATACACAACCAATGATGCCACTGGTGGAGGATGACACGGCGGTCGGCCCCCATAGCCCCGCCTAGGGCCAGAACGCTCAACTTGACCTACCTTTATCTATTGAGGGTTAATCGGTGTGCCAAGAGCTTACAGATCAGTCTCAACAAAAACAAATACACTAAAGAGCCTAATATCGTGTAGGGTCCACGCGAGCACGCAGATGTGCCACAACACGACGTGGCATGGATTCGACTAACGCCTGAAGTAGTGTTGGAGGGTATTGACTCCATAAATTCAGCAGGGCCGTCCATAAATCCGTAAGAGTACGAAGGGGTGGAGATCTCTTCTGAACATCACGTTCCAAGGCATCCCAGATATGCTGAATAACATTCATATCTGGGAAGATTGATAACCATCGGAAGTGTTTGAATGCAGAAGATTATTCCTGGAGCCACTCTGTAGCAATTCTGGTCGTATGGTGTGCCGCATTGTCCTGCTGGAATTTCCCAAATTCGTCAGAATGCACAATGCAGATGAATGGATGCAGGTGATCAGACAGGATGTTTACGTACGTGTCACCTGTCAGAGTCGTATCTAGACGTATCATGGGTCCCATATCACTCCAACTGCACACGCCCCACACCATTACAGAGACCCCACTAGCTTAAACAGCCCCTGCTGATAGACAGGGTCCATGGATTCATGAGGTTGTCTCCATACCTGTAGTCCATCCGCTCGACACAATTTGAAACGAGACTTGTCTAACCAGGCAACATGTTTCCAGTCATCAACAGTTCAATGTCGATGTCGACGGACCCAAGCGAGGCGTAAAGCTTTGTGTCGTGCTATCAAGGATACACGAGTGGTCCTTCCGCTTCGAAAGCCCATATGGATGATGTTTCGTTGAATGGTTCAAGCGCTGACACTTTTTGATGGCCCAGCACTGAAATGTGCAGCAATTTGGGGAATGGTTGCTCTTCTGTCACGTTGAACGATTCTTTTCAGTCGTCGTTGGTCCCTTTCTTGTAGAATCTTTTTCCGGCTGATGCGATGTCGGAGATCTGATATTTTACCGGGTTCCTGATAACATGGTACACTCGTGAAACGGTCGTACGGAAAAATCTCCACTTCATCGATACCTCGAAGATGCTATGTCCCATCGCCAACTATAACGCCGCGTTCAAACGTCGTAGCAGCAGTAACCAATCTAACAACTGTGCCAAACAGACTGCGGGCGTTGCCGACCGCAGCGCGTTATATTCTGCCTGTTTATATATCTCTGCATTTGAATACACATGCCTATAACAGTTTCTTTGGCGCGTCAGTGTATAAGACAATGCGCATACAATGCGGTAAGACCCTTATTGTTTGATTACACAGTTAGCAATCAGTTAGCTGAAGCAGACACAACAGTTACAACCATATTTGACCGGGACATTTTTGAAGTGGAACGACTGTATGCAGTTAGTTGTAGAGAAGGTTGATGCCAGACATAGATTTACTGGAGGAATGTTAGCAGAACGTAATTCACTCACAAAGGAAGTGATCTACAAAAACCCCATTCCTGAGTATTGCTCGTCGGTTTGCGACCATAACCAGACAGGATTAATGTAACGGTAGATAACATTCAAAGAAGGTCACGCCCGATTTATCACGTGTTCAGCAAAATGATTATGTAAGTCCAGTAGAAAATGGCACAAGAGAGGCTTTGTTCATCTCGGAGAGGTTTATCTTCAAAATTCCGAGATTGTACGTCCCAAGTTCACTCGACCTACGTATAACATTTATCTCGCGAAATGGCGGGATATAATATTAGCAGAGGAACTGATCTCTGCCACATGCCATTAGGTTACCTTCGGGGTGTATAAGCAGTTGCCGACGAATAAATTTTGATACAATCTAGTAGTTACATGAACACCTTGAGGACAAAGAAAGATGAAGAATTAAAAACCCTGTACACAGCCTTGTTCTGAGACTGTCTGAGAGATTAAAATGCCTTTCACAAGCATTGCTCTTACCAACTGAGCTATTTAGGCACGACTCACAATACGTCTTCACAGCTCCAGTTTTCCCAGTACTTGTATGCTACTTTTCAGTTTCCACAGAATGTTTCCCGCATACCTTTCTGGATGCTTGGAAGAAAAATGGTCGCAAATAATGACTTAGTCACAGCCAAAGGTTGTTTTCAGAACGAATCTTTCATTTTGCACGGGAGTGTGTGACTCCACAGAATCTCTCCCGCATACCTTTCTTGATTCTCCGACGAAAAATGGACGCAAATAATGACTTAGTCACAGCCAAGAGTTGTTTTTAGAACGAATCTTTCACTTTTTTCGGTAGTATGTGTTGTTTGTATCTTCATGTCGCATTAGAATTATGTGCTGGGCCGTACTCTTCACTCAAAACCTTGTGTTACACAGGCAATGTCGTGGGAACCTCTGCAGCATTCCTGTTGCGGTCGCTGATCTTGAGCAGCGTCCTGCCACGTCAGTCTGACGTTGAAAGTGAAGCTGACTGCTGCCCTCATTTGATTACTATGTGATACATCAGTCAGATGTATAATCAAGAAATGCTGGACATAGTCCGAAGAGGCAGTAGTATGAAGACGTTCAATTCAGTACCCTAAACCATAGAAAGAGCTATATGAGACCTCGTTCTGTGCAGAGATCGGCTCATTTTATCCAAAACCCTATGAACTGGAAGTGGTCCTCAGGAGTTTCAACCAGTGAACAGTTGGGAGTGATTTACCAGCTGTAGAATTTGACTAACAACTAAGGGGAACTTCCCAAAAACCTTGGTAATAAGTGGGGGATAGGAACTTTCTCCTTATTCCGTTGCTGATACAATACTCCCCAGACAAAAATATGAGATCCTAATGTGTGTCTGGCCCCGTTTTTGAAAATAGTTTTTTAGGTATCTTTCACTTTCTACCTTATACAATACAGCAGAGTTTAGTTCTTCCTAACCAAATCGTAGAAAGCTGGGTGTGAGGCAGAGAGGTTCGAAATAAAAAACATTGTGGTTTCATACATACTTCTCATTCTCTTCCTGGTAAAGCAGACGGTTCTGCGATGGACCCATTGGGATCTTTTCAGAGAAATACCAGGCGAGAATTTAGTGGGGGAAGAGAAAGTCCCAACTGGGAAAATCTGGGAAAGAATTTTCAGTTCCAGCATTTGCCTAACAGACAAGGAAAACTTCCCAAAGGCCTTGGTCAGGACTGGGTGATGGGGATAATTTTTGGATTGGGTTGGGTTGTTTGGGGGAAGAGACCAAACAGCGAGGTCATCGGTCTCATCGGATTAGGGAAGGACAGGAAAGGAACTCGGTCGCGCCCTTTTAGGGGAACCATCCCGGCATTAGCCTGGAACGATTTAGGGAAATCACCGAAAACCTAAATCAGCATGGCCGGACGCGGAATTAAACCGTCATCCTCCCGAATGCGAGTCCAGCGTGCTAGTTACACTGCGCCACCTGGCTCGATGGATAATTTTTGTCCCAGACAAAAAACATGACAGCCAAGTGAACTCAAGGACTTTTCACCAAATTCTACACGAGATGGTAATGGGGAAGATGGAGTCCCAATTGGGAATATTTAGTGCCACAGGGCCTAACATGTGAAGAGAGGAGAAAATGGCGACCGCGAGAGTGTAGCGTTAAGGTTTTGCCGAGGGTTACCAGCAATCTAAATGATCAGCGTGGTTTTCCAAAGAACGTAGCATTCAGTTTGTTGGGGACGGACCGGCTACTGCCTCCGTATTTCTCTGCACGTGTTGTTATCGCAGACGGCGGGGTCCCTATAGGTCAAGGCGGCCACACTTGCAGAGTCACCTGAGCCCACCTTACGTAAGCGGCCGAAACGCTGGCGAACACAAACAGGAAAGCGGCGGGTGTGGTGGGGCGGCGCAACGCACCATGTTATGACCTTGTCCTCGGCCGGCGCCATGATCCAGGGAGCGCAACTTTCACTGTCGTCGACGTGCGCTCATCGCATATGCTTTTGGAGTGAACCCTTCATACTTTCGAAAATGAAGGTACAAGGCACAGGCGCAACGTAAAGGAAGTGAAATCACAGACGAGAAGAAAGCTATCAAATACTTCGTAATAGAGCATTATACTTTAACAGCATTTCCTGAAAACTGTTTTGAAACATCAGAGTGGAAACTGCTTTTATCTACAAATACGAGAGTCGTCTTCTAAATAACTGACACAGATTTTATGTTACCCGAGCTTTCATGAATTTTACAGTAGGATTACCTTGCAAGATCCCCTCGCTTCTAAACTGATACTGTTATTACTCAGCTTAGCCGCGAGCCGTAGAGGGTGGTATATGTGACGTACAGTATAACTGGTCAGCATTTCCACCCGGAATTTGCGAGTGTAAGTCGGACCTTCCTTGATCCGCCTTGGTGGGTCGTGTCGTCGGATTTCCTCCTACCAGTGCGCGGTGCACCTCTCGTAAATGTCGTCCCGTGCAAATTCTTCATTGGCGCATTGGATGTCTCTGTCGGTGGAAGCTAATTATCTGAAATTGCTGTCGATCAACTTTGGGGTATCTATTTACTCGAAATTAACATTCAGAATGCCGTAATATCATTTTTATTCCTATTTGATCAAGAATTAAACACTCATGTCAGAAACTACTCGTAAGTGAGAGCATGGCTACCACCGAACAAGACAAGAAGAGCTCTTAACGGCGACTGCCGACTTTGGCGCGCAGTCCGTATCTCTTACTAGTTTCGTCACAGTTCGTGGATTTCCGATCGAGTTCGTACTTACTAAGATATGCATTCGTTAATGGACGGGTGTGAATTTTAGCGAGGCAAAATTGTGATAAATAGTTTTAAACATCCAGAGGCTCCTCGTAGTATTCATGTTGTCATAAATGACTTTAATTATTAAATATAAATAAACAAAATCGGTGACTTTGACGCCAAGATGGCGGTACTCCCGTCTAGAGATGAGTCGAACTCGTTCATTCCCGTTAACTACTTCATCCATTTCACTCTTTGCCGTGAAGCGTTCAAATGAAGTAGTTCATTCATGAAGTACGGAAGCCTGGCGAAGTTGCCCAGTTCACCGCTCAGCCGCGGCTACGCTCGCTTCGCCTCGCTCGTACAATAAAGCTTCGTAATACTTCATAATTTTACCAAGAGACAGCAGAACTATGCAGTAACGTACACGCAACGTTTTACACTCTTACAGCGTCTGAGCTAACTTAAATAGAGCATGGTCGAAGGGGACAAAGGAAATATAAACAGAGAAGCCTGTCACATATAAACAAGGAATCACAGTTAATCTTGCTCGAAATTTTCTCATGAAGCGCCCAAAAAAGTCTTTATCTGCAAGTGAAACATTATTTGTTGTATTCGTGGACTGAAAACTAGGGCTACCAACGAAATGCAACCCAATTTTACGTTCTTTTTAAAATTTAATCCAAAACAGAATGAGTATGTTTACACTGGCACAAAGTCTATATATCTACGTTAAGTAATTATTCAGAAGTTTTCCTGTAGATTTTATTTTTGTTGAGAATAATAACCCTCCAGATTCAAATCGTAAACTGTCACCTGTAGTCATTGGTACGATTTCAGGTAAAATCCCTCTTTCAGTGTTATTAACAAACCTTTTATTTTCATGTTGGCTGTGCGTGCTCAAACAGCCAGCCACTTCGTTTGTATCTGTAATATTAATTTGCCCGCAAGCGCTGCCAACGGTAGGCTACCGGTAGACGCGAAGTATAACTGAACTGCATAAATAGTCACGGGTAATGATGTCAGCACTGCAGGAAGCAGCTGACGCTGCCTTACCCTCGCTCCTCACCTCCACAACCCATCGCAAACGTATCGTTTCCCACAAACGCCGCGCGATTCGTCGACAGGCAGTGGAGGGGGGACTGAAGCGAAGGGAGAATGAGTGACGTAGCGCTGATGTAATGGGATGAGTGAGAGGGGAAGAGAGTGAGTGAACTAGAAAAAAGTGTGGAGTGTGTTATCTGTGGAGAGTTTGAAGTACCAGTTCATTGAAACTGAGTGGTTAGTTCACACTTCACTGTAGTGAAGCGTTCATTTGAGCGACTCATTCACGAGCTCCCCATCACTATTCCCGTCATGTATATTTCCCAGGCTGACGCTTGTTGCTAAGGTCCAGCGCCGAGCCCCACCCCACTACGCGCGACATGTGGTCGCTTCGTCACCTAGCCAGCCAGCGTGGGAAATGCTCTCCGACTCATGGCCGGCTACGGAGTTCAGCACTTCCTAACTATCGCGAATGCATCAATAAGAGACAATAATTTATTCAAACTGGTAAAAAATGTATTCCTCATGTAAGAGGCTGCTATTACTCAAATAGCCTACCTATGGTCAAGTAACTTACGAAAATGCAGCCCCGTAACACTCTCGACAACAACGATGTGAAGTATGTTTTTCTGCCAACACCTAAAATTAGGACCGTTTTACGGCATGCATAGAATGATCTTGGTTTACGTAAGACGGGTGTTTGTCGTATACCCTGTAGTTGTGCTACGTCATAAACTGGGTCAGACCATTCGGACTGTGGAGGACCGGAGTATAGCGCAAGCATCACACACAGTTACAAACGCCGGGCGAATCAGCGCTCACAGAAAAATGCAAAGGCACCGGTCATCTGATGGAATACAACAACATAGGGATTATGACGTGCACTTCCAGTTACGGAGCTAATGTTATTAAGGAAGCTATTGAGATTACGCTAGCAAGTGACCTTATACATAGAGACAGCGGTTTTTGCTAAAATTCTGCTTGGAATCTGGGACAGCTAGCGTTACTTCCTCACCCGGTGCTGGTTAATATTTCTCTATCGATGACTTATGACGTTGGTCATCTTCGGCTGTGGAATGGCGCTAACTGATCTATATATGACATGTTTAGGTTTTCTGGTTGTCGCAGCCCCGCCAACCAAAGGTACAATTGTACAGCGATCTCTCCTTTCACGCCGGCCGCGGTGGTCTCGCTGTTATAGGCGCGCAGTCCGGAATCGTGCGACTGCTACCGTCGCAGTTTCGAATCCTGCCTCGGGCATGGATGTGTGTGATGTCCTTAGGTTAGTTAGGTTTAAGTAGTTCTAAGTTCTAGGGGACTAATGACCACAGCAGTTGAGTCCCATAGTGCTCAGAGCCATTTGAACCATCTCTCCTTTCACTTGTGACTTGAAAACGATGTAGTGTTCACCCATCAAAATGCTGCTGTCGCGACTTAAGACAGCTGAATTCCCGTAGTTATTCGAAGATACAGAGCGCCGGGAGAAGCTACCAGTGACCGAGTTACGTAAGCTTTGCCATTACAATTCGCAGTTATCTAGCGGTAGAGGGCTGCAAAAATGTAGATGTGAAGTATAAAACTGTAAAATGTTTGTTCTATTTTAAAAAAGCTTTAGAAGTTTTCACATACAAATTCGGAGACATTTCTTGTAAGCACGCCCTCTTACTTTAGATTACGTTCTGTTGTTTTATTTACCTGTCTGAGGTATCACTTTGCCGGCCGGTGTGGACGAGAGGTTCTAGCCGCTTCAGTCTGGAACCGCGCGACCGCTACGGTTTACAGGTTCGAATCCTGCCTCGGGCATGGATGTGTGTGCTGTCCCTAGGTTAGCTAGGTTTAAGTAGTTCTAAGTTCTAGGGGACTGATGACCTCAGATGTTAAGTCCCATAGTGCTCAGAGCCATTTGAACCATTTAGGTATCACTTTTGGGCTTCGTGCGGCGCCTAGAGTAATCGAGAGGAATATCGACAATAATGTCAACTACATCGATTTTTTTGATAATAATACTGATTTGGTCACTTACACGATAGACTCAGTACAAATCAGTCACTGTATGACAAGAGAAGATTAAACCGCACTTTTATCTTCAAGTTGCTGGACTACTTTAGTAGAATTGTTAACTTGTGAATAACTAAGGACTATCTGTCGGGAATCTGTCAACATTTACTGAATTCATAAGTGTCTGACAGCCCGGATTCTCTCAGGAGGATGCTGTTCTTGACGATAAAGTTCCAGGATTCTCCGAAAAGCTCATGTTCCTATTTGTCTCTCGTAAGTGAAGAAGTGGCATTGAGTAGAATCCTGTTGAACTGAAAGAACCGACTAGATTTGTCGCAAGCTCGTGGACGTTTGTTGTAAAAGCAGACGCGCGAATAACACCGGCCGTTAGATTCACATTCGTTATCTGGCCCTCTCGTCGTGTGTGGCTGCTTCAGTTCGCTGCTTGTTAACACCAGGAAGAAACATAAAAACCGAGAAAAGACAAGGGTGACGCAATCTTGGTGCTAACGAATGGGGCTCCAAAGCCGCCATAAAAAGACTCGTCGGCTACCAATGGAACGAAGAAAAAACGTGCCAGCTTGCGACCAGTTACAGCTTCGCCAGTAAACAAATAAATTAATTGGAGTGGGGCTCGCCAGCAGGGCCTATCATGACGTCACAGCGCGAGCTGCTTTGAAAGGTCAGCAGGTGCTCCGGCCGAAGGAAAAGGCATTAGCAGTTAACGGACACACTCCCTCTCCCATGCGCTGGTTTTGTGTCGTATTAATCGCAGTGGAGTCCAGCTTCGTGAATAGCTTCCCATCGAGTCAATGCAAGATGGCAGCTGATTTTTTTTTTCCTATTAACTGACTAGTCGGAGCGCATGATTCTGAAAAGAGTGAGTTCCGCAACGGCCCGCTCTAGTCTCATTACAAGGAAATTAAGAACAGAAAATACTGTTAGATTAAGCAGCTGACCCCCAAGCTATTGATCTCGGATCTCGCGCGAAGCCGAGAACGAATTCAGAGACGTGATAGGATTGTGTATCAGAAATACTCGGGCATCCTTGAAATCCTATCCTGCTGGGTAAATTTAGAGAATCTGCACTTGAAGAAGAATTTGCAACTATCGTGCTGCCACCAACGCTTAGCCGGCCGCTGTGGCCGAGAGGTTCTAGGCGCTTCAGTCCCGAACCGCGCTGCTGCTACGGTCTCAGGTTCGAATCCTGTCTCGGGCATGGATGTGTGTGATGTCCTTAGGTTAGTTAGGTTTAAGTAGTTCTAAGTTCTAGGCGACTGATGACCTCAGATGTTAAGTCCCATAGTACTTAGAGCCATTTGAACCATTTTGAACCGACGCTTATCTCGCTTAGTGTCATGAGAATAAGGCAAGGTACGATGTACACTGCGTCATGCACTTTATAGTGACTTCGGAGTATTACAGGGGATGGACAAAAATATGGTAACACCATAAACACAACACATTATCAGGGTTAATACGGTAACGTAAAGGAAACAAAAGAAAAATTGGGAGTAGGAATTAAAATCCATGGAGAAGAAATAAAAACTTCGAGGTTCGCAGATGACATTGTAATTCTGTCAGAGACAGCAAAGGACCTAGAAGAGCAGCTGAACGGAATGGACAGTCTCTTGAAAGGAGGATATAAGATGAACATCAACAAAAGCAAAACGAGGAAAATGGAATGTAGTCGAATTAAATCGGGTGATGCTGCGGGAATTAGATTAGGAAATGAGACGCTTAAAGTAGTAAATGGGTTTTGCTATTTGGGGAGCAAAATAACTGATGATGGTCAAAGTAGAGAGGATATAAAATGTAGATTGGCAATGGCAAGGAAAGCGTTTCTGAAGAAGAGAAATTTGTTAATATCGAGTATAGAGTTAAGTGTCAGGAAGTGGTTTCTGAAAGTATTTGTAAGGCGTGTTGCCATGTATGGAAGTTAAACGTGGACGATAAATAGTTTAGACAAGAAGAGAATAGAAGCTTTCGAAATGTGGTGCTACTGAAGAATGGTGAAGATTAGATGGGTAGATCACATAACTAATGAGGTATTGAATAGAATTGAAGAGAAGAGAAATTTGTGGCACAACTTGATTAGAAGAAGGGTTCGGTTGGTAGGGCATATTTCGAGGCATCAAGGGACCACTAATTTAGTATGGAGGGCTGCGTAGAGGGTAAAAATCGTAGAGAGAGACCAGGAGATGAATACACTAAACAGATTCAGAAGGATGTAGATTGCAGTAGGTACTGAGAGATGAAGAAAATTGCATAGGACAGAGCAGCAGGGAGAGGTGCAACAAACCAGTATCTGGACTGAAGACCACAACAACAACAATACAGTAAGAAAACTTTTGTATTCAAAACGACTGTCAGACGTCACGAAATGGATAAATAAATGTTCTGTATGGTTTCCAAGGGAATATTATGCCATTCTTCCTTCAAATTAGTGGTAAATTCAGGTAACGATGGTGGAGGTGCAGAGCAATCACGCACCTCCATCCCATGTAGGCTTTCACGGCCGGCGTCTTCATCAGTAAACACTTCCGGGCTAAATTGCCGTGGTCGATCTGTAGAACTTCTTCTCCCTGAAATTTCGTTCTCAACTACGGAGAACATCTTCCGAGGTGAGTCGTCGACTCACCTCGGAAGACGTTCTCCGTAGTTGAGAACGAAACATCAGGGAGAAGAAGTTCTACAGATCGACCACGGCAATTTAGCCCGGAAGTGTTTACTGGACTCACCTCGGAAGATGTTCTCCGTTGTTGAGAACGAAACGTCAGGGAGAAGAAGTTCTACAGATCGACCAAGGCAATTTAGCCCGGAAGTGTTTACTGAATGAATGAATGAACCACAAAGGCTCAGTAACATTAGAGATCTTGCGGCTCTGTTGGGCAGCGAAAATTCAACCTCGTGCTCACTCAACCAGTTCTGGATGATGCGAGCTGTGTGAACAGGGGCTCTGTCGCTCATCACATCGGAGAGTAAGCATTATACCATGGGATGGACCTGTCAACCAAAAGGGTCACATAATAGTTGGCAGTGATCCGACCTTGCAGAGTACCCATGGGACCAATGGGATACCACGATATGGCTGTCCAAATCATCACCGAATCCCAGCCATCTTTCACTCTTTTGACGTAAACTCGAGCAGAAGTTGGAAACAGTGTGCAACAGACTCATTCGACCAAATGACTATTTCTCCATGGTCCATTTTTATGGCTCCAGCTCCACGTTTTTCCTTTACTGGTGTTTCGCATCACCGACGAATGGTTTTGGAATTCCAGATAGCCGTGCAATTCTCTGTTTATGAAGATCCCTTCGTGTTGTGTTGGTCTGACAGGTTTCATGAGTGTGAGATTCAGTTTTGCAGTGACTTTTGCAGCCGTCGTTTTCTTGGTTTTGCCGGCCGCGGTGGTCTCGCGGTTCTAGGCGCTCAGTTCGGAACCGCGCGACTGCTGCGGTCGCAGGTTCGAATCCTGCCTCGGGCACAGATGTGTGTGATGTCCTTAGGTTAGTTATGTTTAAGTAGTTCTAAGTTCTAGGGGACTGATGACCTAAGATGTTAAGTCCCATAGTGCTCAGAGCCATTTTTCTTGGTTTTCGTCACAGTCCACTTCACCCGCGTTGTCACTTAGCGGATGATATATTTCCGCTTCTCTTGGACGCGGTATAAGTCTTTGTTATGGTGCAACTCGAAACATCCAACACTTCGGGTACCTTGGTTACGGATGCACCCACCGCACGAGCACCAACAATTTTGCCACATTCGAAGTCACTTAGGCCGGTATTACACTATCAAATTTGTTTGTCAAAGTTGATATGTCAAATATTTATGCCAAAGAAGTTTGATGGAATAAAATGCCACTTTGTCAAATCTCGTCTGTCGTCAAATAAATTTGATCAAATCTAGGGCCTCGCTCTAGATTTGATCACAAAAGTCGCTTGTCTTCTGTTCACCGCAATGTGACATGCTACCATGTGGAGTGCCAGCATCGCTGCATCGTTCTGCCATCTGTAGTGTGTTTATAAACATGGCCTGACAACTACAAAATTGACAGACATGTTTGAAGCTGATGAGGCACTTTACAACGAGAGGCACCCTGAATAACAAAAGAGATTAAGAAGATTGGAGATCTAACCTAACCTAACCGAACTCTCTCCTGTAGCAAGGAATCAGAGTGTTAACAGTGAGCCTGTCCTCTGCAGATATAGTAGTTCTTAAGTGAGTATTGTGCTTTCTGATATGAGGATACACTTCACTGATCAAATACTGAAATGTATGCTCATCCATTCTTAAGGAATTTATGTACGACTTGAAGTCCTCCACTACAAGCTCACGTAACAAGTTTTGTTGAATGCTATTATCATCTCGTCTCGAAACACGCGGCTTCACCCAGGTACGTTTCCTTTTTTCCCCCGCTTCTCTTCCACATGTGGACACTGTGCAATTGTGGTACATGCAACTGCTGCGGTTAATAACGAGTTGTTGTTGTCAGCCACCTTGAACTTCGACGAAAACTATTATGACAGAGTAATACCCCTTTTTTAGTGCCATGTCAAAGATCTTAGTCAAATAAACTTGACGAAAATTTGATGATATCTTTGAACAAATCTTTGACAAAGAAATTTGATAGTGTAATACCGGCCTTAGCTCCGACATAATGCACTAACAATTACACAGAACACTGTTCTTTCCACGTCTAACACCTGCAGCACATTGAGGACATTGCACAAGGGCCTTCCGTCGTCAAACACAACAGAGTAACCTGGAGACTTGATTAGCATCGGCACTTATGTTCAAGCCTACAGTTTTCGCGGTGTTTCCATACATTTGTCCAATACCTGTATGAAGTTTATGTAATATGTTGATGTAGAGGTCATTAGCGATGGAGCACAACTCGGATAATGGAAGGATGGGGAAAAAATCGTATTGTCTGGTTTCGAAATAGTCCTCAAAGCATTTGTCTTTACGTACAGTATTTAGGGAAAATTTGGAAAACCTAAATATCGAATGTTGGATGGAAATTTTAACCGATGTATGCCCTCTCCAATGTGATTTCGTGGATTAACGTTTGCCGTACCTCACTCGGTCAGAAATTAGTTAAGAAAGTTTAGAAGTACGACCGAATACTAAATTAACGAAAAGTGTTATTCTAAGTACCTCTGGGGCTTCAGTAGACAACTGTCGGAAAAGTACAAGACAGAGAAAAATGACACTTATCATTAGATAGAGAACGCCTAGAAAGCTTCGATTCGCAATACATACCACAGCGTAGTTATAGAGCGCACCACTAGGGGGCAGATGCGTCAGAAAATGGCGTACAATGGAGCGATGCATGCGTTTTGTGTCCTTGAATTCTCAAACTGTGAGTTAACTCACACTGTGACGGTTCAACGACGATTTCGTTCCAAGCATCAGGTAAAAGCTCGAACATGCAAAACGATCCCTGGGTGGTACAACTGGTGAGACTGTCTGCTTACGTAGTGCAAAGAAAACAGGCCGCCGAGATCGTCAGTGGAGAAGGTAGAGCGTGTGTGGGAATCGCTCATCAGAAACCAGAAGACACGTGCAAGTGGAGAACTGCATATACCGCAGTTTACTATCTGCAGCATTCTATGCAAACGTCCGCGTGTAAAACCATACCTGCTGCAGTCGTTACACACTCTGACTCTCGAGACAATCAGCTACGTTGTGACTTTTGCAATGACTTGTAGCAGCTACAGGAGGAGATGGCTTTTCAGACAAGTTGGTTTCCATGAGAAAGCAAGGATTCATGTGTCTGGAAAGGTGAACTATCAGAACTGGGTACTTGTGGCACAGAATATCTACCGAAATTGTGGAACAGATTCTTGTTTCACCTAAAGTTAAAGTGTTTTGTGCCATGTCCTCATCAAAAATTTATGGACCGTTTTTCTTTCTGGCAATAACTGTGACTGGTTTCGTTTATCTGGACATACTGCAGCAATGGCTTGTGCCACAATAACACCTAGACAATGAAGACTTGATTTTGCAACGGGGTAGTACTCTACACTTTCTTTCAGACATATGTGATTACCTGGATGCAGAACTGCCTCAGCGTTGGAGTGAACATGCTTACCATCGTCATAATTCTACTCTTCCTCCGTGGCCCCTCATGGTTACCAGAGTTAACTCCAAATGATTTCTTCGTATGACAGTTTGTGAAAATGCCACTTAATTTGGAAGGCGTGCAAGAAGGGATAATTAACGTGGTCGCTGATATCTACCGTGACGCGTTCGAACGTACATGGCAAGAGTCTTTAACTATCGTATTGTGGCATCACATACGGTGCCCAGAAATATGACTTAAAAATTTGGAAAGATGCTCTAACCACTGTTATGTGTCTATTTTTTTTATATGTTATGTAGTTTTTGCGCAGTCGGCTTCTGAAACCCAAGAAAAACTTAAGAATAATCCTGTATAATTAATGCATCGAAAATAAAACATTTTAAAAGAACAATGAAGTCACAAACCTAGTTAATAAATTTTATATTTTGGAGCAATTGTATACAACGACTATATGGACAGCAAAAGAAGTAAACAGAAGAACTTAAATATTTGGAGTACTTTTGGTAAACTTCTTCAAAACGATTTTCCAGTGCATTTTGCCTTAAGCAGAAAATTTACAATTTGTAGTGCTACTTTTGATTTCCAGCAGTGAAATCTGAACTGACTGTTGCTCAACGAGCAAGGTAGGGATGCATGCAGAGAATTAAAGAGTGTTGTTGTTGCTGTTCTTGTTGGTGTTCAGTCCAAAGATCGGTCTGGTGCAGCTCTCCATGCCACTCTGCCCTGCACACACCTCTTCATCTCTGAATATCTACTACAACCTACATCCTTCTGAATCTCCTTACTGTGTTGCTTTCTTGATCTCCCTCTAAGATTTTTACCTTCCACATTTACCTCCAGTACTAAAGTGGTAATCCTTTGACGTCTCAGAATGTATCATATCATCTGACCTCTTCTTTCACTCAAGTTGTGCCACAAATTTCGTCTCCCCAGTTCTACTCAGTACCTCATTACTTATGCGATCTACCCATCAATTTTTCAGTATTATTTCGTAAGACCACATTTGAAAACCCTCTGTTCTGTTCCTGTCTAAATAGTTTATCGTCCATATTTCACTTCCATACATGGCTGCAGTCCAGACAAATACCTCCAGAAAAAACTTCCTGACGGCTAAATATATATTTGATGTAAACAAGTTTCTCTTTTTCAGAAAAACTTTCCTTGCCATTGGCATTCTACATTTTATATCCTCCCTACTTCGGTCATCGTCAGTTATTTTGCTGCCCAAATAGCAAAACTCATCTACTACTTTTAGTGTCTCGTTTCCTAATCTAATACACTCAACGACACCTCATTTCGTTCCATTATCATTGCTTTGCTTTCTTTGATGGTCATCTTATATCTCCCTTTCAAGCCGGTGTCCGTTCTGCTCATCTGCTCTTTTAGGTTCTTTGCTGTCTTCGACAGAATTACAATGTCATCGCCAAACCTCAAAGTTTTTATTTCTTCTCCCTGAACTTTAATTCCCACTCCAAATTTTTCTAAGACTTCCTTTACTGCTTGCTCATCGTATAGGTTGAATAACACTGGCGATATGCTACAGCCCTGCCTCACTCCCTTCTCAACTGCTGCTTCCCTTTCAGAACTCCTTGACTCTTATAACTGCCGTCTTGTTTCAGTACAAGTAGTAAATACTCTTTCGATCCCTGTATTTTACCCTGCTACTTCAGAGAGGGTATTTCAGTCGGAAGCTTTTCTACGCCAACAAATGCTACAAATGTAGGTTTGCCTTTCCTTAACCTATCTTCTAAGAGAAGTCGTAGGGTCAGTATTGCCTCGCGTGTTCCTACATTTCTCTATCATCCAAACAGATCTTCCCCGAGGTTGGCTTCTACAAGTTTTTCCATTCTTTGCATAGAAATGGTATGGCATTATGGACTGGGAAACTCATTCGTGTCAGAATTTTGCAAACATGATTTATTAAACTGGTAGTTCGTTAATGTTCACACCTGTCAACATCTGCTTTCTTTGGAATTATTAGAAGAGACAGAAAAACAACCAGACTGGAAGGGAAGAAAATGAAAATAAAACGTATGTTAGGGTAAGATCTGGCCAGGTGAATCGATGGAAGCTGAGTCTAGAACGCTCCTGAATCTTTCCTCACAGCGCGATAAAAGATTTTTGACCCACTGAGCCCGTGGCTAATGTCACCGCACTTCTGCCACAGTGGATTCATACGTCCTTCCGGCACGGTACTGCTTAGGCCGGTATTACACTATCAAATTTCTTTGTCAAAGATTTGATCAATGATGTGTTCAAATATTCGTCAAATATATTTGACAAAGATCTTGGACATGGCGCTAAAAAGGCGTATTACTCTGTCATCATACTTATCGTCAGAGTTCAAGATGGCTGATAACAACAGCTTATTATTAACCGCAGCAGTTGCATGTACCACAATTGCACTGTGTGCACGTGCGGAAGAGAAGCGGGGGAAAAAAAGAAAACTTACCTGGGTGAAGCCGTGGGTTTTACGACGACACGATAAAAGCATTCAACAAACTTGTTACGTGAGCTTATAGTGGAGGACGTCAAGTCGTACATAAATTACTTAGCAACAGATGAGCAAACATTTCTGTATGTGCTCAGAGAAGTGTTAGCGTCATATCACAAAGCACAATGCTCACTTGAGAACTGATATATCTGCGGAAGACAGGCTCACTGTAACACTCCGATTCCTTGCTGCAGGAGAGAGTTAGGTTAGGTCAGGTCTCCAATCTTCTTATTCTATTTTTGTATTCAGGGTGCCTCACGTTGTAAAGCGCCTCATCACCTTCATGCATCTCTATTAACTTTGTAGTTGTCGGTACACACCAATTGCATTTACTGGCAAAGTTTATAAAAACACTTAATATGAGAGAATTCTGCAGCGATGCTAGCGCTCCACAGGATAACATGTAACATTGCAGTCAACAGAAGACAAGTGACTTCTTTGATCAAATCTACAGCGAATCCTAGATTTGATCAAATATTTGAGGACATTCGACAAAGTTCACTATTACACCATCGAATTTCTTTGACAAAGATATTTGACAAAGATATTGGACAAAGAAATTTGACAGTGTAATACCGGCCTTAATGCGCCGTGTTTACACACGGCGTCAATATGTCGACAGCCATATGCGTAAACTACACGGCGGATACCGAGCACAGACTTGTTCTTCCCATAAACTACGTCTGTCTGTTTCATTTCCATGTGCTTCGCCAACAGATAGCAGAAGTATCCCTGCTACAGTGTGTGGTCAGCCATTAATTACACTGGCTACAGTATCGACGCCAGTCTGCAGTGTGTTCCCGAAATATTGCGAGGAACTTCGAAGATAGCAGTGTCCTGAAGAACAAATCGAGGATAGGAGCCCATGTCCGGAAACGCCATCCAACGACGCTTTAGAGCATAGAAGTTACAGGCGCTGGCGCATGCCACTGGGCCAGCCCTTCGATAGCAAAAGTGACTTTATACGCTTACGGACCGTAGACGGAACGTCTCGCAACGTTGTTTGTTATTCACGGACCGCGACTCATTGCCACGATCCCTAACGGATAAGATGAAGCTAGTTGCTGCGTAGAAAGGTTTTGTGTCCTATGCGTTGCTCTGTTGCCTCGACGGATGACTCGTTTCGGGCTCGAGTTCCCACGTGCAGTTTATTTTTCTCCTGGAACCCTCCAAAAGCACCAGCGTTTTTCGGTATGCAAGAGAAAACTAAACTGCAGATGGAAACCAATGTCCGAAGCCGTCAGCTATCAAGGCAACAGAGCATCGCATTCATAGGCCTGTCAGTGCTGTAGCTAGCTCCATCTTCTCCACTTGAGATCGTGGCAATCAGTCGCAATCACTGAATAACAAAAAAACATTGCAAGATGTTTCGCTTACGGACCGTCAGCGTACGAAGTCACGTTTACTGCCGAAGCAGTGGGCTAGTTGCAGGTGCCGACGCTTGTAAGGACATTTTCGGACACAGGTTCCTATCCTCGATTTGTTCCTCAACACACCCTCTACAACGCCTCTAGGTTTGTTGCAACATTTCTGGGGCTCCCTGTATTTACACCTGGTTTCGGAAAGCTAAACAACACACTCGAGCCGGCCGCTGTGGCCGAGCGGTTCTAGGCGCTTCAGTCCGGAACCGCGCTGCTGCTATGGCCGCAGATACGAATCCTGCCTCGCGCATGGATGTGTGTGATGTCCTTAGGTTAGTTAGGTTTAGGTAGTTATAAGTCTAGGGGACTGATGACCTCAGATGTTAAGTCCTATAGTGCTTGGAGCCATTTTTGTAACACATTCGATTCTTCAAAAGACGTTTCTCAAATTGTGAAACTCAGCTACGAATGGTAGCAAAAAATGACTGTCCAATTTCTCTACAAAATAGCTTACAAGTAAACATATTTAAAAACTACTACCTTCAGGGCCTCGAGAGGCAGAAAATCTCCTACCAACTAGCACTGAATTACTGTGATTGTTATTACATGCACATTAACCGTTTCAAGAAAAAACAACGTCTGAGTGATTACAGTACTTTCATTATGCCAACAATCTGATATTTATACTATCATTTACAAACGATGTTCCTGCCCTAGTAGCCTATATGAAGCATATTATCCCTAGAATAGTGCATATACGTAAGGTTATGGGTATTTTTATTCGTCATTGTACAAAAGACGTATATATACGGGAAATGTGATGTACTTCATACACGTACTAAAAAAAAGTAATTCGACAGCAACATAACTTTTGATTTCAGCATAGATTAATTTACTTCCATTTGAAGCTTCAAGGCCATTACATAGTGATCTAAAAAAAAAAGCATCGAATCAAACGCAGCACATGTATTGTGTAAGAAAGCGGCAGTGTGAGGGTAAAAATTATATCATATCATTAACGGTTCGTATTCGGGAAGAATTTGGATCACACTCCGACCATCCAAATTTAGGTTTTCTGAGCTTTCTCTAAATATACTCCTGGAAATGGAAAAAAGAACACATTGACACCGGTGTGTCAGACCCACCATACTTGCTCCGGACACTGCGAGAGGGCTGTACAAGCAATGATCACACGCACGGCACAGCGGACTCACCAGGAACCGTGGTGTTGGCCGTCGAATGGCGGTAGCTGCGCAGCATTTGTGCACCGCCGCCGTCAGTGTCAGCCAGTTTGCCGTGGCATACGGAGCTCCATCGCAGTCTTTAACACTGGTAGCATGCCGCGACAGCGTGGACGTGAACCGTATGTGCAGTTGACGGACTTTGAGCGAGGGCGTATAGTGGGCATGCGGGAGGCCGGATGGACGTACCGCCGAATTGCTCAACACGTGGGGCGTGAGGTCTCCACAGTACATCGTCTGCATAAAGCTGGGCTACGGTCCCGCACACCGTTAGGCCGTCTTTCGCTCACGCCCCAACATCGTGCAGCCCGCCTCCAGTGGTGTCGCGACAGGCGTGAATGGTGGGACAAATGGAGACGTGTCGTCTTCAGCGATGAGAGTCGCTTCTGCCTTGGTGCCAATGATGGTCGTATGCGTGTTTGGCGCCGTGCAGGTGAGCGCCACAATCAGGACTGCATACGACCGAGGCACACAGGGCCAACACCCGGCATCATAGTGTGGGGAGCGATCTCCTACACTGGCCATATACCTCTGGTGATCGTCGAGGGGACACTGAATAGTGCACGGTACATCCAAACCGTCATCGAACCCATCGTTCTACCATTCCTAGACCGGCAAGGGAACTTGCTGTTCCAACAGGACAATGCACGTCCGCATGTATCCCGTGCCACCCAACGTTCTCTAGAAGGTGTAAGTCAACTACCCTGGCCAGCAAGATCTCCGGATCTGGCCCCCATTGAGCATGTTTGGGACTGGATGAAGCGTCTTCCCACGCGGTCTGCACGTCCAGCACGAACGCTGGTCCAACTGAGGCGCCAGGTGGAAATGGCATGGCAAGCCGTTCCGCAGGACTACATCCAGCATCTCTACGATCGTCTCCATGGGAGAATAGCAGCCTGCATTGCTGCGAAAGGTGGATATACACTGTACTAGTGCCGAAATTGTGCATGCTCTGTTGCCTGTGTCTATGTGCCTGTGGTTCTGTCAGTGTGATCATGTGATGTATCTGACCCCAGGAATGTGTCAATAAAGTTTCCCCTTCCTGGGACAATGAATTCACGGTGTTCTTATTTCAATTTCCAGGAGTGTATATTGCCGCAAATTCTGAGTCACATAACTCCCAAAAGGACACAGCAGTTTTCATACGCCATGTTTGCCCACTCGTGCTTGCGTTCTGCTTCTAATGCCCTCGTCCTCTCATAGGGTCTTTAAACCCCAGTCTTCCTTCTCCTTCACAGCTATTGAAACTCCAGTCGAGCTGCTAGACATAACTTACTCTTATTTAATTAACCTGTCCGTCACCAGAATCTTTACTGGGGTATCCTCTCAAACAGGTAAGGATTTAACACTACGGGGAATCCATTCATACTGCAGAAATATAGCCAAAGTCGTTGGCCGCTAAAATTGCCAAAATCGCGGGAAAGCGTTCGGAATCGATTAGTTTTGTGTCAAAGTGAGTATGAACTTAATGGGGTTCTTAATTATGCTCTAAAATTTTCTCAGTCCTTTATCCATTAACTCATTTTTCTTTTCTTTGACACAATTTATGAAATTAATTAATGCAATTTTTAATTATCTTAAAGATAATCAACATCGCAATATTTCTTAAATAAATACAAAGTGATCATTTGGCCACCTGTACGAACACCACGTTTTCGAGTGCAGAAACTCTCCGAAGCGGCCGCGATCTGGAGTCACTAGAACAGGAGCTATATTTCTTGTAGAGGTCGCATGCTACGAGCAGATACGTTCGTTTGCATTGGTGCAGATTTCTTTTATCTTAATAAAAACATACTCTCGGTCATTTGATCTATTACCAAAACGGCAAAAATTCGGGAGCTTCAAAAATGTTTTACTTGTCCGGATAAAACATTTTGGGTGGATATAGCTAGTAGTAAAATTCTTTCATCCTAGAACACTAAACGGGCCAAAATTTTAAATTGTTAATAAACTATCGTAAATTTTACTAATCCATATTGTATTCAAAGGAAAGCATAATTTATAGTTTATGTACTAGTTAATTACAGTTATAAGGTCTCCATTGGTAGGTCACATACAAAATAAGTACAAAATGTCTCTTTTACACACTATTCTGACAATTATACACTGGAGCGCCAAAGAAACTGGTATAGGCATGAGTATTCAAATACAGAGACAAGTAAACAGACGGAATACGGCACTGCGGTCGGCAACGCCTGTATGACACAAGTGTGTGGCGCAGATGTTAGATTGGTTAGTGCTTGTACAATGGCAGGTTATCAAGATTTAAGTGAGTTTTAACGTGGTGTCACAGTCGGCGAACGAGCAATGCGACACAGCATCTCCGAGGTAGCAGTGATGTGGGGATTTTCCCGTACGACTATTTCATCAGTGTTCCGTGAATATCAGGAGTCCGGTAAAACATCAAATCTCAGACATCGCTGAAGAGAATCGTTCAACGAGACAGAAGTGCAACCATTCCCCAAATTGCTGCTCATCTCAGTGCTAGGTCATCAACAAGTGCGAACCATTCAACGAAACATCATCGATATGGCCTTTCGGACCCGAAGGCTCACTCGTGTACCTTGATGACTGCACGAAACAAAACTTTACGCCTTTTCGCCTCGCCGACATTAGACTGTTGATCACTGCAAACATGTTGCCACGTCGGACGAATATCGTTTCAAACTGTTTTGAGTGGTGGACGTGTACGGATATGGAGTCAACCTCATGAATCCATGGACCCTGCACGTCAGTAGCGGACTGTTCAAGCTGGTTGAGGCTCTGTAATGGTGTGGGGCGAGTGCAGTTGGAGGGGAATGGGACCCCTGATACGTCTAGATACGACTCTGATAGGTGACACGTTCGTAAGCATCCTGTCCGATCACCTGCATCCATTCATGTCTATTGTGTTTTCCGACGAACTGGGACAATTCTAGCAGGACAATGCGACACCCCAAACGTCCAGAATTGCTACAGAGTGGCTCCAGGAACACTCTTCTGAGTTTAAACGCTTTCGCTGACTACCAAACTCGTCAGACGTGAACATTATTGAGCATATCTGGGACGCCTTGCAACGTGCTGTTCAGAAGAGATCTCCACCCCCTCGTACTCTTGCGGATTTATGCACAGCCCTGCAGGATTCGTGGCGTTAGTTCGCTCCAGTACTATTTCAGACGTTAGTTCAGTCCATGCCACGTCGCGTTGCGGCAATTCCGTGTGCTACACGATGTTAGGCAGGTGTACCAGTTTCTCTGGCTCTTCATTGTCGATTGGAACCTCGAACCAGTACCTCTGCAGTCGAAACTTTTACGACAATTTAGTAATCTAGTGTTAAGACACAGCTCAAACGCTACTTTGAAAACGTAATAGTGATGTAAAGATTTTTACGTTTATGGTCATTTAGTCTGTGTGTCTTTAGACGGTATACACACTAAATGAGTGTGGCAAACGGCCTAAAAATTACACTCTGTTTGGGTGGCGTGCCAGAACAACGATCACAACAAACTGGCTCACCGATTTATCTGCTTTTTCCTCGCCTTCCTGTCTCACACGGTAACGGTCTACACATTGCCACAGACGTGCAGGTCAAAAAAAATCAATGATTAAGAAGCAAGTTCGGAAATTCGCCATACAGGGATTACATGAATTGTATTCGTAGCTGCCAATACGGACAACCATCAGCTATATGATGGAATGTCGGCAATGAAAAGTTGTGCCCGACCGGGCCTCGAACCAATAATTCCCGCTTATCGTGAGCAGCCGCCTTACCATTTGGCTATCCGAGCACGACTCAGTTAACCCCAAACTTCCATATCTACATCTACATCTACATCCATACTCCGCAAGCCACCTGACGGTGTGTGTCGGAGGGTACCCTGAGTACCTTCATCGGTTCTCCCTTCTATTCCAGTCTCGTATTGTACGTGGAAAGAAGGATTGTCGGTATGCTTCTGTGTGGGCTCTAATCTCTCTGATTTTATCCTCATGGTCTCTTCGCGAGATATACGTAGGAGGGAGCAATATACTGCTTGACTCTTCGGTGAAGGTATGTTCTCGAAACTTTAACAAAAGCCCGTACCGAGCTACTGAGCGTCTCTCCTGCAGAGTCTTCCACTGGAGTTTATCTATCATCTCCGTAACGCTTTCGCAATTACTAAATGATCCTGTAACGAAGCGCGCTGCTCTCCGTTGGATCTTCTCTATCTCTTCTATCAACCCTACCTGGTGCGGATCCCACACTGCTGAGCAGTATTCAAGCATTGGGCGAACAAGCGTACTGTAACCTACTTCCTTTGTTGTCGGATTGCATTTCCTTAAGATTCTTCCAATGAATCTCAGTCTGGCATCTGCTTTACCGACGATCAACTTTATATGATCATTCCATTTTAAATCACTCCTAATGAGTACTCCCAGATAATTTATGGAATTAACTACTTCCAGTTGCTGACCTGCTATTTTGTAGCTAAATGATAAGGGACCTATCTTTCTATGTATTCGCATCACATTACACTTGTCTACATTGAGATTCAATTGCCATTCCGTGCACCATGCGTCAATTCGCTGCAGATCCTCCTGCATTTCAGTACAATTTTCCATTGTTGCAACCTCTCGATACACCACAGCATCATCTGCAAAAAGCCTCAGTGAACTTCCGATGTCATCCACCAGGTCATTTATGTATATTGTGAATAGCAACGGTCCTATGACACTCCCCTGGGGCACACCTGAAATCACTCTTACTTCGGAAGACTTCTCTCCATTGAGAATGACATGCTGCGTTCTGTTATCTAGGAACTCCTCAATCCAATCACACAATTGATCTGATAGTCCGTATGCTCTTACTTTGTTCATTAAACGACTGTGGGGAACTGTGTCAAACGCCTTGCGGAAGTCGAGAAACACGGCATCTACCTGTGAACCCGTGTCTAAGGCCCTCTGAGTCTCGTGGACGAATAGCGAGAGCTGGGTTTCACACGACCGTCTTTTTCGAAACCCATGCTGATTCCTACAGAGTAGATTTCTAGTCTCCAGAAAAGACATTATACTCGAACATAATACGTGTTCCAAAATTCTACAACTGATCGACGTTAGAGATATAGGTCTATAGTTCTGCACATCTGTTTGACGTCCCTTCTTGAAAACGGGGATGACCTGTGCCCTTTTCCAATCATTTGGAACGCTTCGCTCTTCTAGAGACCTACGGTACACCGCTGCAAGAAGGGGGGCAAGTTCCTTCGCGTACTCTGTGTAAAATCGAACTGGTATTCCATCAGGACCAGCGGCCTTTCCTCTTTTGAGCGATTTTAATTGTTTCTCTATCCCTCTGTCGTCTATTTCGATATCTACCATTTTGTCAACTGTGCGACAATCTAGAGAAGGAACTACAGTGCAGTCTTCCTCTGTGAAACAGCTTTGGAAGAAGACATTTAGTAATTCGGCCTTTAGTCTGTCATCCTCTGTTTCAGTACCATTTTGTCGTCAACCACCCGTCTGCGACCTGTAGTCGTACGTCCATTATGAATATTTCCGTACAGGAAAGACATATTTACTTGAAAGTCGCTTGCCAGGTGTCGGCGGATACATACGATGTTGCAGTGCCTATACCCGGCACAAGTTTTTACTGTCGTCATTCCATTGCACATTTCATGTATTTCATAACGGCTGTAGTCACCGCAGTGCCTGTTCCTTCGGTAGGAACATTGCTTCGTAATTCAGAATAACACAGGCACTGCAATATCGGGCAAGCGACTTCCAAATATGTCTTCCCTGTACGGGAATATGCACAATGGGATGTACGACTACAGGTCTAGACACGTGGTCGACAACATATGGAAGTATGGGTGGGGTCGTGGGCCGTACTCAGATAGCCAAATCGTAAGGCGACCGCTAGCGATAAGCGGGAAATCCGGGTTCGACTCCCAGCCCAGTCCAGATTTTCATTGTGGACATTCCACTACACAGCTAAGGATTGTCCATACTCGCAGCTGAAAAAACAGTTCATGTACACTCCTGGAAATGGAAAAAAGAACACATTGACACCGGTGTGTAAGACCCACCATACTTGCTCCGGACACTGCGAGAGGGCTGTACAAGCAATGATCACACGCACGGCACAGCGGACTCACCAGGAACCGCGGTGTTGGCCGTCGAATGGCGCTAGCTGCGCAGCATTTGTGCACCGCCGCCGTCAGTGTCAGCCAGTTTGCCGTGGCATACGGAGCTCCATCGCAGTCTTTAACACTTGTAGCATGGCGCGACAGCGTGGACGTGAACCGTATGTGCAGTTGACGGACTTTGAGCGAGGGCGTATAGTGGGCATGCGGGAGGCCGGATGGACGTACCGCCGAATTGCTCAACACGTGGGGCGTGAGGTCTCCACAGTACATCGATGTTGTCGCCAGTGGTCGGCGGAAGGTGCACGTGCCCGTCGACCTGGGACCGGACCGCAGCGACGCACGGATGCACGCCAAGACCGTAGGATCCTACGCAGTGCCGTAGGGGACCGCACCGCCACTTCCCAGCAAATTAGGGACACTGTTGCTCCTGGGGTATCGGCGAGGACCATTCGCAACCGTCTGCATAAAGCTGGGCTACGGTCCCGCACACCGTTAGGCCGTCTTTCGCTCACGCCCCAACATCGTGCAGCCCGCCTCCAGTGGTGTCGCGACAGGCGTGAATGGTGGGACAAATGGAGACGTGTCGTCTTCAGCGATGAGAGTCGCTTCTGCCTTGGTGCCAATGATTGTCGTATGCGTGTTTGGCGCCGTGCAGGTGAGCGCCACAATCAGGACTGCATACGACCGAGGCACACAGGGCCAACACCCGGCATCATGGTGTGGGGAGCGGTCTCCTACACTGGCCGTACACCTCTGGTGATCGTCGAGGGGACACTGAATACTGCACGGTACATCCAAACCGTCATCGAACCCATCGTTCTACCATTCCTAGACCGGCAAGGGAACTTGCTGTTCCAACAGGACAATGCACGTCCGCATGTATCCCGTGCCACCCAACGTGCTCTAGAAGGTGTAAGTCAACTACCCTGGCCAGCAAGATCTCCGGATCTGTCCCCCATTGAGCATGTTTGGGACTGGATGAAGCGCCGTCTCACGCGGTCTGCACGTCCAGCACGAACGCTGGTCCAACTGAGGCGCCAGGTGGAAATGGCATGGCAAGCCGTTCCACAGGACTACATCCAGCATCTCTACGATCGTCTCCATGGGAGAATAGCAGCCTGCATTGCTGCGAAAGGTGGATATACACTGTACTAGTGCTGACATTGTGCATGCTCTGTTGCCAATGTCTATGTGCCTGTGGTTCTGTCAGTGTGATCATGTGATGTATCTGACCCCAGAAATGTGTCAATAAAGTTTCCCCTTCCTGGGACAATGAATTCACGGTGTTCTTATTTCAATTTCCAGGAGTGTATTTCATAAGGACTGTAGTCGCCACATGCATGCATGGATGAACAACGTCCTAGCAGATTGACTGGACATCAAACACGAAGTCAGGCCACATCACACGGTCCGTCAGTTTGGAGGAATAACATTCCGGCTTAGACTCCACCGACCCACAGGGGCTCATCTGTCCCTGTCAGGCAGCAGCATGCATGAATGTTCGAAGGAACACTGCATCGTAATTCAGAATAACAGAGGTAATGCAATACCGATTTCACAGGGAATACGTTCTCATACACTCCCGGTTTAACCCTTTGACAGACTCGGACAGCTATCCGTAGTTTACGATGTTATATGTATTTTTCCCTTCGTGTTATTGCTGTTGCTGCAGACTTGTACAAATCCAAGCCACCTACAAATTCAATCCCTCCTGTAATACACCTTAAGTACAGTACGTAAAATTCCCTTATTTGCTATCCCTTGTGTTGTTTCAGTTTTAATGACATCAATTTAAATGCCTTGATTTCGAACTTTGCACATAATCTTTGTCTGACGTCTGTGCAATCTACTGAGCACATAACGTCTGTGCTTGGCTGTCGGTGTCACTTTAGTCAGACTCGGCTGTGTAACATGCAACAGTCCGCTAGCTGGCCAGGCAGAGCCGCTCCACTTCGCCCGCGCCGTGACTATACATCCATCAGGCGACACTCCAGAGGCCTGGGGACGGCGCGTCGTGTCAGCCTCTGCCCCATGCATTGCTAATCCGCGATGCTATCGCCTGACACGCCTTGACCCTCTCGTCTGTGCATCCACGTCTGACCGAGCGCAGCTCTTCACCGTCCAAACTTCTACTGTGAATCATTCCTCGGTCTTGTGTCCGTATCCATCCAATTACGGCGAACAAAATAATCGCAATAACGTAACTGATGCGTATTTGTTGACAGGGTGGTGAACGCATTGCAGTTTCTGTTGTAATGTGATTTAGAGAATCTCAATATCCGAGGATGCGATGCGAATGTGAATAAATGATTTGCAGATACGGTTGAACAACTCGTATCACTCTTTCCACCAGATGCTTAGCCACAGCCGGATAGTAGATTCCTTCACCAAATGCAGACAGCATTTCACCCATTGTTCTCTGACATTTGTCCCTGTACCTCAACAGCTCTGTCACTATGTTTTAATCAGGAGGGAGTGGAGAGAGTAAGTTTATATCGGAAACAGTAGGTAACATGCAGATCCACGGGGTATTACATGTGCAATTTTATGACTTCGAATTTCCACTTGCCCTGTACCCGACAGACTATCATCCTTCCCATATTGGTGTACTGGAAGAACAGTGTCCCCGATTCACTGGACTGGTTTCTCCGCTAGGCTTAGGCACTGGACGGCTTGCCGTCCGCTAGGGTAATCGAACGAGAAAAGGAATTTCGTGTCTCGAATACGAGTACATCCCATGCTGCAAAGACCTGAAAATCGCATGCGCCACGTCTTACACACAAAATTAATTTGGTAAGTGAAGCATGAGGGCAGAAGCGGAGCAAGTTATGGATACGACAATGTAGTTTCTTGAAAGATGGCCGTTCTAAATTATTGTAATGATGCTATAGGAACATAGAATTCCTGGCTATGTAATAGCAATATACGATTCATCACTGATAAAATCAATGTATCAATCACATTTTTATATTAAATTCCACCAATCGTTTGGAAAAAACGCCCTTAAGACACTCAACGAGATATATGTGCCTAGCTGACAACTTAATTAAAGAAAAACATGGATTGAGTCATTTATTCAGAATGTCTATGTCGTCACAAAAAAGTGCTCCGTCACAGATGAAATCAATTTAGCGGTTACCAGTCATGTATTAAAAACCAATCGTTTGGAAAATGTTCTTATGTCACTCTAAGACATAACACTTACAACATTCGGCTCAATGTTCCAACGCGAGTACTTAACTAGTGAACTTTCAGTCTATCTAAAAGCTGTATTATCCTTGTGATGTTACAAGCAGTACGTCATATACGTACGCTATGTGATCAAGAGTATCCGGAAACTCCGAAAAACATACTTTTTCATTAGGTGCACTGTGCTGCCACCTACTGCCAGGCACTCCATATCAGCGACCTCAGTAGGTGTTAGACATCGTGAGAGAGCAGAGTGGAGCGCTCCGCGGAACTCACGGACTTCGAACGTGGTCAGGTGATTGGGTGTCACTTGTGTCATACGTCTGAACACGAGATTTCCACACTCCTGAACACTCCTAGGTCCACTGTTTTGGATGTGATAGTTAAGTGGAAACGTGAAGGGGCACTTACAGCACAAAAGCGTATAGTCGCGACTCGTCTGCTGACTGGTATAGACCACCGACAAATGAAGTAGGCCGTAGTGTGTAATAGGCAGTGTGCGATTTGCAGGGGGGGATGGGGGTGATGATTTGCCCCCCTCTGCATCAGACCATCCCCTCCTCTGGTTTTAGTTTATGCATCCCAACCTGGGATGTTTCTTTCCCAAGCACTGGAGTAAAACTTTACATATAATTTAAATTTGTGGAGCCGAACACTAAAAAGTTTTAAATACAGTCTTACTATTAATACTATTAATATGTTTGCTTATTAATTTTGAAAAGTGTTATGCAGTAGTTAAGCATTTCAAAACATTTAGAACTAAATGACAAGACGACGCACGCCACATTTCTGTAGCATGCCACAATGTTGCAAGACGTCGCCTCAGCGTAAACGAGGCTTTAGAGCCAGGTCTGTATTGTATTGTGGATGTGATGTGTTGCATACGAAACTAAAACCTGCAATCAGATCCAAACGTCAAGGACAACTGTGAAGAGGTGTCATCCTGCAGCAAGATAACGCTCGCCCACATTCTGCCAAACGGACAGCCGACGCAGTAAAGGAGATTCGAGGAGCTGAAACATCCACTATTCAGTCGAGTCCTGGCTCCAAGCGCTTTTCACATGTTTGGGCCCTTAACGGGAGCAATACAGGGAAGAAGATTTGGAAGTGATGAAGACGTCATTTCTGCGGTGCAAAATTGGTTAGCGATGCAACCGAAAAACGTATTTTCTGATTAAGTAAAAAAAACTCGTAAAATGTCGGGAAAACTGCAGTGAAGTCCAGGGAGATTACGTAGAAAAATAATGCATGTTTCAGTTTTCTATCATCAGAATAAGTACAGCTTTTCACAAATGTGCCTTTACTTTTTGAATCTCCCTCGTATACCTGTATGTCGATGATTTTGTAAATAAGCTTTACCTGTAACGTACTTTTAAAGATATAACAAGGGATGGCTTTTCTCATAGTGCATACGCGTGAATAGTGAGTTTCGGCATTAACATCTATTTATAAATAACTGTTTAACCATGGGTAACGCCATGGTCCAAGCAAGTAACATATGTAATTATACTAACCCCCTAAGACGTCCCCCCCCCCCCCCCCCCCCCACACACACACACTGGTAAAAGCACAAATCGCACACTGGTAATAGGCAGACATCTATCCAGACCATCCCTAGGTTAACTGTTTCCGATGTTATAGTAAAGTGTAAACGCGAAGGGACAAGTACAGCAGTAAAGCGTATAGTCCCAACCTCGTCTGTTGACTGGCATAGACCGCCGACCGCTGAAGAGGGTCGTTGGGTGTAATAGGCAGACATCTATCCAGACCATCATACAGGAATACCAAACTGCATCCGGATCCACTGCAAGTGCCATGACAGTCAGGCGGGAGGTGAGAAAACTTGGATTTCATGGTCGAGCGGCTGCTCATAAGCCACACATCCCGCCAAGTAATGTTAAACGACGCCTCGCTTGGTGCAAAGAGCGTAAACATTGGACGATTGAACAGTGGAAAAACTTTCTGTGGTGTGACGAATCGCGGTACACAATATGGCGATCCGAAGGCAGGGTGTGATTAAGGCGAATGCCCGGTGAACGTCATCTGTCAGCGTGTGTATTGCCAACAGTAAAATTCGGAGGCGGTGGTGTTATTGCGTGGTCATGTTTTTCATGGAGGAGGATTGCACCCGTTGTTGTTTTGTTTCGCACTATCATAGCACAGGCCTACAATGATGTTTTAAGCACCTTCTTGCTTCCCATTGTTGAAGAACAATTCGGGGATGGCGATTGCATCTTTCAACACGATTGAGCACCTGTTCATAATGCATGGCCTATGGCCTAGTGGTTACACGACAGTAATATCCCTTAATGGACTGGTCTGCACAGAGTCCTGACCAGAATCCTATAGAACACCTTTGGTATGTTTTGGAACACTGACCTGGTACCAGGCCTCACAGACCGGCGTCGATACCTCTCCTCAGTGCAGTGAAGAATGGGCTGCCATTCCCCAAGAAACCTTCCAGCACCTGACTGAACGTATACCTGAGTGGAAGTTGTCATCAGTGCGAAGGGTGGGCCAACACCGTACTGAATTCTAGCATTACCGATGTAGGGCGCCACGAATTTTTAACTCATTGTCAGCCAGATGACCGGATACTTTTGATCACATAGTGTATATTGATCATGGTATGGAAGGTTTAACTGAGTGATATGTGGTTGTATACAGAGCGTGTTCGTAAATTCCCGTCACGAACTCCGGGGACTTGCAGTCGGGAGTGAGTGTATAGTAATCTGAATAGGAACTCACGTCTGGAAATTACGTCCAATGTCGCTACAGAGCGTCAAAGTTATAGGGCCGGCGCATGTATGTATGCATATATGGGGTGATTACGTGATGATGTTACAAACTTTCAGGGATGGTGGAGACGGATAAATAATCACTTTTGACCTGTGGGGTCCCTGGCTCGGAAATGAACAAGTCGAAAGTTACAAGCGAAAATCATTCTGACACCTCAGACAGTGGAATACGTGTACCGGTACGGTTGTTAAGAATGTAGGGTATGCTCATTCAGAGGTGGTGGTAGTATGGACCAAAACAAGAAACAATGTCTAGTAAACATAGGCTCCAAAATGCATAGCTTTGAGCGCTTGTTCAATAGCGATGTGTTTCACACTAGCGAAGATGACCAAGTGCTCATAGCTCTTCAGGTATGCATTTTAGAGCACTTGTTTACTGGACATTTTTCCTTTTTTTGGTCCGTACTACAACCTCTGAAAGTTGCTATCCTACTGTCTTGGCAACAACAGTACCGGTGCATGTATTCAATTGTCAGTTGTATCAGAATGGTTTTCGCTTATAACTTTCGACTCGTTCGTTTCCAGCACAGGGACCCTTACCTCAAATTGATACATTTATCCTTCTCCATCATCCTAGAAAGCTTGTAACATCATCGCGGTCATGGACTGTGCGGCTGGTCCCAGCGGAGGTTCAAATCCTCCCTGGGGCATGGGTGTGTGTGTTTGTCGTTAGGATAATTTAGGTTAAGTAGTGTGTAAGCTTAGGGACTGATGACCTTAGCAGTTAAGTCCCCTACGATTTCACACACATTTGAACATTTTTGAACATCATCGCGGAATCACCCAGTATATACATTCATTTACAGGCACCGGCGCCTGTAACTTTGACGCTCTTTAGCGTCGTTGCCGCACACGGGTTCCTATTCAGAATATTATGTACTCACTCCCCTCTACAAGTCCTTGAAGTTTTCGTGCAGGGAGGCAACTGACTATGCGTATACCAGATTTGGAGGTTCGGGCTCTACAGGATATTGAGACGAACCCTAGTACAAGTTCCAGGCAAGTGGCCCGCCAATATGTTGTAAGCCACACCACAACTATTGTAAGTAGGCTGTTTGGGTTTCTATGTTGGTAACGCCACGTAGCGCTCCGTATGAAAATCACTGACTGTGCTGTGGGCAGTCTGTGGCTGGTTGGCATTGTTGGAATATTCGATGTCATTGAACATTATTAAGGTAAATACATTGTTTGTTCTGTATTAAAATCTTTCATTTTCTAACTATGCCTATCAGTAGTTAGTGCCTTCAGTAGTTACAATCTTTTATTTAGCTGGCAGTATTGGCGCTCACTGTATTGTAGTAGTTCGAGTAACGAAGATTTTTGTGAGGTAAGTGATTCATTTATAAATTATTATTATAAGGGGACGTTACATTACGTGTATCCTGCATGACAACCACCACTATCCCTATCACTTGCAACCCCATGGAAGCCGTTTTTGAACATCTGTTGTGACGTGGATGCGATGCAGCTCTGTACTGTGTTCCGGGGCGGTCTGTTGCCGCTGCTTTCAAAAGAGCTGCAGAAAATCTAAAGACAGTGTTGAATTCGAAGTAAAGAATCGATTTTCATAAAATCATCACCATGTTTATACGACACATATTAACAAAGTTATTAACATTTGCATGAGAAACTGTTTATGACATTAATAAATTCTACAAACAAGTACGATAAATCAGTTGTTAGCGCTTGAAGTCAGCTATAAAATGGGCATATCTGACTTATAGGTAGACAGACTGTTTATTGTAAATAAAAATATTATAACTGCTACGTTCCAAAAGCAAAAATCTCCGCACATACGCGAAAAACTTAGCCACTGCATGAATGAGTTGTACTATTGTCTAATTTTTGTGTTTATTTAATAGGCAATTTCTGAACATTCAGTGTATATTAGACATACATTTGAATCACATAGCGACGAACCGGCGGAAAGATAAAGATAGTCCGTAAACTAGCAATCGCTCTTCTTCTTCATGTTAGTATTGTAACAATATGTAATTTTTTTTAAAAAAATTCTGTTACCACTGCTCGAACATATAAACTGTAAATATTTGGTGTATACGAAAAACTGAATAGAATTATATTCTGGAACGGTGATCCTGTGCTGTAGTTAAGGAGGGAGCAAACAGAACGTGTATCTGGGTCTATTTTTTCTTTCTTTTTTTTTGTCGCTGGTCACAGCGTGAGAGGTAGCTGGGTTGGACATGGTCATTTCATACGACTCAGAATTGACGCTGCTGAGAGCTTGATACCTTCGTGGTGGACATAAACTAGCATCTCTAGGTAGCAGATCGGTCTGATCGACAAACAACGCTACCAAAATCTAGTCAGGATCTCACAAAATCTCTGTCGGACTACAGGAGACGGGATCTGAATGAGCCTCACGCCTTATCGTTGAGGCCTTTCAAAAGATTCAGTGTATTTGTTCGTAGTTGTTTCAGGAGAGGTGGCCACGCTAGTTTCGTGTAGAATATTAGGTCCAGAAGTCGTACATATTACTTACCATTCAAAAAGCCGTGTACCATTTTCATTTCTGGTAATTTAAAACTACTACGTGAGCGGTTAAAACTTACACACATATTTTAATGAGAACCTGAAGCCAGTTGTATTAGCCCAACTTGCCAGCCTCCTGATGGGCAGATACAGTATTGCGGTTGTAAGATCGCATGAGTAATATAAAATAGCAAAATCACCCACAAACAATTAATTTTACCTAAATTATATAGGAATCAAGGGAAGAAAATAAATCTGTATAAACGCATGGTCCAAAACTCTTCTGTTTCTAGATCATAGTAGTTGATCTAATTTAAACATTGTATTTTCCTTCTAAATTTACTACCTCAAAATAAGCCTATCTTAAGATATATATTGCACATTTTTCAATAAAAGCTTCAAAGTGGCTGCTACGTTGGCTGTCTTATGGTTACTAGACTAGTATTTCAGTTTACCAGAGGTCGTCAAATGAAAAAGAGACATGGGAAAAAGTTAGTAAACGGTTTTTTATTTCAAAAGTAATCGCCGTATTTGTTACAATTATCCCAGTATGACACAAGACGGTTAGTCCAACCATGGAAAAATGTTTGCAGTTGCCTACAGAACCACGATTGTACCCAGCCATGCACCTCTTTGAAGCAAATCGAAGGCCACGAATTTCTTTCTTCGAGGACCCAAAAATATGGAAATCGAATGGGAAGAGATCTGGCGGACTGTATAGCGGATGTGTGAAGGTTTCCAGTGAAACTTCTGCAGCCTAGTCGAAACAACAGGCAGCCAGCTCAGGAATTATCATTATGGCCTTTTTCTGTGACCGCACAACGGTACATAGACACTTTGCAAGAATTGAAGTAGGCTATCAATTTCAAACGCCCAGGAATGTTGATGAACAGCATCATTCGGTTGCAAGACAATGCTCGCTCACACATTGCGAACCAAGATTGTTTCGACTCTTACATATCCTCCATACAGTAGCCGTTAATTTGCTTTGGATGAAGAGGTGTACGCCTCGGTACACTCACGGTTCCGTAGGCAACCGCAAACATTTTCCCGTGAAGGCACTGACCGTTTTGCCTCACAATGGGAGAAATGTATTAACAGTTATGATGTTTACTTTTGAAATAATAGAGAGTTTACTTACTTTTTCCCATTTGTCTCGTACTCATTTGACTGTCTCTTATAGAACGCAGAAGTTCCCGCCCTTGTAAGTGATCCATATTCTTCAGCGAAGTAGCAAGCTTCTGTAAAATACAGTGCGTAGCAAGCTTCTGTAAAATACAGTGCCGTGAGTTGAAGTCCCAGCAGAGAAAGACTGTCATACAACTGGGCCACCAAGCACTGTTCACTGATCACTGTACGTGACGTCTTGCAGTAAATATCGTCACAAAGTACGAAGATGGGTCAAACACATAAGAGTCCACGTGAGCAATGAAACAATCTGGTCAATCTTGCAGCATATACTACCTGGTCCCCAAAGAGGCTTGTCCCCACATTAAAGCAATACGAATGACCTGCTTCAAAACTGACCGTGTGGTTTTGTATCCGATCAGACATAGTAATTAACAGGACAGCTCAGTTATAAATAATGGTAAGAGACAGTTGATGAGAAACTGTTCCTAGCTGTAAAATATGGAACGTGATGTGATTTATTCGTATTAGTAAACAGTTCCACCATAAAGCGGGAAATGCATCTCTTTCTCTTATCCCAGATATCACTAATGGCAACTTTGTCAGGATGTGTGCAGTTAACAGTGGCAAGAGCCAAAAACATGGCTGTCAGTAGTAACGTGTGCAGTGTTCGCGCCAGGAAAATGGTTTTCGGGGACAAATCGTACGAATCTGAGAATGATGTGCACAATTATGACTCAGAAAAGATACTGAATATGTTTGTTCAAAAGTTGATCAGTTAAATGTGAATAATTATCAAAGCAAGTGAACAATGTTGTGTCCCTTCCCAAAGTTTACGGAATTTATAAATGAGGGCAGAAATGTTAATGGGCAATATTTTTGTAAGTTTCACAGTAATGTTTCGTTAACTCCCTCAGCAGGCAAATAGTGGTAAGTTAATGCTAACCCACGTTAAGTGCACTCAGTTTTCAAGCAAACAATGTTGACTAATTTATGTATTTTTAAAAACATAATTTTGGATAGAATTTTCAATTTCAAAAATTATGGCCTACTCTAGAATTATTTAGAAACAACCACTTAGATACTTTTAAAAAATCACAATGGATGTACCTGAAATATCTTACGAGGTTTTATAGAAACTTTACTTCGCAATTTCTCAAACAACTAAATTGTTCTTTCCCATCGGTTTCAGCGGAGGTCTTCAATTACTGTATTCTCTCGTGGCCGTTTCTTCTTTACCATCGGTTTCAGCCGAGGTCTTCAATTATTCCCTCGTGGCTGATTCCTACACCATAGTCCCAGCCACTCGCAATGGCCTCGTCGGTTGACGATTTGTTTAAAAAAATCACCACGGCATTTGCCCGGACGGATGTCGAGAACTCATAGAAAACGTAACTCATGATGGCGAGGCGAACTTTACATTGGCTCTTTCATCGTATGAGCCCACTGCATCGCTCGCTTTTTGTTCTCCATAAATTTGGTAACAATGCCGCATTAATACAGAGCAAGCTTTGCAACAAATTTTCAGCGCTCGTTGATAGTAAGAGAGCTTGCTAAAAAGTATTGCCTAAGAATTTTGATGTAAAATATCTTAATGCTTTTTTAATAAAACAGACGTTATTAACATTCTGCATTTCAGTCTTCATGTGTACATATTTATTTTTCAACATAGTCATCCTGGCGACGCACATTTCTCTCCCAACGAGAGACCAGCTCATTAACACCGTCGCTTTAGAATGTTTGACTTCTTGAAGGAGCGACCTCACCTCTGTTTGCACCACTTCATCACTATGAAAGTGAAGTTGCCGAAGACGTTCTTTAAGTTTTGAATAGTGTAGAGAATGGTCAATGACAGTGAACCCAAGGCGTCGTATTGTTGGATATATCAAAGCGCTCGTGCGTGTTCTGGCATTTTCATGCTGAAAGAGAGGGTGTTCCATATGTGGATGAACTCTTCGAATTCGGAACCCGATTACAGCACACTGTTCCTGATGCACTTACATAGTTACGTTACACATCGTCACATTACACGCTACAGTTCAGACCCCTCTAGCAGCATATAGCTGAAAATATGTAGAAATGAAGAATAAAGATGTAGAATAACGTTTGTTTTATTTAAAATGCTTTAAGTATTTTCACATAAAAAATTCAGAGGCATTACTTTTCAGCACGCCTTCGGATAAAGTGTTCAGAAAGACAAAGAGTTACTTTGCTTGTTCTAGGGAAAAGTTAGAAGACTTCGTTCTAGGATGCTCGCCAGAAACACGACCACTTTTATCGTGAAGTTTCCTTCGGGTTTCACTGGGCAACGAAAGTTGTCAACGTAAGCTTTGCGATAACTCGTAGACATCGAAATGAAAATTATAATTTCAGGTTCCGTCGACGAATGGGTCTTTTGAGATGGAGCAGCGATTTCAACTGGACAAGAATGGGGAAAGAACTGGGGCGTGCCCTTTTCAAAGGAGCTCCCGTGCCATAACTCTAGGGTGATATAGGGAACGATGGCTAACTTAACGCAGGAAGGCTAAGCAGGGATATGAACCCTACTCCTCCTCAATGCAAGTCCATGGCTTAAAGCACATTCTGGTTTCTCAGTGTGGCTGATTAATTCTGTACGGTTTCGAATACAGTTCTCTGGACTCCGTAGCCAGCGCTTGCCCTATGCCTGATGGTAAGCGGCACAAGGCTTTGCTCATTTACTTTTCAGATCAGTGACAACAGTGGCTATTAGTTATATTTAATATTCAACGTAGTATATGATCGGCATAGTGTTTAACTACATAAATTTGTTTTTTCTTCTAACATAAGGCAGCAAGATAGCTGATGACGGGCGAAGCAGAGCGGACATATAATGCAGGCTATACCAAGAATAGAATTTCCGAAAAAGAGAAATTCGCTAACATCGAATATAGATTTAAATCTTAGGAAGCCCTTTTTGGAAGTATTCTTATGGAGTGTAGCCTTTTACGGAAGTGAAACGTGGGCGGTAAACAGTTCAGACAATAAGAGAAAAGTGACATTTGTGATGTGGTGCTGTAGAAATATACTAACTATAAGATGGGTAGTTCAAATAACTACTGAGGAGGTTGTTGTTGTTGTCTTCAGTCCTGAGACTGGTTTGATGCAGCTCTCCATGCTACTCTATCCTGTGCAAGCCTCTTCATCTCCCAGTACCTTCTGCAACCTACATCCTTCTGTATCTGCTTAGTGTATTCATCTCTTGGTCTCCCTCTACGATTTTTACCCTCCACGCTGCCCTCCAATACTAAATTGGTGATCCCTTGATGCCTCAAAACATGTCCTACTAACCGATCCCTTCTTCTAGTCAAATTGTGCCACAAACTTCTCTTCTCCCCAATCCTGTTCAATACTTCCTCATTAGTTATGTGATCTACCCATTTAATCTTCAGCATTCTTCTGTAGCACCACATTTCGAAAGCTTCTATTCTCTTCTTGTCCAAACTAGTTATCGTCCATGTTTCACTTCCATACATGGCTACACTCCAAACAAATACTTTCAGAAACGACTTCCTGATACATAAATCTATGTTCGATGTTAACAAATTTCTCTTCTTCAGAAACGCTTTCCTTGCCATTGCCAGTCTACATTTTATATCCTCTCTACTTCGACCATCATCAGTTATTTTACTTCCTAAATAGCAAAACTCCTTTACTACTTTAAGTGTCTCATTTCCTAATCTAATTCCCTCAACATCACCCGATTTAATTTGACTACATTCCATTATCCACGTTTTGCTTTTGTTGATGTTCATCTTATATCCTCCTTTCGAGACACTGTCCATTCCGTTCAACTGCTCTTCCAAGTCCTTTTTTGTCTCTGACAGAATTACAATGTCATCGGCGAACCTCGAAGTTTTTACTTCGTCTCCATTAATTTTAATACCTACTCCAAATTTTTCTTTTGTTTCCTTTACTGCTTGCTAAATATACAGATTGAATAACATCGGGGAGAGGCTGCAACCCTGTCTCACTCCTTTCCCAACAACTGCTTCCCTTTCATGTCCCTCGACTCTTATAACTGCCATCTGGTTTCTGTACAAATTGTAAATAGCCTTTCGCTCCCTGTATTTTACCCCTGCCACCTTCAGAATTTGAAAGAGAGTAATCCAGTCAACATTGTCAAAAGCTTTCTCTAAGTCTACAAATGCTAGAAACGTAGGTTTGCCTTTTCTTAATCTTTCTCCTAAGATAAATCCTAAGGTCAGTATTGCCTCGCGTGTTCCAACATTTCTACGGAATCTAAACTGATCCTCCCCGAGATCCGCATCTACCAGTTTTACCATTCGTCTGTAAAGAATTCGCGTTAGTATTTTGCAGCTGTGGCTTATTAAACTGATAATTCGGTAATTTTCACATCTGTCAGCACGTGCTTTCTTTGGGATTGGAATTATTATGTTCTTCTTGAAGTCTGAGGGTATTTCGCCTGTCTCATACATCTTGCTCACCAGCTGGTAGAGTTTTGTCATGACTGGCTCTCCCAAGGCCGTCAGTAGTTCTAATGGAATGTTGTCTACTCCGGGGGCCTTGTTTCGACTCAGGTCTTTCAGTGCTCTATCAAACTCTTCACGCAGTATCTTATCTCCCAATTCGTCCTCATCTACATCCTCTTCCATTTCCATAATATTGTCCTCAAGTACATCGCCCTTGTATAAACCTTCTATATACTCCTTCCACCTTTCTGCCTTCCCTTCTTTGCTTAGAACTGGGTTGCCATCTGAGCTTTTGATATTCAGACACGCGGTTCTCTTCTCTCCAAAGGTCTCTTTAATTCTCCTGTAGGCAGTACCTATCTTACCCCTAGTGAGATAAGCTTCTACATCCTTACATTTGTCCTCTAGCCATCCCTGCTTAGCCATTTTGCACTTCCTGTCGATCTCATTTTTGATACGTTTGTATTCATTTTTGCCTGATTCATTTACTGCATTTTTATATTTTCTCCTTTCATCAATTAAATTCAATATTTCTTCTGTTACCCAAGGATTTCTAGCAACCCTCGTCTTTTTACGTACTTTATCCTCCGCTGCCTTCACTACTTCATCCCTCAGAGCTACCCATTCTTCTCCTACTGTGTTTCTTTCCCCCATTCCTGTCAATTGTTCCCTTATGCTCTCCTTGAAACTCTGTACAATCTCTGGTTCTTTCAGCTTATCCAGGTCCCATGTCCTTAAATTCCCACCTTTTTGCAGTTTCTTCAGTTTTAATCTACAGGTCATAACCAATAGATTGTGGTCAGAGTCCACATCTGCCCCTGGAAATGTCCTACAATTTAAAACCTGATTCCTAAATCTCTGTCTTACCATTATATAATCTATCTGATACCTTTTAGTATCTCCAGGATTCTTCCATGTATACAACCTTCTTTTATGATTCTTGAACCAAGTGTTAGCTATGATTAAGTTATGCTCTGTGCAAAATTCTACCAGACGGCTTCCTCTTTCATTTCTTAGCCCCAATCCATAATCACCTACTATGTTTCCTTCCCTCCCTTTTCCTAGTGATGAATTCCAGTCACCCATGACTATTAAATTTTCGTCTCCCTTCACTACCTGAATAATTTCTTTAATCTCATCATACATTTCATCAATTTCTTCATCATCTGCAGAGCTAGTTGGCATATAAACTTGTACAACTGTAGTAGGCATGGGCTTCGTATCTATCTTGGCCACAATAATGCGTTCACTATGCTGTTTGTAGTAGCTTACCCGCACTCCTATTTTTTTATTCATTATTAAACCTACTCCTGCATTACCCCTATTTGATTTTGTATTTATAACCCTGTATTCAACTGACCAGAAGTCTTGTTCCTCTTGCCACCGAACTTCACTAATTCCCACTATACCTAACTTTAACCTATCCATTCCCCTTTTTAAATTTGTAACCTACGTGCCCGATTAAGGGATCTGTCATTCCACGCTCCGATCCGTAGTACGCCAGTTTTCTTTCTCCTGATAACGACGTCCTCCTGAGTAGTCCCCGCCCGGAGATCCGAATGGGGGACTATTTTACCTCCGGAATATTTTATCCAAGAGAACGCCATCATCATTTAATCATACAGTAAAGCTGCATGTCCTCGGGAAAAATTACGGCTGTAGTTTCCCCTTGCTTTCAGCCGTTCGCAGTACCAGCACAGCAAGGCCGTTTTGGTTAATGTTGCAAGGCCAATCATCCAGACTGTTGCCCCTGCAACTACTGAAAAGGCTGTTGCCCCTCTTCAGGAACCACATGTTTGTCTGGCCTCTCAACAGATACCCCTCCGTTGCGGTTGCACCTACGGTACGGCCATCTGTATCGCTGAGGCACGCAAGCCTCCCCACCAACGGCAAGGTCTATGGTTCATGGGGGGGGGGGGGGGGGGGGGGGGGGCTGAGGAGGTACTGAACTGAATAAGGAAAAATTTGTGGAGTAACCTGCGTAAAAGAAAGCAAAAGCTAATAGGACATGTCCTGAGGCATCTGTGAATCGACAATTTGGTAATGGAGAGAAGCACGGGAATTTAAAATTGTAGACGGAGACCAAGACGTGAATACAGCTAGCATGTTCAAGTAGATGTAGGTTGTCCCAGTCGTGCAAAGATGAAGATACTTGTTCAGCACAAACTAGCACATTTCGGACTGAAAACCACAACAAGAACAATTCAAGCTGTATTTTTTATTCTGCAGCTTGACATAGTTTTTCCTTTTGTCGCAATTTAAAGACGAGTAGTAGATTCATGTGCTCGGGTCTTTAACCACCGGTGAAGGTTTGGATATTACGATGTTACATTCAGATAATGAAAACTGAAATGATCGTATGGCAGTTTTGGCAAGGAGACCCCATCGGGGGTTGTTCGGCCGCCTAGTGTAAATCTTTTTAATTGACTCTGTGACTGCAAGTCGGCGATTCGCGCTTCAATGATCATGATGAAATGATAATGAGGACAACACAATACACAGTTCCCGAGCAGATAAAATCTCCGACGCGACCTGCATCGAACGCAGGACGAACACACTGAGCTACAGTGCCGTTTTTATTAAATATATCAGCCACTACAACACGATCGTAATAACGTCAGATATGATCGCAGAATAACTGCTATTTTTCGTACGTAGCGTGTAAAAATTATTGTTCTGGCTAGTAACACATGCCATTTCCGTTTAGTTTTGGATGTTACGCTACCTACACCGAAGGCAGAATCTAGCTATCTTCAAAATTATTAGAGAGAACAGCCATTTCAAAGGAATGATACCATTGTTATAGTTTCCCGAAATATAACAAAGGGAACTGCAACCAGTTACTAATCAACACAAGCTGCAAATTTCAACTATAAGGATATACACAAAGCGATCCAAAACAACGATAAGTATCTGAAAACAAGAATTGTAAAAAAAAATGTGGCAGCTACTTTCTTGAATGGGCAATTTTGTTATATGTCACCGACCCTGGTATTTCAGTTGACTGTTCGCTAATGGATTATTCTATTGGCTGCAGTTTTCCGAGAAAAGATACTTTCTCAGAACTGAAGCAGAGCTATCACATGAGAAGTGGGCCTTGGATCTGAGCAGGTTCTTGTCACGGCGCGAGCAAGACACTTTATTATCGTTAATTCACCAACCTTGTGCACTAATAAAATTGCGTCTTTAGGGCATTCATACTCAGAGTTTAAGTCCTAGGTGGTACGTCAGCGGCACAGACTAGTTTGATAACCGTTCTTCAGATCCAGGACAGCCGACGTAGTATGTCAAGTATGTCCGATGGAGGGCGCCGGTTTCGATGCCAGGCAGGGACGAGGGTTTTACCTTGCCCCACTTCCTTCACGGCTTCGCAGTGACTCATCTTGCATCTCGAAGCGGAAAGACAGCGGTAGTTACAGCTTTCGTCGACAGCGGGGTCACCACGCTCTGGGCAATAACTTCAACAGAGGTGGATGGAAAAAGAGTTCGGTCATGACTTTATTGAAGTAATCGTCACTTCATTTGTCACAAGTGATTTAATGACGCAACAGAACACCTCAAATAACTGGGATTTTGGTCCCGTTTCCTCTAAACACGTTCCAGTATTGTAGTTACTATACTAACATGCTTGATAACTTGAATCATTTAACAAAGGAACGAGTGATTTTTGTTTGATCCAGCTTTCCACGTTATTCCTATTAAGGTCTCTTCATCTCTACATAACCTCTACTACCTACATCCACGTGAACCTGTTTACTGTAGCAAAAGCTCTTAACTCTCCTGCATTAGCAAATTAACTATACCTTGCAGCCTCAGAATGAGTCATATCATTATTCCCTTTCTCTTAGTCAAGTTGCATCATAGATATCTTTTCTCGCCACTTCGGCTCCACGCTTCTCTATTAGTTATGCCGTGAACCTGTCTAATCTTCAGCATTCTTCTCTAATACCACATTTCATGATCTGCTATTTTTACCTTGCCTGTACTGTTCCTTATTCAAGTTTCACTTGCGTCAAGCCTACATCCAGGCAAATACTATCATAAAAGAATTCATAACACGTAGATATGTATTAGAGGTTAACATGTTTATCTTTTTTAGAATAAATATTTGCTGCTAGTACAATTCTACATAATTATCCTCTTTACTACTGCAGGGGCCAGTTATTTTGCCGATCAAATACCAAAAGCCGTCTAGTAACTTTTAGCGTCTAATTTTCTTATACAATTCCCTCAAAATCACCTAAGTTAATTCGACCACATTCTGTTATCATTGTTTTCCCTATGTTGACGTCCGTCTTATAGCCTGGTTTCAAGACATTACCCAATCCATTCAGTTGATCTTCCAAGTCCTTTTTATTTCATGTACGTTGCAAGGTTTTTTACATGTCGCCATAAGATCTCAGCGTAGTTAACAGAATATGGACTTCAAAATTTCTTCGATTCGAGAACATTAATGGTAAGGCTGCTGAGAGATACACACTAATCTCTTCCTGAGTGAAAATTATGTACGTTTATTTAGTGACATATCATAATTAAACTTCCTGGCAAAATAAAACTGTGTGCCCGATCGAGACTCGAACTCGGGACCTTTGCCTTTCACGGGCAAGTGCTCTACCATCTGAGCTACCGAAGCACGACTCACGACCGGTACTCACAGCTTTACTTCTGCTAGTATCTCGTCTCCTACCTTCCAAACTTTACAGAAGCTCTCCTGCGAACCTTGAAGAACTAGCACTCCTGAAAGAAAGGATATTGCGCAGACATGGCTTAGCCAGAGCCGGGGGTTGTTTCCAGAATGGTAGAGCACTTGCCCGCGAAAGGCAAAGGTCCCGAGTTCGAGACTCGGTCGGGCACACAGTTTTAATCTTCCAGGAAGTTTCATATCAGCGCACACTCCGCTGCAGAGTGAAAATCTTATCTGGATATCATAATTAACCGTATTTGTGGAGAAACTGTGGCTACCATCAGCGGAGAAGTCTTCACTATACTCCACTGACAGATAAAAGACTGTGGGCATTATTGAAATGGCATGATCCAGTACGTCTCCAGAATGTTTCCGTTATTATGTCGATTCCACGTCTAATTAAATATTTCGTCAGTCCATTGCTATAACTTCCGCACTAAACAAACTTTGTACAGAAAACTTATAATGAAAGTCAAGATCAAAATATTTAAGAGTAATGTTAAATCTGTCCGTTTCTATTTTTTTATGCATGGAACGAACTAAAGTTTATCTGCAAATTTTTGTTGTTTGTGTGGTTTTTTTAACCCAAGACCTGTTTTACGCTATGAATACTGCAGAGTTGTTAGCCAAATAGTCATGGAACAAAACACAGCAAACTTACAATCCTAGGTGATATCGACAAAGCTCTCCCTAGTCAGTAACAGACTTCTAATTAAACATGACGAGCTATTGCATTAATGGTTACCTTCAGTGAATAATAAGAGGACGTTCGTTGAGTTTGAGCAATATGCACAACGATAAAATAGTCAGGGTGAGAACAACAAGCTTAGGCGTTCAAGACGTTATACATACATCACAAAAAGTTTTGCATCACGTCGGTTCCGAGAGTTCCAGAACATGTACAGAAAATTGGAACAGAGATCAACATAAACATCATTTCCGTCCTTTTTATTGCTCTAGTCGAGCGATGTCGTTATCCTGAAGGAAGTCGTTCACAAGATGTGCACGATGGGGGCGCGAATTGTGGTCCATGAAGACGAATGCCTCGCCAGTATGCTGCCAGTATTGTTGCACTATCGGCATTCACGTGTCGTACAGCCGTTATGGCGCCTTCCATGACCACCAGCGGTGTACGTCGGACCCACATAATGCCACCGCAAAACAGCACGGCACCTCCACCGTGCTGCACTCGCTGGACAGTGTGTCTAACATCGCTTTGGTTCACTCTGTGACACCTGGACACTTCCCCTGTTGAGAGCCCTTCCAGGCACAAAGTAACAATCTGGAAGCGGTCGAACCGCGGTATTGACCATCTTGGCGTGGTTAAACTACAGACAACACGAGCCGTGTACTTCCTTCGTGGCGGGATGACTGGAACTGATCGGCTGTCGGACCCCCTCTGTCTAATAGGCGCTGCTAATGCATGGTTGTTTACATCTTTGGGTGGATTTAGTGACATCTCTGAACACTCAAAGGGACTGTGTCCGTTATACAATATCCACAGTCAACGAATACTTTCAGGAGTTCTGGGAACCGGGGTGATGCAAATTTTTTTTGATGTGGGTATTTATTATTACGGGGCCGCCAACCATAGGAAAGTTGTAGGTCGATTTAAACGATCTGGTAATTTAAATAAAGTCTTAAGTATAACAAGATTTTATTTGTTAAAATTACTTGACACAGTACACGGAAGTTAAAAGTGAGCAAAGGTTTCTAAGTATCTGGATTGACTCTAGACAAAAAGAGGCTAACGCTTTGGAGAGGTACCAAATTATACAGAAGACGGCAAGGAATAAACGCAACAAGTTATCCTTACATGGCAGCTCACAAACCTAATGTCAATGAGAGAAAATAGCAAATTATAATCAAATGGGCCATTCACGTTGCAAACGAAAACAAGTATGAAGTGAGCTGCTGAGAGATCAGATCACGCTACCGCAGACTGCGTAACTTAACATATCCCCAGAATCAACAAAGCATGCACCCATCAGCTCCAGATGTTCGCTGAGAGACCAATCGCAAGTTGCCCGGATCACGAATCCACGGAATTTATTTCTCCCTTCTCAGCTCTCTACTTTCAAAGAACTCTACATGGATGGGACAACTCAATGCTGTTGCCAATGTGACAGACGAAAAAAAAAAAAAAAAACAGGGAAACACATAGGAACTTCCCATATTTGGCGTACAAAACACACATTAATGAACACGAGGTTGATTCTGTCCTAGAACATTGGCTCCTCAACTAGTCGGTCGCCTGACATCAAGCACAGTGGTGGCGCGACTCGGTTTGATTGGATGGCCAGAAGTTTGGAGTGAAGGAAAGCATCTTTCTCACACTGGCTCAGGTGGCATAGCGGGATCTTGACATTCAATGTTCATGCAGAAAAGGCAAAAGTGTCACACTCAATTATTCTCTGAGAATGGCAGTAACAGTACGGTATCCCATGTCCTCAACTAGAGCAGGCACTGGCTCTGCCCCCAAAAGCACAAAGCAGGTAATAGCCGAACTTCTGCGAAAACTGCGTATCTCCCTGGGGAGGCTCATCTATCCTAGTGACATTCACCGACTGCCTTCTGCTGACAACAGGACCCTGAGACTACATCAGGAGTGTAACTTCCCAGAGCGAAACACGCAATGCCTTTCTCCCAAGCCGACATGCCCTGTACCCACAATAAATAATTATCTAATAGTGGCAGAAAATAAAACAATATCAATTGATCATATGTGACAGTATCTTCAACTAAATCCAAGTTTTCATAGACTGTTGTCTTAGGCAGACCATTACGTCTGATAGTCAGCAATAAACAATTACACATATAGTTGGTTGGTTGGTTTAAGGTCGGTAGGTGTGGGGGAGGGACCAAACAGGTTGATTATCGGTCCCTTGTTCCTATAAAACAAGTCCACAAGGGAAAGAATAAAACAAACAAGACTTACTGCACAAAAATCTGGAGAAAAGAAAACGCACAAGAACTACAGAGGGGCAACAAATACCACGCTGGACAAAATAAGACAAGAAAACTACAGAATGACGCAAGAAACAGGTAGAAGGGATTAAAACAATAGAGCAGACGACCGTGTATGGCTGATCAGGAGAATCAAAAAGGATAAGCCAGCCACTCTGCAACACATTAAAACTTCCAGCCTAAAAGCAGTAGGGTAGAGAACACAGATTGACAAAGGACATGCATAAAACTTAGATGGAAAGATAAAACCCCCGTCACGTATAAAACGTAAATGAGGGGTGATTTCCAAAATGATTGCCTATCGAAGTCACGGGGTCCAAACGATACATATCGAAATTGCGATCCTAAATAGATCATGCGACTCTGGTGGCGGGCGGTATGAGTAAGTTTACGGTCGTCACTACACTAACGACAAAAGAAAAGCGTTACAAAAATACTTGTAATTACAAAGGAGACGATTTACCTTACTCGTCGTCGTTGTTGTCGTCATGTGAAAGTCCATGTGATGTGTACGCTACGGGAACAATTCCCTTTTAGCCACAGCTTGGGTAAACTCTGCTAATGTCACGCAAGAATATGGGTACAGTGCCATATGCGTTAACTTTTCCCTGCAGACGCAAATTGTGGAAATAGAGGTACTGAAACAAGTACAGTTCGTCTCTTTGTCCTGGACGCCCTTCTCCTTTAATGTAAGACTTCACAGATTTCCATAGCTGCTCGATGTTCTGTGTGTGCACACTAGGATCATCCAAAGACACGAACTCTACAGAGTGGTTGGCGAACTCCTGGTCGAATCCTCCTGCTTTGAGCGTCTAGTAGGACTGAAACCCGTCTGTAATGACTTTACTACCAGGCAGTATGAAGTGCTTTATGAGACGCACTAAAGTGACCTTGCCTCTGGACAATACTCTGACAACGAAGCACTTCCCGGGACACGCGTTCTATTCCACCGAACACCCAAATATGATCGATTTCACTCTTTGAAGGTCGTCCTCTTTGGTTCTCCCTTCTTGCTATATGAAATTCGTCCACTTCAACAACTTTACTCGGTCCACCAATCGGTACACTGTCGTTCGTCAGTGCCACATAACACCTTTCTCTGCTAAACCCGTAATAGTCGCACACGGTATTAGCAGATAAGTCAGTTTCCGATGCTGTTGCTTCCAAGGTGTAGTCTCGAATCCAGCAAGATAGAAGAATTACGCTGGTCTGGATGGATAATTTGGAAGAGTCGAACCTGATACTCGTTTGTTTTCCGCAGTGTCCGCAATGAAATTGTAACGGTATTTCAGTATCGAAACTCTTCGTACGACGTTTTACACATTTCGCAACACACAGTCTACACAGTCCCACCTTTCCTCGACTGGTAGTACCCCATATTTGCGAGAAAAAGTCAAACAATTTTCTAAGCTGGATAAGCATGGAATTAGGTTTCTCCATGTGAGAGAATTCCAGGAAGAAACATCAAGAAACCAGACATCTCACTCACTACCGACATAAGTCGTCTGGGTTTCGCTAGCAACTCACAAACAATTCCGGAAGTATATAATTTAGAGCAACTAAGGGAAAGACGGAAAACAGATAAAAATGACGATCACAAATAATTGATCATAACGCCCGCCACCAGATTCACCTGATCGATTTAGGATCGCACGTTCGATATGCATCGTTTGGACCCGGCGACTTCGATAGGCAATCATTCTTGGAAATTACCCGATGAGGCATTGTCAGCAAAAACTAATGGTAACGAGTCCGTTAACTGAAAATTCCGTCGTAGGGCAGCTAAACCAGGACGTGCAACAGAATGTGGGCCAACGCCAACGGGACGCACCAAACTGGGGTGGGTCTTCACGGCGCACGAGATAGCTGTGGGTCAGCCAAGCGTGGCCGATGCGGAGCGGCAGAGGACCACAGAGTGTCTGCGAGAGGCTCGCAAGGAAGACTTCCACACATTCCTGGTCTCCTTTATGGCACGCAGTTTATTAGGCGTACCTAGATTATTGCCATTCCGTACCCCAAACACTTCGCGAAGTAATACCGAGCGCAGGTCAATTTCATAGATGTCGATCTCCATAAGCGGTTTCCTAGTAGCCTGTTTGGCCAGCTTGTCAGCAAGCTCATTTCCTGGGATTCCGACGTGTCCTGGGATCTAGACAAACACCACTGGGCGACTACTGTATGGCCGCTACCAAAGGACGGCCACAGTAGCACTGGTCAATAGCTAGTAAGCTGCTCAAGGAAATCACCACAGACGAGGAAGGACTCACCGGAGCAGGAATAGATATGCTCAAGGGCACGGCATGTGGCCACCAGCTCTGCAGTGAAAAAACTGCAGCCACCCCGCAAGGAGTGCTGTTCATTATCTCCTGTGTGAGCATAAGCGAAGCCAACCCCGACCATCAACGATCGAGACGTCGGCGTAGACTACTTTAGAGCCCCGGGACGCGTCAAGAATCGAGAGAAAGTGACAGCGGAGAGTATACTACATACATGTAGTATGACACTGTTGGCTGGGATATCCCACAGGTGGGTTCAACTGACTGTCGAGAAGATTGCCCCGCACACATTGGTCCCTTTCCCTTTTGGATTTGTAAGAGCCGGGTCACATTTGTTTTTGTAGAGTGTTATAGATGTGCATAGCGTTCTGTTATGTTTGTGTTGTATGATGATGAAGAGAGAAGGCAGAAGGAGAAACACAATACCAGCACATGTCCTACACCTCTCAAATATCACCAAGGGGGCCACTGAGCTTAATTTCTCCATCTGACACACGGATCACCGCCAACATTGTCACACGCTCTAACTTCATGAGACACTGTGGAGAGATCTGGGGTTCAATACAGGACACTGGCATAAAGACTGGTGTTCAGATACTTTACCCCAGCACCTCTTCTCCTCTTGCCGTCAGATACTGACAGCGAAAATTACCATCAAAAATTTTATGACACACGCCAATCTCTCTCTACAAATTTCTACATTGAATGATTATAAAAATCGATCTGCATGTGGAACACTTCTCTTTGTGTACTTATCCATCTTATAGTATCTAAATAATAAATGTGGTCAGGTGATGTGGGCCAGCGGATTACTGTTGAACAAAGATCTTCACTGTAGAAATAAAAAGGAAAGAACATGTAATTGCTCCATTAAGTTTCAGGAATGCAGCCGCATGAATTCTGCTTCTTCTAATATTTCGGCTGTATACCTTTCAGCCATCTTCAGAGAGTGCCGTACGACTGACGCTGCAGCGCTCGCTCCATCCTTTTAAACTCGCGAACCGCGCCACTGCGCACGCGGCCACAGATAAACAAGGCGCCAGTGAAGTTAATCGGCGGCAAAGACGTACAACATATGCATGAGTTACGTCTGTGGCTGCGCATTCGATCCATGCTGGGAGGTCGATGTATTACTGGGAGCTGAACTGTAGCGACGTCTTTGTAAGTTCAATATTGAAAGTGCCGGATTCCATGATTTATCTAATGTGAAACCGCTGTCTCTATTAATTAAATTCTTCGTCAAGCGGATTTCAATGGCCTCTTTTACTACGGAGTCCCAGAAAGATGAAACAGAAGTCAGAATTTCGACATTCTGGTCACGCTATGGTATATGAAAATGTCGAAATTCTGACTTCTGTTTCATCTTTCTGGGACTCCGTAGTAAAAGAGGCCATTGAAATCCGCTTGACGAAGAATTTAATTAATAGAGACAGCGGTTTCACATTAGATAAATCATGGAATCCGGCACTTTCAATATTGAACTTACAAAGACGTCGCTACAGTTCAGCTCCCAGTAATACATCGACCTCCCAGCATGGATCGAATGCGCAGCCACAGACGTAACTCATGCATATGTTGTACGTCTTTGCCGCCGATTAACTTCACTGGCGCCTTGTTTATCTGTGGCCGCATGCGCGGTTCGCGAGTTTAAAAGGATGGAGCGAGCGCTGGAGCGTCAGTCGTACGGCACTCTCTGAAGATGGCTGAAAGGTATACAGCCGAAATATTATAAGAAGAAGCAGAATTCATGCGGCTTCATTCCAGAAACTTAATGGAGCAGTCTTTGCGCCGCGAAAACTTGAAGATTAACTTGTAATTGGTTTGGACACAGTGACAAAACCGGTTGGCGCTTTAGAGATGTTGGATTGGAGTGAAACAAAGTTGTACACCAAGAAATATCTGCTAGTAGTACATTCATAACACAATATTGAGGAGATTTAACAAAAGGACGGAAAAAACTGGACAGAGAGAGAAGAGACGGTTAAAACTAGGGCAAATGGAGATATTACTTGGTTTCCCTATTCTCCACCAGGAAGTACATAAATTGTTGATGACGATCATGGTGTGTACCCACGATTAGTTGATTTGTGGACTTGTTTTGCTTGACGCTCTTCTCTTACAGGAAAAACCCGCATATGGAGGATGCTGTTATTGCGTCAATCTGCATAGCTCCATATTGTATGGTAACTGGAGAGGCGTTGAGCAAAGTGATAGCATACCAGACGGCTAAATTCATGTTCTTTTCTATGTGGTAGTTATAAGGAGAAATTATGTTTTTTCTCTATAACTAGATAAACAGCTGCATGATACCACAAGATACGCCTCAATTTCTCGCTTTTAATGCTCTGTCGCTGTCGACATTAACAAGATATAAATGTCACTGTGATGATGAGAATAAAGCGAACAATGTTGTACTATGCACATTAACAAGGTATATATGACACTATCACAATGACAGTAAATCTAACAGTGATGTACTATGTACGTTTCAAGCCCGACACAAGTGGTCGAGGACTGACTGTGCTGTCAGACAGTAAATTCAGAAATCAACATCCAGACGTCCAGTGGTGAAAGCCATATAACTATAAAGGGGTAGTTGATGAATCTGTGAATGTCACCGATTTCTCTGTTATTTCTAAACATAAAATTCAAAAAACGTTAAGAGAGTAGAGAGATATCTCTGTAGCCAGTGTCTTAAACGCATGAGAAAATAGAAAGTAAGGAGTAAGTAGGGGCATGGAACAAAAGACTGGAAGAATGAAACCAGAACGGGAAACACCTGTAACAATTAACAGGATCCGACATCAACGATACTTTACCATGGTAAGAAAATCTTGTAAATAAAACTAACTAATAATGTCATCTTTGTGGAATTCGGAGGGAAACAAATGGTCGCACAATGTAGTGTATGCAGGGACGGAAAGTATCGACCCTCTCATCTCGATAACGATACTGTTTTATTCGATACTTTTCGGCACAGTTCGACTTATTTGTTTCTTTTTGTATCTTTGTCTCAAACAGTTTAAGAATTAGGCTACTGAGACAGCATACAGAGTGGCGGCTACCAAAAGTGAAATTTGGGAGTATTTTGATAACTGAATGATAACGAAGTCAGGTGAGAAATCTGTTTCAAAAATCTGAAGTCTTCGGGAAATACTTCAAACATGAAAAAGCATTTAAGAAAACTCCCCACCACAACGGTTGTATTACTGCATTAAACGTAAAACTTAACTGTTCTCTCTATTATAGATAGATTTTAAAAACAGGGATTGTGAGATACGTGTCGATACCTCAGAACACGGACCGACTTCTTTCGATAGTTTTTTTACGATGCTACTCATGAGCAGAGTATCGATATTTTTCAATCGACACCGTGTCCATAAGCGTAAGCCGTTCTAGCCAAATACACAGACGTCGTGGAAAGACTGCTAATACCAGTTGTCAACAGCAAATAATAGCGCTAAACACAAAGCCATTAACAACAGTAGTGCAACATACTGAAATGGGGCAAAGATAGTGCAAATATCGTTACCATAACAGCAAACAAGCATGACATTGTCCAAGGATAATTGTGTCTGTTAGTGATTTCTCTGTACAACGGCGATGAGGTGGTTAGAGTTTGAGCTGAAGCTCTGATTGGGGAAGAAAATCGGCAGTGTCTACTACGAAGGTAGTTACAGATTCAGCTTCATTTTAAAATAACTTCAAACACCATAGTGCCTCTGTCAACCATATCCCACCTTATAAAATTATGTAAATCGGATACTGTTCTTATGGTTGTGACTTGTTGACGATGGATCCTTAATATGTCACACAAATGAGCATAAAAGAAAAAATAGTAAATATTTGAAGCAGCTGCCGAAATTTACATATCACATGAAATCCGAAAACATGAAATCATTGTTTTTCAGATGTAAGTAAGGTCAACAACCATAACGGAAAATAGATATCCGTCTTTTTTAGCGTTGTAGCCATCCCGATTTTGAAAAACAAGCACTATTCCGTACAACGAGCAATGAATAAATAAAACTGATGCACTGATAAAAAAAAATCAACGTAAAATTAGCTATTCCGAACATATCATACTATTAAACAGCGGAAACGCCAGGTAGGAATATCAACACTGTAGGAAAAGACAGATTGCTACTTACGGTAAAGAAGACACGTCTAGTTGCATACAGGTACAATTAAAAGACACTTATGTAAAGCTTTCGGCCATAGCCTGCATTGGTAAAAGGGAGACACACACAAACACACACACACACACACACACACACACACACACACACACACCATTCACGTGCAAAAGCAAGCACACTATCGGCCCGAAATGCTAGAGCTGGCAGTCATGAGGTGTGCTTCCTTGTGCGTGTGAATGGTATGTGTCTCTCCCTTCTACTAACGCAGGCTGTGGCCGAAAGCTTTACATAAGTGTCTTTTAATTCTGCCTGTATGCAACTTCACGTGTCTTCTTTACGGTAAGTAGCACTCTTGTCTTTTCGTACATTGTTGGTATCATAGTATTATTATTTCTGTCAGCGGAAGTGCAGTACAATAAATGTGGCCTGAACAGATTTCAAGGAATCAGTAATTGTCGACCGTTCTTGACTTTCGTGTTATTTCATACAATATTATGATCTATGATTACTACTTCTTTCAAGTGAAGCCATTTATTTTTCTAAAAACTTAGGTGGCTCCTTTTTTGGCATACAAAACAGGTAGTCATCCACAAAACACCATTTAGGACCTCATACTTCGCATTTTCGTGGCACAGTTATCACAAATATTACTGCTGGGATAATTAATAGTGTACTCTACAAATATATTCTTAATTTCATAGACAGCATTACTGAAGACGAATCCTACTGGAATTGTTGAGGCAACTTGGAAATTCGTATTCGTATGTCAGACGAAAATTCATTAGTTTCTTTTTTTTAAGTTTTCACAAATTTTGGACGCAGTATTCTTTTCGACAAGGAAACGTTTTTGAAATTTATATTAATAATTATTCAATTTTATTTAAGAAATAACACTCATACCTGAAATCAGTAACGCCTAAATGTATCGGAAACTCCAGTAACACAGACAGTTTTCCACACACCTACTAAACAATTAAGCGGAACACTTTCACTTAACAGCACTTTTGTAAGCTCTCGAAGAATATCGTAACGTCAGCACTACGTCAGTGGTACTGATTCCTGGGACACGCTGTAGAGAGATGACTCGCGACTAAAGCACAGGAGATTCCCTCTCCACTTCTTGCCTTACCTACACCATTGCTACTTGTTACGATATCTATTTCCGTTAAATTTTCTTTCAGATAAAAAACTTCTGATCATATGTACAAGCAAGCGATCGATGTTTCACCGCATATACACAATAAAAATTCCGATACGCAGCCTGAACAGCAGGTTCCCATCCTAGTGTACTTCATGCCAACAAAAGCCAACACGTATTTTGCCAAACTCGTTGCATACCATTTGGATGCTGAACGTGCCAAAGAGAATCGCACAAGAAATATTTCTGGAAAGTAATGTTTTCTCCGCAACCAAGGTAAAATTTGTTGCAGTAGGAGATGTATCAATTTTTATTATTTGAAGGCACAATTATGCAGCTTTTTGTGATATTTGGCCGAAAAACTAAGTTCTCAGCCACACTTCTGAGCACACACCCAAGCAGCACCCTACGCATACATACGTATCTTATTACCTATACTTTCCATGCTAAAGGCGTTTCTACCATACATGCAACACCTCAAATTAATTGTTGCTCAGAATGAATCGCACATGTAGGTGAAACATAGCTGTAGCTCGCGAAACTTATTATTTCAATGTTTCTCCTACTTTGTGCGAAAAAAATTTATAACTACACAATTTATTAACTTTTATTAAGACAGATGTGACTGCATATTATGCGTCAGTCATTGTGGCTGCTATCTGTTAAGTCAGAGAAGTGAAATACTCATTTGTCGCACATGGCTCTTATTATAAATGTTCCCATACTACGAAAGACATTCCCAATGAACGTACGTTCAGCATATGACTTCGTGTAACTTTCTAATAGCCACGTTATACGTCAGTGTATGGATTCTGCCGTATACTGAGTTTTAAGTGGTACCTACTATTTGGAAAATCTTTCCCATTCGAACGTGTCTGTTATTCGCTTTTCTGTGTTGGCTGGCCTGCTACAGTACTATGCAGTGATATGTTATCTCGCAGACAGTATTCGATGATAATGTCGTGTTTCGTTAGACTCGACGACACTAGCGCGAAAAAAAGAAGAATAAAACTTAATCACATTGATAAGGCAAAGGATAAAAAATTCGAAAATAAATCGAATTAAAAATTATAATAATACATTGCTCACTTGTAGATAAATTCGCTGATGCACTAAATCAGCAGTTAACTTGCGAACTGGGATTATTCGGATTAACGTTAAGTGTCTCTATCGGCACTATTCCCTAGTTGTAGGACTATGAATATTTCAAATCAGCTTATATTTCTGTTCACGTGATTTGTTTTACAATTTGACTTGCATCACAGTTAGCACAATTTTTGTTGCACTGTAGGCTTGTACCATTCGCTTAGTTTGTACTTTAGAACTAAGTAGCAGAGCCATTTAGCCTCTATTTTTAAACAACTTAATCCCTATCGGAGAACTGCGAACAACACGGAGTGCATTAAATGTAAATCGGAGAACTGCGAACAACACGGAGTGCATTAAATATATATCGGAAAACTGCGAACAACACGGATTACGTTGAATGTCACAGCTTTTTAACCGCAGTTTGAATAATGTTGGCAATATTGCTGTCAGGAAGGATTTCGTTCATCAACCGCCATCAAGTTTTAAGAACAAAGTATAAATACGAATAACCGGTATAAAGTCGGTTTCTGGTTGACTTCATCGTAGAAGTCACGAGAATGGAAGGAAAAGTTCAAACAAGGCCATCGATTCTAATTTCACGATCCATCACACTTCTCAGAATTAAAGTTTCACATTTAAATTCAGCACAACAAATATGAAGTGGTGTATTTTAATGCTAGGAAGCGCATTCCACAAAATTCACCCGCCGTTTACTAGCAATCCATCTGTCGAAAAAATTACCTGGGAATAACGATCGTACCTGCCAAACATGAAGTCTCCGGGTGAATCTCTGTACTTCAGGTCCGTAGTTTACAGTTTGCTCATAATCGTCTGCACTATCGCTTTCTACGGCAACCATACAATAAAGCTCCCTCAGACACTATATTGGTGTTAGTAATTCATTTGTTGATCACAGTCTTCTCTTTGAATAATATGACGGTCATCCAAGTCAAAGATAACACACGAACGTAGTAGCGGTAGTATCAAGGTATTATAGAGCTCACTGTAGTAGCGTAACAACTTATTGCTAATGAAAGAAATATGAGTGTCATGAATTAGTTCAAAACGTGTAAAAACCTGAATAACATTATCCAGATTTTTTATTTTAAATATTGCGAATTGTATCCTTCGTGCCTCGATAGGTGGCAGCTGTCACACAGGTACACAACGCTTTACTTGTAGCATGATTCGTGTATTTTGATCCTTTGAAGCTAGAAAGACAGACATTTTTGTAAAAACTGTGATTGCTTTGCAGTGTGACTATTTTGAGCACAAAATCTTTCTTCTTTTATGTCTAGTCAACTTGTTCTCAACAGTATTTACATAAGAACTCCTGACAAATGAAGCCAATGAGATAAGGACACGGACACTTAAAATACATTTCGCCTTTGTCACTTTTGCCGGCGAAAGGCAAACAGGTGTTACCCGATACATGTCTTTGATGTGCCAGAAGTTTCTACAGAGAGCACACTCCACTGGTAAGTGAAGCGTGATCACCATGAATCATTTGGTACATCTACAGCTTTAATAATGCATTGGAAAGTAAGTGACATCTGTAATTAGTTTACAAAATATGTACACTATGTGATCAAAAGTATCCGGACACCTGGCTGCAATGACAAGTTCGTGGCACCTCCGACGGTAACGCTGGAATTCAGTATGGTGTTGGCCCACACTTAGCCTTGATGACAGCTTCCTCTCCCGCAGGCATACGTTCGATCGGGTACTGAAAGGTTTCTTGGGGAATGGCAGCCCATTCTTCACGGAGTTCTGCACTGAGGAGAGGTATCGATGTCGGTCGGTGAGGCCTGGCACGAAGTCGGCGTTCCAAAGCATCCCAAAGGTTTTCTATAGAATTCAGATCACGACTCTGTGCAGGCCAGTACATTAAAGGGATGTTAATGTTATTGTCGTGTAACCACTCCGCCACAGGCCGTGCATTATGAACAGGTGCTCGATCGTGTTGAAAGATGCAATCGCCATCCCCGAATTGCTCTTCAACATTGGGAAGCAAGAAGGTGCTTAAAACATCAATGTAGGCCTAGTCTGTGATAGTGCCACGCAAAACAACAAGGAGTGCAAGCCCCCTCCATGAAAAACACGACCACATCCTAACACCACCACCTCCGAATTTTGCTGTTGGCACTACACACACGTTGGCACATGACGTTCACCGGGCATTCACCATACCCACACCCTGCCATCAGATCGCCACATTGTGTACCGCGATTTGTCACTCTACACAACGTTTTTCGAATGTTCAATCGTCCAGTGATTACGCTCCTTAACACCAAGCGAGGCGTCGTTTGGCATTTACCCGCGTGATGTGTGGCTTATGAGCAGCCACCCGACCATGAAATCCAAGTTTTCTCACCTCGCGTCTGACTGTCATTAAACTTGCAGTGGATCCTGATGCAGTTTGTAATTCCTGTGTGATGGTCAGGATTGTTTCCTGCCTATTACACATTACGAACCTCTTCAACTGTCGGCGGTCTCTGCCAGTCAACAGACGAGGCTGGCCTGTACGCTTTTGTGCTGTATGTGTCCCTTCACGTTTCCACTTCACTATCACATCGGAGACAGTGGACCTAGGGATGTTTAGGAGTGTGGAGATCTCGCGTGCATACGTATGACCCTAGTGACAGCCAATGACCTGACTACGTTCGAAGTCCGTGAGTTCCGCGGAGCGCCCCATTCTGCTCTCTCGGGATGTCTAATGACTACTGAGGTCGCTGATATGGGGTACCTTGCAGTAGGTGGCAGCACAATTAAAAACGTTTGTTTTTGGGGGTGACCGGATACTTTTGATCACTTAGTGTATAATAACCATGATACATAAATCGCCTTTACAGCGGCAACATCTCTTTGTTACTTTTCGAACCTCATGTTTCACTTCATGAAATATTGGATGCTTAAATTTAGACATCTGTACTACTCATTAGCGCAGACGAAAGCTGATATCTCGTCGATTCTTGTAAAACTTTTTAATTGACCTTATTGATAGAGATATGTGAGATCCTGTTGATGTTAATGAAACTACTTCGATAATAGGAGGTTGTTGTTTTCGATAGTTCAGCTTCTGTACATGGAGATCTGATGCCAATTTTAAAGAAGATTCCTTAAGTAACAACCACACTGCATAGAGGCCCCTATCATCCTCTGCCAGTTTCTTTCAGATTGGCAATAGATTTGTATCACCCTGTGCAAAACAGCTACACGTTGCAGAGCAACAAAGAAATGCACTGAGCCAGAAAGAGCTACACATTATCCGAACATCATCAAGCTCCAGTATTTTCATGTCCATGGGATGTGTTGTTTAACATTTCATCCATAGGCAATCCTATTTTCAGTACAGAAAAAAGTGATGTCTTCGATGAAGAATGGTGTTAGGACATGATGGATGCTGGATATGTCGAAAGTCACTGGAACTTCTCGATTGAAGGAAAGTTGAATCATTGGCTCGATCGTAGGATTGTTCGACTGCTCTGACGAATAGCTGAATGGCAGTAGCTAGAATCTGGGCAGAGATTATAGACGATGTGTCATCAGGAACCGGCAGGAACACGTTATTGGAAGCTGAATTGATATCTGAACTGCCAGCGTCGTTTATTGCACACACTTTACCACAGGCAACAGAGCCGTGCATCGTATAGAGCATTGGTTTCCAATCTTGGGGGAATTACTCCCTGAGGGATAAAATGTAATTCTCTTAAGGGTAAAAACAAAAGGCTTCAACTATATTTCAGTCATGAAACCAAACTGTTTATATTAGATCATTACTAGTATCACTGTTTCATAAGACTGTAATGATGATTATAAAACTAAATTTTTTCCAGATAGTAACATTGACGTATGACACAATGTTGTGGAAGTTACAGCTTGTGTAACAGATGTATGAACAACATATTAATCATATAATGCACTCTGTATGCACATATTTTATACATTGTATCATGCATCTATTATTAAAATTGAACACATACATCACATATTACTTGAATATCTCTTGAAAATGTCTTCCCACAGCATATGAGATATAGATTCATTATTCGTTTCGCAACAGTAAACGAATTAAAAGACAGGACAACACAGCACTAACTTTGTAGTAGATACTACACTGCTATAGGGCCTACATATTATTATTATTATTTTACTGCGCACGCGTTTTAATTTGGTGGACTTCAAATGGGATGAATACTGTGGATGAAACAAGGGTCGGTAGGGAGAAAAGTGTATATTGGTACAAATATCTACCCACAGTGGGATAGCTTTCTTTTTTGAGAAGGCGATGTAGGTACCACACGTGGGCATCGAGAATTGCGTCATCATTCCGTAAAAAAAAACATTATTAGAAATAATTAGTGCCAGCTGTCTGATTGAATCATCAGTTTATGATTTAGGAAGGCATCTACAAAAACTAAATATCATTTACCTTTCGTAATTTTAAAAATAAAAGTATTCAAATGAAATTGTCTTTCATTCTAAAGGTTATCTATAATGGTTGAGTCAGGGTATGGATCCAGGCGGGAGAGAGGGGGGGAGGGGGGCAGGGAGAGAAGGATACTAAGGTACTAACAGACATCTGATTACATCCGGGGGTAATGGTCTCTCAAAGTTTGGTAACAACTGGTATAGAGCCAGAGTTTAGCGATGGGTCTCACTTCTGTTTATTACAGTTATTTTTTGCAGTTACACCTCTGCCAACGCATTATTAAGTATGCACGGACTCTCCCGCCGGAGGTTCGGGTGCTTCCTCAGTCATGAGTGTGTGTGTGTGTGTGTGTGTGTGTGTGTGTGTGTGTGTGTGTGTGTGTGTTGTTTTTAGCATAAGTTAGTTTACGTAAGTTTAAGTAGTGTGTAAGTCTAGCCACCAATGACCTCAGCAGTTTGGTCCGTTAGGGATTTACACACACACATATAAGTTCTGCCTTTAGTTGATGAAGTTTATTTGCACTGATGATGAACATCAGAGTGTCATAAATGAGAGAGATTCTGATATGTTCCATTACCACGTATTCTCGCTTTGTTTTCCCATTTTAAGATACAGAAAGTTTCTCTAGAGCTGACGAGATTAGTTTTGATGATATGGGATCTTGGTTATCGCCTCTCAAAACTCTGAATTTCTAACAAAACCACAGTGAGGCAGAATGGAAGAAGTAGCATTGACGTTCGAAGTATTGAAAATAAATCCATGATTGTAGAGGTTCTGTCAGACAACCGTCAACCACTGCCACCATCAGTTTATACTTGAAATATCCCTGTTCGCGTGAACGTGCCAAAATAACGCGCAGTTGGTGTCGTCCTTGGGACCGTGTCTCGAATATCGAGTCGCAGAACAGCCGTCGACGTGACTCAGATATTGCCACTACGATAACACAAAACAGGTGGCACGGAAACACTGAAAGACACTTGAGCCAGAGTGGCATTCAGTTTGTTATCAGAGGAAAACGCGACTGGTTGACATGTCTCCTGCTGCCTGGTAGCTCGCATTCATAGATTCGTAATCATTTCCCACTGCATGTTGAACATAGTGACAATGAAATGCTGTTATAGACAAATTCCTTTTTCAGTTGTGTGGCTGTCAAGAGGAGGAGGACTGCGGATTGTTCACCGGTTATCCTTTTTTCGATGTCATCGATTCCGTGTGTACTCTAAGCCAGTGAGACAGACTATTTTAGAAGGAGCATTAGAGCTCCAATAAAATAGTGAATTGAGATACCGCACAAATGAAAACACACGATTCAGATTAATTATTTCAACAAACCAAAGTAAAACAGTTGAAACGGCCCAACTGGCAACTGGAAGAAGTACATAAAACTCATGTGAGAGTGGCTGAACGACAGCGTAAAAGCTGCTCCTTCCAAAAACCACTCCACTCCCTTATCCATTGATAGACAAATCGAAGTTAACCTGCTGCAAAGAAACACTGTACGAACGTACTGGTTTAATTAAATATTTTCAGGAATTTTGAAGAACACAACAACAAAGGCCTCTTACTTTCCAGCCGGCCGGTGTGGCCGTGCGGTTCTAGGCGCTGCAGTCTGGAACCGAGCGACCGCTACGGTCGCAGGTCCGAATCCTGCCTCGGGCTTGGATGTGTGTGACGTCCTTAGGTTAGTTAGGTTTAATTAGTTCTAAGTTCTAGGCGACTGATGACCTCCGAAGTTGTCGCATAGTGCTCAGAGGCATTTGAACCATCTTACTTTCCAGCGCGTTATCCAGCAGCGGCGGGTGGGACTAGTATGATACTTCTCCAATTTCGGAGGGAACCAATCATATCCGTATATAGGCTATTAATACCATGAGGTCGCCATTCTCAGAGAATTTTTAGAGCTACTACCAGCTCCCCACAAGGAATCCTTTCTGTTATCGTCTAGTGAAATCGCATGGTTAAATCTGACATTGTTTTACCAAGTGTTTGCGCATCGTTTACCTGAGGCGGGATGTGGGAGCCAGTCCGGAATCTACATCGATAGATGTGGCAATCGAACAAAGGCGTAGGTTATAAACCATTAATTTTTCGATGAATCTTCCACGCTGTTTACACCAAAGTAAGAGCAGTTACATATAGTTCAGCATTCGTCCGCATTAAAAATAAAATTCAGAACTGTTCCCCTGGAAAGACTGCGAGACACAATGGTACTGAAATCGGCTCTCCAAGTGACGACTGTTTCACTTTAGGTCAAGTGCTGACTTCTAGTTTCACACTCTCGTGTGTTCACATTTCCAGCGATACGTGACTCAGGAATAACGTGTATTAGAATATATTCATCCATACTAAGCAGTCGCTTATTTGCAACATCATACATTGTCTGAAAAGGAAAATAAAAAGATTACTTGCAATACTAATTAACTACAGGGGGATGGACAAGAATACGAAAACTCCATGAACATAACACATTACCATGCCTAATACGGCGTAGGAAAACCGTTGGCATTCAAAACAACTTACAGTTGTCTTGTGCTGGTAAGTATAAGTCCTGTATGATTTTCAAGGAAATCTTTTAGCAGTATTACTGCAAAATAATGGCAAGTTGAGGCAAAGATGATGCTTGGGGATAGCGATCACTCGCCGTTCTCTCCAAAGACCTCGAAAGCTTAAAAATGTTGAGATCTTGTTACTGTAGCGGTCATGGGAGATGCAACATTAAATCCTCATCCTCACAAAACCAGTCCTGAACAATGCGAGCTTTGTAAACAGAGGCCTTCCGTCTTGGAACACAGCATAAACTATGGAGGAACAAACATTGTACCATGAGATGGCCTGATTAGCCAAAGTGGTCACATAATCCTTGGCAGGAATCCGATCTTGCAGAATAACCGTGGGACCGATGGAATACCACGATATGGCTACCCAAATCATCATTGAGACCCTGCCATCATTCACTCTTTGGACGTAAACTCGGTGAGAAGTTGTACACAGTGTGAAACAAGACTCATCAGACCAAATCAAATGCCGGCCGCGGTGGTCTCGCGGTTCTAGGCGCGCAGTCCGGAACCGTGCGACTGCTACGGTCGCAGGTTCGCATCCTGCCTCGGGCATGGATGTGTGTGATGTCCTTAGGTTAGTTAGGTTTAAGTAGTTCTAAGTTCTAGGGGACTGATGACCACAGCAGTTGAGTCCCATAGTGCTCAGAGCCATTTGAACCATTTTGAACCAAATGAAATTCTTCCATTGCTTCATAGTCCAAGATTTATGGCTTTGGCATCATGTTTTCCTGTTACGGGCATTTGCATCACTGATGAGTGCTTTTAGAATTCCAGCTCGCCCTACAATTTGCGCCTTATGGAGCTCCCTTCGTGTTGTTTTGGTTCTGACAGGGTTCGCGAGTGCAACATTCAGTTCTGCAGTGAGTTTTGAAGCAACCGTCCTGTTCTCTCTCGTCACAGTCCTCTTAAATTACCGTGTGTCACGATCACTCACACACGTTTCGGCCACGTTGTGACATGGCGGACGATGTTTTTTCGCTTCCCCTGTATACAATATAAAGTGCCTCTCATAAGTTTTGGGACAAACATTGTGTACAATATGTCTACATCTACATCTACATGACTACTCTGCAATTCACATTTAAGTGCTTGGCAGAGGGTTCATCGAACCACAATCATACTATCTCTCTACTATTCCACTCTCGAACAGCGAGCCGGAAAAACGAACACCTAAACCTTTCTGTTCGAGTTCTGATTTCTCTTATTTTATTTTGATGATCATTCCTGCCTATGTAGGTTGGGCTCAACAAAATATTTTCGCATTCGGAAGAGAAAGTTGGTGACTGAAATTTCGTAAAAAGGTCTCGCCGCGACGAAAAACGTCTATGCTGTAATGACTTCTATCCCAACTCGTGTATCATATCTGCCACACTCTCTCCCCTATAACGTGATAATACAAAACGAGCTGCCCTTTTTTGCACCCTTTCGATGTCCTCCGTCAATCCCACCTGGTAAGGATCCCACACCGCGCAGCAATATTCTAACAGAGGACGAACGAGTGTAGTGTAAGCTGTCTCTTTGGTGGACTTGTTGCATCTTCTAAGTGTCCTGCCAATGAAACGCAACCTTTGGCTCGCCTTCCCGACAATATTATCTATGTGGTCCTTCCAACTGAAGTTGTTCGTAATTTTAACACCCAGGTACTTAGTTGAATTGACAGCCTTGATAATTGTACTATTTATCGAGTAATCGAATTCCAATGGATTTCTTTTGGAACTCATGTGGATCATCTCACACTTTTCGTTATTTAGCGTCAACTGCCACCTGACAAACCATACAGCAATCTTTTCTAAATCGCTTTGCAACTGATACTGGTCTTCGGATGACCTTACTGGACGGTAAATTACAGCCTCATCTGCGAACATTCTAAGAGAACTGCTCATATTGTCACCCAGGTCATTTATATAGATCAGGAACAGTAGAGGTCCCAGGACGCTTCCCTGGGGAAAACCTGATATCACTTCAGTTTTACTCGATGATTTGCCGTCTATTACTACGAACTGCGACCTTCCTGACAGGAAATCACGAATCCAGTCGCACAACTGAGACGATACCCCATAGCTCCGCAGCTTGATTAGAAGTCGCTTATGAGGAACGGTGTCAAAAGCTTTCCGGAAATCTAGAAATACGGAATCAACTTGAGATCCCCTGTCGATAGCGGCCATTACTTCGTGCGAATAAAGAGCTAGCTGCGTTGCACAAGAGCGATGTTTTCTGAAGCGATGCTGATTACGTGTCAATAGATCGTTCCCTTCGAGGTGATTCATAATGTTTGAATACAGTATATGCTCCAAAACCCTACTGCAAACCGAGGTCAATGATATAGGTCTGTAGTTAAATGGATTACTCCTACTACCCTTCTTGAACACTGGTGCGACCTGCGCAATTTTCCAATCTGTAGGTACAGATCTATCGGTGAGCGAGCGGTTGTATATGAGTGCTAAGTAGGGAGCTATAGTATCAGCGTAATCTGAAAGGAACCTAATCGGTATACAATCTGGACCTGAAGACTTGCCCGTATCAAGCGATTTGAGTTGCTTCGCAACCCCTAAGGTATCTACTTCTAAGAAACTCATGCTAGCAGATGTTCGTGTTTCAAATTCTGGAATATTCCATTCGTCTTCCCTGGTGAAGGAATTTCGGAAAACTGTTTTCAATAACTCCGCTTTAGCGGCACAGTCGTCGATAACAGTACCATCGGCACTGCGCAGCGAAGGTATTGATTGCGTCTTGCCGCTTGTGTACTTTACATACGACCAGAATTTCTTCGGATTTTCTACCAAATTTCGAGACAATGTTTCGTTGTGGAACCTATTAAAGGCATCTCGCATCGAAGTACGTGCCAAATTTCGCGCGTCTGTAAATTTTAGCCCATCTTCAGGATTTCGCGTTCTTCTGAACTTCGCATGCTTTTTCCGTTGCCTCTGCATCAGCGTTCTGACCTTTTTTGTGTACCACGGGGGATCCGTTCCATCTCTTACCAGTTTATGAGGTATGAAAATCTCAATTGCTGTTGCTACTATATCTTTGAATTTGAGCCACATCTCGTCTACATTCGCATAGTCAGTTCGGAAGGAATGGAAGTTGTCTTTTAGGAAGGCTTGTAGTGGCACTTTATCCGCTTTTTTAAATAAAATTATTTTGCGTTTGTTTCTGATGGATTTGGAAGAAATGGTATTGAGCCTAGCTACAATGACCTTGTGATCACTAATCCCTGTATCAGTCATGATGCTCTCTATCAGCTCTGGATTGTTTGTGGCTAAGAGGTCAAGTGTGTTTTCGCAACCATTTACAATTCGCGTGGGTTCGTGGACTAACTGCTCGAAATAATTTTCGGAGAAAGCATTTAGGACAATCTCGGAAGACGTTTTCTGCCTACCACCGGTTTTGAACAAGTATTTTTGCCAACATACCGAGGGTAGGTTGAAGTCCCCACGAACTATAACAGTATGAGTGGGGTATTTATTTGTTACGAGACTCAAACTTTCTCTGAACTGTTCCGCAACTGTATCATCGGAGTCTGGGGATCGGTAGAAGGAGCCAATTATTAACTTAATTCGGCTGTTAAGTATAACCTCCACCCATACCAATTCGCACGGAGTATCTACTTCGACTTCACTACAAGATAAACCACTACTGACAGACACAAACACTCCACCACCGATTCTGCCTAATCTATCTTTCCTGAACACCGTCTGAGACTTCGTAAAAAATTCTGCAGAACTTATTTCAGGCTTTAGCCAGCTTTCTGTACCTATAACGATATCAGCTTCTGTGCTTTCTATTAGCGCTTGAAGCTCAGGGACTTTTCCAGCGCAACTACAACAATTTACAACTATAATTCCGACTGTTCCTTGATCCAAGCACGTCCTGTTATTGCCAAGCGCCCTTTGACATTGCAGCCCATCCCGCACTTTCCCGAGGCCTTCTAACCTAAAAAACCGCCCAGTCCACGCCACACAGCCTCTGCTACCCGTGTAGCCGCCAGCTGAGTGTAGTGAACTCCTGACCTATTCAGCGGAACCCGAAACCCCACCACCCTATGGCGCAAGTCAAGGAATCTGCAGCCAATACGGTCGCAAAACCGTCTGAGCCTCTGATTCAGACCCTCCACCCGGCTCTGCACCAAAGGTCCGCAGTCGGTTCTGTCAACGATGCTGCAGATGGTGAGCTCTGCCTTCATCTCTTAAGCAAGACCGGCAGCCTCCACCAAATCAGATAGCCGCTGGAATCCAGAGAGAATTTCCTCAGATCCAAAACGACACACGTCATTAGTGCCGACATGTGCCACCACCTGCAGCTGGCTGCACCCTGTGCTCTTCATGGCATCCGGAAGGACCCTTTCCACATCAGGAATGACTCCTCCCGGAATGCACACGGAGTGCACACTGGATTTCTTCCCCTCCTTAGCCGCCGTATCCCTAAGGGGCCCCATTACGCGCCTAACATTGGAGCTCCCAACTACCAGTAAGCCCACCCTCTGCGATTGCCCGGACCTTGAAGGCTGAGAATGATCCTCTGAAACAGGGCAGGCAGCTGCATCTGGCTCAGCCAGAGACAGTGCCTGAAACCGGTTTGTCAGACGCACCGGGGAGGCTTTCTGATCAGCCTCCGGGGACGCCTTTCGCTGCCTGCCACGCCTTGGAACGACCTCCCAATCAACCACAGGCGAGGGCTCAGCCCCACTGCGGGCAGCAACCGGGGCAACCACAGCGGCAGACCGATCTGGGGACAGACGGGACGAGGGTGACATCCCCGTGATACCCAAGTCCGGCTCCCCACAGTGGTGCCCATTGGCAACAGCCTCAAGCTGCGCGACCGAAGTCAGTGCCGACTGCAGCTGTGAGCGAAAGGATGCCAAGTCAGCCCTCATCCGAACACAGCAATCGCAGTCCCTGTCCATTCTGATCGATGTTGAACAACAGTTACCGAAACACGAGTCCGTGCCTAGATAACGCAAGCGAAACACGCAAAGAATGTATCAACTAACCTGTACAAATGCCTAACGACTGCGCTACAATCTGCTGAATTTACGATTACAATAACTAAAACTCGAAATTACACCTCCTATACGAAACTCACACGCAATTTAAATAAGAATCTACGAAGTAAACACTAAAGCGCGATGCTACAACTGTCAAATACTATAATACGTCCGAAATATATTAATTAAACAATGCAAGTACCCAAAAACACGCAAAGAAATTAATTAAGCTATCTAACAAACAAGTAAGCTAGGGTTATACGACTTGCTGCTGCAGCTGCTTATCCAACGGCGGCAGGTATGAAAAAATTTATGAGGGTTAATACGGAAATAAAAACGTTCGTCTGCAAGTTGTACATGTAATTATAGGCTATGAAAAGTGCAATCACATATGTTTGCTTGTTCACAACAGAATACGACCCATTTCTTACTGCGAGATATGAAACTCTGCACTTCATAAGTTTTGGGACAAATGTGTCAGTGTGCATATATCTGTTATTCGTTGCTTCCTGCGATGTCAGTCATAACCTGTCGAGAGCTCAAAGGCAACACAAGTGTGTTTGTATGCAATAGTACGTAGAGGTAAAAAGTTCAAATGGCTCTGAGCACTATGGGACTCAACTGCTGTGGTCATCAGTCCCCTAGAACTTAGAACAACTTAAACCTAACTAACCTAAGGACATCACACACATCCATGCCCGAGGCAGGATTCGAACCTGCGACCGTAGCAGTAGCACGGTTCCGGACTGCGCGCCTAGAACCGCGAGACCACCGCGGCGGGCCGTAGAGGTAAAAACAGCACTTTTGAACAGAGGCAGTTAGTAATATTCCACCACGAAAAGGGAAGAACATGCCGAGAAATAACAACGTTATTGAATATGAAGAAAAATAATGTAGGGAACATCGTCCGTCGATATGCATATGAAGACAGGATAGAAAATCTGCCATAGACAGGCCATTCAAGGATATTTATGAGGAGAGAAGAGAGGGCACTAGTGCTAAAGGTCGAGAAAGATCCACGAATCACAGCCAAAAGAATTGCCATTTAGGCTGAGGAAGAGTTTGGGAAAAAGACCACTCCTAGCACAATCAGACGAGTACTGCGCAGAGAAAATTAGCATGGGCGAATTGTTAGAAGGAAACTTTATATCAGTCGTGCCAATAGGAAGAAGAGACTGCTATTCGCAAGGGAACTCGTACAAAATAACATGGAGTGGTGGAATCAAGAAATTTTTTCGCATAAATAAAAATTTAACATGTCAGGACCGGATGAACGAATAAAGATATGGTGGCAGCTCAACAAAGAGCTGGAAGAAAAAAATATGCAAGCTACAGTGAAATATGGCGGGGGCCATGCTATGATTTGGGGTTGTATGTCGCCCCAGGGAGAGCTGGTCTTCATTAACGAAACACTGTATACCTGCAGATTCTAAGGAACAATTTGAAGAAGAGCGCAGAAAGTATGGAGATTGGAGACTGTTTCAACTTTTTCGGGACAACTACCTCAAACATAGCGTCTGTATTGTACGGTTGTGGCTCCTGTACAACTGTTCAAAAGTTGTCAGTCCCCTTCCACAAAGTCCGGACATGAAGCCCATGGAGAATTTATGGGATGCGTTAGAATGAAATATTCGAGGAGTCTCCATACAGTCCAAACAAGACGCCAGGAGACGACTGCGAGAAGAATGGGAAAATCCAAATATTTCATACTTACAGAAGCTTGTACAAAGTATGCCTAAACGGCTAACACAAGTGTTACAACGTCGCGGTAGAAGTACAGAGTACTAATTCCTCATTATTTCCTAGATTTTGGTTTATTTCTGCACTTTGTCCCAAAACTTTTGCGAAGGCAAATCTATGTTATTTCACATAAATATGAAATTATTTGTATTTTGTAAGTCATAAAATGAAGTAAAATGTTCAATTTATTGCTCTGTGGATATCATTCTGTCTAGAGGAATAACAGCCGGCCGGTCTGGCCGAGCGGTTCTAGGCGCTTCAGTCTGGAACTGCTCGACCGCACGGTCGCGGGTTCGAATCCTGCCTCGGGCATGGACGTGTGTGATATTCTTAGGTTAGTTAGGTTTAAGTAGTTCTAAGTTCTAGGGGACCGATGACCTCAGACGTAAAGTCCCATAGTGTGCAGAGCCATTTGAAGCATTTTTTAATACACACATCAAAAAAAGTTCTGTATCACCTCGGTTCAGAGAGTTCCGGAACCTCTCCAGAACATTCGAATAGAGATCAACATAATCATTTCCGCAATTTTTATTGCTCATGAAAAACACACATTGCAAGTTGTACCACCAGTCAGCGGGACCTTCAGAGGTGGTGGTCCAGATTGCTGTACGCACCAGTACCTCTAATGCCCAGTAGCACGTCCCCCTGCATTGATGCATGCCTGTATTCGTCGTGACATACTATCCACAAGTTCATCAAGGCACTGTTGTTCCAGATTGTTCCACTCCTCAACGTCGATTCGACGTAGATCCCTCAGAGTGGTTGGTGGGCCACGTCGTCCATAAACAGCCCTTTTCAATCTATCCCAATTATGTTCGATAGGGTTCATGTCTGGAGAACATGTTGGCCACTCTAGTCCAGCGATGACGTTAGCCTGAAGGAAGTCATTCACAAGATGTGCACGATGGGGGCGCGAATTGTGGTTCATGAAGACGAATGCATCGTCAATATGCTGCCGATATTGTTGCACTATCGGCATTCACGTGTCGTACAGCCGCAACGGCGCCTTCCATGACCACTAGCGGCGAACATCGGCCCCAGATAATGTCACCCCAAAACAGCAGAGAACCTCCACCTTGCTGCACACGCTGGACAGTGTGTCTAAGGCGTTCAGCCTGACAGGGTTGCCTCCAAACAGGTATTCGACGATTGTCTGATTGAGGGCATATGCGACACTCATCGGTGACGAAAACGTGATGCCAATCCTGAGTGGTCCATTCGGCATAATGTTGGACCCATCTGCACCGCGCTGCATGGTGTCGTGGTTGCATAGATGGACCTCGCCATTGACGTCGAGAGTGAAATTGCGCATCATGCAGCCCATTGCGCATAGTTTGAGTCGTAACACGAAGTGCTGTGGCTGCATGAAAAGCATTATTCAGCATGGTGCTGTCGCTGTCAGGGTTCCTCCGACCCATAATCCTTAAGTAACCGTCAGACACTGCAGCAGTAGTCCTTGGGCGGCCTGAGCGAGGCATTTCATCGACAGTTCCTGTCTCTCTGTATCTCCTCCATGTCCGAACAACATCGCTTTGGTTCACTCCGAGAAGCCTGGACACTTTCGTTGTTGAGAACTCTTCCTGGCACAAAGTAACAATGCGGACGCTATCGAACCGTGGTATTGACCGTCTAGGCATGGCTGAACTACAGACAGCACAAGCCGTGTACTTCCTTCCTGGTGGAATGACTGGAACTGATCGGCTGTCGGACCCCCTGTCTGATAGGCACTGCTCATGCATGGTTGTTTACCTATTTGGGCGGGTTTAGTGACATCTCCCAACAGTCACAGGAACTGTGTGTGTGATACAATAGCCAGAGTCAACGTTTATCTTCAGGAGTTCTGGGAAACGGGGCGATGCAAAACTTTTTTTGATGTGTGTAGACGACACCCTTCTGATCCCACCAAACACAGAGCGTTGTCTTATTTCCAAAGCGATTTAGCTTTTCAATGGATGTCGATGGTATGCTTAGAATCACCCCTGATTTACGAGGCGTAGGATTCTCAAAATATATCCATTTTTCATCACCTGTCAGCATTCGATGGAGAAACGACTGTCTTTTATATCTGGCGAGCAGCATTTCACAAGTGCTCTTCCGATTTGCTTGCTGTCTTTAATTCAGTTCAGGCGGAACCCTTTTTCCCATTTTCTGCACCTTTCCCATAGCTTTCAACCGAACAGAAACTGCTTTCTGCGCCACATTCAATCGTCCCACAAGTTTCTGTTGAGTTTAACTATCATCTCAATCCAAAAAGGCCAGCAATTCGTTGTCTTCGAACTTTTTCGGTGGTTTCCCGCGATCGTCGTTTCTCACGTCAAAATCGCGGAAACACTCGAAACACTGTGTTTTCTCAGGAGCATGTTTGTCGAAAGCTTCGACAAGAATTCGATGCGATTCTGCAGCAGTTTTCTTCCAATAACAACAGAAAACCAATGCTGTCCGCAAATCGTAGTTCGTAGGTACAAAACTCGACATGTTTCCGGGTTTGAAACAGATACCGATGTGTGGAACTTGGGTTACTGCATGTTGACATTCGTCGTCAGCCGTTACCGGAAGCAGATGGCGCTGCAGACGCGGTCTGACGGGCCCTACACTGGCGGCTATCATCTTCCATAGGGAAACTCCTGCTTCTCACTTCTACACCTGTATGTACAGGTGTGTCTTCAGCAGCGGAAGGAATGAATTCAGACGCGCTGTAGATTTATATTGTTTCTTTTTCGAAAGTTAGGCTCCCTAATTAAATATATTTGCATGCTAACTTGGAGTATCACTCTTGTTTTATTTGTGTTGGATTTCGTATATGTCATACGAGGTTCCACGCAGAACGCAAAATAAGTAGTAAACTGTTCGCCCACTGCCAATGAGATAATCAGTTTTGATTAAAGGCGTTACAATACGCCAAGACACTGTTCAAGGTCGAAAAACAGTCGCACACTAGCACTCCAAGACAAACAATTAATTAGAATTGTAAACAGACGCTTTTTTTTCAGTGCTTGTATAGGTAGATCTGAAGAAGACAACGGTATCCTCCTCGTCATTTCTAGCTTCTGCACAAACATGACGATAAGAAGCAATTACACATCATTCTATGCCCGTTCCAACTCCTAGCTGTATACTCACTAGCCAAATTCTGCCTACTGTCATTACATAACAGTTTCCCTTATATTCATGTTCTCCGTTTCGTTCAGGCAAGCGCGGGTAGCGCCACTTCTTGGTTGTAGTTACTAGTAACACATAAAAGGCAGCAGGTGATGATCATGGAACAGATGGGGAACTTGACTGAATATAAGCATAAGAACTGTCACACGATCAGTCAGATATCTTATAATTCGACGCTGTTCACGGGAATAAAACACAGGAGAATTGAAAGAGAAGTTAAAGAGCTACTGAACCGTGATCAATTCAGATTTGGAAAAGATGAATGAATCTAAAAACATGCATAACACCATAGTCTTGGAAGGAAGAACAAATAATACACTACTGGCCATAAGAAGAAATGCAGATGATAAATGGGTATTAATTGGACAAATATATTATACTAGAACTGACATGTGATTACATTTTCACGCAATTTGGGTGCATAGAACCTGAGAAATCAGGACCCAGAACAACCACCTCTGGCCGTAATAACGGCTCTGATAAGCCTAGGCATTGAGTCAAACAGAGCTTGGATGTCGTGTACAGGTACAGCTGCCCATGCAGCTTCAACACGACACCACAGTTCGTCAAGAGTAGTGACTGGCGTATTGTGACGAGCCAGTTGCTCGGCCACCATTGACCAGACATTTCCAATTGTTGAGAGATCTGGAGAATGAGCTGTGCCAGGGCAGCAATCGAACATTTTCTGTATACAGAAACGCCCGTACAGGACCTGCAACATACGGTCGAGCATTATCCTGCTGAAATGTAGGGTTTCGCAGGGATCGAATGAAGGGTAGAGCCACGGGTCGTAACACATCTGCAATGTAACGTCCACTGTTGAAAGTGCCGTCAATGCGAACAAGAGGTGAGCGAGACGTATAACCAATTGCACTCCATAACATCACGCCGGGTGATACGCCAGTATGGCGTGATGAATACACGCTTCCAATGTGCATTTACCGCGATGTCGCCAAACACGTCTGCAACCATCATGATGCTGTAAACAGAACCTAGATTCATCCTAAAATGACGTTTTGCCATTCGTGCACCCAGATTCGTCGCTGAGTACACTATCGCAGGCGCTCCTGTCTGTAATGCAGCGTCAAGGGTAACCGCAACCATGGTCTCCGAGCTGATAGTCCATGCTACTGCAAACGTTCTCGAACTGTTCTTTGTCTTGCAAACGTCCCCATCTGTTGACTCAGGGATCGAGACGTGGCTGCACGATCCGTTACAGTCATGCGGATAAGATGCCTGTCATCTCGGCTGCTAGTGATACGAGGCCATTGGGATCCAGCACAGCATTCCGTATTACCCTCCTGAACCCACCGATTCCATATTCTGCTAACAGTCATTGGATCTCGACCAATGCGAGCAGCAATGTCGCGATACGATAAACCGCAATCGCGATAGGCTACAATCCGACCTTTATCAAAGTCGGAAACGTGATGGTACGCATTTCTCCTCCTTACACAGGGCATCACAAACGCCGGTCAACTGCTGTTTGTGTATGAGAAATCGGATGGAAACTTTCCTTACGTCAGCACGTTGTACGTGTCGCCACCAGCGCCAACCCTGTGTGAATGCTCTTAAAAGCTAATCATTTGCATATCACAGCATCTTCTTCCTGTCGGTTAAATTTCGCGTCTGTAGCACGTCATCTTCGTGGTGTAGCAATTTTAATGGCCAGTAGTGTAACAAGATATTTTCACGTGTTATTTGGATCTAGGAAAAGTATTCAGCTATGCAAAGTAGATCCTGGCACATAAAACGTACACCTCCTACGGGATTTATCCTTTGTTTCGTCTAACCGAAAACTGTTTTAAGGAAGGCGACTATGCTAGAAGGAAAGAAAGAAGATTAGAATTCAATGTTCCGTCGACGACGAGGTCATTAGAGACAGAACAAGAGCTCGGATTGTTTCAAGAATGGGAAAGGAGATCGGCAGTGTCGTTTCAGAGGAACCGTCTTAGAATTTGCATCGGGCGTTTCAGGGAAATCACGGATAGCTCAAAAGTTGCTGGACGAACGGGGATTTGAACAGCTGTCCCAGATATGACAATGCACCACCTCATTAGGAAACTATGCCAGAACATCGGATCTAACATATCTCCAGGACTGACAGACATATGGTACCAAGTAGTATACTTCGAAAGCAACAGCTAAGCGGAAAAAGGTATCACGCAAACCTAAACCAAAACCCGAATCAGGAAGTAAAAATTCTTGCTGTTGGTTGTCTCACTGTCGTTCATTCTATCTGTAGACGTCAGTAGCGTATTGTAAAAAACACACTTGAATAGACGATAAAAGCAGTGTAAATGAAGACGTACTAAATACAGTATCCAAAATGATGTTGCGATAGTGAAACAAGGGCGACCAGTTTTGCGGGCGGCAGGTTGCATCAGTCATGGATGTTAAGTTCAAGGGAAAGACGTTTACCAGCTGTTCTGACAAAAACTTCACAACTAGAGCCAGGGTAGCACGCGCGAAGGTGGCAACGCTTATCTCGTGGTTGCATCATCTGTTCAAAAGGAACGGCTGAAAGGATACCTTTACAGTACGCTAAGCGAGGAAAGCAATTCTGCTTTCCCCTTTAATGCACTAAACCTGGCGATCATAGTTTCACAGTAAATAATGTATATGTTTGCATAAAACATGCCGTAGAATTTTTATTTGTCTCTAATTAATGATGCATGAGAAACTAAGTGGCTCGATTATGTTAGCCTCATGTTCTAAAAAAAATGCAAAAGATGACTGAACAGCTGAACATTATTCTAAAACATACTTATATCGATATTAATCTGCTGAAATTATGGAAACAAAGTTCTGGAGTTATGAGAGTAACATATTTAATAAAAATGAGTATAAGAGCTATAATTTACGCCATTCGTAGTGGGACTGCATTGCTTAGGAAATGCCTGACAACATGGTACATTTCTGAAGGCACTAGACTTGTTCTTGGGAAGATTATAATGTTCAAATCCTTGTTGGGCCTTCCTACCTTAACTTTTCCATAGTTTCTTTAAACCACTCCAGTTGAATGCTGCTCGATCCCCTTCACAAAGTGATGCCAATATCCTACTCAACAACTGATCAGCTGAAATAGCATTGAATTCCCTTGCTATGGGAGGTTGAATTCATTATTAGAAAGCACTGTAGGTCTACTAAACTTGTAGCCGCTTCCTGGTGGTTGCGGCAGAGAGCAGAAGCACCAACACAACATATTTGCTTCTGCTTCTGCTTCTGCTTCTCTCTCTCTCTCTCTCTCTCTCTCTCTCTCTCTCTCAAGGAACAGTAAGAGACAAATTCTATTTGTAATATTAAAATAATATATTATTAAAAAAGCATAAAATTAATTTTGCTGGGACATCAGAGAAATGTAAATATTCTTTAATTAGTGCAGTGCTGTAATATGCATGCTGGGAATGGTAGGAGTAAGAGTCAGAGGGGCAGGAGGAAATTAGTGTTTAACGTCCCGTCGACAACGAGGTCATTAGAGACGGAGCACAAGCTCGAATTAAAGAAGGATGGGGAAGGAAATCGGTCGTACCCTTTCAAAGGAATGATCCCGGCATTTGCCTGAAGTGATGTAGGGAAATCACGGAAAACCTAAATCAGGATGGCCGGACATGGGATTGAACCGTCGTCCTCCCGAATGCGAGGAGTAAGAGTCATGTTCTTCATTTAACGCTGCAAACGCAAAAAAGTTTTGTTCTTACTATGAATCAAAAGTGCTATTTTCTTTACTAGCTTAGTTGTTGGCTTTCACAATCAAGACAGTACTTAGGCTTGTATTCAAAGGTATGCAGGGCCGGTTGGGGTGCATTTTTCCACACACACCGCTTATCATTTTGCCCCCCTCCCTCTCCGATTTCCCCACGTATAGTTCCACCGAAGTAGGTTTTCGCTACCACTTTTGATGCGCACTGTAGATGATGCAAATGTTGCACTTGGGCACCTGTCTCCCTTTGGCGTCTTGTATTGTTTGGGTCTTAAAATGGCCCTGAAGATATGCATGGTTACATGTTTTGTAATATAATGTAAGATGGTATAGGTTCGTGTAGTAGTAACAGGGTATGATGTCAATGAAGGTTCATTCATTACCACGTAAAAATCCAGACATGCACAATGTAGCAACAACTGCGTGCAACAAGTCGACATGACCACTAATCACTTTAAATCACTTGTTTATTGCAGAGGACAACAAGAATACCATTTATCCAGATTATTTCGAATTTTGTTGATTGAGGACTAGGGTGCGGAGATACTGCAGTTACATACTCCAAGGGATATGTGCATTTTAACATTGTTTCATGAGCTGTCCAATGTCAACGAAATGCTTCAGTCTATTTCTCATTACAACCAAAAGCTTTTTTATAACAGAATTTTCTTTGTATATTTCTTACAATGGTCCCAAATTAATCTATTGCAATATTCAGTTTAATGTAGACAAAATTCCATTAGAACTACTGACGGCCTTGGGAGAGCCAGTCCTGACAAAACTCCACCATCTGGTGAGCAACATGTATGAGACAGGTGAAATACCCTCAGACTTCAAGAAGAATATAATAATTCCAATCCCAAAGAAAACAGGTGTTGACAGATGTGAAAATTACCGAACTATCTGTTTAGTAAGTCACAGCTGCAAAATACCAACACGAATTCTTTACAGACGAATGGAAAAACTGTTAGAAGCCGACCTTGGGGGAGACCAATTTGGATTCCGTAGAAATATTGGAACACGTGAGACAATACTGACCTTACGACTTATGTTAGAAGAAAGATTAAGGAAGGCAAACCTACGTTTCTAGCATTTGTAGACTTAGAGAAAGCTTTTGACAATGTTGACTGGAATACTCTCTTTCAAATTCTGAAGGTGGCAGGGGTAAAATACAGGGAGCGAAAGGCTATTTACAATTTGTACAGAAACCAGATGGCAGTTATAAGAGTCGAGGGGCACGAAAGGGAAGCAGTGGTTGGGAAGGGAGTGAGACAGGATTGTAGTCTATCCCCAGTGTTATTCAATGTGTATATTGAGCAATCAGTAAAGGAAACAAAAGAAAAGTTCGGAGTAGGAATTAAAATCCATGGAGAAGAAATAAAAACTTTGAGGTTTGCTGATGACATTGTAATTCTGTCAGAGACAGCAAAGGACCTGGAAGAGTAGTTGAACAGAACGGACAGTGTCTTGAAAGGAGGATATAAGATGAACATCAACAAAAGCAAAACGAGGATAATGGAATGTAGTCAAATTTAATCGGGTGATGCAGGAATTAGGTTAGGAAATGAGATGCTTAAATTAGTAAGGGTGTTTTGCTATTTGAGGAGCAAAATAACTGATGATGGATGAAGAAGAGAGGATATAAAATGTAGACTGGCAATGGCAAGGAAAGCATTTCTTAAGAAGAGAAATTTGTTAACATAGAGTATAGACTTAAATGTCAGGAAGTCGTTTCTGAAAGTATTTGTATGAAGTGTAGCCATGTATGGAAGTGAAACATGGACGAAAATAGTTTGGACAAGAAGAGAATAGAAGCTTTCAAAATGTGGTGCTATAGAAGAATGATGAAGATTAGATGGGTAGGTCACATAACTAATGAGGAGATATTGAATAGAATTAGGGAGAAGAAGAGTTTGTGGCACAACTTGACTAGAAGAAGGGATCGGTTGGGAGGACATGTTCTGAGGCATCAAAGGATCACAAATTTAGCATTGGAGGGCAGCACGGAGGGTAAAAATTGTAGAGGGAGACCGAGAGATGAATACACTAAGCAGACTCAGAAGGATGCAGGTTGCAGTAAGTACTGGGGGATGAAGAAGCTTTCACAGGATAGAGTAGCATGGAGAGCTGCATCAAACCAGTCTCCGGACTGAAGACCACAACAACATCAACAGTGTATGTTGCAAATATATCAAAAGATGAAGAATAACTAGTATTCAATTAGTTTCTATTGTCAGGAGTGTTTCACCTACGTGGAATCATAGGCATGGTTTCTGAACCTTGCAACTGTAGAGGAAATCACATCCACAACACTACTGTGATTAATTCTAGAATATTTTTTCAGTGTTTAGAATCTTTATTGAGTAGGGATGACAACAATTATCAGCCTAATTCAGAGAGATGCTGCAAGTTTTGTGAACGATCAGTATGGCCCCTAAAAAAATGTAATAAAAACAGTTTGGTAACTTAAATGGGAATTCTTGGAACAAAGGTGACATAGTTCTTATGAAACCCTGTTGGGTAAATCTAAAGAATCTATATTTGAAGAATGATTTGACACTATTCTACTGCCATCACTGCACATCTTGTGTAGGGTTTATAAAAATACAATAAGAATGACTAGAGCAGATACAGAGGCATATAAGTAATTGTTTTTGCCTTTCTCAATTTGTGAATGGGATAAGAAAGATGAATGATAACAATGGTATGGTATACTCTCTTCCATGCATTGTGCCATGGGTTCCATAATATATATGTGGAGACTACTGGAAATCTGGGTTTGAATCCTGGTACGGTAAAAATTTTTGGTAGCCAATATATATTTATAATATAGGGAATCTGGCATGTCTGGCCAGTTTGAACTGCTTTCATTCTGTGTCTGTGCATCTTCATTAATTTCATCCTCCTCTATCCAGTCACTTACTTTCAGTGAATTTAACTCATTTCACATACATGTTTTGTAACAGGGTAAAGGCACAGTCTCCCACTGACCCTGTTACCTGTGCTGCTATTCATGCACACCCCACAGGGAAACTGTAACAGAAGTGTTTGGAAATCGTAGGTGGAAACATCAATGACCATGGAAGTTTATGTCATACCAAGAGGCATGCTCACACAGCCTAGTGGTTATGGCAACTGCCTGCAATAAGCAGGAAGTCTGTTCAGGTTCTGAATCAGATACAAATTTTCAGTTCCCACTACAAATGCACTACCTGTTGTATTTTATTATGTTTTGGGATAAAAGACAGCTAGTTACAGTTACCTTTAATATTTCTAGACCTGCAAACACTTGTCACCATATTTTCCTTGCTGAACCTTGCAATACCTCATGTGCTGGTGTGTATTATTTAGTGCAGGGCTGGCCAGAAATTATGCACGTGTGAAGGTGCTGCAAATGTGCATCTCCCTGGTCACAGCATGCACACTTACTAAACACATAAACAGAGAAACAGAACTGTCACTGCTCATTTAGTATATGTCTCTAAGTACAGATGTCGTCGCTTCGCTTTACCCACTAGCAGGGATACACTGTACCTGGGGCACTCTTGTGCTCTCTTCACAGTGGGCAATGTCATCAAGGGAAGGTATGGCACTGCATACAAACATCACACAAATGGTGCATAAACATGCTGGATTGGTTGTAAGCCCATAATTTTTAAGCATGTATACATACCCTGAACAACCAGTTTAATACCAGAGTTTTCAGATAACAGTGTTCGCCTATGTAACATGGAGCAGGATGACGCTCAGTTAGTGAATAACAATTTTAAATTAGAGAAAGAAATATGAAACAAGATTATCATTGGTGATAAAGAATGATAAAGTTAATATTGGGTACAAAAACATGGCACATTGACAAATTCAAGCACTTGTGAAGACTTTCGTTATTAATACTTGATTGAAACCCAGAGTTATCCATTTTCATTACAGAGAAAAATCTTTCACACACATAAGTAGATCTGAACATGGACATAACTCTCACAACTTCATGATGCAGTAGTAGAAGTACTTGCTGTGGAAAATTTTCGTAGAATTCTTTTGTACGTCTTACTGCAAAGAACTCGACCTTCAGCCGTGTATTGCTCTGCAGGTCGATCAGCTTCATCTGTAGTTGATTCGAAGTATATTCAACTGATGCTGAAAGTGGCTATGCAAAGCAACAAATGATAGTAGACACACTCATATAACACCTATAAATCATGCTTGAAGTTGATCCTTAATTTTTACCATTATTAGCACGTGTTATTGAAATCTGGCACTTTTGTGGACCAAACCTAGAGAAGGGGAATGCGCAGTGTTTTCAGACAATAGTTGGCTCTTCCAAAGAGCAAGACTCCTTTTCAGAAGCATTTACTTTTTCCATCTTGTCAGAAATTAAATTATTTTCACCATGCAAATTGACATCCAGGCTGTTCATGCGAGACGTAATGTCCACAAGTAATGCAAGGTCTGATATCCAGGAAGTGTTTTCTAATTTTAGTCCACTCTTTCTCATCTCATGCAAGAAATGTATTGTGGCCAAACATAAATTAAAAAAATCTTTTTAGCATTTTACCTCAACTGAGCCAGTGTACTTCGGTATAGTAAAGTATGCCCCCTTCCTCCACTCCTAATTCCTCCAATAACTGCTAAAACTGGTGATGCGTAAGCCCATTTGTCCTCAGATAGTTTTCAGCATGCACAAGGATTTGCATGATGTTTTTTAATGATAAAGATTTTGCTCAAGGTGCCTCTCAATGTAGAACATAGTGAATTCTATACAACGTCTCTTCTGTGCGTCTGAGCTTTTTGCACATCAGTGCTATGAGTCCTATCTGATGGCCTCACATTGCTGGTGTTCCATCCATGGTCACTGAGATTAACCAATTTCAATCCATACCGATACCATCAATTGCTTGCTCAACAGTTTGAGGTAAGTCTACACCTGGCATTGTCCCTTAGTCCAAAACGTCCTCTGTTACATGCAGAGCACTATTGAAACCTCATATATGTATTACTGTGTGAGCTAAATCTATAAGATATGTTGCTTCAGCCAATGCAACACAGGAAGTAACAAAGTTCTGAGCCTTATTTATTACCTGCCTGTGCACATTGCTGGCCATAACACTTATATATTGTGTCACTGTTTGGAAAGGCCGATTTCTTGAAACCTGCTAACATTTGTGGGACACAAAAGTGCTGCATCACCAATGTGACAGCCTTTTACAAATTCCCCTCTGGAAAATGGTTCCCCAGACCTTGCTATTCTTAATACAGTTCTAAAACTTGCTCACGTTGCAGATATACTGGAAAATTGAAAACAATACGTAGTACAGTAAAGTAGAAATGAATTTAACACGAGAAACGAAGGCTTCAAGACATGTCAGTTATTATAACTTACATTAAAATCCTGTTGATATGCCTAATCCATTTTCTTAAGTACACTTAATTTGGCTTGCCATTCTACACTGTTCCAGTACATAACACTTGTCTTTATGAAATGAGTTGCGAGTCTTTCAATTGTGAGTTTGTGCTGGCCACCTATTTTTAGGCATCACATCAAACACTATGAGATTTCACTTACTGTTGTAAAGAAGAATTGCAGTTCCCAGTCATGTTTAAATGACTGAGAATACAGATCTCCTGTTCATTGCTATTTTGCAACACTCGCCATTTCTCAGTACATCTCAAGTAAGGCTACAGTCATCAGAGGGATGCAATACAGTGTGCTTCAGTCCTCCTGGTACCACGTAAACAAGGAAGCAGAGCCATTGCTGCTTGTTTGGTACATGTGTCTGGTCCCAGATGTCGCTCTTCTGCTTTGCCCGCTGGCTGAGATGTGTGCACCTGTGCCGCACTTTCGCCCTTATGCACAGTATGCAGCATTTGGCAAGCCTTGACTTAGTGTGTATGCTGCAACAATACAAGAGCATTATTCAATCACTGTTGGAGTACTGATTATTTTTCACGTTTTGCTACCCCTCTTTACATATGACTAAAGTGAATGTCACATTAGACTAATACAGGTCCATTCTACATTCTATTGAATCCACTTTAAAAATGCCTTTTGTCTGCAGTCAGAAACCAGTGAACAAAATGAAAATGCTCTGAAATGAACCATAATATGAGACAGAAAATGGAACAGTATGGGTATAACGCAGAAAAAAGAACTGAGATAATTTAGGCCTCCACAAGCAGGATTAAACTTTAAAACAAGTTACCACATTACATGAAAACAGTAAAAATGCAAGGAACTATAAATTTGCTCCAAAATGTATCCCTTCAATAAATTGTACAATAGCACTGATGAATACATACTATCCTATATTGTATGTGGATGAAATATATATTAAGATTTTGATGTTGATTTTCCAATATGCCAATTTTACTTTGTGTGTTGTAAAAACTTTGACCATTATGTACACAGGTTATTGAAAAGTATATAGGTGTCTCAGCACTGTTTTAGGCTTGCATGTATTTTAGAAATCTGATCTATGTATACTGCTTCATGTTGTAAACTTACGATGTATTGCATGACTTTATTGTTGTATTACACCCATAACATCATCAGAAATCTGTTCTCACAGTATCATTCCGATTGTTAACTAACTTGTCCAATATCTACTTGTACCCATGTACACAAAAGACAAAAAGGATCAATAAATAAAATAAACCAACATTTTCTCTTAACATGAGGCCAAATAAAACATGTGAAGAGCAGTACTTGTTTAGGCTAACTGCAGGTTGCAGAAGTGTAACTATAAATATGCACTGAAACACCAGAAAAATGCACTTGAAACTTTTAGTTTAAGGAAAATTTGAACTCAGAGCTGGAAATCTATCTCAAATAATGTATTGCAAACCGATTTCTGTAAATAAACAAAGCCAGTATTAACTTGCTTATATAAAAATATAATCACAACAAAAATTGATTGATGTACAATAATATTTACAGAATTATTTAACAACACTGAAGGCAGCACTGATGCAAAGATATTGATACATCTCAAATGTCTTCATGATCTGTATGATCATTAAACATATATGAAAAATGTTTTGAATCTGCACTTCTCTGACAATAGTCACAAATGAAACATCATATATTTACATTACACACTGTGTTTCATCTGCAGCAGGTAACATCACATTTCTTTTTTACAAGGTTCATTTGAATTTTTTTTTTAGTTAAATAAAAGTTAAACAACTACTTAAGTTGTTGTATGTGGTAGACATAATGTCTGTAGCACTTAAAGCTCCGTAGACTGTCAGCATTTATTTTTCAAGATGGAATTGGTTTCACAGAAAGCCACATTTTGATTGTGTCATGATAGCTACTAAGCCACTGTATATTTCCTTCAACTGTCTCAAGTGCCTGACTGCGTGCTGCTGTTCCAGCACCAGCCTCTGGATACTTTTCGAAGAATGCTTTCATCTGCAACAACCACATGAAAATGAATAACTGCAATACACCAACATAATTTATAAAATATAATAAGACAACTCCAATGGTTTCACTCACTGAAATAATATTTAGAAGAGAAAATACACACACACGAGAGCTACATTTTCAATCAGACCACAGTACTGGAAGAATCCAACTACATTGTGCACAAATTTAGTGTTTTGAAGGACAATACAAGTTCAAAAGCAAAGTTGAAACTTTTATGTATATGAATGTCCACTGTTTGTGTTTGTTTGTGTGTCTATCAACCTACCAGCGCTTTTGTTTGGTAAATCACATCTTCTTTGTTTTTAGATATATTTTTCCCACGTGGAATGTTTCCCTCTATTATATCCTACTATATACTCTACTACATACTAAGCAATTGTTTCAGCTCATTCATTTGTGTGAACTTTACTGAGAAGATTAATAAGTGAATAAATGATAATTTACTTCATGTACCTGTTTTAAATCATACTGTAATTTGTTTACCCTTTGCTTTAATAAATATATAAAAATAATCTCACCATCTGGATTCAATGATAGATGACTCCTGTTAGAAAAATGAGATGCAAAAATGTTAACTGTTAACAGGGCCATATCAATACAATTATAGAGAATACTTATTTGTTGATGAATATCAATATAGAAAATCATGTTATCTAGAGCTTGTGTAAGCAAAAGTAGTATATAACAGTGCAGTGATAGTGTATTGATAATACTTTGTACAGTTTAGTGTTAAATCCTTTTTTTGTTTTTTAATGTAAACTTTGATTTGTTTTACATTTCCAGATTTTCCTCTATGATGGAAGCTGTGTGGTGTGGTGTGTGAATGAACAAATGAATGAAAAAACAACCTCCATGTATTTTACTTTGCTCCATTAGATCCCAAGTATGCACCTGAATAAGAGTTTTTTTTTTTTTAACTTCTTTGTGCTACATATAGCTTTATAAGCCATGCTGTTGTCATATACACAGTCATTTAATTTTTAACCTGAATAACTACTGTATTTACACTAGTTTTAATGGCAATATTATTTTACTTCTCTTGCCACTGAATCTCTTGATTATTTATAACATAAAATAATTAATAAATAGAAACTGTTTATTCTTTTCATTTTTTCAGTATTCTCCTTACTTTAAGTTTTACATTTTTGTTTACTATGCTCACTTTTGAAAAGGAAGAAAGTTAATTCTCGTACAAAAAAGTGCTGTATCAGACTCTGTTTAACTCTTTTTGCCTTTCATTTCATTCCTATTTCACCTTCGACCCAGTTGTTTTTCTTGTGCTGCTTCTTGTTACGGCCCATTTGCTGATCTCACAATTAATTCAGTACTCATTTCTAGTTTCATGAAGGACACACAGTTCATCAGTCCTTGTGAGTTCTCTATTTACTTTGGATATCAAAGACTGAAAACTTTTCTGACAATGTCGGTTCTAAGGAGGTGAGTTAGCATTTTTGGTAGTGATCTCCAGTGTTTAGAAGATGTTTGAATTAAAAATGAAAAGCACAAAGGTGTGGATGTTTCTTAATGTTGTAGAATACCCATGATTTTGTGTTATGTGTTTATAGTTATGAATTTATTCTACCAAGTATTGATGAAAGAATCAATTAACATTGTTTAAGTTACCATGTCATTTACTAAGTTCTGGCATACTGGAACAAGCTCCATAGTAGTTGTTGAGGTTTGAGTGAATTCATTTGGATGCACATAACAGCCTAGTTTCTCTCAAAATGGGGTTCAGATCATTGCTTTGGATAGGTCACTTTAGCAAATACATACCTGGTGATCAAATGGTCAGTGTAAATTTGAAAACTGAATAAATCACGGAATAATGTAGATAGAGAGGTACAAATTGACACCCATGCTTGGAATGACATGGGGTTTTATTAGAACAAAAAAATACAAAAGTTAAAAAAATGTCCGACAGTTGGCGCTTCACCTAAACAGAACAGCAATAATTAGCATAACAAAGTAAGACAAAGCAAAGATGAAGTTCTTTACAGGAAATGCTCAATATATGCACCATCATTCCTCAACAATAGCTGTAGTTAAGGAATAATGTTATGAACAGCACTGTAAAGCATGTCCGGAGTTATGGTGAGGCATTGGCGTCGGATGTTGTCTTTCAGCATCCCTAGAGATGTCAGTCGATCACGATACACTTGCGACTTCAGGTAACCCCAACGCCAATAATCGCATGGACTGAGGTCTGGGGACCTGGGAGGCCAAGCATGACGAAAGTGGCTGCTGAGAACACAATCATCACCAAACGATGCGCACAAAAGATCTTTCACGCATCTAGCAATATGGGGTGGAGTGCCATCCTGCATAAACATCGTACGTTCCAGCAGGTGTTTATCAGCCAGGCTGCGGATGATGCGATTCTGTAACATATCAGTGTACCTCTCACCCATCACAGTGGCAGTTACTAAACCAGAATCACACATTTCCTCTAAGAAAAAAGGCCCGATAACAGTAGATGTGGTAAATCCAACCCATACCGTGACTTTCTCGCCGTGTAATGGAGTTTCCACGACAGTTCTAGGATTTTCGGTAGCCCAAATTCTGCAGTTGTGGGCGTTGACAGACCCTCGGAGCCTGAAATGAGCTTCGTTGGTCCACAACATGTTACTCAACCAATCGTCATCTTCCGTCATCTTTTGAACCGCCCACACTGCAAATGCCCTCCGCTTCACTAAATCACCAGGTAACAGTTCATGATGCCAATGGATTTTGTACGGATAGCATCGGAGGGTATGCCTAAGTGCCAACTAAACAGTAGTGTATGGAATGCCGGTGCGACGTGCGACTGCAAAAGCGCTGCCTTCCTGGTGCATAGAAGATCCCGCTACAGTCTCCATTTCTTCCTGAACTGTCTCAGCAGCATTACGCCTTGTGCTCAGTCAGCCACTACAGGGTCTATCGTCTAAACAACCCGTGGCTTCAAACTTCGAAATCATTCTCACCACAGCTGCATTTGTCAACGGACCTTTACCCATTTGAATCCCCTTCCTATGGTGATAGGATCGTAAGGATCGTAACGCTGAACTAGCTCATTCCCCATTCTGATAATATAGCTTCACTAAAAGCGCCTTTTCAGGTAACGTCAACATGCTGCGACTGCTGGCGCATCTGATTCTCTCTCTCATTACAGCTCCTTTTATACACGACTGTCATGCGCAATCACTGATGTTTTGCTGTCCGGCGCCATTAGTTGGAAACTCTGTGAACTTTTTTTTTGTTCTAATAAAACCCCATGTCATTCCAAGCATTTGTGTCAATTTTTACTTCTCTATCTACATTATTCTGTGGTTTATTAAGTTTTCAAATTTATACTGACTTTTTGATAACCCGGTACTTTGTGAAAAGGAGTATCATCATGAAGATACAGAAAAATTCAAATTCTGAACTATTTGGTGATCATGTTACTGTTTAAAGTGTCACAAACAACTGTAGATAGTAACACTACACCTATCAGCTTTTCTTAATATACATTTAATGATGTTTTTCTCTCTCACCACCTTCAATCTTGATATTTCCTAATTTTCTGTTTTTATTCCTTTTTCTTTTATTTAAATATTATTAATAGTTAGTTTTGGCTTATGAAGTAAATGATCAACAAAATAACAATATTTTTGCAATAGATCACAGACAAAAAGAATTTTGAAAATGACCTGCACAGTCTTCAAGGTACAGGTTTTATGTCAAAACGCCAACTAATAAATATATATTCGGTATCGGAACTCATCATAACTGATGCAAAAATAATGTAAAAAGAATAAGACAAAAGATGTACTTGTGCCAGACATGAGCCAAAACTGATCTGACTTACTACTCTGATTGAAATTATAATCTTTGGATTACAAACTTTTAATTTGTTTAGTTCTCAAGTATGGTGATTAAAATATGAGGCTTACTATAAATTAAATTGGTATCCTTGTGAAGAGGATCATTCTAGTGGGTAAAGTGCCGAATTTCAGCATTTATTTAATTACCAGTTTTTATTGTCAAATATGGCAGGGCAGGTTACGAAAACAAAGGACCATCATGCTGAATTTGGTGTCCTGGGGTCTTCTTCTGAAACCCCCAGATGATGGGATACAAGGTAGAGAGAAAAATACTGTCTAGTTTCTCTGAGAGGACATCCCAAGAGAGGATGAGGCCTTCTTTGTCCAAAAATAGCGCTATCTATTTCTTCTCACTATGGTGTCATCATTGTGGAAAATAAAATAATACATAGATTTCAAAGGACAACCTCCAGCAGGAGCAAATTTTAAACACATATTAATCATTTTAAAAAAATGCAGAGCAGAATGTAAATGTAAAAATGGACCAGAGAGGCTATGTAAGCCCTCATCCAGACACAGAGGAGAATTAAGCTCAGGATTGGTGAAAGGGGAATCCTGTGTCATGTTTCTGCTAATCAGTGTCCAAGGCCCTCCATCTCAGTTGGTGCAAAAGGAGCAAACACACATAGCTAGTCACAGTTATGGGTGAGAAACTTCTTTTGCACTCATTTTCCATCCCAATCATGTCATCCATAATAGCTTGATAGCTGATTGGCTTGCGCCAAAGGGCCAAAAATTTCATGTCTGAGGAGGGTATTTATGACCAAGACCGGCATTTTCTAGATTTTTGTTTTCTGGTAGAATCAACTAAATCCATGCAGCAACAACTCAATGAGAGAATACTCTGACAAAGGCAAAGGGATTCTCTCTTTTCTGTCTGCAGTGGTATGAGATTCCCCATAGGTAACCTTTGTTCCAGTAACTTGGAAGCCCACAGCTTAATGTGATGGTCTTCACTAAAGTGCCATACTTAAAGGGCCAAAGGATCCTCGAGTACTTTGCTTTTAAGAATGACCTGGTTGGCAATATTAAATAAATGAATGCTCAAATAGTACATGAGCTTCTAGAATACTTTGCCCTCTTTGTGATATGCCATTCACTAGTTTTGAGTAACTGGAGATGTGACTGCTGCTGTGATCTTCCACCAGTACCTAGTATGTCAAGAAGGGTATGTTAAGGGCAGTGTTGAGATCAGTAGACTTAACATTGTATTTCCTCTATCTATTAACTGATACAGCACCAGGCTTAAAGGTGCGCAGGGCTTGCCAGAGGTCTTGTAGCAATCAAGTATATAGCACACTGAAAGTCAACAGAATGAAAAGTATTTGTTTATGCTTTAAAGAGACAGCTGCTGATTTTTATCTCCCTTTCTAATATTTACTGCTTAGACATTAAAACACATACCAGAGTTCTGTTTACTCACCTCATCGAGTTTTTCTTGTGAACTAAAGTACTTTGTTATAGTCCGAATTAACTGGCCTAAGTATCTATTGTTCAGTGTGAATCTCTCCACTAAGTATTCCCACTCATTTCTGAAACAAAAAGTCTCATGATTTTATGTGCAAAATGTCACTTAAGTTGAAAACTACTTTAAGGCGAAAGGATCTACCCTATTTTAAAAGATTTAAGACAAATGAAATTATATTTCTCTGTACTAACATGCATCACTTATTACATTTTCATATAATGCACTCAAGTAATGGAAGCCAAAAGTAAAAGCTGCAGAATACAAGAATGAGAGATAGGTTGTGTTTAAAATTAGCAGATGTTACAAGCATGTTGACAAGATGACGAGAAAATTACTGTTCAGTCTTCATCTACTGAAACCAAACAACACATCTGCTTTTCAAAAGTAGAAAATGGACATGATGAAGATGAATTTGTTTAAAATCATACAAACTAGCCTAAATGCTAGATCAAAAGATACATGAATGCTACGAAACTTGCAAATTTGAAAGCTCAATAAAAATAAATAAATAAATAAAAAATAAAAAGTAAATGATATCTAGGAAATTATACCCAAATTATCAATTCAATGATTTACTTGAATCTTGAAACTTCGTTTTTGGGGATAGCAATTGGTACGCAGGCTGTTTCTTTGTGAGAATTCTCCTTTAACTATGCGAGGGTCCCTTGACATGCAAACAATGTATTGTAGATGTCCCTATTAAAAAAAAAAAAGAATCACAAGGGAGGCTAAACTTTGACATGCCAGCCACAGATGATTGCCCTTCAAGAAGATCAGGTGCTCACAGAACTTTTTCCACAATGCATGTATTGTAGTTCGAACTGTGTGTGCTATGGCCCCATATTGCTGAAACCACACATACTAAACATCAATTTGTGCAAGGCTCACTAACGTAGACAAATCAGTGAGAATTTATATTTAATGACACTTGTTTTCTTCAAACCACAAGGACCAATGATCCCTATTCTTGGCAATGTATACCAAACAGTCGCATGTTCTGAATGAAGGGCCCTTTCATTACATTTTCTGGGACTGTTGACACTGCAGTAGCACAAGTTTTATTTATCCGCACACCAAGCCAGCTGAAAGTGCGTCTGATAACCTGATAACTGAAGAACATTTGCACATTATGAGGTTACTTTACAAACAACTCTTCACTCACATTCTGACTAGCAGAAAAATTACATCCACAGAGTACTTGCACCACAACCAAATTAGAAATTAAAAATGGAGGTGGTTATGAAAAATTTGTCTCACAGAAGAATCAGAAAGTTAAAGGGAAAATGTATGCTTGACTGGTAAGTGCCAAAGAGATTGTAAAAATCACTAACTTACTCCTTTGACATTCAGTGGCGAACTCATGGGCCATGGAACCCCCCCCCCCCCCCCCCCCCCATTCTTCTTGTTTGTAAATTGTCAGTGGCCCTAAAGGAGTCAACCTACAAAACATCTGACTGCTGGCTGGGAACAGGACTTAAGGTTGCTGTATTGAAGTGTGCATAAAATTTATACTGCACAGCAACAAGTGACTGATTGTTAGAACAGTAGGTCTTTACCATAACTACACACTGTTCATTTGGCCAATGCATTGTCACTACTGGGGCATGTGCGAAAGAAACTTCTTGGCACCAACTTCAAATGAAATCATCCCCATCCTTAGTGCTACCACACCTTCCTCAGTGGTGCCCCATTGAAATTTCGTTGCCACACTGCACAAGCCACACAACATAATAGCAAAGTACTCTTCATTCATTGTTATTATTTCTACCACTCTAAATTTTCACACGTGTCCTTCCAGTCAAGTTCTTTAAGGAATTCAAATTAAGAATGTTATCACAAATATCAGTAGAAATAAATGTACTTCTTTTCAGGCTTACCCATAAATTTGTTGACATCTTGATGTGTTGGGTGTTCTGCTGGGTATCAGTGTTACACTGATGCCCTGCAGGAACCCAGTACCTCAAGATGTCAGTAGAACTAAGTACTGGAGAGAAAAGTTAAAGTATAATCTGTGCATTTTTATTGCATACATGAATTAATGAAAACTGTAATATTTTGCATATCTGTTAGTTTTTCCTTAAAATTAATACTAATTTTAGTGTTTGACAGGACAAATTTATTTTAAAAAATTACCTATAGAAATCCCAAATAATTTGACTGCCCACAGGATTGCCCGAAATGTAGCCAATGACTGTAAAGAAGTCCTGTGATCTTATCAAGCTCTCATCCTTTGTGTAGTTGAGGTACCTGAATAAGAATAATACAATAAGACATAAAAATATATTTTACTTGTGTTAATACCAATAATACTCAAGAGAAAATTATCTGTAATTTATAAAATAACTGGAATTGGCACTGTAGTTGTACATGTACCATTATTATGTGAAGATGAATGGAAGCTGTAATCTGAGCAACTGTGTTCACATTCTTGTTTATATTTCTACAGACAGCTCAATGTGTCTTTCACATAACCAGTGGCTAGTGCCATCCATTCTACAGTTTCTATCCCACTTATGATTTTCCACTATCCGATACACTGCCTGATAGCAAATGCGAAACATCAAGAAGGGGAGAAGAAAACAAAATGACACTTCACAATTTGAGATGTGATGTGATGATTACAAAACTGGGTTCAATTTATAATACTTGGTATAATGAGCCCACTAATAAGTACAACATTGCATTCCTGCTCCCCTGGCCTGGCTGTATACACTGATATGTTTGAGAAAGGTGTCATAAAGCTGCTATATCATCTTTTAATGCAATCTGGCCCACAACTGTTGTTAACAGTCCTTAATACCCCAGATAATGACACTGGGATAGACTTGAAAGCTGAGTTAGTCCCACACATGTTCAATTAGGGACAGTTCTGGGGAACTTGCCAGTCAAATAACTACCTCAACACCATACAGACAGTTTGTAGAGACATGTGTCATGTTTGGATGAGTGTCACCCTTTTAAAAAATGACTCCATGATACTGCCACATGTGAGGTAAAATATGAGCTTGTCAGGACTGTCATATACCACTGTGCCTGAATTTCCCAATGGCTCCCCTCACTGTGATACCATGAGTAATGCCACTGTCTCTCTCCAAACAAGGTCACTGTCATACTTTCCGATGAAATCACAATTAATTTATGAACACACTGCAATGACATTCATCAGCAGTCCATGCTCCCCGATCATGGTGCCACTGTGGTGTAACAGGCAGCCTACACATGGGACAGTAATTCCCTAGTCCAGCTGCTGTTAGTCTCTGTCAAAACGTGCAGGATGACACAGAATATTGTTTCTTGGATGGCAGGCACAGATGTGAAAAGGTTGTGATGTTCTTGGTGGACAGTATGGTGATCCTCCCTTGTGGTAGTCAGACATGTTCAACCAGAATGTTGATGATTAGTGAACCTAATCTCAAATACTGGTGCAGTCTAACATCAGGTCTCTGTCACGTCTGAATGTCCCACAAATGTGGATGCTGCATGATTCAGCCAGCTGGCCAAATGGAGACCCACATTGACACCTGTTTCAAATTCTATCAGATGCTGATAGTACTGTCTCAGACAAGTATGTGGTATCTCCATGTCCTTCACAGTGATCACTTAACACCTAGTGCTGTTCATGACTCTTAATACCCTACCAGGCATGGTAACAACACTAAACATGAACAACATTAATGCACTTCAGTGGCTGTTCTAACTAACAGAGAGAAATGCAGCTCTGGTCATTTACATACTTGCCAATGGTGTGTACATGTATGAAGTTACACTGACATCTGATCATGTCTTCTAGATGCTTTCCTCTTTCTGTCTGGCAATTTATATTTAACATTATATTTTTGCGTAATAAATCTCTCTTAATATTGTCTCTGTGTAAATATATTTTACAACATAACATTGCTACAAAATGTAATAAGTGTATTAAAATTATAAACTGTGCATCAACTATAATGTACATACATTTTGTGACAGAATTTAATAATGATTTAATAACTTGATAAAACCACTGAGATAAATTGATCATTGTGCCAGTCAACTATGTTTTTCTGTATAACTCTGAAATTAGTACAGAAGAGTTAAGTAGTGCCATACAAACAGCTTAGCATTTGGGGATTGTCTGCCCATATTTCATTTATTACCTGCGAATTGCCTCCTCATTTTGGATCCCTGCAAGCCCATACAGTAGTTTTGTTCTTTCCTGTGCATCTGTCTCAGCAACATATAATTGCCACATCTGTTCCCAGCTTTCAAATGACCCATTTGCTGACATTCCTGTAGACAAGAATTTAGCAACTGTTAGAAGTAATCTTCATTTTCATGGCAACTTCACACCTAAAAGCTTAAGTATGACATTAAATTCGGTGATTGCTTCTTAAGGCCAGAAGCAAAAGTGAAGGAATGTGTTCAATTTTAGGACACTGCTCTGTACAAGTTGTACACATTATTTCTTTGTCTACTTTTGATGTTTATGGCAAAATACAACCATATGAAGTCTTATACTGTAGGTCTTTTCATATACAATGGAGAATCAATAAGTAATGCTTTTTATTTATCTCTCTGTCCATCTTTATTTAACAGTCAAATTTATTCAAAATGAAAGTACAAATTTAGCTCAATGATGTTTCTGACTCAGCGAGTACTGTTCAGTTATCATGTAACCGGAACAGCAAGAACTATAGCACTGTAGATACATAAACAAATTTAAGAACACATTAAATCTCTGACCAAGACTGAGTGAGGTGCTAGAATCGTTAAGTGACATAGGAAAGGATAGTGTCATTCATATTTGAATGTTCCATGGCGTGCCTTACTGCCTTCATCTTATCTGAGCTTACGCTCTGTCTATGATGGTGTTATTGATGTCAGCTACCTATTGTCCTTCATCAGAATAAAAATGTTGCAGGAGAAGGAAAGGACGCACAGAAAAATGTGAAAGAATAAGAAAATTCTCTCCAAACCCAGCTAGCACAAAAGGTACAACATATACGATGTTATTAGGAAATAACTATGGACAAACAGCCAACTCTAATAATAATAATTTAAAAAAACAATGAGCTCCTGATAATCAATACGTGAAAGATGAGATTTCAAATCTCCAAGTAAACAGATCTGGATGAAACAAGCTGCAGAAGGGAAAAAAAGTAAATAAGGAGGTAGGGAGTGAATAAATATACTACTGACCATAAAAACTGCATCCCCAAGAAGAACAGCAAATAATAAAACTTGACTTATTATGTGTATGGAATATAGTAACAAGAACAGATGATTAATTTTGTAGGAGATTTATGAGTGAACAGAAGGTGAAATTTAGTACATGGTGCTCAAACGCAGTCAAACATCAAGTCAAACTGAGTTTGGATGACAGATACGAGTAGGTCATCACATGGCAGTTGAACTCTGTGCCAGAGCTCATCATAGTGGCTGGGAAGGGATGGTATGTCAAAATTTTGGCAACCCATGACCAAATATTTTCAAATGGCAACAGATCTGGCGAATGTGCTGCTTGGGCAACAGTCAGACATGCCTTGTAGCGAGGTAGGTCACGTGTCTTGTTGCAAGATGATGTCATGGAGATTTTGAAGAGCGGGCACAGCCACTTGCCCTACATATCAGAAATGTAACAGCTGCTGCCCAACATACATGCTACATTAAACAGAGTTGATTGTGTTGTGTACCCTGTGGAACCCCATACCATCACACCAAGTGCTGGGACCCATATGACAATGAAGATTACAATCAGGCAACATTCAACTTCTTCGGAGCCTCTTCACATGGGTTCCATCATAATGCTGAATGCAGAACTGGGACTCATATGAGAAGACGATGTGCTGTCACTCTTGTGCTCAGTGTTGTTGTTAGGCACAAAACTCTTTATGTCCACTCCTGCTCCATTGCTGTGAGTGGTTGGGCTCATGTGACATGATGCTCAAACACTGGCAGCTTGTCGTTCACTAGATGTAATGCCTCGAGTCACCATCAATATCAGCCCCCGGCAATGACAGTAAACTCCTTCCCCCTGAAATCAGTACTTAGAATGGAAAATGGCATGGCCTGTGCATCTTTCAGCAGGGGAGAGGGTGGAGGGGATGAAGTGGCAGAACTCTCCACCAGCAGATCCAAAATCATAGGCTTGGGGGCTGGCCCCCACAAGAGGCCCGCCAAAGGTCTGCAAGAGCAGCGGAGATAGCAGTGTGCCGAAGACAGCAGGTTGTGTCAGTACAATTTCTGTGAGGAAAGGCAGACTCCAAAAATTATGATCCCCTCACCAGCCTTATGACAAGTGGAGCCACGTGGAGAGGATAAGAGGGACAGTGGTGATGATGCTGGTCTCTGTCTTCGTAATCTGTGACAGAGGCAGAGGCTGGGTTGGGGATATTGATTGCGACTGTGATTGCGAGTGGAACTGTGACGGGTGAGGTAGACATGCCTGGCTGCATCGTCAAACAACTGACAGCCTCTGTGGCATACAATGAGCACTTTGATCCTTTGCAGATGCTAGCCAAATGTGTGCACCCAGACGCAAGTGCCCTGCTTGTAGACAGGCCTGCACACGAGCTGGGCACATTGTTTGGGATGCAGGAGGTCCAACAGGGTCAGATCCCGGTGTCTGTGCTCAATTTTGGCCAAACTGATTCCACTGATGGCAGGTGGGGAGGATCTATATGTTGTGAAGAAGCCGTAAAAGGCATAACTGGTAGATGACATCAGCAATATCTTCCATATCTGAATGCTGAATACCCAGACCACCTGCCCAGCCTTCGTGTTGGATGCAGGATGAAAGGGGGCAGCAGTCAGGTGTTCAGTGCCATTGTGGCAACAGGAGACTTGGAACTGTGCCAGTGAAAATTGGGGTTAGTTGTCGAACACCAAGCCTCAATGGCAAAAATGGTCTTGAGGGCAGGGATGGTAGTAGGATTAGAAGTGGACTGTATATAAAGGACATATGGGAAGTTTCCACCACTAGCAACCACAAAGAATCTTGAAATGGTATGGCAAAATCAACTTAGATTTCTCCCATGGGTGGTCAAAGCAGGGATATTGCAATAAATGTAGCACAGAGGCCTCCTGATTGTGAGAGTACGCATGACTAGAGTGGTATGTGCATTCAATGTCAGCACTGATGCTGGGCAAATGCCTCCACGTGTGACATCTCCCAGTGCAAACATGAAGGAGCTCAAGGATGGAGGACAGAGTATGAACAAAATGACAACCCTGCATTCAGCTTTCTGTGGCCAATGTTAAGACACGCTTCATGGCATTGAGCCTGTAACACAGTGAAAAATAATTGCAAAAAGCCATATGGTCTGGTGGGAAACATGCTGTGGTCATCCTTTCTAAACTGCAGACAAAACTATTTTCAGAATTGGGTCACAGGAAGATGCTTGCACTACCTCATGCATGATTAGCGGCAATTTATCCATGGTTTGTTGGAGATGTTGATCCAGAGCAAAACAAACTGTCTCCTTGCGGCTGAATTCCGTGTCAGGGCCAAGAGGAAGGTGGGACAAGACATCTGCGCTGATGTGTTGGGCGAAAGTGGATTTCATAGTGTTACCCACTTAAAAACAATGCCCGGCAATGTGATACTGCGCCATGTTTTCCAGGAGCTGATCAATGCCTGAACAATGTCAGTAGGTGGAACACTTAGCCATACAAATACACACAAAATACGTTGACCCTGTAAATAGTTGCCAAAGTCACCTCCTCAGTTTGTGAATAGTTGAGATGCAGTGCAGTTAGCGTTTTGGAGGCAAAGGTGCTTGAGCCTTCAGAACCATCTGAGACCTTGTGAGACAAAACTACTGCACTGCTGTACTGAGACACATCTGTCGCTAGCCTTGGCACATACGGCATGAAATGGCATCACTTTAAGACCATCCTTTGAATCACTGTTGACTGGCAGCCGGCCACACTAATTTTACACCCTTCTTGCACAGCTGATTTAGGAAGAGGGCAGGTGATTTGTGCCACTTGATGAATAATGTTGGCAGAGTACATGATTTTTTCCAGCAACAACTGCAATTGGGGGGCCTGGCATGGTTATGATCACATCGACATGGTCATGCGTGGTACCCTTGTCACTAAGAATGTGCCCCAAATATTTGATCCTGAGGACAAAGGAACTCCACTTTTCCAACTGATAGTGTAAGCCATTTCCTTGGAGGCATTTAGAAAGGGACAAAAGATTCCTGTGATGTTCCACATGTAACCCAGTAACAATGATATCATCCAAATAACTAATACAGTGCAGAATACCTTAGGCCAACTGTTGTAAATACTTTTTGAGAATGGCAGGTGCTCTCGCAACCCCAAACAGGAAGTGATTGTACCTATTTAAGCCAAATGGCATATGTAAGAACATCAACTGACATGATACATCATTGATAGGCAGTTGGAGATACAATGTGTGATCAAAAGTATCTGGACATCCCCAAAAACATATGTTTCTCATATTAGGTGCATTGTGCTGCTACCTACTGCCAGGTATTCCATATCAACAGCCTCAGTAGTCACTAGACATCATGCGAGAGCAGAATGGGGTGCTCCACTGAACTCATGGACTTCGAACGTGCTCAGGTGATTGGGTGTCACTTGTGTCATACAAGTGTACAGGCTGACCTTGTCTGTTGACTGACAGAGACCGCAAACAGTTGAAGAGGGTCATAATGTGTAATAGGCAGACATCTGTCCAGACCATCACAGAGGAATTCCAAACTGCATCAGGATCCACTGCAAGCACTATGACAGTTAGGTGGGTGATGAGAAAACTTGGATTTCATGGTCGAAAAGCTGCTCATAAGCCACACAACACGCTGGTAAATGACAAACGAAACCTCACTTGGTGTAAAGAGCATAAACATTGGACAATTGAACAGTGGAAAAACACTGTGTGGAGTGACGAATCATGGTACACAATGGGGCAGTCCGATGGGAGTGGGGTGGGTATGGCGAATGCCCGATGGACGTCATCTGCCAGCGTGTGTGTAGTGCCAACACTATAAGTTGGATGCAGTGGTGTTATGGTGAGGTCATGTTTTCCATGGAGGGGTCTTGTACCCCTTGTTGTTTTGCATGGCACTATCACAGAACATGCCTACTTTGATGTTTCAAACACTTTCTTGCTTCCCACTTTTGAAGAGCAATTCGAGGATGGCGATAGCATCTTTCAACACAATCAAGCACCTGTTCATAATGCACGGCCTGTGGTGGAGACATTACATGACAATAACATCCCTGTAATGGACTGGCCTGCACAGAGTCCTGACCTGAATCCTATAGAGCACTTTTGGGATGTTCTGGAATTCCGACTTCATGCCAGGCCTCACCAACCGACATCGATACCTCTCCTCAGTGCAGCACTCCATGAAGAATGGACTGCCATTCCCCAAAAAAACCCTCCAGCACCTGACTGAATGTATGCCTGCAAGAGTGGAAGCTGTTATCAAGGCTGAGGGTGGGCCAACACCATATTGCAATACCAGCATTACTGGTGGAGGGCACCACAAACCTGTAAGTCATTTTCAGCCAGGTGTCCAGATACTTTTGATCACATAGTGTATGCATCCTTTAAATCTGTCTTTGAAAAAAGTGCCCCCCCAGCCCATTTAGTTAACAATTCCTGTGAGCAAGGCAACGGATGGAGATCAATGCTGGACTGGAAATTAATAGCAAGCTTAAAAGCACCACACATGTGTAAGGATCTGTTATATTTTTAAGGGCCACCTTAGGTGTCACCCATTGACTGGTGGGAACTATGGAAATAATGCACTGGTCCTGAAGCCTTGCGAGTTCCTCTTGAAATGGAAGCAGGTGAGGTCTACAAAATTTTTGCACAATTGTAGGTTTCACAGAGATGTAGCGGTAAAATTATGTGCACACCTGAGTACTGGATCAAAAATCTCTTTGTATGAAACAAACAGAGTATCAAGTTGAGAAAAAGCTACTGTTTTGGACACACTGCTTGCCACAGGCATCACAATCCACTCCACAGGCATCACAATCCACTGCATGGTGCAGGCAGCCACTTCTGGTTGTGAAGCCTGTCACAGTGCCAATGACGGAGGGTGTTTCTGAACTGCTCATTTAACATTACAAAAGCGACACTCAAGAATGTTACTCACACAGTAAACTAGAATAACTGAATATTTTTCTAAATGGAAGTTACAGTAATTATTTCATGATACCATTTCTAAATTTTCCAAACTTGGACCTTTGCGGAGCATTGATAGGCCCAACTGTCCTCCTTTATTACAACACTTAATCTCAGAGAAACATTCTGTGTACTGTTCACTGACACAGTGAAATTTCACATCAATATGCTTGCTTCATTTGACTGTGCTGGTTTGATCATTTCGATGGCACTTTGAAGCAATCTCAAAAGATTTATAAGTTGTAACCACTTCACCAAGACTAGGATTGGACTTGACCAAAGCTTTTGTTGTGACGTCCCTGTCAGGGGGAAAGTGCACAATCACATCCCAAATTAGAGATTCCAAATACAAAAGTTTGTAGCTCTGACATGTGAAAGAGCATTTGCGTGCAGAATCCTGCAAGTCGGCAGCCCATGCTGCATAAGACTGCTCCCATTGTTTATGGTACTGACTGTACTGTAGGCTAGCTGCAACAGGGGTCATCTGCTGTGAACTGCTGTGACAATGACAACTGTTGCTTCCGAAGGTCCACAAACTTGGCATCCATAACATGGGCATGAGTGGTAATGTGTCACTGATGGCACAGTATGGTAATAGCTTGTCTGCTGCATTTTTGCTTTTGTCTGCTCACTTTATTACACATACTATAAGACACACTGATTAAACAAGATAAGCTATTTGTATTGCCATCTTTGTACAACAGCAGACCAGTGACACAGACAGTACATTCAGGAGGACGACGGTTCAATCCCGTCTCCGGCCATCCTGATTTAGGTTTTCCGTGATTTCCCTAAATCGCTTCAGGCAAATGCCGGGATGGTTCCTTTGAAAGGGCACGGCCGATTTCCTTCCCAATCCTTCCCTTACCCGAGCTTGCGCTCCGTCTCTAATGACCTCGTTGTCGACGGGACGTTAAACACTAACCACCACCACCACCACCACCACCACAGACAGTACATACTGTCCCAGATAACTCTCATTTTCTTATTACGCTAGTTGATAACTTTTGGAGACCCTATTGTAAACATTATGTTTTACCAACCCTGTAACATTTTAAACATCCACCCTTAAAATATGATGTTTTCTTTCAATAACTATCACATTTTTAGTTACTCACACAGTAAACTGAAATAACTGAAGTTATGATAACTGTTTCATGATGCCATTTTTAAATTGTTCATACCTAGGCCTTTGCAGAGCATTGGTAAGTATGTCTGCCAACTGTCCTCTTCTACTACAATACTTTATCTCAAACAAACACAGTGGAATTTCACATCAATATGTTTGCTTCGTCTAACTATGCTGATTTGATAATTTGCAATAACACTTTGTCTACAAGAAGAATGGTCTCCAGTTCTCTTCTGGGTAGCTCATGCAGAAGGGGCTTGATGTGTTTCATTCCTTTGCTGCATTCTGCTGCTGGCATGTACAGGGTGTATCAAAAAGAATCATCTGATTTGGCATGTCTATATTTCTGAAACTGATAAACATATAGAATGAATTTTGTTTTCTTGATGATTGGAAACTCCAAAAGTTTTTTTTTTTTTTTTGTCATACCTTTTCATAGGTTTTCAATGTGGCCCCCCTTGAGATGCACGGCATATGTCAACGCAGTATTCATATTGTTCCCATACTGCAGTGAGCGCGTCTTGAGATACAGTTCCCGCAGCTGCTATTATGAGACGTCTCAGTTCATTCATTGTTGATGGTAATGGAGGGACATAAACAGAGTCTTTTATAAACCCCCAAATAAACAAATACAGTCAGGTCCTGTGACCTAGGAGGCCAGTAATGTAACGCTGAATCATTGGATCCAGTGCAACCCATCCATGGTTCAGTAATCCTTTGATTTAAAAATTCCTGCACATCCACACGCCAGTGTGGAGGTGTCCCATCCTATTGGTAAATGATGTTTGAATTGGTCTCTAACTGTGGGAAAAGAAAACTATGGCAGATGCATTCGATGTCTGTATCAGACACTCAGGGATAGCCTAATGATTTGCCTTTACACAAACAAGTTGTTTCTCGGGATTGTTCATGCCATCATCTAATGCTCTGTGCTGTAGGAGAATTCACACCATACCTTGTATGAAAGTCACGCTGAACAGTTGTTAGTGTGACCCGCACTGCACAGAATGTAGAACACAAAATGCTCTCTGTTGTCCCGACACCATTCTTACTAGAACTGAAGTGGGTGCACACTACTGCTATCGAGCGGGAACCATGTAAAACTCAAGAGTTTGCTCCTTCCAATAGTACATTGTTCATATCTCAAATAACGTAATAGTTATAATTTTTTTCAAATCGGATAATTCTTTTTGATACACCCTGTATTCTGCTTCAGTTGATGAAGTTACACAAAAAAAAAAAAACAACAACAACTAATGGGAGCACCATTATAGAGAATAATGTGTGCACTTATACTCTTTCAGTCTTGGAAGTATGTGCATAATTACATCACAATACATGTTTAGATGTACAGTATTTCCATCTATTTTCTGACAGAAAAGGCCATACTTTTTGGAATCCTGTACATATCTCAAGAGTTCTTTTGACATTTTGTAACACTCCTTCTCTGGGCCTCCTGTGAAGTGGCTCTCACAGTTAAATGTAAATCCAAGATCTGGTCTAATTTTACATGACAAATATAGAAGATTCTGTGGCTTCACAGTAAGAAAATTTAATGTTTTCATGTTTTCATCCTCTTCATTTTCTTCACTTGTCTCCCTGTCTGAAATTAATTGAGTGTTCAGTCCTTCAGTTAGCCATATTGGATTTTTTGTACTTTTTTCATATGTTATTCATGATGTAGAAATAGTGCATCCTCTGTCTTCATTAAATGTATCCCTAATTATGATATGGATTTTCAATCACAGACATTTCAAAATTCTTTTTTTGTTTGTTTAGCATCTTTCCAATTTTCTCAAAGCCTTGTTCTGTAATGATTCCATCATCAACATGAGCATTTCTGCAGTTGCATATTTAAATATGAACTGATTAGATTTCAACTGAATTAGTCCTTCTGCTTTTAGGAAATCTGAAATGTCAGAATTTTATTTCATCTGACTGGAGCTTGTTTAAGTCCACACAGAGTTTTCTTCAAAGCACAATTATTTCCCCTTATCTTTGTGCCCTTCAGGCATCTTCAACAGTCTCTTCATCCATTTTTCCACAGAAAAAGGTTGTTTTTACATCAAACACTCTCATATAGATATTTTTGTCTGTTGCCACAGAAAACAACAGTCTTGGTGAACTTGTATCTACTACTGGGGTAAATAATTCCTTAAAATCTATATCTTTTTCTTGCTGATAACATCTGACACCCTCCATGAACCATAGACCTTGCCGTTGGTGGGGAGGCTTGCGTGCCTCAGCGATACAGATGGCTGTACCGTAGGTGCAACCACAAGGGAGGGGTATCTGTTGAGAGGTCAGACAAACGTGTGGTTCCTGAAAAGGGGCAGCAGCCTTTTCAGTAGTTGCAGGGGCAACAGTCTGGATGATTGACTGATCTGGCCTTGTAACATTAACCAAAACGGCCTTGCTGTGCTGGTACTGCAAACAGCTGAAAGCAAGGGTAAACTACAGCCATAAATTTCTCCCGAGGGCATGCATCTACATCTACATCTACATCTACATGACTACTCTGCAATTCACATTTAAGTGCTTGGCAGAGGGTTCATCGAACCACAATCATACTATCTCTCTACTATTCCACTCTCGAACAGCGAGCGGGAAAAACGAACAACTAAACCTTTCTGTTCGAGCTCTGATTTCTCTTATTTTATTTTGATGATCATTCCTACCTATGTAGGTTGGGCTCAACAAAATATTTTCGCATTCGGAAGAGAAAGTTGGTGACTGAAATTTCGTAAAAAGGTCTCGCAGCGACGAAAAACGTCTATGCTGTAATGACTTCCATCCCAACTCGTGTATCATATCTGCCACACTCTCTCCCCTATAACGCGATAATACAAAACGAGCTGCCCTTCTTTGCACCCTCTCGATGTCCTCCGTCAATCCCACCTGGTAAGGATCCCACACCGCGCAGCAATATTCTAACAGAGGACGAACGAGTGTAGTGTAAGCTGTCTCTTTGGTGGACTTGTTGCATCTTCTAAGTGTCCTGCCAATGAAACGCAACCTTTGGCTCGCCTTCCCGACAATATTATCTATGTGGTCCTTCCAACTGAAGTTGTTTGTAATTTTAACACCCAGGTACTTAGCTGAATTGACAGCCTTATTATATGATTAAATAATGAGGGCGTCCTCATGGGTAAAATATTCCGGAGGTAAAATAGTCCCCCATTCGGATCTCCGGGCGGGGACTACTCAGGAGGACGTCATTATCAGGAGAAAGAAAACTGGCGTTCTACGGATCGGAGCGTGGAATGTCAGATCCCTTAATGGGGCAGGTAGGTTAGAAAATTTAAAAAGGGAAATGGATAGGTTAAAGTTAGATATAGTGGGAATTAGTGAAGTTCGGTGGCAGGAGGAACAAGACTTCTAGTCAGGTGACTACAGGGTTATAAACACAAAATCAAATAGGGGTAATGCAGGAGTAGGTTTAATAATGAATAGGAACATTGGAATGCGGGTAAGCTACTACAAACAGCATAGTGAACACATTATTGTGGCCAAGATAGATACGAAGCCCACACCTACTACAGTAGTACAAGTTTATATGCCAACTAGCTCTGCAGATGATGAAGAAATTGATGAAATGTATGATGAGATAAAAGAAATTATTCAGGTAGTGAAGGAAGAAGAAAATTTAATAGTCATGGGTGACTGGAATTCGGTAGCAAGAAAAGGGAGAGAAGGAAATGTAGTAGGTGAATATGGACTGGGGCAAAGAAATGAAAGAGGAAGCCGCCTGGTAGAATTTTGCACAGAGCACAACTTAATCATAGGTAACACTTGGTTAAAGAATCTTAAAAGAAGGCTGTATACATGGAAGAAGCCTGGAGATACTGACAGGTATCAGATAGATTATATAATGGTAAGACAGAGATTTAGGAAGCAGGTTTTAAATTGTAAGACATTTCCAGGGGCAGATGTGGACCCTGACCACAATCTATTGGTTATGACCTGTAGATTAAAACTAAAGAAACTGCAAAAAGGTGGGAATTTAAGGAGATGGAACCTGGATAAACTGAAAGAACCAGAGGTTCTACAGAGTTTCAGGGAGAGCATAAGGGAGCAATTGACAGAAATGGGGGAAAGAAATACAGTAGAAGAAGAATGGGTAGCTTTGAGGGATGAAGTAGTGAAGGCAGTAGAGGATCAAGTAGGTAAAAAGACGAGGGCTAGTAGAAATCCTTGGGTGACAGAAGAAATATTGAATTTAATTGATGAAAGGAGAAAATATAAAAATGCAGTAAATGAAGCAGGCAAAAAGGAATACAGACGTCTCAAAAATGAGATCGACAGGAAGTGCAAAATGGCTAAGCAGGGATGGCTAGAGGACAAATGTAAGGATGTAGAGGCTTATCTCACTAGGGGTAAGATAGATAGTGCCTACAGGAAAATTAAAGAGACCTTTGGAGATAAGAGAACCACTCGTATGAACAGCAAGGGCTCAGATGGAAACCCAGTTCTAAGCAAAGAAGGGAAAGCAGAAAGGTGGAAGGAGTATATAGAGGGCCTATACAAGGGCGATGTACTTGAGTACAATATTATGGAAATGGAAGAGGATGTAGATGAAGATGAAATGGAAAATACGATACTGCATGAAGAGTTTGACAGAGCACTGAAAGACCTGAGTTGTAACAAGGCCCCCGGAGTAGACAACATTCCATTGGAACTACTGATGGCCTTGGGAGAGCCAGTCCTGACAAAACTCTACCATCTGGTAAGCAAGATGTATGACACAGGCGAAATACCCTCAGACTTCAAGAAGAATATAATTCCAATCCCAAAGAAAGCAGCTGTTGACATGTGAAAATTACCGAACTATCAGTTTAATAAGTCACAGCTGCAAAATACTAACACGAATTCTTTACAGACGAATGTAAAAACTAGTAGAAGCTGACCTCGGGGAAGATCAGTATAGCTTCCGTAGAAATGTTGGAACACGTGAGGCAATACTGACCCTACGACTTATCTTAGAAGAAAGATTAAGGAAAGGCAAACCTACGTTTCTAGCATTTGTAGACTTAGAGAAAGCTTTTGACAATGTTGACTGGAATACTCTCCTTCAAATTCTGAAGGTGGCAGGGGTAAAATACAGGGAGCGAAAGGCTATTTACAATTTGTACAGAAACCAGATGGCAGTTATTAGAGTCGAGGGGCATGAAAGGGAATCAGTGGTTGGTAAGGGAGTGAGACAGGGTTGTAGTCTCTCCCCGATGTTATTCAATCTGTATATTGAGCAAGCAGTAAAGGAAACAAAAGAAAAATTTGGAGTAGGTATTAAAATCCATGGAGAAGAAATAAAAACTTTGAGGTTCGCCGATGACATTGCAATTCTGTCAGAGACAGCAAAGGACTTGGAAGAGCAGTTGAACGGAATGGATAGTGTCTTGAAAGGAGGATATAAAATGAACATCAACAAAAGCAAAACGAAGATAATGGAATGTAGTTGAATTAAGTCGTGTGATGTTGAGGGTATTAGATTAGGAAATGAGACACTTAAAGTAGTAAAGGAGTTTGGCTATTTGGGGAGCAAAATAACTGATGATGGTCGAAGTAGAGAGGATATAAAATGTAGACTGGCAATGGCAAGGAAAGCGTTTCTGAAAAAGAGAAATTTGTTAACATCGAGTATAGATTTAAGTGTCAGGAAGTCATTTCTGAAAGTATTTGTATGGAGTGTAGCCGTGTATGGAAGTGAAACATGGACGATAAATAGTTTGGACAAGAAGAGAATAGAAGCTTTCGAAATGTGGTGCTACAGAAGAATGCTGAAGATTAAATGGGTAGATCACATAACTAATGAGGAAGTATTGAATAGGATTGGGGAGAAGAGAAGTTTGTGGCACAACTTGACCAGAAGAAGGGATCGGTTGGTAGGACATGTTCTGAGGCATCAAGGGATCACCAATTTAGTATTGGAGGGCACCGTGGAGGGTAAAATTCGTAGAGGGAGACCAAGAGATGAATACAGTAAGCAGATTCAGAAGGACGTAGGGTGCAGTAGGTACTGGGAGATGAAGAAGCTTGCACAGGATAGAGTAGCAAGGAGAGCTGCATCAAACCAGCCTCAGGACTGAAAACCACTACCACAACAGAGTGCAGGCATGAAATATAATCATGCATATCTACTGATTAGTTACAACAATCCTGATACTTCAACTACTAATATTTATTTCTTAATATCTATAGTAAATGTAAAACCTTCTTGGACTAAGCATAATTATTGCAGTGTAGTTGAACTGTGTTCTTTGCAGTGGCACTTTAGTTGCTGCAGTCCTGTCAAAACTGAATCCTTCAGGCAATATTTTAAGACTGAAGATCATAACAGATTATAAAGAAGAGAGATGGAGTCACATGAAGACAGTAACATGGAAGGGTGTCTTTCAAGCAACAAATTTCAATGTTTTAACATGTAATGTAGTAGTAGTAGTCGTAGTAGTAGTAGTAGTAGTAGTAGTGTACTACCACCACAATACCAAAACAACAACAACAACAATGATGACAAGAAGAAAGTAATTGAAGGATGAGGATTTCACTTTAGTCAATATTTCACAGGCATCAAACAACTTACCATAATGGTACACAAGTGTTCTCAGATCAGGATGGGGTCTGTAGTCTGGTTGGACTAACCAACCATCAAATTCATCCTGCACCTGTTGTAGACACGCTGGCAGTGCTGCTAGACATGCTAACTCTAGAGCCACTATTCGCAGTCTCCTGCAACATATTAACATTTACATTGTTACATATTCACAATCAAACCAAACTGACCATTGTGCTCAATGATTTTAAAGTATCATCATTTCTGCTACTACTATTATCTGGGAACTCTTTTTGTCTCACTGTTTTTATCTGTAGGTTGTTTAATAATTTTCCAGATTATTTTTGTTTGTTCTAGAAGCTTTAATCTGTCAGGAAATTTCATGTCAGTCCACACCTCACTGTGAAGTGAAAATTCATTTTATGAGTAGGATAAATAATAATTTTCACTGTAAACAGGCATCCATTCTTACATCATGTGGATACTTGTTTTTATGTATTTCTTATCAATGTAGTTGTGCAAATATCAAGGAAACTGGATTAGATTCAGAATAGCTACGAGGGCCATTCAGAAAGTAGAGAATGTTTTGTTTTGACATGCGACCATATCCCCCACCACCACTGCCAACTGACCACTGACCACTGCCCTAGATACTCATCGAGCTTCAGTTTGGCAGCAGCTCAATTGAATATAGTTGATTAATACTTAGCTCTGTGACTTTAAAATGTATGATAATGTTATTAACTTGACTTAACCTATCAAAATTTGCAGACAGGTAACTGAGGTTTATGACAAAGATTGCTCAGGCCGGCCCTCAGTGGTGAATGGAAGACTCCAAGCAATGAATGAAACAAAAATCCAAGATGATAGATGTTCATAATTAGTGAACTGCAATGGCCTATTGTCAGATGCTTTAATGGCTTTGCCACACCATTAAAACAATTAGCACAGAATGCTAACCAGTGGAGTCATTCTCCTCCATAATAATGCAAGTCTGCATGCACCGGGAGTGACACAGGACTTGCTTGAGCGATATCAGTGGGAAATGTTTCAACATCTGCCATACAGTCCAGACTTAGTTCCAAGTGATTATCACTCCTTCTCCAAACTGAGAGATTGTTTTGAGTGGAAAATGCTGTGGAAGTGATGATGAACGTAAAGAAGCCATTAATCAATAGCAATTAATCATTTGGCAGCTACTGAGTATGCGGAAGGCATTGAAACGTTGGTAAAACGGTACAACAATTACCTCATTTAGGATTGTTAACTTGACTATGTAGAAAAGTAGCTTGGGTATCAAACTGTATGTAAAATACAGTTTTCTTTATTTATAGCACACCAAAAATTACTCTCTTTGCTAATGAGTCTTATGAATAGCAATTTTTTATTTCTATTTTAGCCAGTATAATCACAAAACTGATCTCCAGCTTTATATTCTCCTTGTTGTCAAACCACGTGCCCGGGTATCAAAGATTCTCTACTTTAGAAAATCTCTAACCTCCAACTTGACGCAGGGCACTATGTGTTGCTCCTCTGGAAGGAACCATTATATTTATCTGTTCAGCACTGAGTTTGATGCAAAATTTGCTGGCATTATTAGGTAGGCCCCCATTACCTCTACCAACTCAGCTTGAGACTTTATAATATCTTCTGCATGTGCTAAAATATGGATTCACTCACTTAAATTGGTGCATACTCCATTCGTCTGATGGCTTTCTCAAGCACTACATTGAAGAGTATTGGTAGAACAGTATCAGCTCGATGAAAATCTTTGTGTCAAAGGCCTATTAAAATTTCTTATTAAAGATAACTGGATGAAAACAGCAGAATATGCATTAACAAGAGGCAATTGCGAGGTTAGGAAATGATGTTCAAGGCTGATAAACTCCGTGACACAAGTAAATAAGTGTGCAATTTATATATAACTCAGGTAACAGTCAAGTGTTTATATAGTCTGAAGAATTAGTTTGTAATAACTGCTTCTCTTTCTTACATACACCTTAACTTCTTGTGCAGATACTTTTTAATGAAGGAATCTCCATAAGATTGTGAATGACTGTGTGATAAGTTAAATCTATGTGCCTGGCGGTGGTTCAAACAACACACCTTTTGCAGGCTGTACCCTTACAAACAGAGCCACCTGAGTACAATTTGTGGATCAACGCACAGCTTCAACCCGTCACTTGGCCCCACACCATATTTTACAAATTTGTTTAACTTCCTAATATAAAGTTATGCCCATTAAAGACTGAGAATTTATTCAGACTTGCACCTTTAACAACAATCTGCCTTAACAATATATAGGAGATAATGTAAACAACACACACATAATCTAAATCAATAATGCTTGACTTAAATTTAGATTCCAGATCTTACAAGAACGAAACCAACGTATTACTACTTCAGCATTTGCCTTTTTTCTTTGAAGTTGTATTTTTTATCAAAATGTGTTTGTCACTTTAAATGTAGATCATACCTCTGTAGATGCTCATCAGTGTCATTAACATTCCAAGCTAGAGAATTATAAACATCTTCTATCTGTTCCTGCAAATAAACCTGAAAAACAAGTACATCATTTCAGTTATGAGAATTCGAAGTTCAGCACAGACTGGAGCTATTACTTAACAGAACCTACGAACTTTTAAGGATAAAGTTCAAAGAAATAAGCATTTTATTGTTTTATGTATGCTTTTGTTGACTTTTTGCACAGATATTTAAGGTAATAGATGTGTTTTTATCATTTACAATTGAAGTTCTAAGAAACATGTAATAACTCAGTACGTAAAAAATACATTCTGCGAATAAATTTAATTTAAAACAATTCAAATCTGTTACTAAGAAAAACAACATGTAACTAAAATATTTGTTGTTAGTTAGGTATGCTGCTTCTCTCAGACTTAGAGAAAAAAAGGAGCAACATCACCAACATGTTGTTTCAGTAGAAACAACACTGCTACTACATTTTAAACTATGTACCTGTTGTTAAATTTCTGTACCTGTCAGCCCATTTTAGTTGTCCCAGTTTTCACAGCTGGTAATTAAAAACTAGTCATCTGTATTGAATATTAACAATTTGCTTACATCATTAAAACAAGTCAACAACCTAAATCAGGTCTAATGAAATAAGCGAGCCTACTGTTAGTCATCTATAATCAAGAACAATTACTGAAAATTTCAGTCTTCATACAAGTTAAACATCAATTATATTTCCATATGCTAACAAAGAAGTCATCATTATCATCCTGTCTCTTGGTCTTTTTCCCTTTTTTATTTTGTTTATCTCCCTGAGTGTCCCCTCTTTCATTCACTTGACATGGTGCATACAGTCATGTTTACGTCTTGATTCCTCCTATAATAGTTCCTCCTACATTACTTTCTTGATTCTCTCTTTCCTGAACCTGCCAGAATTGTCACTTCAACACCATTTTTCAAGAATTTCATCTCATCTCACTAGCTTGTATTTCGCTTGTCTCTCTTCCTATCATTACCCAGGTGCATGAAGAATGTCAGGATTGGTGCATACCACATTCAATACATAACCCTTTCGCTCTTTTGAGAGACATCCTTGCTCCCTATCAGACTTGTAATGCTGTTCTGGAATGAGCTCCACTCATATATATCACTGTCATTTCTTCCATTCTCCTGTAATAATCTTCCCAGATATTTTTAAACTCTCCACCTTCCTCAGTCATTCCCCACCAGTTGTTATTCCACTGATGACTCTCCCCTTCTTCCTGGTAGTGATCATCATTTCACACTTAACATATGCTAAATTTCATTCCATGTTGTTGTTGTTGTTGTTGTTGTGGTCTTCAGTCCAGAGACTGGTTTGATGTAGCTCTCCATGCTACTCAATCCTGTGCATCTCCCAGTACCTACTGCAACCTACATCCTTCTGAATCTGCTTAGTGTATTCATCTCTTGGTCTCCCTCTAAGATTTTTACCATCCGTGCTGCCCTCCAATACTAAATTGGTGATCCCTTGATGCCTCAGAACATGTGCTACCAACCAATCCCTTCTTCTAGTCAAGTTGTGCCACAAATTTCTCTTCTCCCCCAATTCTATTCAATACCTCCTCATTAGTTATGTGATTCACCCATATCATCTTCAGCATTCTTCTGTAGCACAAATTTCGAAAGCTTCTATTCTCTTCTTGTCCAAACTATTTATCGTCCATGTTTCACTTCCATACATGGCTACACTTCATACAAATACTTTCAGAAACGACTTCCTGACATTTAAATATATACTCGATGTAAACAAATTTCACTTCTTCACAAATGCTTTCCTTGCCATTGCCAGTCTACATTTTATATTCTCTCTACCTTGACCATCATCAGTTGTTATGCTCCTCAAATAGCGAAACTCCTCTACTACTTTAAGTGTATCATTACCTAAACTAATTCCCTCAACATCACCAGACTTAATTCGACTACATTCCATTATCCTCGTATTGCTTTTGTTGATGTTCATCTTATAACCTCCTTTCAAGACACTGTCCATTCTGTTCAACTGCTCTTCCAGGTCCTTTGCTGTCTCTGACAGAATTACAATGTCATCAGCAAACCTCAAAGTTTTTATTTCTTCTCCATGGATTTTAATTCCTACTCCAAATTTTTCTTTTGTTTCCTTTACTGATTGCTCAATATACACATTGAATAACACTGGGGATAGACTACAATCCTGTCTCACTCCCTTCCCAACCACTGCTTCCCTTTCGTGCCCCTCGACTCATAACTGCCACCTGGTTTCTGTACAAATTGTAAATAGTCTTTCACTCCCTGTATTTGACCCTTGCCACATTCAGAATTTGAAAGACAGTATTCCAGTCAACACTGTCAAAAGCTTTCTGTAAGTCTACAAATGCTAGAAACTTAGGTCTGCCTATTCTTAATCTATTTTCGAAGGTAAGTCATAGGGTCAGTATTGCCTCATGTGTCCCAACATTTCTACAGAATTCAAACTGATATTCCCCAACGTCTGCTTCTATCAGTTTTTCCATTCACCTGTAAGGAATTCATGTTATTACTTTGTAACCGTGATTTATTAAACTGACAGTACAATAATTTTCACATCTGTGGACACCTGCTTTCTTTGGGATTGGAATTATTATATTCTTCTTGAAGTCTGAGGGTATTTCATCTGTCTCATACATCTTGCTCACTAGACGGTAGAGTTTTGTCAGGGCTGGCTCTCCCACGGCTGTCAGTAGTTCTAATGGAATGTTGTCTACTCCCAGGTCCTTATTTCGACTGAGGTCTTTCAGTGCTCTGCCAAACTCTTCACCCAGTATCGTATCTCCCATTTCATCTTCATCTACATTCTCTTCCATTTCCGTAATATAGTCCTCAAGTACATCTCCCTTATGTAGACCCTCTATATGCTCCTTCCACCTTTCTGCTTTCCCTTCTTTGCTTCGCACTGGGTTTCCATCTGAGCTCTTCTTGATATTCATACAAGTGGGTCTGTTTTCTCCAAAGGTAGCTTTAATTTTCCTGTAGGCATTATCTGTCTCACCCCTAGTGAGATATGCCTCTACATCCTTACATTTGTCCTCTAGCCATCCCTGCTTAGCCATTTTTCACTTGCTGCTGATCTCATTTTTGAGATGTTTGTATTCCTTTTTGCCTGCTTCATTTACTACATTTTCATATTTTTTCCTTTCATCAGTTAAATTTAATATATCATCTTTCACCCAAGGATTTTTACTAGCCTTTGTCTTTTTACCTACTTAATCCTCTGCTGCCTTTACTATTTCATTCCTCAAAGCTACCCATTCTTCTTCTACTGTATTTCTTTCCCCCATTCCTGTCAATCGTTCCCTAAAGCTCTCCCTAAAACTCTCTAGAACCACTGGTTCTTTAAGTTTATCCAGGTCCCATCTCTTTAAATTTCCACCGTTTTGCAGTTTCTTTAGTTTTAATCTACAGTTCATAACCATTAGATTGTGATCAGAGTCCTCATCTGCGTCTTACAATTTAAAATCTGGTTCCGAAATTGTGTAATCTATCTGAAACCTTCCAGTATCTCTAGGCCTCTTCCATGTATACAATCTTCCTTAATAATTCTTGAACCAAGTGTTAGCTATGATTAAGTTATGCTCTGTGCAAAATTCTACCAGGCGGCTTCCTATTTCACTTCCCCCCAGTCCATATTCACCTACTATGTTTCCTTCTCTTCCTTTTCTACGATCGAATTCCAGTCGGCCATGACTATAAAATTTTCATCTCCCTTCACTATCTGAATAATTTCTTTTACCTCATCACACATTTCATCCATCTCTTCGGCATCTGCGGAGCTAGTTGGCATATAAACTTGCACTACTGTGGTACGTGTGGGCTTCGTGTCTATCTTAGCTACAATAATGTGTTCACTATGCTGTCTGTAGCAGCTTACCCACATTCCTATTTTTTTTATTCATTATTGAACCTACTCCTGCATTACCCCTATTTGATTTTGTATTTATAACTCTGTATTCACCTGACCAGAAGTTCCGTTTCTCCTGCCACCAACTTCACTAATTCCCACTAACTTTAACCTATCCATTTCCCTTTTTAAATTTTCTAACCTATTTGCCCGATTAAGGGATCTGACATTCCATGCTCCGATCTGTAGAACACCAGTTTTCTTTCTCCTGATAATGACGTCCTCCTAAGTAGTCCTCGCCAGGAGATCCGAATGGGGGACTATTTTACCTCCTGAATATTTTACCCAAGAGGCACCATCACCATTTAACCATACAGTATAGCTGCATGCCCTTACGAAAAACTACAGCTGTAGTTTCTTCTTGCTTTCAGCCATTTGCCGTATCAGCACAGCAAGGCCATTTTGGTTAGTGTTACAAGGCCAGATCAGTCAATCATCCGGACTGTTACCCTGCAACTACTGAAAAGGCTGCTGCCCCTCTTCAGGAACCACTTGTTTATCTGGCCTCTCAACAGATATCCCTCCATTGTGGTTGCACCTACGGTATGGCTATCTGTGTTGCTGAGGCACGCCAGCCTCCCAACCAATGGCAAAGTCCATGGTTCATGGGGGGTTCATTCCATATCCTTATGGTATTCATTGGCATCTGTTCAACTATTCCTGGGCTTACTCTTCCATATTTCCCAAAATCATCAAATTGTCTGCAAACACATTGCTTTCATCTTTTCTTAACCAATTACGACAGTGAAGAGTGATGGTGAAAATGCATTTTCCTGCCTCAAGTCATTCTTCTGTTCTCCTAATTTAATCTCTCTCCTCCCATTTTCACACAGCTCACATTCCCTTTGTCTATTTCTCTTATCCTCTGTACTTTGCTTATCTACTACTGTGCTCTACATGGGCCTCTTCATATATTATCATGTGCTCTTCTATCACCCAATAAGGCTGCCAGTAAATCCGTTCTATACTCCTAGGGGTGTCCCTGTAGCTGTTTACAGAAAAATTAGATGTGCTGTGGACATTCCTACTCTGTGCCCATGTTGTCATTCTCTTATCCTTCATTTTTTTACTCTAATTTGTTTTTCCAAAACTGAATCCGTGTTTCCAACACTTTCTCAAAGATCTTTGCACAATGGGTCATCAGTGTGATTCTTTGATAGTTTTTGCACTCTTTCCTATTACCTTTTGAGAAGAGTAGACAATTATTCCTTCTTCCAGTCTTCTTAGGTCCTTACAATTTTCCACACAGTTTTCATAACGTCACTGAGCCACTGTATCCTCACTGCTCCTGCTGCTCTCACCATCTCTACACTAGCTCATCCAAACCTGATGCCTTTCCTCCTCTCCTCTTTCTCAGTGTATCTTCAACTTCTCTCCTCCTCCTCCTCCTCCTTCTTCTTCTCCTCCTCCTTCTTCCTTCTGGCCTCCATTTGGGTTCAAGAATCTTCAAAATACTCCCTCCACATGATCTTGTTTTCCTTATTATTTTTCACAGCTTGGCCATTTTTATTTGCCATCCCACCTCTTATTTTTAACCAAAATTATGGGAAAGGAAGAGATGAAGCATCTCCCTATACACTAATATCCCTATTGTCCATGGCATTGCTGCACTACCTCTCTCATCATCCTGCAGACTCCAACCACCTCATTCCTTTATACATGACCAATTATATCCTTGCCCAAAATTAATTCTCCTTCTAGGGGTAGATACACAGACAAATCCACTTGCACAGTCCTTTCACATGCCAACCTGTTTATGGGCCAGCTACAGCAAAACTTCCTTGCTAACCAAGATCTGATTCAGGTTCATTGATGATAACCTTCACAATGTTGACTCTGTCCTCATTCATCAACATTTTATGACCTTCACTATTGTCTGTTTCACCTCATCCTCTTCGGCTCAGCATGTCACCTTCCTGGGTATTGAGCTCTGTCTCACCAATGACTCCATAAAAACCTCCATCCACTTAGAGCTCATCGACCTGCAACGGTACATCTATTTTGACAGCTACTATCTTTTCCACATCAAAAGGCTCTCCTATACAACCTAGCCACATGTAGACGGTGGCTCTGCAGTGACAAGAAATCCCTTGCCCAGTACGCTGAAGATCTTATTAATGTCTTAATGAATAGGCTGTAAGTCACAAACATATCTTCTGAGCCATAGCTACAAATGACCCTAATTTTCCAACTTCTCTTGTGAATAAGTTGAGAAGTAGCGTCCCTATAATTATCCATTGGCAACCTGGAATGGACACCCATCACCGACATGTTTACTACCATTTATTGTATCCTGGAAGGAGAACATTCTTTCTAAAATCTTTCCTAACTCTCCCAAAGAGGGTACTCTGCTCACATCCCAATATACGAACTATTCAAGCCCTTTCTTATGCTGTACCTACTCCCAACCCCTTGATAGATAGGTGAAAACCTTGTAAAAGACCCAAGTGCAAAGCCTGTCCTATGCACCCACTCAGTACATGCCTCTGAGTACAACATGATGCTTCACAGCCAGCTCTATCTGGATCCTCCCTGTCTTTTTCAATACCAACTGCTCTGAATTTCTTATATGGGAATTGTGCTCAGAACACATCCTGCAATCCTCCTGGCCTCAGTGTCCTCTGCCCTCACACATCTTCACCCTTGTTTCATGTCTTCTGTTCCCTCTTCTCCTTGCATTTCCCTCTACCACTATCCACCTAGGCATTAATCTACCCTCAAAGTATTCTCTGATTAAGTTCACTCTGTTATCTCCCTCCCTTCACCCACTCCACCATTTCACATTCATCATCTACTGCAAATTAACTTCTCCTGTCTGCGTCAGTTCCACATTCCTATCCTGTTCCCTTGTTGTTTTTCCCCCTAGGTGTCATCTTCTCTACTCTCCTTTTTCTCTCATCAACCCCACATCCATCAGGCTGCAGTGCTGGGATAATGTGGTTGTGTGTGTGTGTGTGTGTGTGTGTGTGTGTGTGTGTGTGTGTGTGTGTGTGTTTGGTGACTTTAAGGAAAGACATTGCCTGTAAGGTGAGAGATCATTTTAATCTTGTTCACGTCCCTGTCAATCACTCAACTGTACTGTGAGTATTTATCTTTACCCTTGACCTATATGTTTTTTATATACTGACAAATAGAAGTCCAACAGTAAGTATTATAATTCACTTATCTTTCCTTTTTCCTACTTGCAAACCAAAAAACCAACCATCTTATGACTGAAATGGCTTTTGCAGTAACATCAGATTCTGATGTCCTTTCTTGTATTTTTCAGAGCATTAGTCCGTTTACACAGTTTGTCCTCTAATGCACATACCACAATTCTCATGCTTCCTGTGTGACAAATATACTAAGCTGCCTTTGTCAAATACCTCAAAAGTTTTTAGCTGGAAAATAATAACTTTTCTCTGCAAATAACTGAGCCATTTTTCCCTTCCCACCCTATGATAAATCACTGCCTATAAGATGCATACTTTTAGCACATGGCAATGATCAGCTGTTAAAGATTACATTAATACACCATTTACATCACTTATTGTGGAGAAACATAGAAGCACCTAAATACTAATACTAGTACAAAAGGATTTTTAAATTTTCAAAAAATGATTCAATCATGATTTTAAATTAATGTCCAATACAGCCATGTACTGTTGTCCCTGGTTTTAGTAAATGGTTAGTTTCATTTTTTTAACATTCATTATGGACAGCTAATATTAATATTATTGACCTTGAGTAAGCCATGGGCTTCATCAGATCCTTGTAGCAGGTGGAACATCTTGGTGAAGTGTGTGGTAGCAACAACCCATGGCACATACTCTGTCTCATTGCTCAAATATCGTGTGAGCTCCAGGGCTGTTTCATACCTGAGTTGCCCTGCAGCTGCAAGACTGAAGGCATCATCCAACAAATGTGCTCTATCAGCAGTATCCAGTGACTGTAAAAGTACATTTAAAACATTTTATTACACTTAGAAACTATAGTCCACGTATATCTAAAAGTAATGAAAGATGTGTCCCTTTGCAAAGTAGCTGCACACTCCTTTATAGAAAAGTGTAAGTCATCCACTCGCTCCCTCTCCACTCCTTTCTCTAGCCATTGTTGATCTGTTGTTGTTTAACTTCCACTGTGTATGTTTCTAACACTCAGTGCACACTTAAATAAACACTTTTTCTTTCAAAGAAAACCATTTTCTTAATACTGTTTGACAATTTGCACATAACTCCATCACTTTTATCTGGAGGTCTCCAGTATCTAGTGAATTTTAAGATTTTTAGTTGTGTTGTGAATTCATTAAATTTACAATATCAATGAAGGTTAAATGTAGTAAAAGAATTTAAATTAGTTGTTATATTTTTAAACAACAGCCCCATCCATCACAACGTCCATAAGAATTAAAGTTTGTTTCCTATAAATTTCTATCTTGAGTATTACAGAACTAAGGCAAGTGACATAGAAAGTATCAAATACTGTTGTTTAGCATTCCTTAGGCAAAATATTCCTGTTATGAACTGTGAAATTTAACAAATATCAAACAACCTGCTTTTAGTGGTCATATTCTACTAAAATTGTGGGGAGTGTTCATTTGGGTGTGTCTGTGTGAGAATGTGAGTATTTTACTGCAAAAAGAGCAAATGCTTGAAAGCTAGTGTGAATAACGTTTTCTGTTAGGTGTTTCTATGCTCCACACATCAATCTGCTAAAGTTGAGTGGCTGCCTTCCCCTTATTGTATGTAAAATTGTGGTTGTTATTATGTAAGCAATCTAAGAGAGAATTTTTTCTTGTTTTATTTGGAAGGTAGAGATGTCAGAAATGCAAAGTGAGAATGACATACAGTATATCTGACTCTGGCTATAAATATTAAGCTACCAGTATAAAATAATGGCAGCTATTTGTTTACATAAAACAAATGAGAACTTTTTTTCAAAGTAGCAGCTGTCTTTCCAGTTTACTTGGTTAAACTTAACTGGCATAAGGAGGACAGCATTACGTAGTAGACTGATAATTTGTTGTTGATACAGTGTGCAGATTAAGTTTCTATGATTTTATTTCCCTTGCTAATGTATACCTTAACTTGTTTCACATCTGTGAGGTACTGTTTCTTGATGGACTCTACAGAACATGATGAATGAAAGAATTTTGCTTTTTTGTGTTCAAAGATAAAGATGCCCAAACTTGGTAAAGATGTCCAAACTTGGTATATTCAGTTTTCTATGCTCTTATGCCTGACTGGCATAATATCTACTCCAAAAACTACTGATTCCACTTACCCGAGTATTAGTTTTCAATAATGAAATAAGGGCATTCCAATCTTCATAGTCATAATTCACTCTATAGTAGCCAACTTCATGTCTATTCAGCTTTAGCCAAGTAGCATTACCAATTTCCAGTTTCTCTGCAAAATGAATGTATTTTTAAAACATTTTACACAAAGTTCCACATAAACTCGTTATTATTCCTACTATAATCAGGTGAATTAATTTAAAGTGTGTAATTATTCAATGTAAATCAAAATTAGGCACTTGCCTGAAACTAGTTTCTTTTGTTAAAGGGTTATAAGAACAGCATGTATTGGATCTGGATTACTTCAGCATTACAATTGTGTCATATATCTGTTAGAATGGGTTGGAATAATCAATAGTAATAACACTAACCCTTCACTGCCCTATGTATGTCTTCTGGTTATGAATTTTCTGTTTGTTATACTCACAAATTAAATTTTTATTCATCACTAAGTAGTTCTAAAAATGTGACTTACCTAAGTAGGATCTTATAACCACAACATTAGAGTTAATGCTTATATAATGATCAGCTCATACATTTGTGTATCTGAATTGAAGAAATAACTTGCAATTTACTTGGCCACCACAGAGAATTAATATAGCAGCTAGTCTAAACTGGTGAAGATTTCAATCCATGAACAGCAGTAGATAAGTTGTTCCTCTCACTAGATATGAATGATTGACTGCAAAATTATTTAAAACTTCCTTATCCAATAAAGAATGCAAATGGTGCTTTAATATGACAATACAAGCTGATATTTTAATGCAACTTGACAACTACAACGCTATTGCTTTCACTTAACATGCCAATGATTTCACTTTTCTTGGAGATACTCCCCCATCCTCTTCAGACAGAATTTGTATTAGTAAGGAGGATGATTAAAATAATATCCATATATCTCTTACTTTGTCTTTCTGTTGGCTGCAACCACACCCTCTTAGTCTCCGTAGGATTGTCTGAAGTGATGTAAGTGATGGGTATTGCCCACTTATATCTGGAAGATATAAAATTAAAATCATTCCATTAAAGTTTTAAATTACAATACATTTCATGTAGTCTAAAAGTTAATATGCACAGGAGTCCAGAAGTACAGTACAATTACTGTTCATGAAGTAGCACAGACCTGGATAATCCACTTATCACAAACATGTATATGTGTACACAAAAGCATAGCAAACCAAAGGTAAATGGGGTGGTGGTGGTGGTGGTGGTGGTGGTGGTGGTGGCAATGGGAGGAGGGCACAGCTATAGGGCAAGGAGGTGGTGTTTAAAGATAAATTACCCAAAATCAGAACCTTTGAGTATGTGTCATGTAGAAATCAGAACATATGAGCATGTGTGTCCCGCTGTAATTATCAAGCTTACTGCAGCACATAGAATCTGCATGAAACTCAAACTGTGGTAGGAAGCTAATGATCAGTATGGCATGTGATCACATGGTGCACATAGACTGGCCACACAATAATGTTGTCACACATTAAATGTTTTAAATACAATGAACATGGTTTTCAACAGCTTTACTCTGGAATAGTTATTCAGAGATGAAGACGCTTAAGACACCAACAACAAAATTTGATAAATTACATTACATTACATTAGTGACTACCAGCTTTCTTTTGTACTTGCGACAGTGAAATATCCTTAGGCATGGAAATGCTTGTTGGAGTAAATGCTAGAGCTAGAGGTCAAATATTCTATTACATAATGTGCTTATTTGGTCAATGCACCTGTAAATAAAATCTGCCACAGCATCTGCAGCCATTATAGTTGTCCAGCCTTTTATGGTAACAACATCTGATGACAGTGTACGAAATCTGTATGAAACACAAACTGTATATGGAAAAACCGAAGCCAAATGTAAATGTTGTGACAAGCTGTACCATTATGTACTGTCATTGCAACTATATTAGCATCTCAATGGGTGTCATGTCTGTTCACAATATACACTGAAGCACCAAAGAAACTGCTGTAGACATGCCTATTCAAATAGAGAGATATGTAAACAGGCAAAATACGACACTGCAGTTGGCAACGCCTATATAAGACAGTTAGCAACGCCTATATAAGACAACACGTGGCTGGCACAGTTGTTAGATCAGTTACTTCTGCTACAATGGCAGGGTATCAAGATTTAAGTGAGTTTGAATGTGGTGTTATAATCGGCACATGACCGATGGAACGCAGCATGAAATGAGGATTTTCCTGTATGACCATTTCACAAGTGTACCGTGAATATCAGGAATCTGGTAAAACATCAAATCTCTGACATTGCTGTGGCCGGAAAATGATCCTACAAGAACGCGACCAATCACGACTGAAGAGAATCGTTCAGTATGACAGAGGTGCAACGCTTCCACAAATTGCAGCAGATTTCAATGCTGGGCCACCAACAAGTGTCAGCGTGGGAACCATTCAACAAAACATCATCAATATGGGCTGTTGGAGCTGAAGGCCCACTCATGTACCCTTGATTTCTGCACAATACAAAGCTTTACATCTCACCTGGAACCATCAACACCAACATTGGACTGTTGATGACTGGAAACATGTTACCTGGTCGGACAAGTCTGGGTCTCGTTTCAAATCGTATCGAAGGGATGGACGTGTACGGGTTTGGAGACAACCTCACGAATCCATGGACCCTGCATATCAGCAGGGACTGTTTAAGCTAGTGGGGTCTCTGTAATGGTGTGGGGTGTGTACAGTTGGAGTGATATGGGACTTGGGCAATTCCAGCAGGCCAATGCAGCACCCCACACATCCAGAGTTGCTACAGAATGGCTCCAGGAACACAATTATGAGCTTAAACACTTCCATTGTCCACCAAACTCCACAGACATGAACATTATTGAGCGAATCTGGGATGCCTTGTAACATGCTGTTCAGAAGAGATCTCTAGCCCCTCATACTCTTACAGATTTATGGATGGCCCTGCAGTATTCGTGGTGTCGATTCCCTCCAGCACTACTTCAGACATTAGTTTGGTCCATGCTACATCATGTTGTGGCACTTCTGTGTGCTCACAGGGGCCCTAAATGATATTAGGCAGGTGTACCAGTTTCTTTGGCTCTTTAGTACATTAGACAAGTGGCTGTCACAGCCTATGGCAAGGTAGAAATGGAGGTAATCAAAAATAGAAATTGAAAGGACTAGCACATATCTACACCTTCCATACTGGCAAGCACGCCATGGTCTTCAGCGGCATCTAAGCTGATTGAAGTAACGTTACCTATCGATCATTCCATTTTCAACTGTCACAGATGAAGATGATGATGGAAGTATTGCTAGAGCTGGGTATGCAACAAGTGTACCACTTTCACTGTTAGAATCAAAATTCCAGAAGATGTATCCTAATTATATGCAACATATGTGACAGGAACTTAGGGGAGGTCTTCTGGCCACTAAACCAACATATAGTTGTTATGCAGAAGATTTTGAAGCACATTCACTTGCATTAAATGTAGACTGATATCGCATGCAACTATGTGGTTAATTTCACATTAACCACATCCAGTTCAGTAGTTTACATGACCATAATTCTAGACAGCAACAGAAAACACTACTGTATCAGTGACATAACTGATGGGATAGCCAATGAAAAGTTTTCTGCTATTATAACAGGTAATACTTGAGATATTCTGCCAGCAGGAAACATTTCAAACCAGCACTATCCATATCTAGCAGGGATGCACAGACCATGGCCCACAGGCAGCATGCGGCCCGCCACTGATAGTAGCCCACCTTTCACTGGCTGCTCTCTCTCTCTATCTATCTATCTATTATCTTTCTGAGGCCCTTATGCAGGGTTTGTGGCCCACTATACTAGCAAGTCTGTGCACTCAATACATAGTCAACATAGGCTCTGGAGTGCAAAGTATCAACTCATTAATACACGACATTATGGCTAAAGAAGTAATTCATTAATGTAATGGTGTTACCAAAAAGATAACTCTTGGAAGTGAACCTATGTTTCCACTACAGTATTGGAGCCACAGATGAGATAGGCTGTTTCAGCAATGTTTTTGCAGCATTTTAAATTGCAGAGACGGCATAGTATGTGCAGTTTGACAAGGCCATGAAGATCACATGCTAGAGGATGACATGCAACATAAGCTTGATGAGACTTTGTGATTACTCAAACCAACGCTTGATGCTATAATGTGAACCTGCTGTGCCCCATGTCATGGGGAAGGAAACATATGAAGGTAGGGGACTATTAATTGCTGGAAGTTAAATAATCATACCACTTAGGGAATTAACAGTACAGGATGGGAAGTAACACAAAGTACAGGCAGGGGGGAGGGGGGGTGCATGTTGGTACAAACAATGCCTATTGCCTGAGATCTAAGGTCATACTTGGATCATTCTAGTGACTGGCAGAGAAGATTACCCTTTTCACAGTTTGCAGCCCTGTCTCCAGAACTTATTTTGGTCCCCTGATTCTGAGTTGAATGGAAGACATCAACCAGAGATCTGGAAGGCTCTGTGACAAGCCAGGCTTCCTAGACATGCATCAGAATTGAGAAAGGTAGGGTCCCCCTAAATGGGTCAGGTTAGCACTACACATCAGAGGCTGTTATCCAGGTAGGTAACCATGTGTGTGGTATACACAAAGGTATTTTAGATTAGATGGCATTCTATCCAGTCCAGATAACGAAAGCTGGTAAAGACCTGGCAGTATCAGTGGCCAAACAAATGTGCCCTACAGGTGAGAGTATTAAAATCCTAGAAATTGACTGCCAAAGTATTTGCAACAAAGTACCAGAATTTGAAGCACACTCCTAAGAAACAGTGGAGCTCACAGACGCAGAAGCTGGTTGAAACCATATGTTGACAGTAGTGAGATCTTTGGGGAAAAATTTAACACATACCAAAATGATAGGTTAATGATAAATGGAGATGGTGTATTCGTCAGGGTAGATAAGAAACTCAAATCCACTGAGATACAAATTGAGACTCTTGGATGGAGAGGTATCCACAAATGCAGAAGTTGCTTAAAGTGCACCCAGGGAAGTGTTTTGGAATCCTTGCTATTCATGTTGCATGTTAATGATCTTGCAGACAACATTAATTATAAACACAGACTTCTTGCAGATGATGCGGTTATCTACAATTTAGAGCTGTCAGAAAAAGCTGCACAAACATTGTCAAATCACAATACGCTCTCAAAGTGACGAAACACTTGGCAACTTCCTTTAAAAAGAAATATAAAATTTTGCACTTCATAAAATTAAAGAATGTAGTTACCTGGAGCACAATATCAATGAGTTAGAACTCGGAATTGGTCAGCTCACACAAATATCAGGAGTAAAATGCCAGGAGTAACAATCTGTAGGGATATGAAATGTAACGACCACATAAGCTCAGCCATAGGTAAAGCAGTTGGCAGACTTTGGTTCATTGGCATAATACTAGGAAAATGCAATCAGTGTAAATACTAGGGAAATCCAATCAGTATACACAGGAGACTGCTTAAAAATCACTTGTGTGGTCCATCTCAGAATACTGCTGAAGTGTGTGGGACCTGTACCAAATATGATTAACAGGTCATATTGAATGTATACAGAGAAGATTCATAATATTGTATACAGAGAAGAGCAGCACAAATGGTCACAGGTTTGTTTCACCCTTGGGAGGACGTCCAAGAGATGCTGAAGAATCTGATCTGGCTGACACTTGAAGATAGGCATCAACTATGATAGGCACCAACTATACTGAGAAAGCCTGCTTACAAAGTTTCAAGAACAGGCTTTAAGTGATGAATCTAAGAAGGTACAATAACACCTTACTTATAATACTCACAGGGCTTGCAAGGACAAGATTAGAGTAATTACAGAGTGTGCAGAGACATTTACATACGGTAATCATTATTCTCACATGCCATATGTGATGTAACGAAAAGAAGCTCTAATAAATTGACAATGTCAAGTTACCATCTGCCATTCACTTCATGGTGGTTTGTACTCTATACATGTAGATACAGTTGTAAAAAGAGGCACACAATACCATTCTCTTGGAAATACATTGGCATTGCACTGCAGTTTCTAAAGGCAGTGCTGAAGAAATTAAAATATTTTCAATAGAAGACCAATGTGCTGTAAATGCTGATGTGAAAAGTAAGAAAGAGAATCCATGGCACAGCAGATCTTGTGGACCAATTGTATAAGGGGGCACATGGCACTTAGGCATCCAGGATTTTAATACACTACCAACATTAGCTGCTGCAGAATAAAACTTTTGAACTCGTGGAAGGTTTCTTGCACAAGTCCAAATCCGTTGGCTCCACTAAGGACAGAAAAACTGTTGCAAATGTAATGATGCATCAGATGAAATTCTTAGAGAAAATATTCAAGATACACCTGAAAGTAACTTTCTTTCCTCAGATGAAAACTCAGTACAATGGTTGCCTGTAAACTGCAATGGCTGCCTGTAAACTGAAAAGTGAAATAAATAATAGTGAGTGTTTACTATGGATGTCAAGTGACCTCTCTGTTCACGTCCCTAGGAAGTACTTGCTATGACACGCCTATGGCTGAATGTCTGCTGGCCGCAATATTCAAATGCTCGTGGCTCCATTGGTACCACGGCAGATTGAGGAAGTCAGCAGGGGGGCCAGCAGAAGGCGACTCCGGCTGTCACACCGACACCACAATTGTCACACACAGTTAGAATAGACGTACGCAGATCGACACTTACGTTCTGCTTTTGCGGCCAAGCTCTGCAGCCAGTCAAAACGAAGTAATCCTCTACAAATGAAGTAATCCTCCACGAAGCAAGGATTTAAGCTCTCGCCGAAGAAGTAGAAACGAGTGAAATCACCTGCCTGGAACTGATGATCACCACCAGAGCCACTGCCACTGTAGCTGTAGTTATACAGGACACCGTTCACTGCTGCTCTTCTGACCAAGATGGGGACCGGACACTACCAGCTAGGCAGGTCAGGACTAGGACAACATTTCTGGGATTGTAGTAAGGAAATTTAACTTGACATCACTCATACTCGTAAAAGAACTTAGCATTCAAGACAAATAGAGTAGTAATGTTTCAGAACTTATCTTTTGTTTCCACTACGTAGTCTAGCAAGTGACTTCATTCTTGGCAGTAGCAAGAACAGCCTTTTATGCCATCTAATAATTATAGAAGAAGTGTTTGTTTAGTTGTTTTTTAACCTGGAAGACTCTCCAAGTACATTTAAGTTGTTTGTTCAAATAATCAGAATGGTGTGAATAAACAGTTAGTTAATTCAGTCAAGCGTGCGTGTCTTGGGTTAGACAAAGGTACCATTATCTTTTGTTTCTCATAGTTATGTCATTTAGTCTAAGTATAAAATTGCTGTCGTAATAATAGTTTTGAGAATAAAATAAATTCTGTACATAATAATTGTGAATTATAATGTCTGAAACAGAAGATATAAACTCTATAAATAACGTATTTCCTATATATTTTTCTCAATGCATACAATTGTACCATTTAAAATCATTAACAAACTTTTTACATCAGCTTTTTGTTTTAAACCATTATAACTACACTATTCAAACCACTGGCACATCTCTAATATGACATTTCCAGTTATGTCACTATAACCACGCCAACTGTAAATAAGATCGGTGTGACCTAGTCCAATGAAATATAAAGTGTTAGCCATTCTAGGTAAATGTCTGTCATTACTTAGTACAACAGCATTTAAGTATGTTTATAGAATAGTTTGTCATTGTATTATTTTTCTACAGATCCTTTCTGCTGTCTGTCACACATATGAGGTCTGTTCAAAAAATTTGGGGAACATTCGTAATTTTGTGCTAATGATGTATGGAGTGAAATGCAGTTGGCATCCTTGCAGACACCTGTGTTTAATATGTAACTGCCGAAATTTTCATTGTTGTGTGTCTGTTAGTTATTATTCAGTGTTGTACTGAGTAGAACATTGTGTCACAGTTTGTGTAATTCGAGATAGCATAGTTAGAGGAACAATGCGCCAGCATTAAATTTTGTGTGAAACACACAAAAACCTTTACAGGAACACACCAAATGATGCAGGAAGCCTACAGTGATGAGTGCTTAAGCTGTACCCAGTGTTACAAATGGTTCACATGGTTTAAAAATGGCTGGACAGAAGTTAAAGATGACCTTCGATCCAGATGCCCTTCAACGCCTACCGACAACACTCATGTCAGGAACGTCATCTAAACTGTATGTGCCAATAGGATACTGATTGTTTGAGAGAGTGCAGAAGAATGTAACATTTCAGTTGGATTATGTCATGAAGTCCTGACACAGAATCTTGGAATGCATTGCGTTACCACCAAGTTCGCCCTGATTCATCTCTGTTGATGCATGACCGTTGCACAAAAAATGAAATCACTGTGCTGCTTCATCCTCCATACTCACTAGCCCCTGCATACCTTTTTTAATTTCCAATGTTGGAAACCTAACTGAAAGGACAAAGTTTGCAGCAATAGACTAGATAAATGAAAATTCGCGATCCAGCAAGAGGTGTATCAAGACTGTTTCTGGAAGTGGGAATTGCAGCACTGGGAGCGGTGTATCATTTGCAGAGGAGAGTATTTGGAAGCAGACCATGTACAATAAGTAAAACATAAGTGCAGAAAAATTTTGTGGACAAAGTTCTGGAATTTTTTGAATAGACCTCGTATCAAAATGATTTGTACTAATCTGTATCACACTTACCCGTATGGAGTATCACTAGCATTGTAGGTAGCCTTGGGGTTTGAGAGAAATCTCTTCTGGCTGAGAAAACGTGAACCTGACTCTAAGCCACGAAGTACTTCAACTACAGGGTAGCCCATTTGACGTGTCCATGTGTCCATCACTGAAGCTACTTCAATGCCATCATCAGTCACTTGCTCTTGAAGTACTGTCCAAAGGTCTGATGTCACAGCATTGTCAAACTCATACTTCTTCAGAAAAGCTGAGATGCCTAGCCGGAAAGCTTCTGATCCAAGGAAGTCTTCCAGCATGCGAATGACTGCTGCCCCCTATATGGAAATAATACAAGAAAGTTAATGGAGATACTTTAAATTGGCAGAAAAAAAAGATTTAAAACAGTTATTTATATTGTTAACAGAAATACAGTTAGCATTAACTGAATTTGCTATTTGACTTTATATGACAGAGAAGTACACGGGAATCAAGGAAGATACCATGGCTGCACTCAGCAGAAAATGATGAATGTATGGCAAGAATTGCATAAATGTTTAAAAGGAAGTACAATACATTATGATTACAGAAATAATGTCTCTTCTGGACAATAAAAGTCTTACATCAATGGACAAAGACACACAAATGGTGAAGACCCTGAACAGTGTAAGTTTAGCATATCTGCACAAGCGGCAATAAGTATGCCTCGTGACTACCGCGCACACAAACCAGTCACCTGGGGAACTACAAATAGGGTCATGGAAACGGCTCCAGAGGAGGTAGAAGGCATTTTATCTACATGTATTCACTTCAAACAGATCACCCCCAGCTATGCCATGCCACTATCTTCTCAACACCACTGCCTCTGGAGTCTGTTTACGAATATGCTCTGCTGCAAAGGACTCTGACAAATTTGTTATCTCTCCCTGTTCTACTGCCATGGGACTTTTGACTATGTCAGCAGTGCCTGACTACATGTGGTACACTCTGAAGCATTTCCTCAAGATATCTGTGTTGTCACGGGCTATGTCACATGGAAAACTCTGAACTTGCTTACATTATTGTCCAGTGTCACTGATCACACCTAATGATACACTTTTGGAATGTCAGATGTCTATTCCTTCTTCTGTGTTTTCTTTCTTCTGGACTTTTAATTTTCCCCAGATACAAGGATCCAGCATTTTAAGTTGTATTAATGTTTGATGGTATGTAAATACTGTAATCAGGAAAGTATTTGTTTATTTGCTGCAAGTTACAGCAAAGTAAATGATTTTTAATTATTAATGCACGAATACTCTGAAACCGCAAACCAATGAGTAATTTTTGAGTTACATGATACAGGAAAATATTTCATAATTAATAAGATATAACTCAATAGAAAAAACAAAAATGGTGTGTGGAACATCACCTGCAGGCACAACGAAAATTATGTGTTGGTCTATCACAAAAAGCTAGCTGTGGCAACTAGGTTGTCAAAACATGAAAGGAGCTGGAAACTAGGAAAGATAGATTATACCTGTGTGAAAATATGCCAACAGAAAAGTATATATACAACAGACATTCTACATACAGTCAAGAAAAATAGAAAACATTACTGGAAATCCTTGAAATGCAAAAAATGCTGGTTCAGTTTTCACCCCTCCCCCATTAAATTTCTGTTATGGATGTATGACAGAATCAGGTTACAACAGTAAAATCAACTTTGTTATTCACATTTAATATGTGACAATTTTTGCAATTTTTAACACACTTTTACTACATTGCTTTCTTGTCTATCTGTCTGTTCAGTACAAATTTGGAAATTGATTTTAAACTAATTTCCCAATGAGCCACAGACTTGAAATTTTTAACATTGCTCAGAACTAGATGACAATACAATATTAACTTGCTTTTTTGTCTGTCTGATCCGCCTAGATTTGATAGGAGCAGGGGGGTGAAAAAGGTTGGTAACACGTAACATCTCAGCTGCCCTGCAGGACCGGCATGTTGTATAAGTGGTATTGGAATGCACTCCAGGCAGTATGCGTGAAACCTGATGATGGTTGCTGGACAACACTGGCTTTGCAACGCTAGTCTCCCTGTGCTGCAGGGCGGCACCCTCTTTGGTGACCAATTAGTGCTCTTTGCCCCATAATAAATCTAGCCGCACTGTGGCTCTGCCTTCAGTTGTGTATTCTCTGTTAGTTAGTTAGTTAGTTATATTACTTGTTCCATGGATCATGATCACGATTCTTTCGTAATGATGTGGAACGTGTCAAAGTACAAAAGATTTATTTATCCCAAATAATCTTTGTTAGTCTTATATACGGTACAATTGTTAATACTTACTGTATTTCTTTAGCCTATGTCTAAAAATTCATCTATGGAGTAGAAGGAGTTGTCATTCAGGAATTCCCTTAACTTACTTTTGAATGCCGATTGGTTGTCTGTCAGACTTTTGATATTGTTTGGCAAGTGACCAAAAATCTTTGTGGCAGTATAATTCACCTCCTTTTGTGCCACTGTCAAATTCAATGAACGGTAGTGAAGGTCACCCTGTCTCCTAGTATTGTAGCTGTGGACTGTGCTATTAATTCTGAAGTGATCTGGGTTACTAACAACAAATTTCATTAGGCTGTATATATATTGTGAAGCTACTGGCAATATCCCTAATTCTTTAAATAATTGTCTACAAGATGATCTTGGATGAGCCCCAGACATTATTCTGATAACACGTTTTTGTGCAATAAATACGTTCTTTCTTAGTGATGAATTGCCCCAAAAGATGATTCCGCAAGAAAGCAACGAATGAAAATATGCATGGTAAGCTAACTTACTGATATGCTTGTCTCCAAAATTTGCAATGACACTAATAGCATAGGTAGCTGAGCTCAATCGTTTCAGTAGATTGTCAATGTGTGTCTTCCAGTTTAAATTCTGATCAATACAGACACCCAGAAATTTTGAACAATCTGCTTTAGCTAAAGATTTTCCCCCACACTCTATATTTATTTCCGGTGTTATGCCTTTCCCTGTACTGAACTGTATGTACAGTGTTTTTTCAAAGTTCAATGAAAGTCCGTTTGCGAAAAACCACCTAATAACTCTTTGAAAAACATTATTTGCATTTTCCTCAGCTGATTCTTGCTTTTTAGGCTTGATTACAATACTTGTGTCATCTGCAAAGAGAACCAAGTTTGCATCTTCATGAATATAATTAGGCAAGTCATTAACATATATTAAAAACAATAAAAGCCCCAAGACAGAACCCTGTGGTACCCCATTCTTGATACATCCCCAGTCTGAATAATCTGATGCCCTTTGTGTACTATGTGGGTTTACTGTTTCAACCTTCTGCATTCTACCAGTTAAATATGAAGTGAACCATCTGTCTACTGAACCATTCATTCCATAGCACTTCAGCTTATCTAAGAGGATTTCATGAACCACACAATCAAAAGCCTTAGAGAGATCACAGAAAATCCCAATTGGTGATGTTCTACTATCCAGAGCATTTAAAATTTGATCAGTGAAAGCATGTATAGCACTATCTGTTGAAACACCTTTCTGAAAACCGAACTGACATTTTGTTAAAACGTTATTCCCACTGATGTGTAAAGTTACTCTTGAGTACATTACTTTTTCAAACACTTTTGAGAAGGATGTCAGAAGTGAAATAGGACGATAATTGTTGACGTCTGTCTTGTCACCTCTTTTATACAAGGGTTTAACTATGGCATATTTCAATCTGTCAGGAAATATTCCCTGATTCAATGAGCTATTACATATGTGGCTAAGAACTCGACTTATCAGGTGTGGACAAGATTTTAGTATTCTATTGGAGATACCATCAGTTCTATGTGAGTTTTAATTCTTAAGTGAATTTATTATTTTCTTAATTTCAGACGGTGAGGTGGGTAGGATTTCAATTTCATTTGTTTGCACCGGGAATGCCTCTTTCATATAGAGTTCTGCCCTATCTGGTGAGCAGCTAGTGCCTATATTTTCCACTACATTTATAAAATGATTATTAAAAATATTTTCAACCTGTGATTTTTCATTTATAAGCTTTTCATTGTGCTTAACAGTAATACTGTTGTCCTGTGACCTTGGTTGCCCTGTTTCCCTCTTAACGATATTCCATATTGTTTTAACTTTGTCATCAGAGGTGCTAATCTCAGACTTGATACACATACTTCTGGATTTTTTTCTAATTTTCCTTAGTATATTACAATATTTCTTATAATGGTTGAGCTTTTCTTCATCTCAACTTATTCTAGTGTCTTGGTATAGTTCCCATTTCCGGCTACAAGAAATTTTAATCGCTTTAGTCAGCCATGGTTTTTTATCAAGTTTATTTGAATTATGATTCACTAATTTCTTAGGAAAACTGCTTTCAAATATACCCACAAGTTTATCATGGAATAAGTGTGCTCTCATGTCGTGTTGGTTTGGTCTCAGATTTTGCTACTATTTGGGTTTTCATCCTTGAATTACTCATTTGAACTTTGTTAATCTGCTATGCTATCTCCATGACTGTTTTCCTCTTGCTGTTGTGCTACCGTTCACACTTGACTAACCACCGCTGGCAGCCCATGGCCAGTTGGCCAGTCTGCTGGTTCTTTCGGTCATTTCCAATCTTGTCAGATTCTGGTCACAGTAGCTTGCAACAATGAAACAAGACAAAAAATCAGAAAAAGTATTTAAATAAGAGTAAATTTGTAATATAATATGTTCTTAAATTGGACTAAAAAGTATAAAATAATTTCTCCTATCCCCATACAGATTCCTGACCGCACACAGATAGCTCTTAAAATTTGTGATTGTGAACATTTAATGGCTATGAAAATATTTGTAAGATTTATAATAAGAAACATGGGTCACACAGTAGATAATATTTAGGAGTGAACTATTCATGCTTCAATCACACTTTTCATTGTGCTTTCATAGTTATTAAAAATTCACAATAGAAAATTTCAGAATTGTCTGTGTGGTGTTAGGAGAAATTATTTTATAATTGTTAGTCCAATCTAAAAACGAGTTATATTACAAATGTATTTTTATTTAAATAATTATTAATGTAATGGTTTCCTTTGATACACTCTGTTTCAGTAATATCTGTGAAGTCACACATCGTTTTCTGTGTGGTTCCGACATTCTCTTGCCACCTATGTTGGTGTAAGAAGCCAAAAACCAGTTTGTGAATAAATGAATGAATAAATAAATAATACTCACATAACACCAAAATTATTGTTATGTTCTGCTAAGCACTGATAGAGAACTCAGTTAACATTAAGGAAATATTTGATAAAATGGACACACTTAGCAAATAATGGTATGAATGATGAATACATGACAAATTATGTACCATTTATCCACGATTTCAATACTGTCTGTCCGATTTTCAGTAACCCCATCCCCCAATCTTTCTGCCTGCAGAAGGTGTTTCCATCAGTCATAGTTCATATGATGTAATATGCTGATTTATTATGTATGTAGTTGTTAATACTGTAGAATGGGTAACTTGATCTTCATGTAGGTATAGACCATAAACTGTGAGACTGGGAAACACCACTAATGCACTGCATATGACGAAAACTGTATATAATGATGTGGTAAGTCTTGCTGTAAGGATCTGTAAGACTGCACTCAGTATTTCCAAATTTAAGTGCATAGTCAATCAGCACAACTGAAATATCACTGTATTCAGCAGTAGAATTAGCAGTCTGAATAAGCAAACAGAAGCTTAACGGACCTGTATCTGCATCTCCCCCACACCTGATTTAACTACATTAGTGTTTGAGAGATATACTCCCCAGGTTATTAGGAGATACTCCATTTTCTCTTCGTTTACGTACAAGTTTCAAGAAAATGGAGCCCCTGCTCACTCTGCACATTTTGACTGTGAATATTTGTATAAGGCATTTACTGAAAGGTGGATGGGAAGAGTAAGTCCTTTCCATAGAGTTACGTACAAGACACCTACAGGGACTGAAGAGAATCTTCTGGCAAAATTTCTTGCTCCCTGTGATGTTGTTCAAACAACACAAATGTTGGTCGATTGAGTTTGATGGAACTTGCTGTGTCTGTGCAGCAAATCGGGGCTGCAACTTGAACTACTACTGTGAATGTAGCACCCAGTGTAAGTTGTGTAGATAAACAAAATTATTGCAGAAAGGTATCTACTTGGACCTTTATCCTCATTAGCAGATGAACAGCATAAGTGAAATTTTCTTACTTTCACTCAAAACTTCCAACTTAGTTGTTTCCAGATCACAGTCCCTACCTCAAATTGACAGTCAACAGTTCTCCATAACATATGTTATTCTCAGAATGAATTTTTCCTCAGCAGCAGTGTGTGCCACAGATTTGAGACTTCCTGGCAGGCTAAAACTGTGTGTTTCACTGAGATGCAAGCCTGGGATTTTTGCTTCTCATGGGCAAGTGCTCTACCAACTGAGCTATCCAAACACAACTCATGACCCTCTCTCACAATACAGCTGTGAGGGTGGGTTGAGAGTTGTTCTTGGACACATATCATATCAAATCAAATATTCAGTGTCACGTAGCATGCCTCTTACAAACACTGTGATGTAAGTGACTTGTCAATTCTAACAATAAGGTTATAATACATATATTGTTACTTCATCAGACAGGTTTTATTTTACATGGTTATCATTAAAAAATAATAATCTATGTTAAATAATACATGTGGTGTTGCTTCTTTTAGACAGATAATATTTTACATGGTTATCACTCAAGAATCTTCTACATCATAGCAGCATTTTTCTTTTCAGATATTTTTTCATGTCTCTTTCAGTAATTTTTCAATTTCGGCTCCCAGATTTTATTTATAAAGTTCATGCCTTTATAGCTCAGTTGATACAACATTTGCATGTGAAATGCAAAGGTCCCAGGTTAAAGTCCCAGTACGGCACACAATTTTAATCTGTCACAAAGTTCTGTATATCTTTTTGTCTGTTCCTCCAGCCACAATCACATGCTGCATTTTGAGAATAACTCCAATTCTTCAAGATGTGGGCACACCTTCCCTGTCTCATTTGAATGTGTTTGAGTCTCGAGCATTCACAGTGTGAAAGATAGGTTCTGAATGAAGTTGGCATTGTTGGCTGTACATTCGGTCCAGTATTTTTTCCATTTCTCTATGACATCAGAAACATCTGTGAGGTAAAGACTAATCCATAGTGATTTGCAAAGCTTGTGAATTCTGTAAAGAGCTATTTTAGATGAGTTTTTATAGGTATATGCCTTCCTGAGAATTGGCATTTTGGCAGCTTTTTGTCTGATAGCCAGAGGACAGTACTGGATAATGCTGCCAACCAATGAATAGGACCTGATCTGACAGTGCCGAAATGGTCCTTATGGTCTAACTCAGACATACAGCTATCTTATTTCAATGTTCTGGCATATTAATGTTATGCTATCTTACTGGATTTTATTGGACTTAGTAGTGACATGGTGTGCACTTAAAAACTAAATAAAATGGAAGGCAGGACTAATCCTCAAGACAGACCACTGTTCAAAATTCCTACCCCCCCCCCCCCCCTTTTACAGTAAGAAATACTGTAAAGCGTCAATCAGAGAACATGCTGATGAGTAACATTGCTGCACCATGAAATGGAATTACATTCACAAAGTTGAGCATAACTTTTTCTGTGACCAGAACAGCAAATTGCCTACTCCTTGAAAGAAGAAGTTGTAGGAAGGAAGAGTGGAGTATAACATCCTGTTGACGAGTCATTAGAGACAGAGTACAAGCTAAAATTGGAGAAGGACGTGGAAAGAAATTGGCCATGCCCTTTTCAAAGGAAACATACCAGAATTAACCGTAAGCAAATTAGGGAAATCACAGAAAACCTAAATCTAGATTGCTGAACAGGAAATTGAGCTGTTGTCCTCCTGACTGAGTCCAGTGCAAGAAGTTAAACATTAGGCCTTTGCTGCATACTGTGTCAGATTCACAAAAGCTACAGCTGATATGAGGCCTTTCTGAAATCAGATCCCACCAATAATATTAAGTTGTAGCACCTGATTGTAGCATTTCAATACCACTGTGATTGATTGGGATTATTTTATCAGTGGCTTCTTTGATACAATTGAGAATTCCTGTAATTTATATGTCATGCAAAGCAGAGAGACACGTGAACTGTCATGTTGTAAAAACAAATCTACTTGTGTTTCTGTGATGAGACAGTATCTCAAGGTTTGAATTTCACCCTTATCCACATGTTCTGCCATTAGACCATGTGCAGCATTTGTCCTCAATGTGCTTCCACACAAAAGTTGGTGTTTTAAAATTTCCATAACAAACAACTACTACCGCTTCTCTCTGCAATAGGTATTTCTGCTTTAGTCACTCACTCACTACCCCAAGCATTTGACCAATTTGAAATCATCCACACTACTTCTAGTGAAATCGGGAAAAATAACTAATTCTCTTCAAAGCCACAGTTCTTGTGGGGCTGATAACATTTCAAGCAAAATGATAAAGGCATATTGTTCTAATACAGCTACTGGACTCTGTCCGATATTTAATGCATCACTTTTACTTTCCACATACACTAAGGTATGAACTCTTAGACCTCTCTCTGAGAAAGATGTTGTTGTTGTTGTTGTGGTCTTCAGTCCTGAGACTGGTTTGATGCAGCTCTCCATGCTAGTCTATCTTGTGCAAGCTTCTTCATCTCCCAGTACCTACTGCAACCTACATCCTTCTGAATCTGCTTAGTGTGGTCATCTCTTGGTCTCCCTGTACGATTTTTACCCTCCATGCTGCCCTCCAATACTAAATTGGTGATCCCTTTATGACTCAGAACATGTCCTACCAACCGATTCCTTCTTCTGGTCAAGTTGTGCCACGAACTTCTCTTCTCCCCAATCCTGTTCAATACTTCCTCATTAGTTATGTGATCTACCCATTTAATCTTCAGCATTCTTCTGTAGCACCACATTTCGAAAGCTTCTATTCTCTTCTTGTCCAAACTATTTATCGTCCATGTTTCACTTCCATAATGGCTACACTCCATACAAATACTTTCAGAAATGACTTCCTGACACTTAAACATATACTCGATGTTAACAAATTTCTCTTCTTCAGTAATGCTTTCCTTGGCATTGCCAGTCTACATTTTATATCCTCTCTCCTTTGACCATCATCAGTTATTTTGCTCCCCAAATAGCAAAACTCCTTTACTACTTTAAGTGTCTCATTTCCCGATCTAATTTCCTCAACCTCACCCAATTTAATTCGACTACATTCCATTATCCTCGTTTTGCTTTTGTTGATGTTCATCTTATACCCTCCTTTCAAGACACTGTCCATTCCGTTCAACTGCCTTCCAAGTCCTTTGTTGTCTCTGACAGAATTACAATGTCATCGGCGGACCTCAACGTTTTGATTTCTTCTCCATGGACTTTAATACCTACTCCGAATTTTTCTTTTGTTTCCTTCACTGCTTGCTCAATATACAGATTGAATAACATCAGGGAGAGACTACAACCCTCTCTCACTCCCTTCCCAACACTGCTTCCCTTTCATGTCCCTAGACTCTTATAACTGCCATCTGGTTTCTGTACAAAAAAGAATTCGTGTTAGTATTTTGCAGCTGTGACTTATTAAACTGATAGTTCGGTAATTTTCACATGTCAACAGCTGCTTTCTTTGGGATTGGAATTATTATATTCTTCTTGAAGTCTGAGGGTATTTCGCCTGTGTCATACATCTTGCTTACCAGATGGTAGAGTTTTGTCAGGACTGGCTCTCCCAAGGCCATCAGTAGTTCCAATGGAATGTTGTCTACTCCGGGGGCCTTGTTACAACTCAGGTCTTTCAGTGCTCTGTCAAACTCTTCATGCAGTATCGTATTTTCCATTTCATCTTCATCTACATCCTCTTCCATTTCCATAATATTGTACTCAAGTACATCGCCCTTGTATAGGCCCTCTATATACTCCTTCCACCTTTCTGCTTTCCCTTCTTTGCTTAGAACTGGGTTTCCATCTGAGCCCTTGCTGTTCATACGAGTGGTTCTCTTATCTCCAAAGGTCTCTTTAATTTTCCTGTAGGCAGTATCTACCTTACCCCTCGTGAGATAAGCCTCTACATCCTTACATTTGTCCTCTAGCCATCCCTGCTTAGCCATTTTGCACTTCCTGTCGATCTCATTTTTGAGACGTCTGTATTCTTTTTTGCCTGCTTCATTTACTGCATTTTTATATTTTCTCCTTTCATCAATTAAATTCAATATTTCTTCTGTTACCCAAGGATTTCTACTAGCCCTCGTCTTTTTACCTACTTGATCCTCTGCTGCCTTCACTACTTCATCCCTCAAAGCTACCCATTCTTCTTCCACCGTATTTCTTTCCCCCATTCCTGTCAATTGCTCCCTTATGAACGCAGCATGTCATTCTCAATGGAGAGAAGTCTTCCGAAGTAAGAGTGATTTCAGGTGTGCCGCAGGGGAGTGTCATAGGACCGTTGCTCTTCACAATATACATAAATGACCTGGTGGATGACATCGGAAGTTCACTGAGGCTTTTTGCAGATGATGCTGTGGTGTATCGACAGGTTGCAAGAATGGAAAATTGTACTGAAATGCAGGTGGATCTGCAGCGAATTGACGCATGGTGCACGGAATGGCAATTGAATCTCAATGTAGACAAGTGTAATGCGATGCGAATACATAGAAAGATAGGTCCCTTATCATTTAGCTACAAAATAGCAGGTCAGCAACTGGAAGCAGTTAATTCCATAAATTATCTGGGAGTACGCATTAGGAGTTATTTAAAATGGAATGAACATATAAAGTTGATCGTCGGTAAAGCAGATGCCAGACTGAGATTCATTGGAAGAATCCTAAGGAAATGCAATCCGACAACAAAGGAAGTAGGTTACACTACGCTTGTGCGCCCACTGCTTGAATACTGCTCAGCAGTGTGGGATCCGCACCAGATAGGGTTGATAGAAGAGATAGAGAAGATCCAACGGAGAGCAGCGCGCTTCGTTACAGGATCATTTAGTAATTGCGAAAGCGTTACGGAGATGATAGATAAACTCCAGTGGAAGACTCTGCAGGAGAGACGCTCAGTAGCTCGGTACGGGCTTTTGTTAAAGTTTCGAGAACATACCTTCACCGAAGAATCAAGCAGTATATTGCTCCCTCCTACGTATATCTCGCGAAGAGACCATGAGGATAAAATCAGAGAGGTTAGTACCCACACAGAAGCATACCGACAATCCTTCTTCCACGAACAATACGAGACTGGAATAGAAGGGAGAACCGATAGAGGTACTCAGGGTACCCTCCGCCACACACCGTCAGGTGGCTTGCGAAGTATGGATGTATATGTAGATGTAGATGTAGATATGCTGTCCCTGAAACTCTCTATAACCTCTGGTTCTTTTAGTTTATCCAGGTCCCATCTCCTTAAATTCCCACCTTTTTGCAGTTTCTTTAGTTTTAATCTACAGGTCATAACCAATAGATTGTGGTCCGAGTCCACATCTGCCCCTGGAAATGTCTTACAATTTAAAACCTGGTTCCTAAATCTCTGTCTTACCATTATATAATCTATCTGATACCTGTCAGTATCTCCAGGCTTCTTCCATGTATACAGCCTTCTTTTATGATTCTTGAACCAAGTGTTACCTATGATTAAGTTGTGCTCTGTGCAAAATTCTACCAGGCGGCTTCCTCTTTCATTTCTTTGCCCCAGTCCATATTCACCTACTATGTTTCCTTCTCTCCCTTTTCCTACTACCGAATTCCAGTCACCCATGACTATTAAATTTTCGTCTCCCTTCACTATCTGAATAATTTCTTTTATTTGATAATACATTTCGTCAACTTCTTCGTCATCTGCAGAGCTAGTTGGCATATAAACTTGTACTACTTTAGTAGGTGTGGGCTTCGTATCTATCTTGGCCACAATAATGCGTTCACTATGCTGTTTGTAATAGCTTACCTGCATTCCTATTTTCCTATTCATTATTAAACCTACTCCTGCATTACCCCTATTTGATTTTGTGTTTATAACCCTGTATTCACCTTACCAAAAGCCTTGTTCCTCCTGCCACCGAACTTCACTAATTCCCACTATATCTAACTTTAACCTATCCATTTCCCTTTTTAAATTTTCTAACCTACCTGCCCAATTAAAGGATCTGACATTCCACGCCCCGATTCGAAGAACGCCAGTTTTCTTTCTCCTGATAACGACATCCTCTTGAGTAGTCCCCGCCCGGAGATCCGAATGGGGGACTATTTTACCTCCGGAATATTTTACCCAAGAGGAAATTGGACACCATCATCATTTAATCATACAGTAAAGCTGCATGCCCTCGGGAAAAATTACGGCCGTAGTTTCCCCTTGCTTTCAGCCGTTCGCAGTACCAGCACAGCACGGCCGTTTTGGTTATTGTTACAAGGCCAGATCAGTCAATCATCCAGACTGTTGCCCCTGCAACTACTGAAAAGGCTGCTGCCCCTCTTCAGGAACCACACGTTTGTCTGGCCTCTCAACAGATACCCCTCCGTTGTGTTTGCACCTACGGTATGGCTATCTGTATCGCTGAGGCACGCAAGCCTCCCACCAACAGCAAGGTCCATGGTTCATAGGGGGCTGAGAAAGATAACAGGACTATTTTATTACACTATTAACTTTCTTCTCAAAAGTTTTGGAAAAGGTGATATATTTAAGAATAGCTGGGCATATTTGCAACTATAAGATTCTGTGCCAGTCACAATCGGGATTTCAGATGGGCCTCTCTACTGAACATGCCATCTACCGCCCCAATAACCATGTTTTAAAATATCTCAATAACAAGATTTCACCTACCACAATTTTTGGGATCTGTTCCAAAAACATTTGACTGTGCAAATCACTGCAAAATTCTGGAGACGTTTGAAAAGTTTGTGCCTTTTGCTTTATAATGGTCACTTCATATTTAACAGACAGAAGTCAGGAGTCATGTCGGTCATTTGGGTCTTGGTGGATACTCTGAATGGGGCCATTCCTGTTATTGCTTTGTATAAATGACCTTCCATCGTATACTCACAAAGCATAAAAATAGTGGTCTTTGCTCATGATGCAAGCTTAATAATCAAGTCCAACAAAACTGCAACAAGAGACTGAACAATAAATGAAATATGCAAAAATATCATTGACTGGTTCTCTCAGTAAACGGTCAGTCACTTAACTTGGAAGGAAAAAATAAATTTTAAAAAATCCAGTTTGTTCAACTCAGTACATGCCAAGATATATTGTCATTAGCAGTACAGCATATGGGAAAGGAAATGTGTAAAACTGATTGTTCAAAATTCCTAGCTCTGTCTACTGCTCGGAACTTGAATGGGAAATCACATACTATAGATATTCTCAAATGCTTACTTTCAGCTCTACATGTAACTGCTGATTTTGGTGATGAAAGCATCTGAAAATTGGGTTTCTTTGCATACTTCCATTCTTGGATGTAATATGGAACAATTTTTTGGGCCATTTCCACACCACACGTAGACACGAAATATTTATGGTACAGAAACATGTGTATCACCTGATGCCCAACCTCAAACTACATGCAGGCAGCTGTTTAATAAGTTAGGCAAACAAATAGGTGCCATACAATATAGTCACTCACACATTAAGTTTGTTGTGAAGAATCATCCATCACTCGAAAATAAGAGTGTCATTCATAAATACAACACTAGGAAGAAAAATAGCCTCCTGTGTCCACAACCTAACATTACTCTCGCATAGAAAGGAGTAAAGTATGCAGCCATTTTGGATTAAAGGTGCTGGCAGGTAATGAATGTTTTAAAAACTAATGGATATTATTTCTATTTAACAGCTCCTTTTGGTCCATACATGATATTCTGAATAGACAGTACTTGTTTGTAGTTGGGGCACAGTTACTAAATTCGGTTGAAAAATAGGGTTAAAAAATATTTACATAAATGCCAGCATTTAACTACATTTTCACAGAGAAAAAGTTTTATTTGTGAACCTACTGACACATTCCCACCATGGTGAGGTGTTGCAAATATGATCCATGAAACATGCAAAAAATTAATTTAATTAAACAAACACTGTTTTTAGCCTTGTTTCACAATTTATTACTAATGTTATTGCACAACCTAGGTTTCGGGTTATAAGCCCATTTTCAAGTACATTACTGATCAGTAACACTGCTTTTAGCCTTGTTTCACAATTTATTATTAATGTTATAGCACAACCTATGTTTCTGGTTATAAGCCCATTTTCAAGTACATTACTGATCAATAATGGACTTGAAAATGGGCTTATAACCAGAAACCTAGGTTGTGCACTAACATTAATAATAAAGTGTGAAACAAGGCTAAAAACAGTGTTTGTTTAGTTAATTTACAATGTTTCACCAAGAACCCACAGTTGATTCAATTAAAATTAATATAACTAAATACATGAACATGTGACTATAAAAATGGTTGCTAGGTGTAAATACTAAGAAATTTCAAATAAGTCAGTCACTATGAAACTAAATGAGTTCCTCTCGGATACACTGAACAAAATTAAATAATATTTTTGTTTCATAAAACACAAATGTATTAACTTCCACAATATTAAATTAATTACTTATGGCATTAAACTGTGTTTCACTATTTGTGAAGAAAAACCATAATCATTTAAGTGCTCTGACAACAACATTATTGCTTACCTTGTTATAAGAAATAACATCAAATATTTCAGTAATCTGATCAGGGGTAGAGACCTCCTTCACAATTGGACGTGAACTCAGAGTTGCATCCAGTACAAACACAGGGTGCAGGTCATCCACAAGGAACTGGTCCAGCTACAAATGTAAGCATAGAGCAAAAAACAGCAAAATTAGCATAATAAAATGGTGTGCTTTTTCATGCAAAATGTAGAGGCTTATCTCACTAGGGGTAAGATAGATACTGCCTACGGGAAAATTAAAGCTACCTTTAGAGAAAACAGAACCACTTGTATGAACATCAAGAGCTCAGATGGAACCCCAGTTTTAAGCAAAGAAGGGAAAGCAGAAAGGTGATGGAGTATATAGAGGGTCTATACAAGGACAATGTACTTAAGGGCAATATTATGGAAATGGAAGAAGATGTAGCTGAAGATGAAATTGGAGATACGATATCGCGTGAAGAGTTTGACAGAGCACCAAAAGACCTGAGTCGAAACAAGGCCCCGGGAGTAGACAACATCCCATAGGAACTACTGAGAGCCTTGGGAGAGCCAGTCCTGACAAAACTCTACCATCTGGTGAGCAAAATACCCTCAGACTTCTAGAAGAATATAATAATTCCAATCGTAAAGAAATCAGGTGTTGACATATGTGAAAATTACCGAACTATCAGTTTAATAAGTCACGGCTGCAAAATACCAACGCGAATTCTTTACAGACGAAATGGAAAAACCGGTAGAAGCTGAGCTCAGGGAAGATCAGTTTGGATTCCGTAGAAATGTTGAAACACGTGAGGCAATACTGACGCTACGACATGTCTTAAAAGTTAGATTAAGAAAAGGCAAACCTACGTTTCTAGCATTTGTAGACTTAGAGAAAGCTTTTGACAATGTTGATTGGAATACTCTCTTTCAAATTCTAAGGGTGGCAGGGGTAAAATACAGGGAGCGAAAGGCTATATACAATTTGTACAGAAACCAGAGGACATGAAAGGGAAGCAGTGTTGGGAAGGGAGTGAGACAGGGTTCCCCTCCCCAATGTTATTCAATCTGTGTATTGAGCAAGCAGTAAAGGAAACAAAAGAAGAATTCAGAGTAGGTATTAAAATCCATGGAGAAGAAATAAAAACTCTGAGGTTCGCCGATGACATTGTAATTCTGTCAGAGACATCAAAGGACTTGGAAGAGTAGTTGAACGGAATGAACAGTGTCTTGAAAAGAGGATATAAGATGAACATCAACAAAAGCAAAGTGAGGATAATGGAATGTAGTCAAATTAAGTTGGGTGATGCTGAAGGAATTATAATAGGAAATGAGACACTTAAAGTAGTACAGGAGTTTTGCTATTTGGGGAGCAAAATAACTGATGATGGTCAAAGTAGAGAGGATATAAAATGTAGACTGGCAATGGCAAGAAAAGCGTTTCTGAAGAAGAGAAATTTGGCAAGTATAGATTTAAGTGTCAGGAAGTCGTTTCTGAAAGTATTTGTATGGAGTGCAGCCATGTATCAGAGTGAAACATGGACAATAAATATTTTGGACAAGAAGAGAATGGAAGCTTTCGAAATGTGGTGCTACAGAAGAAAGCTGAATATTAGATGGATAGATCACATAACTAATGAGGAGATATTGGACTTAAATTGGGGAGAAGAGGAGTTTGTGGCACAACTTGACTAGAAGAAGGGATCGGTTGGTAGGATATGTTCTAAGGCATCAAGGGATAACCAATTTAGTATTGAAGGGCAGCGTGGAGGGTAAAAATCGTAGAGGGAGACCAAGAGATGACTACACTAAGCAAATTCAGAAGGATGTAGGCTGCAGTACATACTGGGAGATGAAGCAGCTTGCAAAGGATAGAGTAGCATGGAGACTTGCATCAAACCACTCTCAGGACTGAAGACCACAACAACAATTTAAGTCCAGACAGTGAACCAGTTCTAGGTTACTGCCTGCAGCAGATGAATAAGATGACAATGACAGTCACTGAAGTCTTGTTTGGAAAATGGAATCAATAAATTGACTGGGCATGTGGATAATTGTGTTATCTATCACATCAGGACACGCTTTAAAAAAAAAAAAAAAAAAGCTCATTGAAGATGATTAACCATAGCAGACAAATTCAGTTGGTGCTTTGAACCTAATCCCCATAATATAACAAGGATGATAAAGTTTTTATGTACTTGGAAAGTTAAAAATGTGAGCATGACGTTAAGTGAAGTAAGAAGCTCTATCTACGTAAGTGAAATCTTTCATGATGACTGATAAGCATCTTAAAACAGTTTTTAATAAGCCTTCTTTATATTTCCACATCAACATGATGTACAATTTTCATGCAGCTAAGATGCATACTTAAAGAAGCATAAAACAATATATACACTACTGGCCATTAAATTTGCTATACCCAGAAGATGATGTGCTACAGAATAAGACCGACCAGAAGAAGATGCTATGATATGCACATGATAAACTTCTCAGAGCATTCACACAAGGTTGGCACTGGTGGCGACACCTACAACGTGCTGGCATGAGAAAAGTCTCCAACCGAATTCTCATATACAAACAGCAGTTGACTGGTGTTGCCTGGTGAAACATTGTGATTCCTCATGTAAGGAGGAGAAATACGCACCATCACATTTCCGACTTTGATAAAGGTCGGATTGTAGCCTATTGCGATTGCGGTTTATCGTATCGCGACATTGCTGCTCGCATTGGTCGAGATCCAATGACTGTTAGAAGAATATAGAATCGGTGGGTTCAGGAGGGTAATACGGAATGCTGTGCTGGATCCCAATGGCCTCGTATCACTAGCAGCCGAGATGACAGGCATCTTATCCGCATGGCTGTAACAGATCTTGCAGCCACGTCTTGATCTGTGAGTCAACAGATGGGGACGTTTCCAAGACAACAACCATCTGCACGAACAGTTCGACGACGTTTGCAGCAGCATGGACTATCAGATCGGAGACCACGGCCGTGGTTACCTTTGATGCTGCATCACAGACAGGAGCGCCTGTGACAGTATACTCAACGATGCACCTGGGTGCGCGAATGGCAAAACGTCATTTTTTCGGATGAATCCAGGTTCTGTTCAAAACATCATGATGGTCGCATCCGTGTTTGGCGACATCACAGTTAACGCACACTGAGAGCGTGTATTCGTCATCGCCATACTGGCGTATCACCCAGCGTGATGGTATGTGGTCCATTGGTTACACGTCTCGGTCACCTCTTCTTCTCATTGATGGCACTTTGAACAGCGGATGTTATATTTCAGATGTGTTACGACCTGTGGCTCTACCCTTCATTCGATCCCTGCGAAACCCTACATTTCAGCAGGATAATGCATGACCGCATGTTGCAAGACCTGTACGGGACTTTCTGGATACAGAAAATGTTCGACTGCTGCCCTGGCCAGCACATTCTCCAGATCTCTCACCAATTGAAAACTTCTGGTCAATGGTGGCCGAACAACTGGCTCATCACAATACGGCAATCACTATTCTTGATGAACTGTGGTATCGTGTTGAAGCTGCATGGGCAGCTGTACCTGTACATGCCATCCAAGCTCTGTTTGACTCAATACCCAGGCATATCAAGGCCATTATTATGGCCAGAGGTGGTCGTTCTGGGTACTGATTTCTCAGGATCTATGCACCCAAATTGCGTGAAAATGTAATCACATGTCAGTTCAAGTATAATATATTTGTCCAATGAATACCCGTTTATCATCTGCATTTCTTTTTGCTGTAGCAATTTTAATGGCCAGTAGTGTAGTTGAGACACTGTTCTAACCCAAGAACAATGTAATTTAGTTCTCGAACAGTACACACCCACGGAAGACAAGGTACAATACAAATAGCAATACACAAGTGACCAGCAGAGCCTTGCACTCCAGTCTAAATATTTATTAGTTCCAACAGTGGGTGCAGCCGACAGGCAGTGCACACAACTGCTATCTTATTAGGATACTGGGGGACTCTACTGTGGTTGAATAAAGCACAAACACCACGTGTAAACTATTTAATGGTGTACACACAAAACTGGTAGTTACAGTACTCCTCCTTTTTGCACTGTGTTCACATCCATTTCTTCTGTGGTGGACATAGGTTGTTGAGTCATACCATGTGCTGCCACCAGTGTGTAGGGTTGGAAGTGGTGCAAGCTCAGACAGGTGTGGCACCTGGCACCCTGTGAGAGACCATACCGTAGGACATGCAATGCTGGCACAGTGCCCTTTTCTGTGTCAGAGTCAAATTCCAGTGGAGGAGGTTGCGATGAAGCCAGAGGAACAGATGGTGCCAGCTGTGATAGAAGCGGCAGTGGCAAAGGCATTGACTTCAACAGTGCAGAAGCCGGGCTCCACTATGGCACCCAACAGCTGAAGGGGGCACCCACAGCAGAGGAGACAGTTGTGAAAAAGTTGGCAACAGTGGCAGAGACAGTAAGGATATCAGCCACAATGTAGGATGGAGGACGTGGGGGTGGAAGAGGTGCACTCATTGCGCATCCGTCAATGCGATGTCTTAACTGGTTGATGTGTCATGATGCTGGCATCCATTTTGGTCGGTGGCCAAACCAGTGAGCTCAAACAACTGTGCCAGGCCAGAAACATTGCAGTGCCCGTGCCAGTGGACAGCCTGGTGTCAGCCAAAGCAGATCTAGCAGAGTCCGGAGTTGACAACCGTCCAACAACTCTGTGAGGCTCGTAACACCTAGAGACATGAACTTATAAGAACTGAGGAACCTGTCAACAGCTACCTCTGTTGACGCATCCAAAAAAAATTTTCATCTGAGTTTTAAATGCTCATACTACTCATTCTGCCTCCCTGTTCAATTGAGGGTGGAAATGAGGAGCCATGACATGGCGAACACCACTTTTTTTACAAAAATCTTTCAGTTCTTGAGTTGTTGGTATCTAATGTATATGGAAGACCTTCCACTGCAAATTTTTTTTACAAAGTGGAAATTGTTGCTGCCGCAGAAGTAGGCGGACAATGCACTACATACACAAACTTAGAATAAAGAAGACACATCAAGTTGCAGACAGGCACAATTAAAAGACACTCATTAATTGTGCCTGACTGCAACTTGATGTGTCTTTATGGTAAGCAGCAATCTGTCTTTTTCTACATTGTTGATATTCCTACCTGGAGTTTCCATTGTTTGAAACTTAGAATAAGTATCAATTACAATAAGCTAGTAGAAATTCAAGAAATGTCTCATAAAATCTACACGAATGGGTTCCCAAGGCTGCTGTGGATGCAACCACAGCCAGCTAATGTGGCTGGAATTTTAGAGCTGGTAATGCGAAAACCATCAACAATACTTTGAGCTTCCACTTCTAAATTACACATTGCCCAGAGCTCGGGCCACATGTTCCATCTGTGTTGAATGAAGCAGTATGGGCATGAAGGCAGTGAAGCATGAGGCTTTTGCTGTTGTGAAGCAGACTGTTCTCACAAATGAAGATTATCTATACTGCAACAGCATCTACATTCCCTTGTGAATTGAATGAAGGCTGCAGGTGGAGAGAGGAACTGATTTCTGAAACTTTGGAACAGGCTTCTGTCTGACTACCTCCAACCCATGAAACTTCAAATGACTGAGCTATGTTCAATACTTCCATAAGCAAAGGATTTTCACACTGCAGAGCTCACTCTCGAACTTCCCTAACAGGAGAAAAATGTATGATTGAATCACAAACTATTTGATTGGCATAGAATTCCTTATGAACACTTGTCACAAAATTACAATGACATCTACGTCCATGTAGTTCTTCTGCCAATGTAATGGATAATGATTTTGGCCGCTTTTGACAGCAGTAAAACCCCACACGCCCACACAAGCAGCAATAGTGTGAGTACTTTCACAATGATAGGTAGAAAATAACTCACATATCTGATTGAAAAGAAGAGTTGAAGGTTTTTGTAAGAGGGCAAGCTGACACAACTGATAGCTGTGAGGTGAAATCCACAACAAAAAAAGGACTTTGCACAAGTTTATGTCTGTTCCCCCAAATGACTGGAAATTTTGCTAGAGGCATTTTTTGTAGTCTTCTGCAGCATTGTTGTACACATGGAACTGTGGCAGATATGTTGTTTGTGGAGCCACAGTTAGTACCAAATCAGTCATTAAGGAAATAGCAACTGTCAGTGGCTGCTGTTGCTTGATAAGAGATTTAAGCACTGCCTCCATGGAAATTAAACTCAAAAGACTAATGACTGAAGTGGAACATGTGGAGTCAAATACCATGTTTGTCACCAAAAAGTGTTCTAACCCGAGAACACTGCAATTTATTGCTCAAGCAGTACACACACATGAAAGACAAGCTACAACACAACTAGCAATATACAAGTGTCTGGTGGAGCCTTGCACTCTGATAAATATATTTATTAGTTCCAATGGGGTCTAGCAGGCTATGTATACAACTGCTATCGTATTAGCAAGCCAGGTGGGCTCTGGTGGGCGAATCCAGCACAAACGTCACGCATGACCCGTGAAGCAGTGCACACAAAAAATTGGTAGTTACAGCAGGTAATGCAGAAATCTTGCTGATTAATGCAAAATTGGAAAAAAATAAGATATTGCTGCCAACATCACAAACCTACTGACACTCAGATTACATTACTGCAGTAGTCATTCCACTGATTCATAGTATGGAAATGTTTCAGGACGTGGAATATTCCATAAAAACAAAAATATATAGTACATACTTACAATATAACTTAAACGCTGAAGTTCCTCACTACGCGAGCCTTATTCATCAGTATGCAACCATGAAGAAGAAAGTGTACATGTTTCAGTTACATTGATATAATAGCAAAATTTAAGCCTGCTTTGTTGAGACACATATAGGCAGTAGTATTATATAAGTAAGCAATTGATTGTTGGAAAGAATATTTATATACTCAAAAACCATCATAGACCTTCTTCACTCAAATAAGAACACTAGAAGATTTTTACATACATATTAAAGAGTGGACAAAACATGGAAACACTACAAACACATTACCATGCCCAATACAGTGTAGGAAACCCATTGGCATTCAAAACAGCTTTCAATCATCTCAGAATGGATACATACAGGTCCTGCATGGTTTTCAAGGGAATCTTATACCATTCTCCCTGTTAAATAAAGGCAGGGGCAGGTAATGATTATGTAGGTGGATAGTGATCATGCACCATTCTCTCCAAAGTAGACCACAAAGGCTCATTAATACTGAGATCTGGTGACTGCGGTGGACCAGGAGGAGATGTGACAGTTCATCCATACTCACAAATTCAATCCAGGACAATACAAGCTGTGAGAATAGGGACCCTACCATTTCTGAACACAGCATGACCATTGGGAAACAAACACTGTACCGTAGGATGAATGTGATCAGCCAAAATGGTCACATAACCATTGGCAGTAATGTGACCTTACAGAGTAATTATGGGGCCCATAAAATACCATGATATGGCCACTCAAATCATAACTGAATCCCCACCACATTTCACTCTTGCGATGTAAACTCTCCCAGCAGTTGGAAATAGTGTGAAACAAGACTCATCTGAGCAAATGGCATTCTTCCATTGGTCCACAGCCCAGGTTTTATACCTTCAACACCTTTTCATGTTATAATGATCATTGATGTGTGGTTTTGGAATTCCAGGCTGCGCTGCAATCCCCAGCTTCTGGAGCTCCCTTCATGATGGTTTGGTACTGACAGGGTTCAAGAGCACAACATTCAGTTCATCAGAGACTTTTGCAGCTGTCATCCTCTTATTTTTTGACACAGTCCTCTTCAGTGACAGTCCATCACAATCATTCAAAACCTTTTCTGTATTGTCTCCTAGTAGATGATGTTTTTTCACTTTCCTGTGTGGTGTATAAATCTTCAATATGGTGCCTCTTGAATTGAAACTCCAAACACTTCAGCTACCTTGGTTACAGAAGCACCCACCATTTGTCCATGTTCAAATTCACTTGTCTCCGACATACAGTCTGTTGAGGACACTGGTCAGATGCCATTCATGGTCAAATACAACAATGCAACCTGCAGGCTTGGCTGGCATCTGCCTTTATGTTTAAGCACACATTTCTCATGGTGTTTCCATATTTATGTCCGTCCCTGGACCGCCTGTGCAAGTACTGAGGGGCCAAATTCCAAGAATATTTCTCAGAAAAAGTTAACTCTTTTTTTTTTCCCCTTCAGGATTGATATGAATTGCTATACTTTCCTATCTGTGAATGATACTGGAGGATATTTGATACTTTTGATTCAATAGCTGGCAGCTCTGCTACTAATCATTAGTACACTGCACATAAACCTTGATATAGTATGTTGAAGAACATAGATAACCTGTGTAAGCAGAAACGTGTCAGGAAGAAGAAGCTGTGGGAAAACACTTACCATACCCCACTCAGAATGTGCTGCATTGACGCCCTTGTACTCTATGTAGGTAGCAAAACCTTCATTCAGCCACAAGTCATCCCACCATTTCAATGTCACTGAAATAAATATCTTGATAAAAACTTATTCTAATCTGCACGAGGAGGAAAAAGAGAACTAGAGTAATAGATATATTCCACAACATAATATAACTTATAACTGTGAAATTAAATCTGCCAATAGCCAAGTAGTGACTATGTGTATGTGCAAAATGCAATCCTGTGAATGTTTTCTTTTTTTTAACTATAATTGTCTTATGTAAAAATGAGTATGAGAAAGAAAAGAGGCAGAAGACATCTTTACAGCTAATCCAAAGTAATTTAGTTTTAATTTTTTACATACTTCCACATGGAAAAATATTCCATTTTTTAAACTTTAGAACAATTTAATATACTTTTCTGTACCTACAATTTAATAGATCTTTTAGCCTCGGAAGTATGGCGAATGTTCAAATAACTTCATCGCTGCCTTAGATTTTCAAAATTTGTTTTATTTATTGCTGCAACTATTTTAGTTCTTACTTGAATTCCAGCTCTAAACTTATTATTTTTCTTGTACCTATATATGCTTCAAGCTAAAAGAAGAATCAACAAGGAACTTTCAGGTCGAACTGCCATTTTTATTATTGTTACCATTTCTTCTTCAATGCTAGCTCCCCAACAGATTTTCCTGCTTTAAGCAGCTGTCATTCTTATCATCTTACATTACCTATAGCAAGAGCACTGTATTGTTATTTTAAGATACTTTTTTATTTTCCTTGTAATAAAGAGCAATATTGGAAAATAAGTGAAGGCAAATGTGCATAGTCGTGTGACCCATGATAATAAACTAAACAGATTAGAAATGGCTTCAATTGCAGAGGCATATCTTGTATAACAAATAAATGTTAATATTTATTTCTGTATTGAGTTACATTAAAGACAGCTCTCATTCTTAAATACAAATTTCTTTTTCTTTTTTAAAGTAAAAAAAAAAAACACAGTTAATTAATAAGGATATATGAAGATTAGAAAGGCAGTAAAAGGAATGAAATCTCATATAGAAATTTCTGTTGCGAATTGTGAATGATTAATTGTTTTCTTCACTGACTTCACTGTTTTCCTCTCTCCAATTCTTCTTTTCCCTTGCTCCATCAAAGAAACTTCCACTTCCAAATTTTTAATTATTTTGCATTACTGCTAGCCTGACTCCAATTTTTCCATTTTTTCTACAATTATAATCTAAAATCAAATCCAATTGGACACTGAGTAAGGAATGATGTCATTATACTGGCAGACCAAATTACAAAACACTGAAGTGAGAGAGGGAAATCAAATGAAATACAGGAGAAAGGTTAAAAATATTAATTTTTTAAAGCAAATTAGAGCGCAGTAACCTGTGTAAAACATAGTATCACTTGAGTGTCACACAGAAGTTATGAAACATTTTTATATGATGAATTGAGTTTCTGAGACAAAAGAGTTAATCAAAGTGTGAAGCAATATGTTAACACACACTAACAGAGAAGCTGTATTTTACAACACACTGACATGGCATTCAAGCTCTGTTCCATTACTGTCTCACCTCTATCAGTGGTGAAATGTCAGTGAAGATCTGTACTTCCATTATCCAAATACTAGTATGTTTAACTTTTGAGCAATACAGCATTAATCATTAGCTCTGCCAGTCCACCACTTACCATAGAAATTATCTTTTTTTTCTGCTTACTGCCTTATGTTATTTTAGTACTGATGAAATTTAGAGTAGTTCAGGATGCACTTGTTTACTGATTATGATACAAAATCAGTAGGGACATAGCTTCATCCTAGTTGTTGCTCCATGATTTTTGTATTTTAACAAAAAATATCACTTTACTGAAACCTCATAAGATTAGTACGTGCCATCATCAACTGTAGTACTTTCACATATGATCTACTTGATGTAATAGAACACCACCAGACATAAGTAGGCAAATAACTAAACACAATTGCTGCAATAATGTGCTTAATGAAATTCTTAACCCTTTAACTGCTCTGGATGAGTTAATGCGCATACCTTTGTTCCTGTTCCTGTGTGCTCCGAACGTGTTTATGCGCACCACCAGTCCTTCTACCTGGTACTCTGAATGTGTCTACATGTAGACCCGTTCAAAGTACCAGGTAGAAGGACTGGTGGTGCATGTAAACATGTTCAGAGACACAGGGGACAGGGACAGGTACAAAGGTGCAAACATTAACACGTCCAGAGCAGTTAAAGGGTTAACAATGATGCAAGTAAATTCACAGTTCTTCACGGGATTTATAATTTTAATACTGAAGTATTAATTAATTTCACTGTTCTACTTTAAAATGTGAAAGCTTTTGGACTATTTTCCACTTCTTAAGGAAACATGTCCAAACTGTATTCTGAAGCCACAAAGTGTTCTCAAATATGTATGTGAGCACAGCCTCATTAATTCAAAGTAGCTGACATTTTTCAAAATCAGTTTTATTTTTGTCAAGAGTAAATGAAGTAATGCTTCACTTTTTTTGTGAAGTAATCATGGAAAGAATAGGCAATTACATTAAGCAGCAAAGTTTTGGTATAAACAAAATAGATTCATCATCTTTAGTTTGCTACAGTATAATGTCTAATATGACTTACTGAGGTTTCCAAACCACATATGTGCCAGCTCATGGGCAATGACTGTTGCAACTCTCTGCTTGTTAGAAACAGAGCTGATAGTCTGATCATACAACAGGTTAGTTTCCCGGAATGTGATGACACCCCAATGCTCTGTCGCTCCAGACACATAATCAGGAATGGCAACCATATCTGCAGAATCAAAAAAAAAAGTGCTGAATGTTGTGAATATCTAATTAAGCTACGGTAATGTTTCATAACAGTAAATATTTTGAGGAAGAATTCTCATTTTCCTCAACAGGGACTGTAACAAATAATGGATAAACAAGGGTCAAAGAAAACTACTACTATTCTCATAAATAATTGAAATAAGTTGAGACCAAAAGCTAAATCTCAACACACTTAATTACTAAGAAGCAAAAATTTTGAAAACTACAACAGTATGCATAGCCTGTATTCCTGATATTTCATAAACAGTTTGAGATATTAAAACAAAGTACTTGTCTAAATGTAGTATCCAAATGGTGAAAATTCTACTGTACACTTCACACCAAAAACACTTTTACTTGATGAGTTGCTGAACACCTACATCTTCACAATCTCTTTTTTAAGGTATACAAGAGTTTTGAAAAGAGGGGCATAGTGAAATAATGCTCATTAATGATGGTAGTGAAGCTTTTTGCAGAAATAACTGGGAATTGTGCCAAATATGAGGAGCACGGGAGCGATGAGGGATATTTTCACTTATGGTGTCTTGCATATACCATTTAGAAGAGCTGCACCAATGTATTGGATCCTCAAATTTGGACATTTTCTTACTATTTTTGCATGAGTTCCACTAATAACATTACCAAGCATTAAGTAGCTGCATTTCTTTTTAATATCTCTCAACTGCTATTAAAAGGAATCATTGCCATATGAAAAAAAATCTGCAATATTTTCAAATAATAATATCTTAACTCAGTCTCAGTGCGGTTTCAGGTCCCAACTGTTAAAGCTGTTCAAAATACTACTACTTTTGTGCAAGTCTATTCTGAATCAAAACTGTCTGCTTGTATCATACTATTGATCTGTGTGAGGCATTTAAGTAAATAAACAATAAAATATTACTGGAGAAACTTTGAAGTTATGGCATCTGAGGCTTAGAACTCTCTCTCATTGGATCCTACACTGTAATGGTCGCAAACTACACCAATGAAAAATTGCAGTTCTTTAATGTTACTGAAGGGGTTCCTAAAGGCCCAGAGATAAGCCACTGCACATGTGAAATTCTGGGACATTGAGAACTGGTGTAACCACAAGAAGGTTGAATGCAAGCATGCAAACTTGCATGCACTGTCTTATATAGGTGCCGGATGTCAGTTTGTGGGGTGGAGATTCATGCCTGTAGCACTTGGTCATCAGTACAGGGACAGTTACTGCTGATTGTGGGTGGCAATGGAGTTGTCGCCCGAAGAGAGACCCATATGTGCACAATTGGAGGCAGATCTGGAGATCGAGCAGCGAAGGTAACATATCAACACTCTGTAGAGCACGTTGGGTTACAACAGCAGAATGGAGTGCGCATTATCCTGTTGGAAAACAACCCCTGGAATCCTGGAATGGCACCACAACAGGCCAAATTTTCAAACTGATGTGCAAATTTACAGTCATGGTGTGTGAGACAACCACGGAGTTCTCCTGCTGTCACACAAAATTGCACCCCTGGGCATAAATCCAGCTGTAAGTCTAAAGCATCTAGAACGCAGACAGGTTGGCTGCAGGCCCTCAACTGGTTTTCATCAGAAAACACTACAGACATCCACCCTGCCCTGCAATGAGCTCTTGCAGGGTCAGTGGAAAGCATGCTACAGGCTGTCTGGCTCAGAGTCATCCTTGAAGTAACTGTTTTGTAACAGTTCATTGTGTCACTGTGGTGCTGACAGCTGCTCTAATTGCTGCTGCAGAGCCAGTACAATGCATCAGAGCCATACACTGAACACAATGATTTTCCCTGTTTGTAGTGTCAAGCGGCTGCCCGGAGCCCTGTCTTCTTGCGATCATTTCATAACCAATGCTCTGTCAGCAGTCATGTACAGTGGCTACATAGTCTTTCCGCAATATCACAGAAGGAGCATTCAGTTTCTTGTAGCCTTATTACATGATCTCATTCAAACTCAGTGAGGGGCTTTGTCACGTTAAAAGCTTTCTTGACTAATGTCAACTCACCACGTCCATTCTCAAAGGCAATTAACGCTCATGACCATTAAAGTACACTATGTGATAAGAAGTATTTGGACAACCACAAAAACATAAGTTTCTTCATATAAGGTGCATTGTGCTGCCACCTACTCCATATCAGTGACCTCAGTAGTCATTAGACATTGTGAGAGCAGAATAGGGCACTCCGCAGAACTCATGGACTTCAATGTGGTCAGGTGACTGGGGTCACTTGTGTCATAAGTCTGTATGTGAGATTTCCACACTCCTAAACATCCCTAGGTCTACTGCTTCCGATGTGATAGTGAAGTGGAATTGTGAAGGGACACGTATTAACACAAAAGCATACAGGTCAACCTTGTCCGTTGACTGACAGAGACTGCTGACAGTTGAAGAGAGTCGTAATGTGTAATAGGCAGACATCTATCCCGACCATCACACAGGAATTCCAAACTGCATCAGGATGAACTGCAAGTACTATGACAGTTAGGCAGGAGGTGAGAAAACTTGGATTTCATGGTCGAACAGCTGCTCATAAGCCACACATCACACCGGTAAATGCCAAATGACAGCTCACTTGGTGTAAGGATCATAAACATTAGATGATTGAACAGTGGAAAAATGTTGTGTGGAGTGACAAATCACGGTACACAATGTGGCGATACAATGGCACGATGTGGGTTTGGTGAATGCCCAGTGAACATCATCTGCCACCATGTGTAGTGCCAAGAGTAAAATTCGGAGGCGGTGGTGTTATGGTTTGGTTGTGTTTTTTGTGGTTCTGCATGGCACTATCACAGCACAGGCCTACATTAATGTTTTAAGCACCTTCTTGCTTTCCACTAATGAAGAGCAATTCGGGTATGGCAATTGCATCTTTCTACATGATCGAGCACCTGTTCATAATGCACGGCCTGTGGCAGAGTCATTACACAAGAATAACATCCCCATAATGGACTGGCCTGCACAAAGTCCTGACCTGAATCCTATCAAATACATTTGGGATGTATTGGAATGCCGACTTTGTGCCAGGCCTCACCGACCGACATAGATACCTCTCCTCAGTGCACCACTCCATGAAGAATGTGCTGCCATTCCCCAAGAAACCTTCCAGCACCTGATTGAACATATGCTTGCAAGAGTACAAGCTGTCATCAAGGCTAAGGGAGGGCAAACACGATACTGAATTCCAGCATAACCGATGGAGGGTGCCACGAACTTGTAAGTCATTTTCAGCCAGATGTCTGTATTTAAAGCAAATCTGATTTGTATCCTCATAGTAGCACTACTAATCCCACTTTTATGCTACTGGTGAAATTTTTTTATAGATATCATCTTTCAGATGAAGAAACATGCATGCCAACGTTTGTTTTGTCGCACAATTCCTTCTTAGTGTAGTTAGTGTATTTGTGAATGACCTTTCCAGTAACATGGCATGTAAATCTGTACCTTATGCAGATGATAATGTTAATAATTTTGAAAAATGTTTGAAAGATGATATAAATTACTGATTAATTTGTATGAGTGGTTGTACTTTCACTCAAGAATGCAATAGTAGAAGTACTGACTCACTAACCAGCACATGAAAAAGAGATGAAAACTTGCTCTTTTTCAGACACTCACATGTACACAGGTGTGTGTGTGTGTGTGTGTGTGTGTGTGTGTGTGTGTGTGTGTAGAATTTGTCTGCAAGGTAGCACATCTTCATTCTTTTCTTTGTGCATGTCAGTGATTCAACACCTCTGCTATTCAATGAGTGGTCTCCTTTATGCCTAATTTACTTACATTCTACTGGAACTTTCCATACTACATTTAACTATGTTTTCTCAGATGTGTCATTTCCAAATATTAAAGTTTTTTGTTGCTAATATTCGTGACCATATTGAGTGGATGAACAAGCTTACAGATGGGTGAATAAAAAAAAAAGTGTCATATACGAGGGTGAGTCAATTATTATCTGCAAAGTAGTTATAAAATTTTATTGTAATCAAAACTTACAAGAAAATCACATAGTCTCCTTGTGTTTCAACGCACTTGGTTCATCGTTGTACAAGCTTCCTGACGACCTCATAAAAGAAGGTTCTCGGTTGAGCTGCAAGCCAGGAATCCACAGCTTCTTTCACTGCTTCGTACAAGGCAATCAACGGCCCCTTAATGCCTGTTTGCATGGACCAAACAAGTGATAGTCAGAAGGGGCAAGATCAGGACTATATGGGGGATGATCCAGTACTTCAAATTTGAGTTTCTGGGGCGTTTCAGTTGTATGCCACGGGCATTGTCGTGCAACAACGCAATACCTTTTGACAGCAATCCTCAGCATTTACTACGAATTGCAGGCTTTAGCAAGGCAGTAAGCATCTCACTGTAGCATGCACTGTTTATTGTTGTGCCCCTTCCCCCATAATGTTCCAGTACTGGACCTTTTGCATCCCAAAAAGACTTAAGAATCAGTTTTACTGTGGACGTTGGGTCTGGAACTTTTTCTTGCATGCACGAATTTGGATGTTTCCATTCCATACTCTGCCATTTACTCTCCAGCTTGTAATGATGGATCCATGTTCATCACCAGTAATGATCCTGTCTAAGAAGTTGTCCCCTTCGTTACTATAGCGATCCAAATGTTTTATGCAGATGTCCAATTGCGTTTGTTTATGCAATTGTGTGGGTTGTTTTGGGACCCATCTTGCACAAACTTTATGAAACTCAAGCCTGTTGTGGATGATTTTGTAGGCAGAACCATGACTAATTTGTAGACAATGTGCCACTTCATCAATAGTTAATCATCTGTCTAAGAGAATCATTTCACGTGAACACTCAATGGTTTCCTAATTTGTGGTGGTAAACGGTTGTCTGGCTTCTTCACTGTGTGTAACACTTGTGCAACCATTTTGGTATTTTTTAATCCATTCGTAGAGACTTCATTGTGGCAAAACACTGTTCCCACACTGTACTGAAAGTCTACGATGAATTTCAGCCTGATACACCTTCCGACCACAACAAAAGGATCACTGAACGTTGCTCTTCTTTGGTGCAAATAGACAGCAGAACAGCCACAATTAACAGCACGGCAGTGATAATGAAACTAACCTAGCAGCTTGAAAATTGCAAAGATATAACAACGAATAAACAAACGATCCATCTTTAACATAAAACCAAAGTACTACCAAAATAAACAAAAATATATCTAAATTGCGGATAATAATTGACTCACCCTCATACCTTCAATATATGAGCAGCTTAAAAACTTGTATTAAAAAATACAGAAAGTAATCATTACTTTGTGTGTTATCACTCCAAACACTGGTAAACTATTAGGCTTGCCTTTGTTGCATGGGAATTCATATGTAAAAGATAACAGCAATATTAAGTATCATATAGGAAAAAAGGAACAAATTAATTAAAACTACATTTTTCATTATTTTGATAAGATATGGGAGGAAAAGTAGTGAAGATTGAACATGGACACGGATCACAAAGTGACAGATATTCTTAACATAATTTTCAATCATTTTCATCAGTAAACAGTAATATTGAACAAATACTATTAAATTTAGTGTTTAGATAAGTGAAGCAATTACTCACCAAGCTTTGGCAGAGGGTAGCCAATGCCAAAGTAGCTGATATAGTATTTTGTAATTGCAACCCCATCTTCCAGTGCAAATGCTGTCTTGCTGACTTGGGCAGGACTTGAGTAGACACTAAATGGAAATGTAGTGCCATCTGCATTCAGTATAGGTACAGGGGCTAGACGCTGGAAGTCACTCACAATGAAGCAAGCAAGGTATGTTACCATGGGAACTGACTCTGCAAACTGGACTGTTGTGAAACCAGTATCTGGAGAATCATTCAGTTCACTCTGCAACAACATACAGCAATTGCATAGTAGTGCTAGAACAGACTGCAGTTTGAATAACTCTTTAAAAACATTTCATGTAATCGCAGTTTAAATTATTGTATAAATCAACAAGTGTGCATAATTTGTACATGTATTACTGAAATGTAAGTATCGGCTTCCATAGAAATACAAAAACAAAAGAGAGAAATTTGAAATTGGTGCGACGGCTGTGCTACTCTGAAAAGGTATAGTTTCACTGGAAGGGTTGGAGAATATGGATACAAATACCATATCTGTTGAATGACTTCCTACTTTTACTGCTTGAAAATCATAAATTGGAAAGTCACAGAGAAAATCCAGAGAGAGTATTATTTATTTATTTTATCTTTAACTCTGGGCTTCTTATGCCAGAACCAGCATAAGTCATATGCAAACAATGAAGCTGATTTGTTAGCAGACATTCGTGCGGAACAAAATTATGTGTCAGCTTGGGTAGTATCACTGTTGGATGTTTTTTGATATATAGTAGTATTTGAGGATTCTGAGTTTTAAGTCTATTTGAGTATGCTTTTGTTAAAATAATTCTGCACTAGACTTTATGATGTGCAGTTTTTTTTTTTTTATCTCTGAAAAATTTTCAGATTTGCACTCTCACTAAATACTTCAAAAAGTAGTCAGTAGAAATTTACATCAAGTTAATATTTACAATCAGTTTAGTTTTACGTTAAATATCATCCAAGAATACACTCTCATAAAAGTATTAGTTGCCTACTTTTTCTACTCTGAAATGGAAATTGATGCAGATGTAGACTGACAGCCCACATTCTGGTCTTCTTCTTCCGTCCAAGTATTAGGCCCCTCAGCCTGTTGCAGTCTCATCGAGAAGTTCTCTAGCTATCTATCCCTTGGTTGACCTAGTGATCTTACACCAATGTGGTGGTAGTATAGCATAAATTTTGGGATCCTCTTTGAGCTCATTTGTTGTAGATGTTTTCTCCAATCGTTTTGGTAATAATGCAGGCCGAGTCCCACTTGTTATTTAATTTGGTGTATCCAGCCATTCCTCTCAAAAATTTTATTTCACAGTCTGCTAGTCTTTTTCACATGTTTTGTCTTTTGAGGTATGATCATGGTAAAAACAAAGACTGTAAATGGTTTGTTGTCAGAAGCTTAAAACCTGACACTTACCATAGACTCAAGGTCCTAATAGAAATTGTGATAGCACAAGTGGAAAATATCAATAAAAGGAAGCAATCCTTTGGACTGCAAATGTGCTAAAGTAAATCATTGATGACAGTTATAGCAATCATAGCAAGAAGGCTGAAAGCATTTCTGTAGATTTAAATCTCCTGATGAAATTATTAATTGATTTGTGAAGATACAACAGGTAATACTCACCTCAACATTCATGTTGGAGAGAGCATGGTAGCCCTCAGTAGGACGTACAATTCGTACAGAAAACCTCGCCTTAAAGCCTGGCTCATCAAAGCATGGGAATGCTTGCCTGGCATATGTTGGCTGGAACTTTGAAGTGGCAATATTCCTGAAACAGCAAAATAATATTTAAAAATCATATTAATTGATTGTGCTTCCTACATTTTCTTTTTTGAAATTCAAATAACTTAATACTATATCTTTTACAGTTAAACAGGTAAAAATCATCAATTTGCCAATTACGGTAGAGAGAGATCTATTCATCAAAAATCAGCAGTATGAAAAAATATTATGTAAAAAAGGTGATTGCCCTATCAAAGACATTGGAATACTCAAACTCAACTGCCAGTACCTCTGCTCCATAATAATATTTACTGTTAGTAATAAAAGTTAATTTCACTTGAATCATGATTTATGCTATACAAGAATAAATTCCTGGTAAGCTGCGTGTCCTTATCTAGTGTTCAGGATGAGTTATTCAGGTTCCAGACACACAACAGTATGGTCAACAGCACTCCGACACAGTTCAATTTCGTATCACTGTAGGAGAATTAAGCAGACATTATACCACTTAAATCAGTATAACAACAAAAAGTATGCTACTAAAGTTAAGTAAAGATTAGTTTGAACACCACAATGCTTACTAGCCTTAGTCCTATTAGAAGTGGTGTGCCATTGCCTTGATCTGAGAGGTCAGCTGACTTAACCAGGAGAGAAGAGGGGCAGCAGCCTTTTCAGTAGTTGCAGGGGCAACAGTCTGGATGATTGACTGATCTGGCCTTGTAACAATAACAAAACGGCCTTGCTGTGCTGGTACTGCGAACGGCGGAAAGCAAGGGGAAACTACGGCCGTAATTTTTCCCGAGGGCATGCAGCTTTACTGTATGGTTTAATGACGATGGCGTCCTCTTGGGTAAAACATTCCAGAGGTAAAATAGTGCCCCATTCGGATCTTCAGGTGCGGACTACTCGAGAGGATGTTGTTATCAGAAGAAATAAAACTGGCGTTCTACAGATCAGAGTGGAATGTCAGATCCCTTAATCGGGCAGATAGGTTAGAAAATCTAAAAAGAGAAATGGATAGGTTAAAGCTAGATATGGTGGGAATTCGTGAAGTTTGGTGGCAGGAGGAACAAAACTTCTGGTCAGGTGACTACAGGGTTATAAACACAAAATCAGATAGGGGTAATACAGGAATAGGTTTAATAATGAATAGGAAAATAGGAATGAGGGTAAGCTACTACAAACAGCATAGTGAACGCATTATTGTGGCCAAGATAGATAAGAAGCCCACGCCAACCACAGTAGTACAAGTTTATATGCCTACTAGCTCTGCAGATGACGACGAAATTGAAGAAATATATGATGAAATAAAAGAAATTATTCAGATAGTGAAGGGAGATGAAAATTTAATAGCCATGGGTGACTCGAATCCGTCAGTAGAAAAAGGGAGAGAAGGAAACAGTAGGTGAATATGTATTGGGGGTAAAAAACAAAAGATGCAGCCGCCTGGTAGAATTTTGCACAGAGCACAACCTAATCATAGCTAACACTTGGTTCAAGAATCATAAAAGAAGATTGTATACATGGAAGAAGCCTGGAGATACTGACTGGTTTCAGATAGATTATATAATGGTAAGAAAGTGATTTAGGAACCAGGTTTTAAATTATAAGACATTTCCAGGGGCAGATGTGGACTCATATGTGACCACAATCTATTGGTTATGACCTGTAGATTAAAACTGAAGAAACTGCAAAAAGGTGGGAATTTAAGGAGATGGGGTCTGGACAAACTCACCAAACCAGTGGTTGTACACAGTTTCAGAAAGAGCATAACGGGAACAATTGACAAGAATGGGGGAAAGAAATACAGTAGAAGAAGAATGGGTAGCTTTGAGGGATGAAGTGGTGAAGTCAGCAGAGGATCAAGTAGTTAAAAAGACGAGGGCTAGTAGAAATCCTTGGGTAACAGAAGAAATATTGAATTTAATTGATGAAAGGAGAAAATATAAAAATGCAGTAAATGAAGCAGGCAAAAAGGAATACAGACGTCTCAAAAATGAGATCGACAGGAAGTGCAAAATGGCTAAGCAGGGATGGCTGGAGGACAAATGTAAGGATGCAGATGCTTATCTCGCTTGGGGTAAGATAGATACTGCCTACAGGAAAATTAAAGAGACCTTTGGAGAAAAGAGAGCCACTTGTATGAATATCAAGAGCTCAGATGGAAACCCAGTTCTAAGCAAAGAAGAGAAAGCAGAAAGGTGGAAGGAGTATATAGAGGGTCTATACAAGGGCGATGTTCTAGAGGACAATATTATGGAAATGGAAGAGGATGTAGGTGAAGATGAAATGGGAGATATGATACTGTGTGAAGAGTTTGACAGAACACTGAAAGACCTGAGTCGCAACAATGCTCCGGGAGTAGACAACATTCCATTAGGACTACTGACAGCCTTGGGAGCATCAGTCCTGACAAAACTCTACCATCTGGTGAGCAAGATGTATGAGACAAGCGAAATACCCTCAGACTTCAAGAAGAATATAATAATTCCAATCCCAAAGAAAGCAGGTGTTGACACATGTGAAAATTACCGAACTATCAGTTTAATAAGTCACGGCTGCAAAATACTAACACGAATTCTTTACAGACGAATGGAAAAATTAGTAGGAGCAGACCTCGGGGAAGATCAGTTTGGATGCCATAGAAAAATTGGAACACGTGAGGCAATACTGGCCCTATGAGTTATCTTAGAAAATAGATTAAGGATAGGCAGACCTAAGTTCATGTCATTTGTAGACTTAGAGAAAGCTTTTGACAATGTTGACTGGAATACTCTCTTTCAAATTCTGAAGGTGACAGGGGTAAAATACAGGGAGCGAAAAGCTATTTACAATTTGTACAGAAACGAGATGGGAGTTATAAGAGTCGAGGGACATCAAAGGAAAGCAGTGGTTGGGAAGGGAGTGAGACAGGGTTGTAGCCTCTCCCCGATGTTGTTCAATCTGTATGTTGAGCAAGTAGTAAAGGAAACAAAAGAAAAATTCGAAGTAGGTATTAAAATCTATGGAGAAGAAATAAAAACTTTGAGGTTCGCCGATGACATTGAAATTCTGTCAGAGATAGCAAAAGACTTGGAAGAGCAGTTGAACAGAATGGACAGTGTCTTGAAAGGAGGATATAACATGAACATCAACAAAAGAAAAACAAATATAATGGAATGCAGTCAAATTAAGTCGGGTGATGCTGAGGGAATTAGATTAGGAAATGAGACACTTAAAGTAGTAAAGGAGCTCTGCTATTTGGGGAGCAAAATAACTGATGATTGTCGAAGTAGAGAGGATATAAAATGTAGAGTGGCAATGACAAGGAAAGAATTTCTGAAGAAGAGAAATTTGATAACATCGAGTATAGATTTTGGATGTCAGGAAGTCTTTTCTGAAAGTATTTACATGGAGTGTAGCCATGTATGGAAGTGAAACATGGACGATAAATAGTTTGGACAAGAAGATAATAGAAGCTTTCGAAATGTGGTGCTACAGGAGAATGCTGAAGATTAGATGGGTAGATCACATAACTAATGAGGAGGTATTGAATAGGATTAGGGAGAAGAGGAGCTTGGGGCACAACTTGACTAGAAGAAGGGATCTGTTGGTAGGACATGTTCTGAGACATCAAGGGATCACCAGTTTAGTATTGGAGGGCAGCGTGGAGGGTAAAAATCGTAGAGGGAGACCAAGAGATAAATACACTAAGCAGATTCAGAAGGATGTAGATTGCAGTAAGCACTGGGAGATGAAGAAGCTTGCACAGGATAGAGTAACATGGAGAGCTGCATCAAACCAGTCTCAGGACTGAAGACCACAACAACAACAACAACAACTTAGAATGAACCCTGAACCTCTTGATTTGTATCCTGCCACAAAGTGAGGGCATGTAAAAGGTGAAAGTATCATAAATAGTATAAAAGCTGTGTAGATATTCTGTGAAATATTGGCTTAATTCCTCTGTGATGCAGCACCTAGCCTACACAGTCTCATATTAGGTAAGTGGCAGGAAGAGGGGGTGCTGTTCCTTTGACTATTTTATCTTCAACACACCTCACAGCTCGCATGTTTTTGTTGCTATTTCCATTCACATGGAGTGTTGTGCAGACTCATTCAGTTGTTAACATCGCTAATCCAGTGAGCTCGAACTGTTGATGTATGTAGCACAGCATTCAGTTGGTGTAATCAGTTTCTTGAACACTTTGCTTCATGTCCTAATTTTCTGCTACATGTCCAGTGCACTTCTACATCCAGAAAAGCAATTGCTTTGTTATTTTCTACTTCTAATGTGAAATGTTCATTTTTATGCAAGCTGTTGAGGTGCTGATGAAATCTGCATAGTTCTGCTTCCTCGTGTGGCCATATGAGAAACTTGTCATCCACATACTTCAGCTAACAAAGTGGGCACAGCAGTGTGGAACTCACAGCTGTCTGTTCTGGGCTGCTGCGTCCACCCTGTTGGCTGAGGTACGTGGACAACAAATTTATCATGTAGCCTTACTGGGAAGCAGAACTATGCAGATTTCTATTAATAATAGAAAGCAATCCAGACTGTAATAAACTATGTATATTAAATTTCGGTAACTGGTTTCAGTCCAGATGACCATCATCAGATCACAGGCTCTAAAATGGATGACATTTACAATTTATTTTATTCTTAAAATATCACATATGATTGGTGTGCTCCTCAATGATACCAAAAAATATGTAGATTTCTCATCAGCACCTGACTGGCTCATGTAAAAACATACAGTTCACGATAGAAACAGAAAATAATGGGATCCTTTTCTGGACGTAGCAATGTAGAGAACGTCTAGCAGCAAAATTAGGACACCAAGTGTACAGGAAACCAAGACACACCAACAGATGTCTGCCAGTGGAGTTGCACCACCATCCACCACAAAAGAACACTATGTCAGGTAAGGCTCTGTGTTGAGTAGACCGCAAGATCTGAGATGTGTTGCCCAGGAAAGATTCTTCCCATGAAGGATGGTTTCCACACTGGGGCATCTATGAACTTCAATGCAAATGTGACAAATTCTACATTGGTGAAACCGGCAGACTGGTTAGTACCCATCAATGAACGCCACATGTAGCTGCACTAACACAACAAATCAACTGTGGCTGACCACCACCAGGTCAGTGGCTGAACTTTTAATTTTCAAGGACTAAGTGTGCTTGCTCAGCAGGGGAAAATAAGGGAAGCTATTGAAATAATTAAAATGCCCTAACAGCATGAACAAAGAGGATGGCTAAAAGTTACTGATGGCCTGCCAGTGATCACAGAGCAGCAAACAGCTTTTGTTAGCCAGTCATAAGGTCCACATCTCAGACTGAATGCTGTTAACATGCAGCCACGAGAGAACAATGTACTACCTCTGGGTACAGGCTGCTGATTCGTTATTGCCTACGAATCTTCTGTCAGAGTAGCACAAGTAGTACTCTATTTTACTTCAAATTATTCCACTGGCAGCCTAGAGTGCGACACTGGCGTTCACCTGACAACTGAAACAAGTGGTATACAGGGGAATACTATCACCAGAATCATCAAAAATATTGGTTTCCAATGTGCTTTTAAAAAATCATCTATTAATGCCATCTTTTTATATCTTTTAATCATCTTTCAATCACATGTAATCTTGGCTGAAGAGTGGTTGTTTTATCTGCCGTCAGCCACCCATTTTGTGAGGGATTAAAATAACAATAAAGGAGAATAGACAGAATCCAGCAGTTTGTCACCTTGATGAAGACCACTTCCAAGATGGTCAAAATGTCAGTATTTTACTTATTTTTAGTGTTTCATTCAAACTGGCATTGGCTGTGGAAGCCTATGACTTATATTATCAATATATATTTCTTTTCATTTCTTTTACTCAGCAAGCACAGAAACAGTTTACATTGATTATTAGTGTCAGCCATACGCTGTAAAGTCAACAGTATGGGAACAAATCATCATTTGTAAATTAATTAAAAGATGTATAGGCTTGTTTGCTAAGAAGGATTGCTTGTTTGATCCATGATAAATGCATTGACATTCATCTCGCTAAGTTTTAATTGCCCCTGGTCAATTTTAGATTTTTGTAAGTCCACAACATTCCAATTCATTTTTACATCATTTCCCATTTAATTAACTATTTGAAATGCGTCGGAAACTTTACATATTATTGAGTCAGTGGAAACTAATGATTGTCTCTCTTTCAGCATTACTACGTAGTTTGCAAAGCCACAGTGGCCTTGTGTAAGCTAGTTAACAACTCTGTAGAGTAATATATGGGAACAGCCAGCTTCCTTTTCAGGACAGAAATAGTAATGACCAAGATGACATGGATGTTTCTTTCAATTTTTTACCCTGTAGATCCTCTAAACATGAAGATTAAATAATTAAATTGTATTATGAATTAAAATTTCAGTAAACTATAGTACCATTAATTCTGTACAGGAATCTACAGTTTGGGAAAAGCATTACAGTATTTCATTTAGAGTAAGAGTGTACATTAACAAACTTTGAAGATTAGTAAATCATCATATAAATTGTCATATCAGTGTTGTAATGGTGACATCTGTATGTACATGCTAAAAAGCTCTGACTGTGGTTGCCGACAAAAATTTCAGAATTGACTGAAGTTGCACAGCATAGACTGGTACTAACTAAATACCAACTTCAACAAGCAGAGAATAGTTTGTTTATTATGTTTGTCCATGAAAGTTGATGTTACACACAACATCAATAATCGCTGAAATGTTATGTGTAACTAAGTTTAAAAACATCTTTTTTACTGAAATGTTTGAGGCACTAACAAACAGTTGCCTATTTGTTAAAACTGGCAAGCAATCAACACCAATTGAAGTTTTTCAATTTGTAATGATATAGCACCTTCATAGCTAAATTGCAGGGTGTCTTCTCAGAGTGCATATATAGTACTTGCCCCATTCAAGTACTTAAGCAATAAGAATTAATATGCATTTTATATACTAATACCTTCTGGTGTTCTCCTTGGAGGAACGCGACTTGAAAAGAAAACAATGTGTTACTTACCTTAGAAGATTCATTGAAATTCATCTCAGCAGCAATTCTGGCTATGCATGTCTTGCTTTTTCAGCATTTATATGGCATGACCTTCATATAGATCATCAAGGCAGTCTCACATTTTCATTGCAATCACATATTTCTTAACTTTTATCTCTTCATTATAGGCTACATATGACGAATGATTTAGCAATTGACTCAGAAGTAAATTAAGTATTGCACAAAACAGCATTCTAAAGCCACACAAATAATAGTCACTCATAAATAAAGTACTGGTATATTTTTAGTGATTGGGCATTTATCATAGAGTCATAATTTACATTTTGCTAAATTGTGTGTGTCTGCTTCATGTGTGACCACATCTATACAATGAAAACTGTCAACAAATGGATTAGAAATAAAAAAATAAATAAAATACATAACTATTCAACATCGTGTACAGAGTCATGGACGGAATATTACCTAGAGAAAGAGAGAATATTCATGTGGAAAATTTTACAGTTTACTGTTGCATACTTTTGATAGTCTGAGGCAATGGAAAGAACGATACTTTGTCCCTGGTGAATGTGAATGATTAAATAGGTCAACAATTTATTTTATTTTGACACAGTAGCAAAACGCTTGAAAATATTACATGATGCTTAATACTTTTTCATGTGGAAATGCACGCGGGCCTTGGTTGAATGAAAAATGTCTGGAGAGGTTTGTATTGCTACCCATGCTTTTCTGCTTTTAACCTCAGACGTACCATTTACTTTCGTTTTATTATTACAAATAGTAGGCTTTAATGTGCTAGTTACGACATCACTCATTTCGTCCCACTCCACGTCCATGATCGTTTCATATCTCCAGTGAGAACGTGTTACATCTTTTTTCAATGATCGTAATCTTCATACGAGATAATCTACGCCGCTTGCTAGCCTCGTCGCCAACTGTCAAACGAGAAGTTCAACAGGCTGCCACAACACGCCATAGTTCTACGCGCGAGTGCAGCAAAACTGAAGCGTTCGTGTCCCCATAAGAACTTGAACATAAGCGCATCATTTGACTGGTCACGGAAGATGCGCGAAGCTGCCCTGCTGAGCCCAGTTTCAATTGCCACTGACGAATAAAAGAGAAAATACAAGAAGCAAAACCCATTCAAGTTGACAGATGTTTACGGTGTGGCAGCCATGGTTTGTACAGTTCAGCAAATCAAGGAAAATAATACCAGCGTATTAAGACACATCCTACTGTCATTGTGACGACGTAACAAGTGCTGATGTAAATCACGTCCTCCCTCAGTGCAAGCGCAACGTTCAAAACAGACTCAAATGTTTGGGACAGCTCTTGACTCTGCCGCTTTGCACTATCCAAATTCTTGGAGATTAATCAGCTGTGCGTATGATCACAGCCAGGATTGTTGCACAAGAAGACAGAAAAGTATATGAGGGTCTAAGGGCGATGAATTAAATTAAAGGACTGAATCACATAGTTTTAGTGCAAACAAGTGGTTAACTATCATTTTATGCCTAGTAGTAAACTGCATTTCTGTAATTTTCCAACCTGACGCCAAACTCAAGAATGTGTGCAGGGCCACGTTTATATAGGGAAGCGCTCCTGAACTGGACTTGGCGGCGCCACTCCTCCCACTGTTTCTGACTTCCAACGCTTTTGTTCAAACATTTTCATTGCCTACAAAATTAAGGCTCCGTATTAGAATGAATGTAATAAATAATGGAATTCCTTAAAAGAAACATACCGTAGACTCCACTTTAAAATTTATTTTTCTTCTCATAGAGTACAATCATTTTCGTGCTGTGAAAAGTAAAAACGTATCGCGGCAAGGAAAGGAACCATTTCGACTTAACGTGATGTCCGGTTTTGGATAGGAGCGGCGTAGAATAATGACGAAACAAATCAATCCTATGAGTTTTTTTTCAGAGCAAGAAAAAAATAAGTAAATGTATTTCGATGTGAAACCACGAATATAAAAATGAATTTCGAAATTTAGCATCACACCTTGAAACTTATCGTTTTCAACGCCATTTCTGTATCAACACCAACAAGAATGTCACTTCGACAACAAACGCTACCACAAATGTCGCCACACGGCACCGCCATCAACGTTACAATTCACCCTCGGCAATCAACGTCATTCATTCTAGAACGTCATTACCACCCATTATGCGATTCAAATTTACATTTTTATCCACAGAAAAACATTCGTCAAATCTATCTGTTTTGCCATTTTCCTTTCTTCATTTAATAACTCGTTTCTTATTTTATGCAACGTTTAACTTTTCACGCCGCTCATACAGTCGGATAGACCACACTTTTGAAAAAAATAATAGTCATCACGCGCAATGAGACACCTGACAACAAAAGAAATGTCGGCGTGTCGCGAATGGATACCAAACAAAACTACACAGCTGTTAACGTTTCCCCACCAAATGAACTCAACAATGAACCTAACGCTACCTACCTTAGTGATAGTGCTACTGGGTTGCCTTCCATGTTTTCAAATTACATGCAATTTTTTTCCGTGTATAATTGCGTCTAGCAATAATACAAACAGCGACCGAGCTCTCTCAGCGCCCTAGGCTCAGGCCTACCTGCTCAGTGCGTAAATCCGGTCCTGAATGTGTGCCTTAGAATGTAAGTATGCGGATAGTCAAATGTTACTTTTCTATATTAGTAAAGCCGTTTATTTTGTGATGTTAACGAATACTATGTTAGAAGCCAATAACATACAAATAAATCATATAAAATCTGTCCTACTGCTTCCATGGCCGAACGGGCTTAGAATAGGATTAATAAACTTGGTTTGTTCGTGGTATCAGTCCTCTAACTCTATAAAAAAAGTAAAGTTTTTTCTCAAATTTTGATTTTGTTAATGTCTAGAGGTGCGAGGGGCACCAGGAGGGTGAAAGCCCATGTTACACGAGCGACTTTCTGGTCACGATCGATTACTCGTACTGGGTGCGCGTCGCCTGTCCGCGTGTAAATTAGCCGACAACCAAGTCTTTAATGGGCCAGTGACGTCAATGATCAGCTACCTGTTCGAAGTTTAGAATTCCAAATTCCTGAGAGTACTGTACGTTGCACCACTACATGCACACTGCATGTAGTAATGGATTTTGCGCTTTTGTAGCTTCCTAATCTATATTTTATTGTTTGCTTTGCTACCGTGACACATTTCAAAGATTGCACGGTAACTTTATATTTTTTTCTTTTAGTGCTTTCTCAACAGAGAGACCAAATATCTGAAAGCAAATAGTGGTGTAGGTTTTACAATATTTGGTCAAAGAAAAAGACAATACAGTGCTTAAATAATAATGTAAACACACAAACTTTTCCAATGAAAATTTTTCAACAGTGAAAAAGTCAAATGTACTGAACAAGAAAAATAATTTTCGATGTTATTTGGATCTCAGAAAACAAGAAACAAAGGATAAAGTAAAAAGGCGCTACTTAACTGTCAGTGAATTATGATGGTTCAAATGGCTCTGAGCACTATGCGACTTAACTTCTGAGGTCATCAGTCGCCTAGAACTTAGAACTAATTAAACCTAACTAACCTAAGGACATCACACACATCCATGCCTGAGGCAGGGTTCGAACCTGCGACCGTAGTGGTTGCTCGGCTCCAGACTGTAGCGCCTAGAACCGCACGACCACTCAGGCCGGCAGTGAGTTATGATTGGTTCGTTGATTTACAGGAGGGGAGGAAACGGCAAGGTTATCGACCCCATCGGATTTGGGAAGAATGGGGAAGGAAGTCAGCTGACCCCTTTCAAAGGAACCATCCCGGCATTTGCCTGAAGCGATTTTGGGAAATCGCGGAAAACAGAAATCGGGATGATCGGACGTGGGTTTTCAACCGTCGTCCTACCAAGTCTAGTGTGATGACCACTGCGTCACCTCGCTCGTTAGTGAATTATGTTTGATGTGTTTGTTGTTGTTGTCGTGGTCTTCAGTCCAGAGACTGGTTTGATGCAGCTCTCCATGCTATTCTATCCTGTGCAAGCTTCTTCATCTTCCAGTACCTACTGCAGCCTACATCCTTCTGAATCTGCTTAGTGTATTCATCTCTTGGTCTCCCTCTACAATTTTTACCCCCACGCTGCCCTCCAATACTAAATTGCGACCCCTTGTTGCGTCAGAATATGTACTAACAAGCGATCCCTTCTCCTAGTCAAGTTGTGCCACATATTTCTCTTCTTCCCAATTCTATTCAATACCTCCTCATTAGTTATGTGATCTACCCATATAATCTTCAGCATTCTTCTGTAGCACCGCATTTCGAAAGCTTCTATTCTCTTCTTGTCTAAACTGTTTATCGACCACGTTTCTCTTCCATACATGGCTACACTCCATGCAAATACTTTCAGAAACGACTTCCTGACACGTAAATCTATACTTTCCCGACACGTAAATCTATACTCGATGTTAACAAATTTCTCTTCGTCAGAAACGCTTTCCTTGCCATTGCCAGTCTACATTTTATATCTTCTCTACTTCGACCATCATCAGTTATTTTGCTCCCCAAATAGCAAAACTAATTTGCTACTTTAAGCGTCTCATTTCCTAATCTAATTCCCTCGGCATCACCCGATTTAATACGATTACATTCCATTATCGTTGTTTTGCTTTTGTTAATGTCATCTTATATGCTCCTTTCCAGACACTGTCCATTCCGTTCAGCTGCTCTTCCAGGTTCTTTACTGTCTCTGACAGAATTACAATATCATCGGTGAACCTCAAAGTTTTTATTTCTTCTCCATGTGTTTGTATGTTTATTTTTTATGGAGCAAATAAATGTGGATATTCTGAAATGATCAAACAACACTTTTCCGACTTTTTCATTTCTCAGCAACGTGGAGAATTTCCCTTACTACCTTTGTTAAGAACCTTCACTACGAATTTTGCTGTTATTGTTAAAAACTTTACTGTCATGGTTAGTTCCTTAGTTGTGTTATTATGTTTCGACTTTCACCTTTTGGGTATGAAACTGTGCAGCCGAGAGCTCCCATAACACAAGCATATTTGGCGCCGGCATTTAAATAAATACCATTAATGATTGGCGAGACTCACTAAAGGCATAATGCAACAAGGTCGATGCAGTAGACTCACTTGTCACGAATAGTCGTTTGTAACGAGGAAGTCGCACTTGTAAAGCTCCTTTTATACGCGCGGCTTTCTTGTCTCAATCGACTAATAGTGACTAGTGAGTCTACTGGACCTACCATGGCGTATTATTCCTGTACTGAGTCTAAATTGTCATGGATGGTCGTTTTCATTAGAGCCAAAACTGCTTGTGTTGAGAGAGGTGTCTGCTTTGCAATTTGGCACCGCAACCGCGAAAATGAGGTTATGAGGGGCAATCCATTTAGCGACATAGCCAAAATATAGTACCGGTCCTAGAGTGTAGGAACAAGCAATGATAATAAAGGTTATTAAGGAACAACGCAAAATTCATAGAGAATGATCTCGATAAAGTCTGTATTATGGTAAATTCTCCACATTCTTGAGAACCGAAAGAATATAAAATGTACGTTCGAACGATCAAAACATGTAGGTCTGTTTGTTCAAGAAAATATACAGGGTGTCTCAAACCTTTTGGGTGAAATTGAAACAGGTGATAGTGGGTCCACAATCCACTATATAACTAATGACTAGAAATGCATGTTTATGTTTTAGGGATACACAGCGTACATTGCACAACAACAGCATAGCTTATAGTAATGGTTCAAAGTGACGACTGCGAGTCTCAGTGCATGCATGGTAACGGCGCACTAAGTTCTGCCGCACTCACTCAAAGATCCCTGGAGTCTGTTGTACCAGGACAGAGACAGCTTGGATCCTAGCTAGCAGGTCTTCATCCGTTTCTAAGGAGTTTCGTACATCAGCGTCTAGACGTAACCCCAGAGGAAAAATGTGCAGAGGCATGAGATCCGGCAATCGCGCTGGTCATGGGACAGGACCTCCTTTTCCAATCCAACGATGAGGGGACGTGTCGTTCAGGCGCTCGCAGACATTAGCATCGAAGCGGGCAGGACATTGTTGTGTTGAAACCACGTCCCTTTGTCGTGTTGAAACCACGTTTCTAAGAACTTTGGCACCACTTCTCGCAGGAGCACTGAAGCTGGCGATCATCACTTTGAACAATTACTATGACCTACATGGTTGTTATGCGGCCCACGCTTTGTGTGTCCATAATAAAATAGCCGGCCTCTGTGGCCGAGCTGTTCTAGGCGCTTCAGTCCGGAACCGCGCTGCTGCTTCGGTCGCAGGTTCGAATCCTGCCTCGGACATGGATGTGTGAGATGTCCTTAGATTAGTTAGGTTTAAGTAGTTCTAAGTCTAAGGGACTGATGACCTCAGATGTTAAGTCCCATAGTGCTTAGAGCCATTTGAACCATAATACAATAAACATGCATTTCCGACCATTGGTTCCCTACTTCAAGATAATCGGTTGTGGAGCCACAACCAACTGTTTCAACTTGACCCAAAAAGTTTGAGACACCCTGTATACTTACAATCTCATCAAACAATATATATTTAGAAGACAGAATTTTATTTTCTTTCTAGATGCCCTATTAACATTGAAAATTATTTTTCTTGTTAAACACTTCTGATTGTTTCACTGTTGAAGCAATTTTTTTTTCAAAAGACGTTTATCTACACTCCTGGAAATGGAAAAAAGAACACATTGACACCGGTGTGTCAGACCCACCATACTTGCTCCGGACACTGCGAGAGGGCTGTACAAGCAATGATCACACGCACGGCACAGCGGACACACCAGGAACCGCGGTGTTGGCCGTCGAATGGCGCTAGCTGCGCAGCATTTGTGCACCGCCGCCGTCAGTGTCAGCTAGTTTGCCGTGGCATACGGAGCTCCATCGCAGTCTTTAACACTGGTAGCATGCCGCGACAGTGTGGACGTGAACCGTATGTGCAGTTGACGGACTTTGAGCGAGGGCGTATAGTGGGCATGAGGTTGGCCGGGTGGACGTACCGCCGAATTGTTTAACACGTGGGGCGTGAGGTCTCCACAGTACATCGATATTGTCGCCAGTGGTCGGCGGAATGTGCACGTGCCCGTCGACCTGGGACCGGACCGCAGCGACGCACGGATGCACGCCAAGACCGTAGGTTCCTACGCAGTGCCATAGGGGACCGCACCGCCACTTCCCAGCAAATTAGGGACACTGTTGCTCCTGGGGTATCGGCGAGGACCATTCGCAACCGTCTCCATGAAGCTGGGCTACGGTCCCGCACACCGTTAGGCCGTCTTCCGCTCACGCCCCAACATCGTGCAGCCCGCCTCCAGTGGTGTCGCGACAGGCGTGAATGGAGGGGCGAATGGAGACGTGTCGTCTTCAGCGATGAGAGTCGCTTCTGCCTTGGTGCCAATGATGGTCGTATGCGTGTTTGGCGCCGTGCAGGTTAGCGCCACAATCAGGACTGCATACGACCGAGGCACACAGGGTCAACACCCGGCATGATGGTGTGGGGAGCGATCTCCTACACTTGCCGTACACCTCTGGCGATCGTCGAGGGGACACTGAATAGTGCACAGTACATCTAAACCGTCATCGAACCCATCGTTCTACCATTCCTAGACCGGCAACGGAACTTGCTGTTCCAACAGGACAATGCACGTCCGCATGTATCCCGTGCCACCCAACGTGCTCTAGAAGGTGTAAGTCAACTACCCTGGCCAGCAAGATCTCCGGATCTGGCCCCCATTGAGCATGTTTGGGACTGGATGAAGCGTCGTCTCACGCGGTCTGCACGTCCAGCACGAACGCTGGTCCAACTGAGGCGCCAGATGGAAATGGCATGGCAAGCCGTTCCACAGGATTACATCCAGCATCTCTACGATCGTCTCCATGGGAGAATAGCAGCCTGCATTGCTGCGAAAGGTGGATATACACTGTACTAGTGCCGACATTGTGCATGCTCTGTTGCCTGTGTCTATGTGCCTGTGGTTCTGTCAGAGTGATCATATGATGTATCTGACCCCAGGAATGTGTCAATAAAGTTTCCCCTTCCTGGGACAATGAATTCACGGTGTTCTTATTTCAATTTCCAGGAGTGTATTTATGTTCTTATTCGGAATTAGTGAAGTTCGGTGGCAGGAGGAACAAGACTTCTGGTCAGGTGAATACAGGGTTATAAATACAAAATCAAATAGGGGTAATGCAGGAGTAGGTTTAACAATGAATAAAAAATAGGAGTGCGGGTAAGCTACTACAAACAGCATAGTGAACGCATTATTGTGGCAAAGATAGATACGAAGCCCACACCTACTACAGTAGTACAAGTTTATATGCCAACTAGCTCTGCAGATGACGAAGAAATTGACGAAATGTATTATCAAATAAAAGAAATTATTCAGATAGTGAAGGGAGACGAAAATTTGATACTCATGGGTGACTGGAATTCGACAGTGGAAAAAGGGAGACAAGGAAACATAGTAGCTGAATATGGATTGGGGGTAAGAAATTAAAGAGGAAGCCGTCTGTTAGAATTTTGCACAGAGCATAACTTAATTATAGCTAACACTTGGTTCAAGAATCATAAAAGAAGGTTGTATACATGGAAGAATCATGGAGATACTAAAAGGTATCACATAGATTATATAATGGTAAGACAGAGAATTAGTAACCAGGTTTTAAATTGTAGGACATTTCCAGGGGCAGATGTTGACTCTGACCACAATCTATCGGTTATGAACTGTAGATTAAAACTGAAGAAACTGCAAAAAGGTTGGAATTTAAGGAGATGGGACCTGGATAAACTGACTAAACCAGAGGTTGTACAGAGTTTCAGGGAGAGCATAAGGGAACAATTCACACGAATGGGGGAAAGAAAGACAGTAGAATAAGAATGGGTAGCTCTGAGGGATGAAGTAGTGAAGGTAGCAGAGGATCAAGTAGGTAAAAAGACGAGGGCTAGTAGAAATCCTTGGGTAACAGAAGAAATATTGAATTTAATTCATGAAAGGAGAAAATATAAAAATGCAGTAAATGAAGCAGGCAAAAAGGAATACAAACGTCTCAAAAATGGAGATCAACAGGGAGTGCAAAATGGTTAAGCAGGCATGGCTAGAGGACAAATGTAAGGATGTAGGGGCTTATCTCACTTGGGGTAAGATAGATACAGCCTACAGGAAAATTAAAGAGACCTTTGGAGAAAAGGGAGCCACTTGTATGAATATCACGAATTAATTTATTAGGGCATCATCAGTGGCCTGAAATACAAACACATTTTTATTTGTATGCATCACTTTCAACTAACATATTCTGCTGTCACAGATGTAAGTTACAGACAGTTCTCACCTAGGCACGTTTTGCTCAATATATCAATAAACACATTAATAAAATAATGTAGAACTAAAGGTGTGCAGATGAGAGCGGTTTGTACCTAATATGTGCAATGGTAGAATATGTAAGTTGAGAGTTATGCTCACAAATGAAAACGTGTATGTACTTCAGGTAATGGATAATGCCCTAAAAATGAGGCAAACAGTACGGTGCAGCGAGTAAGCGTGCAGCGTTTTCAGACGTGCTGATGATGAATGTGTGTTCAAAATGGCTCAAAGAATACATATTGGCGACGTTATGAGGGGTAGAATACTAGGGCGACTGGAGGCTGGTCAAACACAGCAGGTGTACCACAATGTGTGATCTCCAGATTATGGCAACGGTTCCAGCAGACAGGAAACCTGTCCGGGCGCTACAGTAAGGGACTTCCACAGTGCACAACACCACAAGAAGACCGATATATCACCATCAGTGCCCACAGACGGCCACGGAGTACTGCAGGTACCCTTGCTAGGGACCTTACCGCAGCCATTGGAAGAGTTGTCTCCAGACACACAGTCTACAGACGACTGAACAGACATGGTTTATTCGCCCGGTGACCTGCAAGGTGCATTCTACTGACCCCTGGTCACAGGAGAGCCTGTAAAGCCTGGTTGCAAGCACACAGTACATGGTCATTTGAACAGTGGTCCCAGGTTCACGGAAAGTCCAGGTATAGTCTGAACAGTGATTCTCCCAAGGTTTTCATCTGGCGTGAACCAGGAACCAGTTACGAACCCCTTAATGTCCTTGAAGGGACCTGTATGGAGGTCGTGGTTTGATGTGTGGGGTGGGATTATGATTGGTGCACGTACACCCCTGCATGTCTTTGTCAGAGGAACTGTAACAGGTCAGGTGTATTGGGACGTCATTTTCCCTTTTCAGGTGTGCAGTGGGTCCCACCTTCCTCCCGATGGATGAAAACGCACGATCCCACTGAGCTGCCATCGTGGAGGAGTACCTTGAAACAGAAGATATCAGGCGAATGGCGTGGCCTGCCTGTTCTACAGACCTAAACCCCATCGAGCACGTCTGGGATGCTCTCGGTCGACGTATCGCTGCACGTCTTCAAACCCATAGGACACTTCAGGAGCTCCGACGGTCACTGGTGTAGGAATGGGAGACTATACCCCAGCAGCTGCTCGACCACCTGATCCAGAGTATGCCAACCCGTTGTGCGGCCTGTGTACGTATGCATGGTGATCATATCCCATATTGATGTCGGGGACGGTTTCGGGACGCTTTTCTCAACTTATCACCAATACCGTGGACTTACAGATCCGTGTCGTGTGTGTTCCCTATGTGCCTATGCTATTAGCGCCAGTTTTGTGTAGTGCCATGTTCTGTAGCACCACATTCTGCATTATCATTAATGAATGAGCATGAGTGTAGTTGTAAAAGACGATGCTAACTTAAAGATCATTGAGGTATTTTTTTTTTAATGTGATGTTGTACACTATCATCACCACACCAAGCGGTCTCTGCCTAGAGATTGGCTGCAACACATGTGAGTGCCCCGCCAATCTACAGCCGGCTCGCAGACACGCCCTTCGCTGCCCGCGTGAGTAGCGCCACCACCGACCCGGCTTCAGAAAGATGCACGGGCGTCACCCAACCTAATCGCGGAGTTTATGTGGACCCTTCGCAGCCTTAATAGTTAGCCTTCTGTTATTGTGTTCGTTTATGACGAACCACTTGGACTTGCATAACTTGAGTTGAGTAAAACAACGTTATATACATATTTGTATACCTCTAATTAGTTTGCTCTCTGTCTCGGCACCTACCCACAGACCCAACTACAACAAACATTAAAAAGACATAACATCGATTAGTAATACAAGACTGAGTATGGTGCAAATTACGAAGGGCTTTCAATAAGTAATGCAACACTTTCGCCATAAAAATGCAAACAAACTTCTCCTTCTCTATGACAACGCAAGGCCTCACACAAGTCTGATCACCTCACAAAACTTCATTGGACTTTTCTTCCCCATCCAACTCACAGCACGGTTGTCGCACCTTCCAACTTTCGTATGTTTGGCCCAATGAAAGACGCATTCCACGGGAATCAGTGCGTGGACGATGGGGAGGTTATTGATGCAACAGGACATTGGGTCCGATGTCGACCAGTATAGCGGTACCACACAGTCATACAGGCATATAGTAAGGTGGTACAAGATAGTTGCATTTGATGGAGATTTGTTGAAAAACAGGGATCTGTAGCCAAAAGAGTGAGGAATAATATGGTGCATTGGAACCCTGTATAAAACCAACCTGCCTTCAGAGCAAAAGTGTTGCATTTCCTAAGGAACACCTCTCGTAGTTGACTTCTGTTGTTAGCAGAGGACGTGACGGTCCCTTATTTCTGCATATACGCAGTTTTCGGCATATTACTTTACAACTCTACACTCTGCACAGCGAAAAAACGATCATTGAAGTCACTGACCCATTCGCGACGTAGCTGCCGGCTTATTTATACGGTAGTAAGGTTCTAGGGATCGGAGCGTGCAATGTCAGACCCCTTAGTCGGACAGGTAGGTTAGAAAATTTAAAAAGGGAAATGGATAGGTTTAAATTAGATATAGTGGGAATCAGTGACGTTCGGTGGCAGAATGAACAGGACTTCTGGTCAGGTGAATACAGGGTCATAAATATAAAATCAAATAGGGGTAATGGAGAACTAAGTTTAATAATGAATAACAAAATAGAAACATTGGTAAGCTACTATGAACAGCATAGTGAACGCATTATTCTAACCAAAGTAGACACGAAGTCCACACCCCACCACAATCGTACAAGTTTATACGCTAGGTATCTCCGCAGATGAGGAGGCGACTAAAGAACTATATGAAGGCAAACTATTCAGATAGTTAAGGGAGACGAAAGTTTAGCAGTCAAGAGGAACTGGAATCCGCTAGTAGGAAAAGGAAGAGAAGGAATGATAGTAGGTGAATATGGACTAGGGGGAAGGAATGAAAGAGGAAGCCACCTGGTAGAATTCTGCACAGAGGATAATTTAATCATAGCTAACACTTGGTTTAAGAACTATGAAAGAATGCCGTATACGTGGCACAGACATGTAGACACCGAAAGGTTTCACATTGATCATACACACATCAAAAAAGATTTGCATCACTCCAGTTCCCAGAACTACTGAAGATAGATGTTGACTGTGGATATCGTATCACAGAAAACCCGCCCAAAGATGTAAACAACCATTCATGAGTAGCGCCTATTAGACGGAGGGGGTCCGACACCCAATCAGTTCCAGTCATTCCACCAGGGAGGAGGTACACGGCTCGTGTTGTCTGTAGTTCAACCATGTCTAGCCGGTGACTACCGCGGTTCGATTGCGTACGCGTTGTTACTTTGTGCCAGGGAGGGCTCTGATCAAATGAAGTGTCCACGCGTCTTGGAGTGAACCAAAGGGATGTTGTTCGGACATGCAGGAGATATAGAGAGACAGGAACTGTCGATGGTATGCCTCGCTCAGGCCGCCCAAGAGCAGCCAGCACGGTAGCTCAGAGTGTTCGGCCAGAAGGCCGATTTCCCTCTGTAATTAAAAAAAACCTAGTAAAGGAATCAACGATCAGATTGACCGGATGTGATGTGACGTCCACCCAGGACAAACAAAACCAACAATACCGTACAAAATGAAAAAAAGGACTACTACTGCAGTGGATGACCGCTGCCTATGGGTTATGGCTCGGAGGAACCTTGACAGCAACGCCACCCTGTTGAATAATGGTTTTCGTGCAGCCACAGGACGTCGTGTTACAACTCACACTGTGTGCAATAAGCTGCATGATGCGCAACCTCACTGCCGACGTCCATGGCGAGATACACCTTTGCAACTACGACACCGTGCAGCGCGGTACAGATGGGCTCAACAACATGCCGAATGGACCTCTCACGTTCTCTTCACCGATAAGTGTCGCATATGCCTTCAACCAGACAATCGTCCGAGACGTGTTTAGAGGCAACCCGGTCAGGCTGAACGCCTTACAGACGCTGTCCAGCGAGTGCAGCAAGGTAAAGGTTCCCTGGTGTTTTAGGGTGGCATTATGTGGGGCCGACGTACGACGCTGGTGGCCAGTGAAGGCGCCGTAACGGCTGTACGATACGTGAATGCCATCCTCCGACCGATAGTGTAACCATATCGGCAGTATATTGGCGAGGCATTGGTCTTCATTGACGACAATTTGCGCCCCCATCGTGCACATCTTGTGAATGACTTCCTTCAGGATAACGACATCGCTCGACTAGAGAGGCCATCATGTTCTCCAGGCATAACCCCTATCGAACATGCCTGGGATAGATTGAAAAATGTTTTTATGGACGATGTGACCCACTTACCACTCCGAGGGATCTACGCCGAATCGCCGCTGAGGAGTGCGACAGTCTGGGCCAGCAGTGCCTTGATGAACTTGTGGATAATATACCACGACGAATACAGGCATGCATCAATGCAAGAGGACATGCTACTGGGTATTAGAGGAACCGATGTGTGCAGCAGTCTAGACCACCACCTCTGAAGGTCACGCTGTATGGTGGTACAACATGCAATGTGTGGTTTTCATGAGCAATAAAAAGGGTAGAAATGATGTTTATATTGATCTCTATACCAATTTTCTGCAGAACTCACAGAACCGAGGTGATACAAAACTTTTTTTGATGTGTGTATAATGGTTAGACAGAGATTTAGAAACCAGATTGTAAATTGTAAGACATTTCCAGGGGAAGATGTGGACTCTGATTATAATTTATTGCCTATGAACGTAGATTAAAACTGAAGAAGCTGCAAAAAATTAGGAATTTAAGGAAATGGGACCTGCATAAACTAAAAGAACCAGAGGTTGCACAGAGCTTCAGAGGGAGCATTAGGGACCGATTGACAAGAACAGGGGAAATGAATATAGTAGAAGAAGAATGGTAGGCTTGAGAGATGAAATAGTGAAGGCAGCAGAGGATCAAGTAGGTCGGAGATCTAGTAGAAATCCTGAGTTATTGAATTAATTACTGAAAGTAGAAAATATACACTACTGGAAATGGAAAAAAGAACACATTGACACCGGTGTGTCAGACCCACCATACTTGCTCCGGAGACTGCGAGAGGGCCGTACAAGCAATGATCACACGCACGGCACAGCGGACACACCAGGAACCGCGGTGTTGGCCGTCGAATGGCGCTAGCTGCGCAGCATTTGTGCACCGCCGCCGTCAGTGTCAGCCAGTTTGCCATGGCATACGGAGCTCCATCGCAGTCTTTAACACTGGTAGCATGCCGCGACAGTGTGGACGTGAACCGTATGTGCAGTTGACGGACTTTGAGCGACGGCGTATAGTGGGCATGCGGGAGGCCGGGTGGACGTACCGCCGAATTGTTCAACACGTGGGGCGTGAGGTCTCCACAGTACATCGATGTTGTCGCCAGTGGTCGGCGGAAGGTGCACGTGCCCGTCGACCTGGGACCGGACCGCAGCGAAGCACGGATGCACGCCAAGACCGTAGGATCCTACGCAGTGCCGTAGGGGACCGCACCGCCACTTCCCAGCAAATTAGGGACACTGTTACTCCTGGGGTATCGGCGAGGACCATTCGCAACCGTCTCCATGAAGCTGGGCTACGGTCCCGCACACCGTTAGGCCGTCTTCCGCTCACGCCCCAACCTTGTGCAACCCGCCTCCAGTGGTGTCGCGACAGGCGTGAATGGAGGGGCGAATGGAGACGTGTCGTCTTCAGCGATGAGAGTCGCTTCTGCCTTGGTGCCAATGATGGTCGTATGCGTGTTTGGCGCCGTGCAGGTGAGCGCCACAATCAGGACTGCATACGACCGAGGCACACAGGGTCAACACCCGGCATCATGGTGTGGGGAGCGATTTCCTACACTGGCCGTACACCTCTGGTGATCGTCGAGGGGACACTGAATAGTGCACGGTACATCCAAACCGTCATCGAACCCATCGTTCTACCATTCCTAGACCGGCAACGGAACTTGCTGTTCCAACAGCACAATGCATGTCCGCATGTATCCCGTGCCACCCAACGTGCTCTAGAAGGTGTAAGTCAACTACCCTGGCCAGCAATATCTCCGGATCTGTTCCCCATTGAGCATGTTTGGGACTGGATGAAGCGTCGTCTCACGCGGTCTGCACGACCAGCACGAACGCTGGTCCAACTGAGGCGCCAGGTGGAAATGGCATGGCAAGCCGTTCCACAGGACTACATCCAGCATCTCTACGATCGTTTCCATGGGAGAATAGCAGCCTGCATTGCTGCGAAAGGTGCATATACACTGTACTAGTGCCGACATTGTGCATGCTCTGTTGCCTGTGTCTATGTGCCTGTGGTTCTGTCAGTGTGATCATGTGATATATCTGACCCCAGGAATGTGTCAATAAAGTTTCCCCTTCCTGGGACAATGAATTCACGGTGTTCTTATTTCAATTTCCAGGAGTGTAAATATGCAGTAAATGAAGCAGGCAAAAGGAAATTCGAACGTCTAAAAAATGAGTTGACAGGAAGTGCAAAATGGGTAAGCAGGAATGTCTAGAGGACAAATGTAAGGATTTAGAAGCATATATCAGTACGGGAAAGATAGATGCCGTCTGCAGGAAAATTAAAGAGACCTTTGAGAAAAAGAGAACCACCTGTATGAATATCACGAACTCAAATGGAAAACCAATCCTAGGCAAAGAAGGGAAGGCAGAAAGGTGGAAGAAGTATATAGGGGCTCTATAAAGGGAGATGTACTTGAGGGCAATGTTATGGAAATGGAAGGGGACGTAGATGAAGATGAAATGGGAGATATGATACTGTAAGAAGAGTTTGACAGAACTCTGAAAGACCGAAATCGAAACAAGGCCCTGTGAGTAGACAATATTCCGTTAGAACTACTGATAGACTTAGGAGAGCCAGACATCCCTAAACTCCTCCATCTGGTGAGCAAGGTGTATGAGACAGGCGAAATAGCTTCAGACTTCTAGAAGAATATAATAATTCAATTTCCAAAGAAAGCAAGTGCTAACAGGTGTGAAAATTACCGAAAAATCAGTTTGACAATCCACAGTTGCAAAATACTGTCATGAATTCTTTACAGGAGAATGGGAAAGCTGGTAGATGATGATGTTTGGTTTGAGGGGCGCTCAACCGCGCGCTCATCAACGCCGGTACACATTCCACTTTTTACATAATCCAATCTAGCCACAGTCACGAATGGTGATGAAAAATCGAGGACAACACAAACCCAGCCGAGATTCGAACCTGGGACCCCGTGATCCACAGGCAGCAACTCTAGCGCCTAGACCAAGAGCTGGGGACACAACTGGTAGAAGCCGACCTCGGGGAAGATTAGTTTGGATTCCGGAGAAATCTAGGAACACGCAAGGCAATACTGACCTTACGACTTCTCATAGAAACCTATATTTATAGCATTTGTAGACTCGGAAAAAGCTTTTGAAAATGATCACAAAACGAAAGAGAACGTAGTATCCTGTGACTATAATATCAACACATCACTGTTGGAATCAGCCACCTCATACAAATACCTGGGGGTAACATTTCGTAGGGATATGAAATGGAATGATCACATAGGTTCAGTCGTGGGCAAAGCAGGTGGTAGACTTTGGCTTATTTGTAGAATACTGGAGAAGTGCAATCAATCTATAAAAGAGATTGCTTACAAACCACTGGTGTGACCCATCCTAGAATATTGCTCATGTGTGTGGGACCCATACCAGATAGGACTGACAGGGAATATTGAACTATACAGAAAAGGGCAGCACGAATACTCACAGGTTTGTTTAATGCGTTGGAGAGTGTCACAGAGATACTGAGGGAACTGAAACGGTAGGCTCTTAAAGAGAAAGTCTATTAAAAAAGTTTCAAGAACAGGTTTTAAAATGATTACTGTGGGGATATACTACAACCCCCTACGTATCACTCACACAGGGATCGTGATGATAAGATTAGAATAATTACTGCACGCACCCAGGCATTCAAAGAATTATTCTTCCCGCGCTCCGTACGTGAATGGGACAGGAAGAAACCCTAATAACTGGTACAATGGGACTACCCTCTGCCATGCACCTCACGGTGTTTTGCAGAGCATTGATCTAGATGTAGATGTAGGGCTGGAATACTCTCTTTGAAATGATGAAGATAGCAGCGGTAAAATACAGGGAGCGAAAGGCTATTTATAATTTTTACAGAAACTAGATGGCAGTTATAAGAGTTGAGGGGCTTGAAAGGGAAGCAGTGGTCGCGAAGGGAGTAAGATGGGGTTGTAGTCTATCCCCGATGTTATTTAATCTGTACATTGAGCAAGCAGTAAAGGAAACCAAACAAAAAATTTTTTGGAGTAGTAATTAAACTCCATGGAAAGAAATAAAGTATTAGAGGTTTGCTGATGACATTGTAATTCTGTCAGACACAGCAATGCACTTTGAAGAGAAGCTGAAGGGAATGTAAAATGTCTTGAAGAAAGAATAGAAGATGAACATCAACAAAAGCAAAACGAGGATAATGGAATGTAGTGGAATTAAATCGAAGATGCTGATGAAATTAGAGTAGTAAATGAGATACTTAAGGTAGCAAATGAGTTTTGCTATTTGTTAACATCCAGTACAGAATTAAATGTCAGGAAGTCGTTTCTGAAAGTATTTGTATGGAGTGTAGCCATGTATGGAAGTGAAACGTGGACGATAAATAGCTTTGACAAGAAGGGAATATAAGCTTTCGAAATGTGGTTCTACAGAAGAATGCTGAAGATTAGATGGGTAGATCACATAACTAATGGGGAGGTATTGAATAGGATTAGGGAGAAGAGGAGCTTGTGGCACAACTCGACTAGAAGAAGGAATCGGTTGGTAGGATATGTTCTGAGACATCGACGGATCACCAATTTAGTATTGGAGGGCAGCGTTGAGGGTAAAAATCGTTGAGGGAGATCAACAGAATGCAGAAGGATGTAGGTTCCAGTAGTTACTCGAAGATGAAGAGGCTTGCACAGGATAGAGCAGCACGGAGAGCTGCGTCAAACCAGTCTTTGGACTGAAGACCACAGCAACAAGGTAAGGGACCCTAATATCGTCCCAGCTCCTAATTTCGTTCCCCTACGAATTTCCGATTTCCAGTGTTGGTAACAAATATTTAGCTGCGCGCTCGTGCATGACATCAGTTCATTATTTTGTTGAGAGATTATGTTGTGCACAGCGTGATTAGCCTCTGGGAAAGAACGAATTCGCCTTCGTACGTTCAGATGAGTTAGTGCAGCAGTCAAATGAACAGCCTGCTATTCCTAGTGTAAGCACTGGTTTGTGTTCAAATACTGGGCTTTATTTCAGTCGTATGTTGTAGTTTGTGATGAGTGTTCATTACAGTCGAAGGTGTGGCCTATGTAGATGTAGGGGGCGTTATAATAAATCTGAGGATGTTTGTAATTTCGTCCCCTTGCAATTCCAATTTTCGTCCCGGTGACGAAATTTGAAACTGTTATTAAAAATTGATTTTATTTTCGATTTGTAAAGATAATTTTATATTTTTCATATTGGAAAATGCAGTCGGTGAGAAGCAGATTCGTTCCATGAAATTTGTTATCACGAAACATGCTCTTCATCTACACATACAGACAAATTCATAACAAACAGATGTTTATAAGGCTGAAAATAACATTAAAATATTTTTCATTCATTGCCTTCATGTGGTTTTATAATAGTGAAAGTGTTTGGCAAGGGAGTAATTTTGACAATTTTTATGAGAGACGAAATTACGAACTTTTTTTTTTGTACTTCTGCAGTGCTAACGTTTGTGTCAAATACTGGTTTTGGTATGTTATAACAGTTTAAGTGTAACTTGCTTACAGACAGAGACTGAATTGATGAATACATACAGGGTGTCTCAGAAGTGATGGCAATATTCATGTATATGAAAGGAATGATCATTCGAAATAAAAAAAAGGGTCAAGTAAACATGGGCTCTAAAACGTATACTTTAAGCGCTATGAGGAATTGCTGATCTTCGATATTGTGAAACAAATCTCTTTTACTGCAAGCTCTTTGCTTTCCATATTTTGGGAGGTGGTAGTACGGACCAAAACAAGAAAATAATGGCCGCGCGGGATTAGCCGAGCGGTCTTAGCCGGCACGGTAGCTCAGCGTGTTCGGTCAGAGGGCTCATTGGCCTCTGTAGTAAAAAAACTGAGTAAAGGAATCAGCGATCCACTTGAAGGGATGTCTTGTGACGTCCGCCTAGACCAAATGCAACGAACTATATCGAAAAAAAAAGCGGTCTAAGGCGCTGCAGTCATGGACTGTGCGGCTGGTCCCGACCGGGGTTCGAATCCTCCCTCAGGCATGGGTGTGTGGTTGTCCTTAGGATAATTTAGGTTAAGTAGTGTGTAAGCTTAGGGACTGATGACCTTACAAGTGAAGTCCCATAAGATTTCACACACATTTTTTTCCAAGAAAATAATGTCCAGTAAACATGTGCTCCAAAACGCATACCTTTTTTTTAAGAGTTAGGAGCACTTTTTCTTATTCGCTACTTTGAAACAAAACTCTTTTGATGAACAAGAGCATATAACTTCTAAGGTATGCATGTTAGAGCACTTAATTGGTTCAAATGGCTCTGAGCACTATGGGACTTAACTTCTGAGGACATCAGTCCCCTAGACTTAGAACTACTTAAACCTAACTAACCTAAGGACAGCACATACATCCATGCCCGAGGCAGGATTCGAACCTGCGACCATAGCGGTCGCGCGGTTCCGGACTGTAGCGCCTGGAACTGCTCGGCCACCCCGGCCGGCCAGAGCACTTAAGTACTGGACATTATTTCTTATTTTGGTCCATATTACCACGTCCCTAAATATGGAAAGCAAAGAGCCTGCAGTGGAAGAGATTTGTTTCACAGTATCGAAGATCAAAAATTGTTCATAGCTGTTAAATACAGGATGATTCAAAAAGAATACCACAACTTTAAAAATGTGTTTTCAATGAAAGAAACATAATATAACCTTCTGTTATACATCATTACAAAGAGTATTTAAAAAGGTTTTTTTTTTTTTTCACTCAAAAACATGTTCAGAGATGTTCAATATGGCACCCTCCAGACACTCGAGCAATATCAACCCGATACTCCAACTCGTTCCACACTCTCTGTAGCATATCAGGTGTAACAGTTTGGATAGCTGCTGTTATTTCTCGTTTCAAATCATCAATGGTGGCTGGGAGAGGTGGCCAAAACACCATACCCTTAACATACCCCCATAAGAAAAAATCGCAGGGGGTAAGATCAGGGCTTCTTGGAGGCCAGTGATGATGTGCTCTGTCACGGGCTGCAGACAGTGCTTGAACCAGTTTCAGACGATAAGGTTTCATAACTAACCTTTTTCGTAGGACTCTCCATACAGTTGATTGTGGAATTTGCAGCTCTCTGCTAGCTCTGCGAGTTGATTTTCCTGGGCTGCGAACAAATGCTTGCTGGATGCGTGCTACATTTTCATCACTCGTTCTCGGCCGTCCAGAACTTTTCCCTTTGCACAAACACCCATTCTCTGTAAACTGTTTATACCAACGTTTAATACACCACCTATCAGGAGGTTTAACACCATACATCGTTCGAAATGCACGCTGAACAACTGTCGTCGATTCACTTCTGCCGTACTCAATAACACAAAAAGCTTCCTGTTGAGCGGTCACCATCTTAGCATCAACTGACGCTGACGCCTAGTCAACAGCGCCTCAAGCGAACAAATGTACAACTAAATGAAACTTTATAGCTCCCTTAATTCGCCGACAGATAGTGCTTAGCTCTGCCATTTGTCGTTGCAGAGTTTTAAATTCCTAAAGTTGTATTCTTTTTGAATCACCCTGTATATGCATTTTAGGGTCCATCTTTACTTGACTTTTTTGTTTCGGATTATCATACCTTTCATACCCCTGAATAATGACCATCACTTCTGAAACACCCTGTGTAGCAATTTTTGGCCTTTTCTATAACCGCCGGCCGGAGTGACCGAGCGGTTCTAGGCGCTTGAGTCTGGGCGGCGCGACCGCTACGGTCGCAGATTCGAATCCTGCCTCGGGCATGGATGTGTGTGATGTCCTTAGGTTTAAGTAGTTCTAAGTTCTAGGGGACTGATGACCTCAGATGTTAAGTCCCATAGTACTCAGAGCCATTTGAACCATTTTTTTCTATAACCTTTCAGGACTGACACAGTCCCTAACTTACTAAGATGAGGTCATTTGGGCCCCTTCATTACATGACTCGCGCCCGTAACGAGTAGTCGGTTGAAACCGTCGCCACACGGATGGTGCTTTCGAACGTCAGTGTTGATCGTGCCACGTTCAACGTGCTGCCGGACGCGACTTCTGCGTACGGTATTCGTGTCTCAATGTGGTTTATGCGATCGGAACGCGCTCCAGCGGCATTTGTCGCCCGTATCTGGCTCGCACTTCGCGCTGTTTACGAAATGGGCGGGCGTTAAGATACCTTGTTAGCTCTATTACGTCCGCCCCCGGTAGCTCAGTGGTCAGCGCGACAGAATGTCAATCTTAAAGGTCTGGGTTCGATTACCGACTAGGTCGGAGATTTTCTCCGCTCAGGGACTGGGTGTTGTGTTGTCCTAATCATCATCATTTCATCCCCTTTGACGCGCAAGTCGATGCAGTGGCGTCAGATCCAAAGACTTGCACCCGGAGAACGGTCTACCCGACGGGAGGCCCTTGTCACACGACGTTTACATTTACAGCTCTATTACAACGCACATTCGCTCCCTTGTCCATATGCTAGTCACGTTGTTCTGTCTGTAGTATACATAAATAAAAACTTCAATAGCCATGGACATGTTATAAGTTCCATATCCAGCCAGTAAGGACATCTGCGCATAAAAGTTCCATTACAAATAGTGCAATACAAATTTACAATATTTCTCCACGTAAGATAAAAGTTACGTCACCATTCTCACTTTTTAGTAAATTCCTACGACCAATCTTATTTGATCATTGTTTTTATTCAACAGCAGAATCTACAACAATGGAAATACAAAACATAAAGCAAGAAAGTGCAAGATTTCTTACTGCAAAAAGTGCAACTTGCCTTGTACGTTAATCCAGTAGAACAAACTTACTCCTCGGAAAGAGCGCCCTTATATTTACATAACTTCGAATATTATAGAATATACTTTTCTTAAACTAATAAGAAAGTATCGGAACTTAATAGAAAACTGAAAGGACGGTAAAAATTTTTTTGGGTCCAGTGAGACAATACACACCTGATATCTCACAATTACGCCACTCTACTCATTGCACTCTACCGTCCATAAATATTCTACGACCACACCTTTCATCTTACAATCTCCTGAAACACTTAATCGTCCATATGTTATTAACTGAAATTTAATTATAACAAATTGTTGCAAGAACAATGCGTTTCTGACGAATCCTTGCGTGCTCTTGTATTGAAACGGCATACTTTCACAATACGCAAGCTACAATAATTCTTTAACCACCAATATGTCGTTTTTAACAACAATTCATACGGGGTGTTCAAAAAGTCTCTCCGCAGTACCGTATGACTGTTAGCCGCGCTTGCCGTTTGCCGCAGTGAATATACGGAAATGAAACTCAGTGAAATACAAGTTATTAATTTACTGAATATTCATTTTTACTTACATATTTTCACATTAAATGTTGAAAGTGTCCCCCCTGTTGTTGATACACAATTCAATTCGTTTAATCATGTTTCCTAACACAAGCCGTAACATTTCTTCTGTAACAGAAGCAGTAAAAGTGGATATTACAGTTTTCAATTCATCGATGGATTTTGGACGGTTTTTATAGGCAGTTGGTTTCGCTGCACCCCAGAAGGAAAATTAAGACGGTGTTAGGGCAGGCGATTGTGGAGGCCAAAGTCCTTGTGAAATCATGCGATCACGAAAAACATCAGCAAGCAGTGACATTGAAACTTAAGCTGTATGTGCGGTTGCACCATCTTGTTGAACATAACTGTTCAGTATTCCACTTACACAAGTTCACCTATGAATGGAAACAGAATATCACTGCAGCATCGTTGTGCATTTATTGTTTCGTTGAAAAATATGGGACCCACAATCCGACGCCTAGAAATTGCAATTCAAACTCACATTTTCACAGAATGAAGTGGTTCCTCATGAATACACAATGGATTTGCAGTACTCCACATACGAGAATTTTGCGAGTTCATGTACCCGGATAAATGAAACCACGCCTCATCAGTGAAAAACGTTTCATTATGAATATCCCTTCTACATTGTTGAACGAAATTTTTGAACCATTGACAATAATGCATTCTCTTGCCATGATCAGTGTTTTTCAGTTGTTGCACGACTGTCACTTTGTATGGGAAAAGTTCTAAATTTTTCCTTACAGCTGTGTGGGCCGTTCCGACACTAACATCGATTTCCTGCGCGAGTTTTCTTACTGACTTGTTCGGACTCATGGACATTTTATCGGAAATATCGAGCAGTTTATCCTCAGACAAAACGCTAGGACGACCACATCTCGGTGCACCTGTCAGTGAACCTGTACTTCGAATTTTGTTAATCAAATCTCGCACAGTATCGCGATGTGGGAGTGTTGTCTCCGGGAAAACTGAATTAAATGTTTGACAAACTGAAACTGTGTATTTACCGCCAGCTTTGAACACTACAAATACACGTTCTTCAATGATTAGCATTTTAACAGTGACAAGAACGAAACAAATGAACAAAGAAGCTAAACTTAGACGTTCACATCAACACATAATGACACACACCAACGATACCACTGACGCTGGCTGAGATAAACGAAACAGTGGAATGTTAGGAGAGTCCACTTGAAGGGAAGTAACCCAGGCAAGCGAACAATCATACGGCAAGCGCGGCTAACAATCATACGGCACTGCGGAGAGACTTTTTGAACACCCCGTACAATTAATGACGGGCTTTCGAGAGATTCTCAATTTGCTGATGCTTAAAACCAGTATAATTATATACGCCGATAACCCAAAATGTTACGACCACTGGCCACCGCGGTGTTGTTGCGGGCACATGACACGTTAAAAAAAAAAAAGTATGTAAGCGGAGCAAACACGGACGGGTGCTCACCCTAGAGAAGATATGGGCTGCAAGTGGGAAAATCCATTGAGATAGGCGACTTTGACAAATGGCAATTAGTATTACGCACAGCCTGTGAACGAGTATTCCGAAAATGGCGAAGCTGGTCGAATGTTCACGTGCTACTGTCGTGAGCATCTACGGAAAGAGGTAGAAGGACAGTGAAACTAGCACTAAGCGCTAAATGTTCGGATGTCCATGACTGTTCACAGAACGAGGTATTCGGAGGCTTGGCTGCTCTGTAAAGTAGGATACATGGTGATCTGTGGCATCTCTGCCGAAAGAGCACAGCACAAGTGTTTCAGAGCACACCGTCCATCGGACATCGTTGAACAGGGAGCACCTCAGCAGACCACCCCGAAATGTTCACATGTTGATCCAACGACATCGTCAATGTCGATTGCAGTGGGCATGGGACCATCGGTATTCGACCGTCGACCAATGGAAATGGGTCTGCTCTTCGTGTGAATCTCATTTTTGTGACAGTAGGTCAATGGTCGTCTCCACAAACGCCGTCAGTGAGATGAACGGTGGATCGAAACGTGCAGCGCGCCTAGGACGCGGACTGGACTGTGTTTGCATAGGACTGCGGTAGTAATCGAAGACACGCTGACAGCTGCGCACCACCCCCATCTCTTCACGCTTGATTTCTTCCCCGACGGCGATGTCATCCTTCTGTAGTATAATTGTCTGTCTCGGAGCCAAAACCGCGTTACAGTGGTTTGAGGAGCAATATATTGAACTCACGTTGATGTCTCGGCGACCAAATTTGCCTGATGTAAATCCTATGGAACCGAGCTGGGTCGCTATCCGGCACCATCACCGAGTACGCAAATCGGCGTCCCGTTGTTTACGTGAATTACAAGACTTGTGCGTAAACATCTAATGCCAAACAGCTCCAAAAACCTACTTAGACCTAACTAACCTAAGGACATCACACACATCCATGCCCCCCGAGGCAAGATTCGAACCTGCGACCGTAGCGGTCACGCGGTTCCAGACTGAAGCGCCTAGAACCGCTCGGCCACACCGGTCGGCTGGTGGTAATGTTTAGAGTAATCAGTGTATATTAGTTTTAAAGAGAAACACTAAAAGTGTGAAGAGCATCGGACCATCAGTCTAATTTCTCATGCATCTAAAGTCTTGCCGAGAGTGTTGAGTAGAAGGCTATATGGCAAGCCGGACAGAGGGATTGCAGAGAAGCAGTTCGGATTTAGAAGAGGAAAAGGAACAAGAGATGCTATTGGCCTGTTAAGAACTATAGGGGATAGATATATGGAAAAAGGTAGAGAAATCTTTGCTGTTTTTATAGATTTAGAAAAAGCTTTTGACTGCGTTCAGTGGAACAAGCTGATGGATATTTTGAAGAGGAAAGAAGTAGATTGGAAAGATAGACGACTGATACAGAATCTATATTTACACCAGAAAGTAAGGATAAGGATTGGAAATGAAATGTCAGAAGAAAGCAGCATTAGACGCGGTGTTAGACAGTGTTGTTGCCTTCCCCACTGTTGTTTAACGCATACTTTGAAGAGATTATTGCGAAAGGCTTAGATGGGAAAAGAGGAATATGTGTTGGTGGAATTGCAGATGACATGGTGTTATGTTCAAATGTGTGTGAAATCCTATGGGACTTAACTGCAAAGGTCATCAGTCCCTAAGCTTACACACTACTTAACCTAAATCACCCTAAAGACAAACACACACACACTCATGCCGGAGTGAGGACTCGAACCTCCGCCGGGACCAGCCGCACAGTCCTCGACTGCAGCGCCTCAGACCGCTCGGCTACATGGTATTAGTTGCAGAAAGTGAGCGGGCACTGAATAACGTGCTGAAAGATGTGAATGAAGCTCGTGTGGAATATGGGATGCAAATAAACACAGCAAAAACAAACAGAACAAGACGCAGACTGTCCAATATCAAAATAGGACAATCTACCACTAGCCAAGTGAGTGCATTTAAATATCTTGGAAGCACAATAACTGAAGACTTGAGATGTCACCAGGAGGTGAAAACTCGAATTGCCATAGCGAAGGAGGCATTCAACAGAAAGAGGTGACTCTTATGTGGAAAATTAGATAAAAGTCTAAGGAAAGGGCTTGGCAAATGTTTTGTCTGGAGTGTGGCACTATATGGGGCAGAAAAATAGACGCTGAGACGAGAGGATGAGAAAAGGTTAGAGGCATTTGAGATATGGATGTGGAGGAGAATGGAAAGAATAAGCTGGATGGAAAGAGTGAGTAATGAAAGAGTACTGGAAATGGTTGGTGAGAGAAGCAATGCCTCTGCGGCGTCTAGGTTACCGTCGTCACTGGCGGCGCAGTGTACCTGTGTATCGGAGCTTAAAAGCAATTCATATTGACTTGGCTGGACAATTGAATAAATAGCAATTACCTGAAGGTCCAAATGTGTTTCGTGGACTGCGTCTGAATTTCACTTGTGATGTGCAAGCAGTGTTTGGAGGCTCAACATGGCTTACCTTGCTGTTGTTCGGGGCAATCATGCTGATTATGGTGGCCTTGAAGCATTTCCAGATGCCAATATTATTACTTCGAAGACTTGGAGTATTGCTGAGACTACAGGACTGTTGGCTAAACAGCCTTATGGTACTCTTGTTCTCAGTATGCCTTTTGTTTTGTCTACCAGAAGAAAGAAGAAGTTGAATGCCGATGAGTACCTGTTTATATGAGCTAAAGTCGGAAATGGCAATTGTAAAATAAAGATCAATGGTGACTGTATGTTGTATACAAATATCATACATGTAGTGTGGACTTGGTTTCAGGCTAGGCAACACGTGACCTTGAACTGAATATCTCTGACTTGGAGTATTTTATCTGTGGTGTGCAAACTCTTTGGCCAACATGGCTGCTGAAGGTTGTAAGAGGAAGGAAAAAGAACTGGGTGGGTTATTCATTGAGAAAGGAGTGCTTGCTAGCAGATGCTTTGGAAGGATTGGTTTGTGGGAGAAGACTGGGAGGAAGAAGTAATACAAGATGATAGACGACATAAAGGGAAGAGGAAATTATGCAGACCTGAAGAGGATGGCAGAAGACCGGACAGCCTGGAGAACTACCATGTGAAAACCTGCCTTTTGGCAGAACACTGATGATGATGACTCGGTATAGCCCACTGATACCTGACGTCACTGACCCATGCGCGACATAGTTGGCGGCTGACTTACACGCTAGCAAGTGACGCGCGCCCACAGCGAGTAATCGCTTATGACCAAAACGCCGCTCTTGTAAAACAGGCTTAAGACAAGGGAAGGCATAGAACCGAAAATTGAGAGAGCCGTAGAGAAACTCCAACAACGGTGGCACATGACTAAAATGACGATCTCACCCAGCAAATAAACATACCTGCTGTTAAAAGGACATCTAATTAGAAATCCCACTGTCAGAATTAAGGGCTCACCAGTTCTCTGGCGACGTGAGTCACGCTGTCTAGGAGTCATCATTGATGAGAGGTGGAGTTTCTGTAAACACATTGACACCGTAACCCAGAGAGCTCTCCAGATATTAAACAACCTCATCTCAATAGATCATAAAAGATTCCATCTCCCACCACACCTTATTAAGCCTTACCATAATAGCATCCTAACTTCAGTTGTGGGTTACAGCTCAAGAGTCTGGGCGCACAGGCATACGAGGGTTGTGCCCGCCATGACAGTGAGAAGGGTCCAGAGAAGTATGATACTGAGTTCTGTGGGGGCCTACAGAATATCTTCAGGGGGTGGGGGGCTATTGGTCATAATGGTGCTCTGCCTTCTAGGCATCAAAATAAGGGAACAAGCGGCTTGGTGCTGGGCAAAAAAGGGAAATTATGAGAAGATTGTGGACATCATGGGTGTAAGGGTGGGGGATAAAAGGGAAATAAGGAAAAGAGGGTAGGAACTTTGGAAGGAGTCTTGGGAGTTAGAAGAGGCTGGACGTAGAACTTTCCAGGTCATGCCTGATGTGAGGGAGCGCTTGGATATGAAATACTTTGAGCCCACACGAGGACTGATCCATTTTCTCACTGGCCATGGACCTACCCGACATACTTATGTCGATTTGGGAAGAGGGCTACACCAGCGTGTGACTGTGGCGTTTCAGAGGGTACGCCCGACCATGTAGTTTACGAGTGTCCCCTCTTCAATGGTGTTGCGAACACACTTCGAGACAGACTTCCAAACCATGACACATATCAACTACTTAGACGTGAGGACACTTTCCAAATGTTAAACACATTGGCTAACGAGGTATCACGGAAAGTTTTAACAGAATACTTGAGGGAAATAAACGAAATAACAAAGACAACCAACAGTGATTGCGTCCAGAGCCCTATTCCCATACCGTCTGTGCGTGGACTGGCCGACTTTCCATCACAGTTGGAATCCGCCACGTGCAGGATTAGGGGCAGTGGGGGTCAATACTAGCGATAAGGACATGCACCGGAAATGACGTAGGATAAGTTAGTTTGTAGGACTTAGTTTTTAGGGAACTGCAGCGAATCAACATCGTGGCCTGCCCAGTGCCAGGGGCACGCTCTTCGGGTTTAGCTCGAAGAGCAAGGCTATCAAAAGTAGGTTTATATCTTTCATTGGCACACATGTGACGCTGCAGGCGATAGGAATTATAGGTATAAGCTGTAGATATTAGAAATTAAATGCCCATTGTATGAAAAAACTATCTGTAGCTCACTTGAAAATTGTAACTAGCTGCAAATTAAGTATTAGCTGTATAATTATTATGACCCACTAATGAGATAAGGAAGTCGGTTAATTTTTGTGTAATTATAATGGTTTTGTTAATAAAGAATTTTAAAAAAAAGGCTTAAAAAGTGGGGCTAAAAGTCACCTTCGTTGGCCGGTGTCCTTGTCGGTGTAGCGGCTGCGGTAGAAGCCGACCAGGTTGACGTCGAGCGAGCCGGCGAAGTGCAGGCTGAGCCTGTAGTCGCCGGGCGGCAGCGGCTGCGCCGGGACCAGCACGTAGCGCTCGGCGCGCGGGGCTTCGAAGGCGCGCTCCAGCGGCACGGCGACGCCTGCGGGGGCGGTGGCGAGGGCGGCGCCGGAGACGCGCAGGCCGCGCGAGTGCAGCGCCACCCAGCGCCGCGGCGCCGACACGCGCACCGCAATCGACACGTTGCCCGTGAAGGCGCCGGCCGACAGGTCCGGCCGCAGCTCCAGGTCATAGTGCAGCGGCCGCACGTCCCCGGGCAGCCGTGTGCCCGACTCCCAGTCCGCTAGGGGCGCCGCGGAGGTCATCGCGGGCTGGGGGTGAGAGCGCCACAGGTACAGCGCCACGCCTCCCAAGCACGCGGCCAGCACCACTGATGCGCACAGCGCCGCCGTGCGCCACCGGGGGATGTGCAGTGGCATGGCGCAGGGGCGGAGGCGTGGGGGGGGGGGGGGGGGGGGAGATGCGTTTGACGATCACTGGACACGGAGGGGCGCGCGAGCAACGCCGATGTTGACAATCGTCAAGTCAAAGATCATATGGCGCGAGGCCAGAGATTATCACGTTAAACACTTAACGACGCACCACTACCTTCAACAGCAGCTGATTGGAATGCGAGACCTAGTCAGTGAGCTACTGCCGCCTGTTTGCTTTTCTGCTAAATTCAATTCGTCACACAACCCGTGTTTCGTTCTTTTTCATTTACTTCAGTAGTATCTCCTTATCAAGTTTCCGCTTTTTCCGCTGTCAGTGTGCACAAGTAAAATAATTAACTGGTTCGGTCGGCCGGTAAGTATGTGTTACGCCAACAGAGGCGTTATCGAATTTTCTGTAGGCCACGTTACTGCTTCGACACAGAAGCGAAATTTCTGCAGGCCACGTCACTGCTTCGACACAGAAATCAACTAAGGATGCAAACGCGATAGTGCACAAAAACGTAAATGATTCAGTGTCAGGAACTTCGTAAATCCAGTTGAAGAGAACACCAGCCGATTTATCACTGCTCACACGTCAGTAAGTGCACGTAAAAGAAATTAACATCGTTGAGGGAATATACTATTGTGATTAACACGACCGAGAGGCTAGTTATGGTGTCCTTCGCGAAATCACACCTGACGTACGTTGGCCCTGAAGAAACTGGCCGTAAAGGTATGGGAACGGAAACCGTTAATAGAAACGAACTATGGTAAATAGGTAAAAATATGCTTCTAGAAACCACACACGTCGGAGCAATTTTATCACGCACAGTCAAATACTGAACAAGAAAACGAGTGCCACAAATGTGTAAACGGCAAAGGATTCAGCAACAAGACGACTGAAAAAAATTATTCGTCGGTTTGCAGTGTCGACGTTTTAGTCGACGAACGTTCAAACGAAGTTAAATAGACGATTGTTGCAATTACGAATCACAAAATATGTCAGGCGATGGGTTAATCACTCCTGATAGACAAAGGGTATGGGAACCAGAAGCAAAACGAAACTTGCGAAGTTCCGACTCACTACCGAGACGGTTGAGAACACGGCGAACGGAAAAAGCACGACGGCATAACAAAAGAAAGTGATGAAGAGATACGAATTGGCACAGCAGGACAAATAGAATGTCAGTGCCTGTATTCACGTCTACAGATGCTCCAAAGTAACGAGAAGTGGCACAAAAAGCGATGGGAAAATGTTTCGCCCGTGTCACATAGCTCGCATTACACGACCCAACCGTGTCACGTAACTGTACACACGATCGAGCCGAGGAAAGTGAGTACCTAGGCGTACAGTTCTGTCCAACTTCTTCACACACTTCTTCAACGATACTGGTACTTACTCGCTACGAGATCCGTTCCCACCTGACGTGCACCCGATTCCGAGTACAGTTCTCGAGAAAGCGCGCGTAGTTTCTAAACACAGGGTACGACGGCGCCCGTTCCGCTTTCGCAATCTGATCGGCGTTGGCCCATTCAAGGCTGCGGCTTACAGAGTGGGCAAGGCCAGAGGCCGATGCAGTATCCTTTAGGTGTCGGCAGGACGGGACAACCTGCACAGATCATGCAGTTTCCGCTGCAAATAAATGAATCTGTGATTCAGTCTGTTCTCGCTTCTTCCTGCCTTTATCACGCACCACAGCGGAACTTCTCGGGGAGTATCGGACAAGTCAGTCTGTGGTCGCTAAAGAACACTCTCGCTGATTTGTGGTAGTTAATAAAACACCAGTTTAATATCATGAGAAAGCACTTAACATCACTGTCGCATCTGTTTCTGGCGCTGGGAACCACTGCAGTATTTAGTTGCAGGAATGTGAGTGAGGCTCATATAACTGACGTTCCACCGTCAAGTTCTTAACCCCAACGACGACGCGCGCACACTGAAACCTGTCGTGCAGCCTTTTACGTAGCTGTTAAGCCAAGAAGACAGGTACAAGTACGCCAGAGTTGTTTTTGTGTCGTAATTCCGCGATAGCGTTCTCGAGGAGGCAGCCGAAGTCAGCTAGCAAACTTGCTACGTTCACTACAAGTCACCGTGCAAAACCACGAACCAGTCACGCAATTCGAGCTAATTGTTGCCGGTCGTAGAAGCGGTAACTTTGCAGGTCTCCATTTCTCCTTAAACTTCAGTGTATTCGGACAGAAGTTAATGAAGAAGCCCCACTACTGGTGTCCTTAATACCAGATTTGCATCACCCGGTAAGACGCTTCAAAAACTTGCTCGAGACGAGGAACAAGCTATTACGAAAGATGTATCTACTTACCACAAACTCTTTTATTAGCGGTCATTCTGCACCCAAAATCTACATTAGCGAAGGGCTAGTCATTTTCTAGACTACTTTGCGGTAATTATGCCAAGTGAGTCAACTAGCCAAAAGCTGAAAGAACACTATTTCCTGTAGCCTAGGATTCCAGCACTGATCGAGCACACGTTTATCCACTCACTTTCTGGACTCTTATAAGAAGACAGCACTCGGTGCAGTTTCTCACTATGCCAGTGGGTGATCACAATGGTCCTAACTGCTGAACAGTGGGTGGGCCGGAAAGATGAAATGAAGCAGCTTACCACACTGCAAGGGAAAATCGTAGATCAGTCACGTAGCAGTAAAACTACAATGGCGTCAGGCAGATCCTTTATTCACGCACGGGACCGCACTGGACGATATTCGAGCGCACATTCTCACACGACAAAAGTTCTCCAGCTGGCCTGTGGATCGCAGCCTTCACGCTGGACGTCATTCCAGCTGGATTCCAGACGGCAGACTAGTGGTGGCTGCTGGCGCGTCGCCACTGAATCGTATAGTGGTGGGGTCACGTGCCCACCGCAGCGCCGCACAGGGAGAGAACTGTAGCACTTTCTCCGGAACAACTCCTGCGCGACAGTAAAGCCTGGAGGCACGGCAGGTGCTGAAGACGTCAAACCAGCTGGTGCCACGGTAACAGGACTAGATATTATGTCACGGTGCGCAGCGCTTCTATAGCATCTGTGTCCTATGAAACTGTCGATTGTTAGGACTAGATATTATGTCACGGTGCGCAGCGCTTCTATAGCATATGTGTCCTTTGAAACTGTCGATTGTTAGCGATAGTCCATTCCAGATTGGGTTGGCGTTTAAATGGCAGTAGCACTGAAATCTCTAGCTATCTGAATTTGTCATTTAACATACCTCTCAGTTTGACAATGCTCCGAGCATGCTAAAAAGTGAAAAAGCTCGTGGTTCCCAAGTTAACCTACATGCCCCTACAACTGACTGGGACTGCATCTTCTAATGCCAGAAGTAGGTCTGGGATAAACCATATCCAACAGAACCATGGCTATAAGCGGAGTTATTGAACGCAGTTTTCCGAAATTCCTTCATCAGGGAAGACGAATGGAATATTCCAGAGTTTGAAACACGAACAGCTGCTAGCATGAGTTTCTTAGAAGTAGATACATTAGGGGTTGCGAAGCAACTCAAATCGCTTGATATGGGCAAGTCTTCAGGTCCAGATTGTATACCGATTAGGTTCCTTTCAGATTACGCTGATACAATAGCTCCCTACTTAGCAATCATATACATCCGCTCGCTCACCGATAGATCTGTACCTACAGATTGGAAAATTGCTCAGGTCGCACCAAGGGTAGTAGGAGTAATCCATTGAACTACAGACCTATATCATTGACGTCGGTCTGCAGTAGGGTTTTGGACCATATACTGTATTCAAACATTATGAATCACCTCGAAGAGAACATCTATTGATACATAATCAGCATGGTTTAAGGAAACATCGTTCTTATGCAACGCAGCTAGCTCTTTATTCGCCGAAGTAATGGCCGCTATCGACAGGGGATCTCAAGTTGATTCCGTATTTCTAGATTTCCGGAAAGCTTTTGACACCGTTCCTCACAAGCGACTTCTAAGCAAGCTGCGGGCCTATGGGGTATCGTCTTAGTTGTACGACTGGATTCGTGATTTCCAGTCAGGAATGTCGCAGTTCGTAGTAATAGACGGCAAATCAACGAGTAAAACTGAAGTGATATCAGGTGTTCCCCAGGGAAGCGTCCTGGGACCTCTGCTGTTCCTGATCTATATAAATGACCTGGGTGACAATCTGAGCAGTTCTCTTAGGTTGTTCGCAGATGATGCTGTAATTTACCGTCTAGTAAGGTCATCCGAAAACCGGTATCAGTTGCAAAGCGATTTAGAAAAGATTGCTGTATGGTGTGGCAGGTGGCAGTTGACGCTGAATAATGAAAACTGTGAGGTGATTCACATGAGTTCCAAAAGAAATCCGTTGGAATTCGATTACTCGATAAATAGTACCATTCTCAAGGCTGTCAATTCAACTGAGTACTTGGGTGTAAAAATTACGAACAACTTCAGTTGGAAAGACCACATAGATAATATTGTGGGGAAGGCGAGCCAAAGGTTGCGTTTCATTGGCAGGACACTTAGAAGATGCAACAAGTCCACTAATGAGACAGTTTACACTACACTCGTTCGTCCTCTGTTAGAACATTGCTGCGCGGTGTGGGATCCTTACCAGGTGGGATTGACGGAGGACATCGAAAGGGTGCAAAAAAGGGCAGCTCGTTTTGTATTATCACGTAATGGGGGAGAGAGTGTGGCAGATATGATACGCGAGTTGGGATGGAAGTCATTAAAGCAAAGACGTTTTTCGTCGCGGCGAGATCTATTTACGAAATTTCAGTCACCAACTTTCTCTTCCGAATGCGAAAATATTTTGTTGAGCCCAACCTACATAGGTAGGAATGATCATCAAAATAAAATAAGAGAAATCAGAGCTCGAACAGAAAGGTTTAGGTGTTCGTTTTTCCCGCGCGCTGTTCGGGAGTGGAATGTTGGGAAGATAGTATGATTGTGGTTCGATGAACCCTCTGCCAAGCACTTAAATGTGAATTGCAGAGTAATCATGTAGATGTAGATGTGGTATTTAGACCATCGTATGGTCAATGAAAGCCTCACTTGGAAGCAGAGAATCACAAGTATACGAGGGCATTCAAGTGAAATGTTAAAAAAATGAAAGTTTCGTTCTGACTAGCAGACTGGTGCATTTACTTAAGATATGCTAGAGAGGAAAGGTGAATTCAAAACAGCTAAGGTTAATCCTTCATGAGAAACGTAAAAGGAAACTGTCGCTCGCAAACTTTTAGTTTAAGCACTACTTGATCAAAATGAAGATGAAAGAACAAAGCAAGGGATGCAGCGCCCTAAAGCCGATCGGATAAACAAAGATTACTGTCAAAATGGACGGCGTTCCAACTGTAACACTTTTACGCCATCGATAGAACCGTGCCAGAAAATGAGGCATTGAACAATCGTGGCATGAGTATACGCAGGAGCTGAGCTAGATAGGTGGCATGTGACAGGGGTGGGGGATGGAGAAGAGAAGAGAGGAAAAGAGGGAGGGGGGTGAACAGCTCTTATTAACTTCTCGATAAGGGGTAGAAAATCTTTTTGAGATTTCATGACAAATGATTCTGAATACTCTTGTTAGTAGCCAGTGTTCATTACATGTTCCACCTTTCTCCAAGCTGCTACTGAATTGATAAATCTGTGTGTTTGCCGATGCAGGATTCAAATTCGGTTTGTGATGAGCATGCTTTTTTTTATGAGGCGGAAGGGCGCAGACAGCTGCTATCGAATGGAAGACGCATATGGTGGGAAAGTCCTGGGAAAATGCAATGAATCTGTAGAGGATGCAACATACAAGGCGCTAGTGGGTCCAACTCTAGACCTAGAATACAGCTTCAGCGTTTGAAGCTTTTATTAAATAGCCATGGCAACATACACTGAACGAATTCAAAGACGCGTTGCCACGATCGTAGCGGGTCGACATAGCCCGCATGAAAGTGCAACAGAGATTGTCAAAGAACTTCAATTGATATGTCTCGCAGACAGTCACCGTTGTTCTCACGGAGCTCTATTTGATAATTCCAGAATGATATTTTCACTCTGCAGCGGAGTGTGTGCTGATATGAAACTTCCTGGCAGACTAAAACTGTGTGCCGCACCGAGACTCGAACTCGGGACCTTTGCCTTTCGTGGGCAAGTGCTCTACCAACTGAGCTACCCAAGCACGACTCACGGCCCGAACTCACAGCTTTACTTCTGCCAGTACCTCGTCTCCTACCTTCCAAACTTTACAGAAGCTCTCCTGCGAACCATGCAGAACTAGCACTCCTGAGAGAAAGGATATTGCGGAGACATGGCTTAGCCACTGCCTGGGGGATGTTTCCAGAATGATATTTTTACACTGCAGCGGACCGTGCGCTGATATGAAACTTTCTGGCAGATTAAAATTGTGTGCAGGAGAGCTTCTGTAAAATTTGGAAGGTAGGAGACGAGGTACTGGCAGAAGGCAAGCTGTGAGGACGGGACGTGAGTCGTGCTTGCGTAGCTCAGTGGGTAAAGCACTTGCCCGCGACGTCTCAGGTAGGGATGAAGAGAATAAGGGGAAAAAGATTAAGGCACTTAAATAAATATTTAAAACCCTCCCGAATAGCCGCGCACGTTAGCACGTCAGTTCCGGGATTCGGGGGTGTTGGCCCCGGATCGAATATTCCTTACAGATTCACGACGATGGCCGGCGTGCCAGCCAGCCCGGATGTGGTTTTTGGGCGGGTTCCCTCGTCCGACCAAGTGAATATCGGGCTGGTACCCACGTCCGCCTCAATTCCACGATTCGCAAACATACTGAAGATGCTCGAACATTTTCACATGGGATAAACACTTTAGGCAGATAGCTGGAGTACACTGGTAGGGAAAGGGATAGCGACATGAAGGGCAACTGGCCGCTCTCTACCAGTTACACTTCCAAATCAAGTAATTAACTTGCTGGCCCTCCTTAGATACGGGCCTCTTATTCTTAGAGGCTTATAAAAATCATTTTACCCTTGTTGTATACAAAAATGAAGTAGGACAAAAGATGGTTAATATCGATACGGAGTATGCTTCGTTGTGCACTGTACAGCTGGTAGTGGACCATAGATGTACATATTGTGGAGCACTCATCACATACACCGTGGCGTGCGCATTTGGAAAAGTAGTAAGTAGCCCGCAGTTAGGTGTCAGAAAGTGTGCCTGTTACCATACTCAGTGGGACCCCAGTACTGTTCCATTAATTGGAGTGTGTGGGGGGAAATGTCGACATGTCCGGAAGGATCATGACATCGGTATTCGTTGTATTCTTGTGTCATTTTTCATTTGTCTTGAGTACAGTAATAAATATATGTTTCTCGTCGAAGAACATGCGGCCCTAAGCCAGAGACACACTATACCCTCCTGTCTCTATGTGCACAAATTGTTATAGTTTTAAGTTTCCTCAAAAACCAATTAATTTTTGCAATGGAGGGTAAAGCTTCTTTCTTTCACTTGATCCTCGTTCCCGATGGCCTTCCGCTTGACCTAAGCATTAACAGGTTTTTGGTTCCCAGAGTTCTCGGATTGGATCACTGTTTCAAACGTCTCGTTCAAATACAATTTAGAGACGACAGAAGACCGTTCCAGTTAACACGATATAGTTTTTGGCAAATTGCTGTAGGAAAGAAAGTCAAGGACTGAAGATTAGGATTTAACGTTCCGTCGAGGACGAGGCCATTATAGACTGAGCATGAGCTCGGAGTGGATAAAAATAAATAAGGAAATGGGGCTTATCCTTTTCATAGGTACCACTGCAGTATGCGCTTTAAGCTGTTGTTGGAAACTAGGAAAACCTAATTTTTTTGTTGTGAGGGGATGGGTTTAAAAATGGCTCTAAGCACTATGGGACTTAACATCTGAGGTCATCAATCCCCTAGACTTAGAACTACTAAAAACCTAACTAACCTAAGGACATCACACACATCCGTGCCCGATGCAAGATTCGAACCTGCGACCGTAGCGGCAGCGCGGTTCCAGACTGAAACGCCTAGAACCGGTCGGCCACGAGGGGACGGGGATTAAATGTTTGTGGAATTCCTTGATGAAGATCACAGCTTCTTACTTCCTCTTTGATTTACAATGGATGCTTCGTCATCTGCATCCCAAATTGTTGAAAGAGAAAGAAATTGCTGGTAATTAACTTCCTGACAGATCCAAGCTGTGTGCCGGACCGAGATGCGAACTCGGGACCTTTGCCTTTTGCGGACAAGTGCTTTACCATCTGAGCTACCCAAGCACGACTCACCCCCCGTCCTCACAGCTTTACTTCTGCCAGTATCTCGTCTCCTACCTACCAAACTTTACAGAAGCTCTCCTGCGAACCTTGCAGCTAGCACTCCTCAAAGAAAGGATATTGCGGAGACATGGCTTAGCCAGGGCCTGGTTTGGAAGGTAGGAGGCGAGGTACTGGCAGAAGTAAACCTGTGAGGACGGGGCGTGAGTCGTACTTGGGTAGTTCAGATGGTAAAGCACTTGCCCGCGAAAGGCGAAGGTCCCGAGTTCGAGTCTCGGTCCGGCACACAGTTTTATTCTGCCAGGAAGTTTCATATCAGCGCACACTCCGCTGCAGAGTGAAAATCTCATTATGGTCGTTTTGGTAGTCCAGGTTTAGCACAATTTCGGATGATGTTTTATACGTACCTCCGGATTTAAACATGAATTTTCGCCAACATATCGACGGTTAAATTGAAGTCACTGCTTACTATAATTAGTTAATTCTGTGTTTCAAATTAAACTTATGTTTTCTTTGAACATTTCAGCAATTCTATCATCTGAGTTGTGAGATCAGTACAAGGAGGCAGTTATTATTTTATTCCGGTTGTCAAGAATGACCTCTACCCATACTAACTTACAGGAACTATTTACTTCAATTTCACTATAAGGTAAACTTCTTCCAACAATAACAAACAAGACACCGCCAACTGTACTTAGCCTATCCTTTATGAATGCCGTTTGGTTCTTCGCAAAAATTTCGGCTGAACTTATCTCCAGATTTAGTTAGTTTTCAGTGTCTATAGCGATTTGAGCATCAGTGCTTTCTATTAGCGCTTGGAGATTTCCCAACACAGCTACGACAGTTTGAAATTGTTATACCGATCGTTCCTAAATCCACGTTATTCCTGTGTTCAACCTGCACCCTTTAAGACTGAGGCCCTTTCGTGTTTCCCCGAGACCCTCTAACCTAAAGAGTAGCCCGGTCCACGTCGCACAGCTCCCGCTACGAGTGTAGCCGCTTCCTGCGTCTAATGGACTCCTGACCCATTTAGCGTAACCCGAAACCCCACCACCCTATGGCGCAGGACGAGGAAACTTCAACTACACGTTTGCAGACCCGTCGGAGCCTCTGATTCAGACTATGCTGCAAATGGTGAGCTCTGCTTTCATCTCACAAGCAAGACTGGCAACCTTTGACATTTCTATTAGCCACTTGAAACCAGTGAGAATCTCTTCCAATCCAAAGCGACACACATTATTGGTGTCGACGTGAGCCACCACCTGCAGTTGGCTGCGTCCTACAGCACCTTCAATCTGTTTGTCAGATTAACCGAAGATGCCTTACATTCGCCCGCCCTCCCCCCTCCCCCCCCCCCCCCTACGCCCTTCCCGGAAGTCTTTCGCTGCCTGCCACGCCCTAATGTAACCTCCCACTCGACCATGGGTGAGGGTCAGCTTCAATGCGATCAGTAACTGGGCTCGCCAGCGGTGCGGATCGATTGGCGGACTCGTGGGTCGTGCTGGACGTCCGTTGGATCCCAATGGCCTGCCCACAACAGTGATGCCCATCCACTGCAGCTCAAGCTGTTTAACTGAAGCCAACACAGCCTGGAGCTGAGAGCGAAGTGTCATCAACTCGGCTCGCATCCTCACACAGTACTCACAGTCCCTATCCATACTAAAGACGGTGGGAAACTGCACTACACAGACAGACAAACGACTATCGTCATGTGCTACGGAACTCCACTGTGGACACTGATGAGAACGCGAGAACTGTGTGTAATAAATAACATTGACTCGCAGAGATTCAGAAACTAGACTACAAAAGCACACAGGCCAGATAAATAATTTGCTCCTGGTTAGGAACTTGTAATATGCCACAAAATCGGTTTACATTCCGACACTAAGGAAAACGCAAAAACACTGTCTGTTAAGTATTAAATTAACTCGCAGTAATTCAAAAAACTAAACCACAAAACAATGCATATGAAACTATATAATTCGCTCCTGATTAGGAACTCGTAAAATGTCACAAAATCCGTTACTTCCCGATTGCTCGTCTGTCTTCGCCAGCGGCTGCTGCCTGACTGGGGGGTCGTACAATGACATAATTTTGTAGGTGCATTCAGCGGCATATGTGGATACTGTCACAAATGTGTTGCGAACAGAGTAGCAAAGAAGCAATCAATTTAAAGGTCAAGTATGATGCGGCAGTTTTTCACACATCTCAGTATTTATGACGTCTTATGTCCTGAACTACTTGTTGTACAATGATATAATTCTGCAGATAAATTCAGGGGTGTCTGTGGACACTGTCTGCAAAGTGTGTCGCCAATACGGATAGTAGTAAAGAAGGAATAAATTAAAAATTAAATAACTAAATCTGCGTATTCGCGCGTCGTGGGCTACACTTATTTTTCATCCCACTCCCACCCCTTTGAGAGGTGGATGGTTCGTATCCCCTCAGCGATTCTTTCCAGACGGTAACTGATATACGTACCAAGTTTGGTCGAAATCGGTCGAGTGGTTTAGGAGAACATGTGAAACAAACACACGTACATTTTTATAATATGCATGGACTTAACTATGGTAAATTGTACGAAAACGGTGTGCTTTTGACATATCGTCATTGCATCGTAGCATTGAAAAGCTATACTTTCAAAGCATAATGTTATAACTCTAAAAGCATCATATATGGGAAGCCTTTAACTACTAATAGGTAGTTTCTCGTCATTTTATTACACTAAAGCGCCAAAGAAACTGGCATAGGGATGAGTATTCAAATACAGAGATATGTAAACAGGCAGAATATGACGCCGCGGTCGGCAACGGCTGTATAAGACAACAAGTGAAACTTCCTGGCAGATTAAAACTGTGTGCCCGACCGAGACTCGAACTCGGGACCTTTGCCTTTCGCGGGCAAGTGCTCTACCAACGGAGCTACCGAAGCACGACTCACGTCCGGTACTCACAGCTTTACTTCTGCCAGTATCCGTCTCCTACCTTCCAAACTTTACAGAAGCTCTTCTGCGAACCTTGCAGAACTAGCACTCCTGAAAGAAAGGATACTGCGGAGACATGGCTTAGCCACAGCCTGGGGGTGGCTAAGCCATGTCTCCGCAGTATCCTTTCTTTCAGGAGTGCTAGTTCTGCAAGGTTCGCAGAAGAGCTTCTGTAAAGTTTGGAAGGTAGGAGACGGATACTGGCAGAAGTAAAGCTGTGAGTACCGGACGTGAGTCGTGCTTCGGTAGCTCAGTTGGTAGAGCACTTGCCCGCGAAAGGCAAAGGTCCCGAGTTCGAGTCTCGGTCGGGCACACAGTTTTAATCTGCCAGGAAGTTTCATATCAGCGCACACTCCGCTGCAGAGTGAAAATCTCATTCTGAAGACAACAAGTGTCTGGCGCAGTTGTTAGATCCGTTATTGCTGCTACAATGGCGGGTTATCAAGATTTAAGTGAGTTTGAACGTGGTGCTATAATCGGGGCACGAGCGAAGGGATACAGCATCTCCGAGACAGCGATGAAATGGAGATTTTTCCGTATGACCATTTCACGAGTGTACCGTGAATATCAGGAATCCGGTAAAACATCGAATCTCCGACATCGCTGCGTGCGGAAAAAGATACTGCAAGAACGGGACCAACGGCGATTGAAGAGAATCGTTCAACGTGACGGAAGTGCAACCCTTCTGCAAATTACTGCAGATTTCAATGCTGGACCATCAGCAAGTGTCAGTGTACGAGACATTCAACAAAACATTATCGATATGGGCTTTCGGAGCCAAAGGCCCACTCGTGTAGCCTTGATAACTGCACGTAACAAAGCTTTACGCCTCGCCTAGACCCGTCAACACCGGCAATGGACTGTTGATGACTAGAAACATGTTGCCTGGTCGGACAAGTCTCGTTTCAAATTGTATCGAGCGGATGTACGTGTACGGGTACGGAGACAACCACATTAATCCATGGACCCTGCATGTCGGCAGGGGAGTGTTGAAGCTGGTGGAAGCTCTGTAAAGGCGTGGGACGTGTGCAGTTGGAGCGATATGGGACGCGTGATACGTCTAGATACGACTCTGACAGGTGACTGGTACCTAAGCATCCTATATGATCACCTGCATTCATTCATGCCCATTGTGCTTTCCGACGGACTTTGACAATTTCAGGAGGACAATGCTACATCCCACACGTCCAGAACTGCTGCAGTGTGGCTCCAGGAACACTCTTTTGAGTTTAAACACTTCCCCTGGCCACCAAACTCCCTAGACATGAGTATTACTGAGCACATCTGGGATGCCTTAAAACCTACTGTTCAGAAGAGATCTCCACTCCCTCGTATTCTTACGGATTTACGGACAGCCCTGCAGGGTTCATGGTGTCACTTCCTTCCAGCACTATTTCAGACATTAGTCGAGTCCACGCCACGTCGTGTTGCGGCACTTCTTCGTCTCGCGGGGGCCGTACACGACATTAAGTAGATGTACCAGTTTCTTTGGCTCTTCAGTGCATAACGAGTCGTACCTAAAACGACGCGCTTTCGAGAGATACTCAATTTGATGATGCTTTGAATAAGCTTGTATTCATGTCACGTACTATGTAATAAAAATATCACCAAATACGAACTCCATACAACATGCGGCTGCTAATTTCTGCTTGTGTCGTAAAAACGGTGTCGCATATCAGTGGCCACATTCCTCTCCACGAAGCAAACATCTACCATGCCAGATTGCTCATTTCACGTTTTTTATTGTACGTGGAACGTGGAATTCAACGCTCTGACGTCACCAGCTCCTCGTCAGCGTGAGTTTTCACGTCCTGTGAAAGGAGGACGGCTTTACGAACGTGTTCGACAATCTCCAGCAGCAGAAACTACTAGAGGGGCGTTGTGTATCGCAGAAAACTTCACTGTTGAAATTCAGAGAGTGTACGTTTCAACAAGAGTCGGATAATATATTACTTCCGCCCACATACGCCACACGAAATAGACAGACCAGAAAAATAGAAAAATTAGAATTCCTTCGGAGTTTTATCGACAGTCGCTCTTCCCTCGCGCCATTCGCGTATGGGGCAAGGAAAAGGTGTGTTGGAGTGAGGGGGGGGGAGGAGGGAAGGCGGGGGGAGGTACGGGGAGGTGGAGGGAGAGACAGTAGTACCAGAAGCATCCTCAGCCACAGACTGCAAGATGGCTTGCTAGAATTGTCTTAAGGCCAAGTTAGGTCCTGCTCAGCGCACATATGAATGTAGAATGCAATGTTGGCACTTGGGCCGCGGGAGTAGCCAGCCGGACTAGCTAGAGGCCGCTGACGAGACAACAGCGGCTGCACTGAGAAGCCTGAGCGATCTTTCTGTATTGGGCCGACATCCGACAGGAGGCTAGGAGCGTGGGAGAGAGGCTTCCAGATGCGCCGCGCTGGCAATTGGACGCTCCTACGCACCATCCTGCGTGAGGTCAAGCTTGCGGCACACACGCTCCATCCCATCTACAGGGAGTCCCAAAACCTTACGGTCAGAATTATACAGACGGGAGAAGCTCTTAAAGGGAGTGATTTTGACAACGAACAAATGAGCGGAAATGAACATTTCCGACGGTACGAGCTCTTGAAAGAACTATTTGTGCTCACCGGACAATATATTGGTTGCTCCCTTAAAATCCCTGGTGGCTTTGGAGCGCGGAACATAGTGCCGAATTGGTACCAGGTGGTCATATGATTTCTCTACCCTACCTGATGTAAAGCCAGGCGAACACTGGGACATAAGCGACGGGGGGGAAGGACAGGGCAACGCAGCGAAGACTTTTGTGATTGACGGGTGTAAATACAACAGCGAAAATTGAGGCGCAGATTAGGGGAAGGCAGCACAGTGCCTGCCAGCCTACTTCCTCCTTCGCCGTGCTGTGTCCGGGGGCACAATTTAATGTGCGAGCGCCACATATGCTCCTGCGGCGTGATGTCTCAGAATGACGATAACGAAGCTGAATTCATTGGAAATAGTTACGAGGAAGTTAGGTCACAAACTGAGGATAATGCAGAACTGGATAATTCCTCAGTACTCAGGCACCTGTGAAGCAGAGTATAACCACAAACAATGAATAAACGCATTGTTTCCAGGCTTATACAACATTCCATTGTGCAGCGTCAACAAAGGGCAAAGGAAAGACCGACTGAACGTAGAAAGACTGAAGACTCGAAATATGCTAGTGACCCACTCCACCATTTCTCCATGTCGATGTACCCAACAATTAAAAATATGCCACCAATAAGTCAACATTTCATCCGATGTATAACATTTGAAGTGATTTCGTAAACTGACGCCTCTCCTAGGAATTCACAGCCCTCCAAGCTCAAGAACTCGACTACCTTAGAATTACAGCGCCAAAGCTTTATATCTATCCCATACTCGTCAGATGACATCAGTACGTCTTTGACACTTTTTCAGAACTCAGAGGACGTGCGCTCAAGTACAGCTGCTGGATATCACGTTTAGTTCATCAATAGTAACAACTTCCGTAATTAATTTTCCAGAGTAATATATGTTACTCTTGCTTATGCCCTTACTCTGTAAAAAATTTCAGTAAAACTACCTCAAGAACACAGTGGCTGTTTCTTCAGTTCCAGTTGGATTTTGAGCATTACAAACTTCAGGAAATATATATTTCTCCATACGCTCGTGAACCTCATGGAACAGAATCCAGTCCAAAAGGAAGCAGTTCGTCAACTGTTTATCAGAAAACTCTTGATGGTTCAAATGGCTCTAAGCACTATGGAATTTAATATCTGAGGTCATCAGTCTCCTAGACTTAGAACTACTTAAACCTAGCTAACCTAAGGACATCACACACATTCATGCCCGAGGCAGGATTCGAACCTGTGACCGTAGCAGCAGCGCGGTTCCGGACTGAAGCACCTAGAACCGCTCGTTCACAGCGGTCGGCAAAACTCTTGATGTTAAAACGATTTCGCCATCAGTATTTCTGTTGTTCATGTGGCCGCTTTTCCATTCTAATTTATTCTGTTTTGAATTGCCGCGTAATAACATCAGCATGCCCTTTTCCCCATCAGAATCCGACTCTCAACTAAGATTCGTGAGTTCAATCATACTGTCACAAAACACTGCCCATAGAATCAACAAGGAAAGACTACGTGACAGAGGCTAAACTGCCTCCTAATATGCGCACAGACTGTGTCGCGAAATCTTCGCTGCGCTACGTCCCAATGTGCGCCTGGCCTGTCATAGTGTTGAAGTAGTGTGCGTGTGCCCGTCGGTAGTATGGAATCGGTGCAGTAAGATCGGTCGATGTGGAGACGTGACAAGGCGACAGGAAATAGATGTCATGTTTGGACGTACACATGACCACAAAGTGACTGAAGTTGTCCAATTTGTTAGTGTATGAACTCGAACTGTTCAACGTGTCTATAAAGACTGTTGTACTGCTCTTAACCGTGTAACAATGCATACGAACAGCGGCCGTTGAAAGATCCTAACTGACAAGGACCGCAGAGGAATGTCACCCCTTGTCAACGGGTATCAAATGCGACAGAAATTGCCACTTTGAGTGAATTCATCTTCATTTCAACCGGTTTTCGAGCGAAAAGCGCGAAGGAAACTGCATCCAATGGACATTTGTCATCATGTATTTTCAAATGGCCATTGCACACAGTGACAAATGAATTTGCACTGTTTCAATAGGCCATACAACACAATAACTGTACAGAACTGACCGGAGCAGTGTAATGTGATACGATGAATTGCGATTTTGCCTCTTCTCGATTGCACCAACGATCCAAATAGACGTTTAAACTGCAGTGCGTCGTGGTTCAGACCGGAGGTGGTTGTATGATATTTTGATGGTGTTTTTCGTACTATGACTTGGGACCATTAATTCATGGTATCGTGAACATGAACCAGGATAGTAGGTCCCGAGTTCGAGTCTCCGTCCGGCACACAGTTTTAAACTGCCATGAAGTTTCAATTACAACAATCTCGGTGACCAAGTGAAGCCATGTAACTGCGACTGGCCCGCTAAATCTCCCATTTAATCCATGAGAAAACGTCTATTTGGAAGTGAGTGAAATGTAGCTATCAACGTCCACGAGATATGATAGCTCTAAGGGACCTGATCATCAATAAGTAGCTTCCGCTGGATGTGACGTACCTGAAGTAACTTCTGGACTCTCTTCCTCGCCCCAGTGAGATCCGTGTCAAGGACAGAGGCTATGTTACACGGCATTATAAGCATGGTGTCCCCGGAAAGGAGAAGGGACTAAATTTTTGCTCGATGTCGTTATTTGTAAACTGCTTATGTTTGACAACAAAGGACTGCCTGCCGCATCGAAGAGGCGCTACCTTCAGGATCGAAACACAATCGTTTGCGATGTACCCACGGTGGTGTCATAGTTCGTGACTGGTTGTTCAGGACGTGGCACTACTTTTACAGGAACTAAGAGACATGGCTTCAATATGTGGTGCAGCACGTGTGGTTCCTGGACTGTGCAGACATGAGATATGCAGTTTAACGTACCAACGTCCTCCTCTAAGGTAGACGTATCCTAAAAGTTTGCGTTCCGAAGATCATCTTGTGTATCTTTCGCTGTTTCTAACAAAAGAAAGCGTGAATTGTTCAGGATGATGAGCCACAATAAATGAACGACTAGCCAATTTATGGACTTTTGGTATTAAGTTTATTTTTTATTAAATTACGAGAGTAATCCCGAAAGTAAGGTCTCCTGTTTATTTTATAAGTACACAGAGCTGCTTATTTCAACAAAGGTTTACATCAGTTCATAGCTTGAACATTTAGGTATTTTTCGACATAATCACCATTTCTGTCGATGCATTTTTGTAGACGCTGTGGCACTTTTTGTATGTCTATGTCATAACAACACGCCTCCATGCTGTTCAGAAAGTTATGAACCTCTTCTTTCACCTCGTCGTCGCAGCTGAATCACTGGGACCACAATTAACGCTGACAGGTACTGCGAGACAGAAAAAACTCAAACGGGCAATCAGAAACGGAGAAGAGCAATGTTGAGCAAGGGCGTATACGTTCTCCATGACAACGCTCGCCCACACATTGCTCGGCAAACCGTTGCTCTCATGCAACAGTTTCAGTGGAACATAATCACCCTCCCACCCAATAGTCCTGATTTGGCGTCCAGTGACTATTACGTTTTCCCTAGGTTAAAAGAACATTTGGCTGGAAAGCGATTCAGCTCCGATGACGAGGTGAATGAAGAGGTTCATAACTTTCTGAATAGCATGGCGGTGAGCTGGTATGACATGGGCATACAAAAACTGCCACAGCGTCTACAAAAATGCATCGACAGAAATGGTGATTATGTGGAAAAATAGCTAAATGTTCAAGCTGTACACTGATGTAAATCATTGTAGAAATAAGCAGGTCTATGTACTTATAAAAAAAAAAGGAGACCTTACTTCTAGGATTACCCTCGTATATATGAAATACTTGTAGAAATAGAGATATCATCTGGGATTGCACTTGAGAACGATTAATAAATAAATACAGGGTGAACGTTAATAAAACCGGAAACTGCAGGGCCGGGTTCCACTCTCGAAATGGAGGAAAAAATATCCTATTGACATGTATCCAGAAATGGATCGTTGCCACGGTGAAGGGCGCTAACAAATAACAGTTCTCTGACCACGTGCGGTGTGTGCCTTGTGTGTTGCAGGCAGTGTGACTGACGTAGCGTACTGTGAGCAGCAGAATGGTCCCGCACTCATATCGGGAACAAGCCGCAATGGTGTTCGTGTACGGCCATGCAGACGGAAACGGTCGAGAAGCAGAACCCGGTCCTACAAGTCTGTTGTACACACAGTCCCCAGTCCCCCCCTCCTCGCTGCATGTTCCTTTGACTGGAAGGACCCATGAGCATACAAATGCCCAAAAAGGACTTGAAATGTTATGTGATGTAGCTGATGTTTGTGAGAGTACTTATTTTGGTAGCTATAGCTGTGCTGCCTCTCGACCGTTTCCATTTGCTTGGCCGTACACGGGCACCGTCTCGGCTTGTTCCGACATACAGGGTGTTTCAAAAATGACCGGTATATTTGAAACGGCAATACAAACTTAACGAGCAGCGATAGAAATACACCGTTTGTTGCAATATGCTTGGAACAACAGTACATTTTCAGGCAGACAATCTTTCGAAATTACAGTAGTTACAATTGTCAACAACAGATGGCGCTGCGGTCTGGGAAACTCTATAGTACGATATTTTCCTCATATCCACCATGCCTATCAATAATATGGCGTAGTCTCTGAATGAAATTACCCGAAACCTTTGACAACGTGTCTGGCGGAATGGCTTCACGTGCAGATGAGATGTACTGCTTCAGCTGTTCAATTGTTTCTGCATTCTGGCGGTACACCTGGTCTTTCAAGTGTCCCCACAGAAAGAAGTCACAGGGATTCATGCCTGGCGAATAGGGAGGCCAATCCACGCCGCCTCCTGTATGTTTCGGATAGCCCAAAGCAATCACACGATCATCGAAATATTCATTCAGGAAATTAAAGACGTCGGCCGTGCGATTTGGCCGGGCACCATCTTGCATAAACCACGAGGTGTTCGCAGTGTCGTCTAAGGCAGTTTGTACCGCCACAAATTCACGAAGAATGTCCAGATAGCGTGATACAGCAATCGTTTCGGATCTGAAAAATGGGCCAACGATTCCTTTGGAAGAAATGGCGGCCCAGACCAGTACTTTTTGAGGATGCAGGGACGATGGGACTGCAACATGGGGCTTTTCGGTTCCCCATATGCGCCAGTTCTGTTTATTGACGAAGCCGTCCAGGTAAAAATAAGCTTCGTCAGTAAACCAAATGCTGCTCATATGCATATCGCCGTCATCAAGCCTGTGCACTACATCGTTAGCGAATGTCTCTCGTGCAGCAATGGTAGTGGCGCTAAGGGGTTGCAGCGTTTGAATTTTGTATGGATAGAGGTGTAAACTCTGGCGCATGAGACGATACGTGGACGTTGGCGTCATTTGGACCGCAGCTGCAACACGGCGAACGGAAACCCGAGGCCACTGTTGGATCACCTGCTGCACTAGCTGCGCGTTGCCCTCTGTGGTTGCCTTATGCGGTCGCCCTACCTTTCCAGCACGTTCATCCGTCATGTTCCCAGTCCGTTGAAATTTTTCAAACAGATCCTTTATTGTATCGCTTTTCGGTCCTTTGGTTACATTAAACCTCCGTTGAAAACTTCGTCTTGTTGCAACAACACTGTGTTCTAGGCGGTGGAATTCCAACACCAGAAAAATCCTCTGTTCTAAGGAATAAACCATGTTGTCCACAGCACACTTGCACGTTGTGAACAGCACACGCTTACAGCAGAAAGACGACGTACAGAATGGCGCACCCACAGACTGCGTTGTCTTCTATATCTTTCACATCACTTGCAGCGCCATCTGTTGTTGAAAATTGTAACTACTGTAATTTCGAAAATTTGTCCGCCTGAAAATGTGCTGTTGTCCCAAGCATATTGCAACAAACGGTGTATTTCTATCGCTGCTCGTTTAGTTTTTATTGACGTTTCAAATATACCGGTCATTTTTGAAACACCCTGTAAATACCGGACCATTCTGCTGGTTACAGTACGCTGCGTCAATCACACAAGGAACACACGGCACGTGGTCAGAGGAACATCAGTCGTCACCGCCACCTACCATGACAACGATGCATTTCCGGGCACGTGTTCATAAGACCTTTCTTCCTCCATTTCCAATATGGAAAACGTCCCTACAGTCTGTCGTTTTTACGATGTGCATCCTGTATAATCGAAATGTTTCGAATTTGCATAAAAGATAACTCATACGCTCCCATTACTATTATTTCCTAAGCATCTACTTAGAATAGATAGAAAATTATCAATTTTTACACTACTACCAAGTACCGAAATTTCTGCTAATGTCATTACTGTAATGTACACGTATTCTAAGCGTAAAAAGAGTATAGGAAATTAAGAGTAGGGGGGACGAGAGTCATATGAAGAAGTCTTGCAGAAGAACACAGGAGAGGCAGAAAGCTACTTCAAACAAACGCGAAATTATGCAATACAACTAACACATTAAATCCAACAATAATCTTGGGACAGATTCATTTTAAACATCGAATACGATGCACACAAAAGGCCAGCACCAGCGCACACGGTAGTTAGACACATAAAACAGTCGAAAAAGTACACAGCATAACCGAATTTCATTGAAGAAGGTCAATGGATTAAACACTGTCAAGAGTCACGGTGCAAACAGGAGGATTATCGGAGTAATATTTTTTTGATGAGGAAAAAGAATTTGTAAGTATTGACGTTACAACAATGGATGAAATACAATACACGCTAAAAATTAAAAAGTAAATAAAAATAAAAAAGCTGCGGAATGGATGCAAAAAATGCAGCGTCCACAGATATACAAGACCTTGCCATCGTTTTAGATTTCCACGTCCTATCAACAAATGATTGCACGAAGAAATTACAGAGGCATCAGTCGGCTGAATGCCATGTACGAGATCTATTAAAAAATCTTGAACAAAAGAATAACAGTTCTAGCTGACAAACTTCTCCAAGAAGACCAAAACGTGCGGTTACGAAAGGTCACTCGTGTATTGACAGTATTTTTGCAATATAACGACTCATAGAAAACAAAAATAGTTCAGTCTTGAAGCCCACGTTTTTTTATAGATTTTGAGAAAGAAAAAGTTCATCAAAATAAATTATGAGCAATAATGAGTGACAGTGGTTATTCACCCCAGCTCATAAGGGCTTTCAAAGGTCAATATCGTGAAACAAAAATAGCAGTAAACGCAGGAGAGTGAAGGATATGTGAAAAAAAAATCAATCGAGATGTGATACAGGAGTGTTCTCTTTCACCAAGTCTTTTTTACAGTTATATTAACAATGTTCTTAAAAATTGGAATCAGAGAATTGGTAATTCCCAAGAATGACTGCCTACCGAAGTCGCGGGATCCAAACGATACATATCGAGCGTGCGATTGTAAATTGATCATGTGACTGTGCTGGTGGGCGTTATGATCAATTATCAGTGATCATCATTTTTATCTATTTTCCGTTATTCCCTTAGTTGCTCTAAGTGATATACCTCCGCGTATTGATGGCAAAAACGGAACTTTCCCGTAGCGTACACATCACATGGCCTTTCACATGACGACAACACCGACGACGAGTAAGATAAGTCATCTCCTTTGTAACTGCAAGTATTTTTGTAACGGTCTTCTTTTGTCATTGCTGCAGTGATCGCCGTAAACATACTCACAGCGCCCGCCACCATAGTGACGTGATCGATTTACGGTCGCACGCTCGATATGTATCGTTTGGATCCCGCGACTTCGATAGGCAACCATTCTTGGAAATTACCAGAGAATTAACCAGGATTTATATTAACATTAAATTAGATCAACACACTAACAGAAGTGCAATACTATTTGCGAATGATAAAGTAGTTACACAATAAAGTGAAGATGACCTGCAGCTTGCGCTATATCGCATAAGCCAAATACGTAAAGAAACCATTAAAATCTCATTATATCAGGTTAACGTTATGGTCATTCGGGTAAGTACCCAAGACAGTAATTAACAACCCAATAATTGAACACGACCCATGTTTTAAATATATCATAATGATATTGCCGAAAAGCTGCACAAATTTCAAGTAATATTTGGAACATCAACAGAAACTCAACTAAAAACCCTAAAAGACACAAATCATTTTTTTAAACTATGGGGTGACTAGTAGGCCTACTTTTGTATGAACCGAAAGTGGGGTACATAAAAATAAAGATGCTAGCAAATACTAGCAGCAGAGATGAGATTCTTGAGAAGCGTGAATGGCTTCATAAGAAGTGATTCAATTGCAAGTGAAATAGTCGTAATAAGTTGATATCAATGAGGAAATAACTCAGTGCAGAGAGGGGTGGAAACAACCAGTGATTATAATGAGAGATCAGAGCCCGCTCAAAAAAGTTATCTGACCTATAACCAGAAGATAAGGGGAGATACAGGTCAACCAAGGAAACAATGAACATGAACTCTGTGACAGCGGAACAGGCAGGTGCCTAATCACTGTATGTAAGACGACGGCCTAAATTAATTTCTAACAGCTACTTTCTATCATAATTTATACATAGATTCGTTCCACATATCTGAACGTTCTTCATTGTTATAAGCTGTACAGAATAAGAAGCACGAATGAACCGCAGAAAACCAGGGAGTGATACCGAGTAGCCGAAAGACAGCACGAGGCATCAATTGGTAATGAAACATTTAATGAAGATGTACAGCAAACGTGGCAATCGGCTCCTCGGAATCAACAATAAGAAATGTTACACACAGTGAGGCTATTCTTGAAATGCTTACAAAATGCCTGAAGGATCGCCGTTCTGTCTTCTCATCGTCAGATTTCAGCTTCGCTCCACTGTCAAACAACGCAGACGCACTGCTCAGCTCCGGATTCTGCGTCGATAGCACAACAGCCTTCCGGTCTGTCTCCATTTCAAAAGGGCGTCAGAAAAATAAAGCTTGCAGTTTTAATTTGCGTTGGCGAGAACGCAGGTGAAATGATTCTCAACGAGAACCGGTATACGTCAGAGATGCTACTAATGTGAACCAAAGGTAACTGTCCTAGCTCAGCTAACAAGAATGCCAAATTAGTAGACTACATGCTCGTTGCAAGGCTCTTTCAGCGAATCTTACAATTAATAGCTGCGTGCGCTCTGCAACCAACGAACTAGTGATAATAGTCAAAAGGCCAAGCGATGTAACCAACGTCTTAAATTTAAAACTAGCTATCTCATTTTAATGTAGGTTAGTTAGTAAGCTGGCGTAGTTTATGAGAATTTAAGAATACCAGACGCTCAGTGGCTCGGTACGGGCTTTTGTTAAAGTTTCGAGAACATACCTTCACCGAAGAGTCAAGCAGTATATTGCTCCCTCCTACGTATATCTCGCGAAGAGACCATGAGGATAAAATCAGAGAGATTAGAGCCCACACAGAAGCATACCGACAATCCTTCTTTCCACGAACAATACGAGACTGGAATAGAAGGGAGAACCGATAGAGGTACTCAGGGTACCCTCCGCCACACACCGTCAGGTGGCTTGCGGAGTATGGATGTAGATGTAGATGTAGAAATAACGGAAGAGGTTCAGATTACAGATGAGAATGTTGCACCTAGGTATACGTAATTATGATGTTTTTTGGTTGGTACTTCAGCCTAATGACTGATTTTAGAATCACGTGAAGGCATGCGCAACGAAGACCGTTATCAGCAGTTTTCACCATTTTCTACTTTTTTTTGTTGTGATTAGACATGAGGTTATGTTTGTATATCTGTAAATACTTCGCGTTCTACTCATTTGGGTCCTGTACACTATTTTTAAGCTTTGCTATACGTTTTTAGAACTACTTATATAACATGAGGACAGTTAACCAATACTTCGTCGATCGTGCACTATCTTCTACCTTGAAAGTCATTTACAATGGAACATGTGATAGTTGCAAACGAACAGAGATTCTTTTATGTTGAACAGTTTTACCTATCTTGAAACTGGAAATTTGTGTTATTTTCCGGCAGGTCCAGTTTCAGAACGTATTTAACTTGTAACTGGTTTCTCAGATACTTCTGCATAACTGGATTTCAATTACTGATTATTGGTGTGTAGTAGAGTAATAATGTAACTGATTAAATGCAGAAATGACAAGGTTTCCTCTATCGCAACGCATTTACATTTCAATGGGATATTTGTTCCTAGGTACATGAATATGTACCTTCGAATTGGTGGCGGAGACATGAAGGAAGGACTCAAACCATCCCATGAAAGCAGACACACAAAGTTTCAAGAACCAGCTTCAAGCAAGGAATCGAGATATATATTACAGTGCCCTGCGTATCGCTCTCCTAGTGACCGCGAAGACAAGATTAGACTAGCTACAGCGAGCACACAAGCATTTATGCAGTCATTTTTCACCCCCTCCACACGCAATTGGAACAGGAAGAAGCGCTAATAATTAATCGCACTGGTCGTCCGGACAGCGAATATGACCTGTTGGTGTGTCAGAAAAACTATGAGTAGCTTATCCACCAGGAAAGGTTCCAGTCAAGTCTAATACTCGTAAAATTAGCGACTTGGGAGAACTCCCAAAATTACAACGTTATCTGCCCGGCGAACACCTACCTCTGCTTGACGAAATTTTCATGTGTCCTGTGAAGAACAACACCGAAGACAACGAATGAATGGACTGCCAAATACTGATTATTGTTGTAGAAAGTTGCATTAGTATCATGAAAATTAAAACTGTACTTGTTATTCTGTATGAGCTCAAGATAACGTTAATGTGAACAGAAGGGAGTGTGCGATTTCAGTATCTTTTACATGCGTGTTTTTTTTAAAAGATTTAATTCCAGCTTTTAATTATTAATTACATTACCAAAAATAAAACAGTCGTAATTCAGTCTCTTGTCTGACAGCCATATTTGCATCATATAATATGACAATGCCAATAAAGATGCCTGAGTAAGGTTATTACACAAATTAAACAGTTTTCCTCAGTTTCCCACAAATGTACGTTGGTTGGCTTAAGCTCGTTTAAAAATACGCGATTTGTAGATTTACGTATTATGTACGTTAAAAATATATAGCCTACATCTATCCAAAGGTTTATTAGAGTATCATGTAAAAATCTGAAGTAAGTCGACAAGAACTTTTGGGGATTTTTGTTAACAACGTTTCTCGTTTATTTAGTTAGGTGACTGTTCTTCAGACTTTACAAAATTGTACTGGGTAGCACGAAGGCGAATGACAATAACTCAAGTGCCAGAATATTAAAATAATAATAGTAATGATAATAATAATAATAATAATGATAATAATAATGATAATAATAATAAAAAAGTGTAGCCTATGACCATCTGAAAATTTATTAGAGTATCGTATAAAAATTTGAAGTAAATCGGTCAAGAACTTTGCAATTCTGCATTCTGACATGTCCACGAAGAAACGGGAAGTTTTCGATTTTTTTGCTAACAACTTCTCCCGCATTTTTATCAGAGTATCGTGTAAAAATCTAAAACATTTCGAGATTTTTGCTGACAACGTTTCCTGTTTATATGTGCAGTATTTGAAGAATGTGTATGTCCATCCGAATTTTTATTAGAATATCGTATAAAATGTGAAGCAAACCAGTCAAGAACTTATCGAGATTTTTTGGGAACAACGTTAAACAGCGTCTTATCTTTATACAGTAGTACAGATTAGAAGCTGAATGTCTAGTGATGGTGATGGTGGTGATTATGGAGCTAATGAGTACACTGTACATATACATTACACGAAAGTATTATGCCAGAAGTTTGTAGAAGTTCTGAATTAGAAACTGTAGAGGATGTTCAGTTTGAAAAGAACTTTCATTGTTTGTCCTGTTACTGCACTGCGAATTACTTAGTTCCTTTAACTGGCAACAATAATAGAAAGTGAAAGGTGAAAGCTGGAAGCAATACTGATGATCCGGACATGGATTTCTGTCGACATGATTGTTGTGCTATTATAAGGTGGTGTAAAAAGGCTTGTGAATAGTAATCACCTTCTCAGGGATGAGTTTCAGGGGAAACTGGTTGCAAAAGCTTAGAATTGGAAGGCTGCCTCGGCAGAATGGTTCGCATTTGGATGCTGTGGGACAGCACTGTCAAAAGAAAAATTTGATGCCTTTGACGAATATTACAGATCGAGGAGATCATAAATACTGGGTACTACATGATAAACAATTTCCCATGAATGTAGTATGTACCCGATTACAAGACAGCTCTTCACATAAATCATCCCGACTTTGGAGAGTCTTCTTAAAAAGGTTCTTATTTTTAACCAGCTGCCGGCCGCTGTGGCCGAGCGGTTCTAGGCGCTTCAGTCTGGAACCACGCGGCTGCTACGGTCGCAGGTTCGAATCCTGCCCGGCATGGATGTGTGTGATGTCCTTAGTTTAGTTAGGTTTAATTAGTTCTAAGTCTAGACGACTGATGACCTCAGATCTACATCTACATCTACATGGATACACTGCAAATCACATTTAAGTGCCTGGCAGAGGGTTCATCGAATCACCTTCACAATTCTCTATTATTCCAATCTCGTATAGCGCGCGGAAAGAATGAACACCTTTATCTTCCCGTACGAGCTCTGATTTCCCTTATTTTATCGTGGTGAACGTTCCTCACTATGCAGGTCGGTGTCAATAAAATATTTTCGCATTCGGAGGAGAAAGTTGGTGATCGGAATTTCGCGAGAAGATGCCGTCGCAACGCAAGATGTTAAGTCTCATAGTGCTTAGAGCCATTTGAACCATTTTTTAACCAGTTCTGACCAACAAAAATAACAAATGGATTAAATGCACGACCTTTTTCGTCTTACTTGTTCCCACGGAAAGTCGCTGAGCTAACATTCTTCTTGGCTCTAACCTAAACGCGTCCTCATCACCATTCTCACTCAACAGCCCATACTCTCCTTTAGTTGCACATCGCGTCCTATTGGAAAATTCCAATTTACCTACAGAGCTGCATTCTGAGATGTTTGCGAAAAAACGGGACGTTTTTATTGCGTTTCTCTCGTACATGATGCATAACACGGTGTTCCAGTTCATGCAACGTGTTCCGCCTAGGTCCCCCGACTTCTTTCGTGTGTATTCATGTGTTCTTCATACGAGTGACAACACAGTGAGCGATCTGGCAACGCTGTGTTGTTCTACTTGTGTAGACCAGTGTGTTTATCCGTTTCTGGTGCTCAGTCCGAGTTTCAGCTCCGTACAGCCATCACATGATGTTTGAGAGGATCATCAATGAAGCTGTGTTTTTGTTGTGTGTCACGAAAATGGAACAGCGGAATTTAAAGCAAAGTTATGCAATCAAGTTTCGTGTTAAACTAGGGGAATCGACGAGTATGGCCTTTGAAAAGTTAAAACAGGTACATTCCTTATCACGAGCACAAATTTCTCGCTGGCGTAAATCATTTTTGGAAGGCCGAGAACTCATTGGATATGAACATTGCTCAGGGAGACCTGCAACTTGGAAACCGTCGAAAAAGTCGAATGCGTCACACTCTTGAAAGATCATATCGACGTTTAACAATGAGGATGATGATTAACCATTTAAACTTGAAAACTTCTACTGTACATTAAATTTTGACTTAAGGCTTGCACATGCGAAAGGTTTGTGCCAAAAATGCGCCGAGAAACCTCACAACTGAGCAGAAGGACAATCGAAGAAACATGTGTGCTGATCTTCTTGACAGAACTGCCAACGACAGCGAGAGGTTCAGTCGAGTGATCACAGGCGATGGATCCTGGATTTTTGAGTACGATCCTAAACAAAGTGGCAAAGCGGGGGGTTGCACATTGGGACATCTCCTCGATCGAAGAAAGTTCCAACGAGCAAACCAAAGATCAAAACAATGATGATTTGGTTTTTTGACACTAGGGATATTGTGCATAAAGAATTTGTGCCTCCAGCACAAACTGTCTACCAAGTGTTTCACAAAAATGTCCTTGAAAGACTCGGGGAAAGGGTGAATCGAGAGAGAACAGACATTGCAGACAAGTGGATGTTGGGTCACGAAAACGCCGCACGTCACACAGCCATTTGCATCACGGAATTGTTAGCTCAAAAGGCATTCTTATTGTTCCACAGCCCCCCCCCCCCCTTTCCCATATTCACCTGATCTGAGTCACTGACTTTTTTCTTTTCCCGAAATTTATAAACGTCTTAAAATGACATCATTTTATGACACTGGAGAAAAAATGTGACCGACATGTTAACGGCCCTTGCAGCTGAAGCCTTTCAGCGCTGGTGCCAAGACTGGGAATGATTCCGACGGCGTACAGCTGCCAAAGGGACATACTTTGGAGAGAACAACGTTGTTGTTTGGAAAAAATAAAAACTTTGGCAAGGGAAAAGTCAGTTTCATTACATTTCTCACACACCTTATAGTTCAGGAGATGGCATTAATAAACACTGAGAAGCGTGAAAAATCGCTGCATTGTGCGTAAGATTTAAATTTATTACATCTTTTCTACTAATTCCATTCTCAACCTATTTTCAAGACACTGTCCACATATGCCGCTGAATGTACCAACAAAATTGTATCTCTGCGTGACAGAGGGATCGGGAGATACGGCGTCATAAACACTGAGTTGCGTGAAAAACAGCCGCATCACGCTTGACGTTTAAGTTTGTTAGTCCTTAACTACTTACTCTATTTGCATCATATTTCGCAGACAGTACTCACATATGGAGCTGAATGTACCTACGCAAATACCTGATTTTACGATAGATTGTTCAAGAGCTATGGTCTCATAAACACTGACGTGCTTGAAAAATTGCCACATCATGCATGAAGTTTTAATGCATTTCTTCTTTGCTACTAAGACATTCCTATATCGAGTCAAATGGCAGCGCTATTGACAGCCTTCTGCTGCGAAGATCGAACGGCTGTAGGCGGAAACATTAACCGTCTACAGAGCTGTGAAGAGGCGTTCCCATAGAGACCGTTATAAATTCGCCTTTGAAACACTCGAAGCAGCTGCACCCAGTGTACAGAAACTAACGATGATCATGTATTTTAATCCGGATGCTGTACTTACAGGGTGTTTCAAAAATGACCGGTATATTTGAAACGGCCATAAAAACTAAAGGAGCAGCGATAGAAATACACCGTTTGTTGCAATATGGTTGGGACAACAGTACATTTTCAGGCGGACAAACTTTCGAAATTACAGTAGTTACAATTTTCAACAACAGATGGCGCTGCAAGTGATGTGAAAGATATAGAAGACAACGCAGTCTGTGGGTGCGCCATTCTGTACGTCGTCTTTCTGCTGTAAGCTTGTGCTGTTCACAACGTGCAAGTGTGCTGTGGACAACATGGTTTATTCCTTAGGACAGAGGATTTTTCTGGTGTTGGAATTCCACCGCCTAGAACACAGTGTTGTTGCAACAAGACGAAGTTTTCAACGGAGGTTTAATGTAACCAAAGGACCGAAAAGCGATACAATAAAGGATCTGTTTGAAAAATTTCAACGGACTGGGAACGTGACGGATGAACGTGCTGGAAAGGTAGGGCGACCGCATAAGACAACCACAGAGGGCAACGCGCAGCTAGTGCAGCAGGTGATCCAACAGTGGCCTCGGGTTTCCGTTCGCCGTGTTGCAGCTGCGGTCCAAATGACGCCAACGTCCACGTATCGTCTCATGCGCCAGAGTTTACACCTCTATCCATACAAAATGCAAACGCGGCAACCCCTCAGCTCCGCTACCATTGCTGCACGAGAGACATTCGCTAATGATGTAGGGCACAGGATTGATGACGGCGATATGCATGTGAGCAGCATTTGGTTTACTGACGAAGCTTATTTTTACCTGGACGGCTTCGTCAATAAACAGAACTGGCGCATATGGGGAACCGAAAAGCCCCATGTTGCAGCCCCATCGTCCCTGCATCCTGAAAAAGTACTGGTCTGGGCCGCCATTTCTTCCAAAGGAATCGTTGGCCCATTTTTCAGATAAGAAACGATTGCTGCATCACGCTATCTGGACATTCTTCGTGAATTTGTGGCGGTACAAACTGCCTTAGACGACACTGGGAGCACATCGTGGTTTATTCAAGATGGTGCCCGGCCACATCGCACGGCCGACGTCTTTAATTTCCTCAATGAATGTTTCGATGATCGTGTGATTGCTTTGGGCTATCCGAAACATACAGGAGGCGGCGTGGATTGGCCTCCCTATTCGCCAGACATGAACTCCTGTGACTTCTTTCTGTGGGGACACTTGAAAGACCAGGTGAACCGCAAGAATCCAGAAACAATTGAACAGCTGAAGCAGTACATCTCATCTGCATGTGAAGCCATTCCGCCAGACACGTTGTCAAAGGTTTCGGGTAATTTCATTCAGAGACTACGCCATATTATTGCCACGCATGGTAGATATGTGGAAAATATCGTACTATAGAGTTTCCCAGACCGCAGCGCCATCTGTTGTTGACAATTGTAACTACTGTAATTTCGAAAGATTGTCTGCCTGAAAATGTACTGTTGTCCCAAGCATATTGCAACAAACGGTGTATTTCTATCGCTGCTCGTTTAATTTGTATTGCCGTTTCAAATATACCAGTCATTTTTGGAACACCCTGTATACATTCGTATGTTATGCATATTTCTTTGTACGATTTTTTAATTTCATAGGTCTTTCCACGAATACACGGAAATGAAAACTTTTTCGGTATTACACTGCAAACACAGTCCATTTTTTGTTTTCGTTTTAATAGAAAATTGGCAAAATGAATACTAGGGCGATCCCACGTTTGTCAGCTAGTAGCGAACTAAATTGGAATATAAAGGACAAACCGCCATAATTTAAACCCCATTTGATAAGTTGCAATTCAAAATAAAAGAGACCTTTCTTACTTTAATCAGTCGTAGTGAGATGTAGGAAGAAACGAATTCTCTCTGCAGTGAACTTTATTGTCGACGAGAAACTGTTTTCAGGACAGGCGCTCGCTGTTGTCCAGTAGCAAGTACCGAGCCGCGGTGTCGCAGGTCGGTCGCTGTAAGCAGTGGCCACCACTTTCGCCCGGTTTCGCTCGCTCTCGCTTTCGGTGGGAGGATCGTGCTGGAATGACAAGTGCTTGTTGCTTCACCATTGCGGTGGGACACACTCCAACGGCGTGTGAACGGTGAGCTGTACGTTTTAGAAAAACGGACCACACGACGCGCCCGTCACAGTTGAGTAGACAAGGTACCTGCACACGCAATATCCGTACAGAGATACGATTTGATTGGAAAATTTCTTGCGAACAGAGCTCAGTTTGGCGTTATTAATGGAGACGCATCGTCAAAAGCAAAGACAGCGCGCAGAGTACATCAGGCTAGTTTCATAGGTTGTTGCTGTTTACGATATAAATTGCTCAACAAAAAGTTTCCACCACCTGCATAATTGCTAACATGTAAGGGGCTTATATTCAGTAGGAGCAGGGATTTAAAGAATAAGCGTTGTTGTTGTTGTTGTTGTTGTTGTGGTCTTCAGCCATGAGACTGGTTTGATGCAGCTCTCCATGCTACTCTATCCTGTGCAAGTTTCTTCATCTCCCAGTACTTAACTGCAACCTACATCCTGCTGAATCTGCTTAGTGTATTCATCTCTTGGTCTCCCTCTATGATTTTTACCCTCCACGCTGCCCTCCAGTACTAAACTGGTGATCCCTTGATGCCTCAGAACACGTCCTACCAACCGATCCCTTCTTCTAGCCAAGTTGTGCCACAAACTCCTCTTCTCCCTAATTCTATTTAATACCTCCTCATTAGTTATGTGATCTACCCATCTAATCTTCAGCATTCTTCTGTAGCACCACATTTCGAAAGCCTTTATTCTCTTCTTGTCCAAACTATTTATCGTCCATATTTCACTTCCATACATGGCTACACTCCATGTAAATACTTTCAGAAAAGACTTCCTGACATCCAAAATCTATACTCGATGTTATCAAATTTTTCTTCTTCAGAAACGCTTCCATTGCCATTACCAGTCTACATTTTATATCCTTTCTGCTTCGACAATCATCAGTTATTTTGCTCCCCAAATAGCAAAACCCCTTCACTACTTTAAGTGTCTCATTTCCTAATCTAATTCCCTCAGCATCACCCGACTTAATTCGACTACATTCCATTATCCTTGTTTTGCTTTTGTTGATGTCCATCTTATATCCTCCTTTCAAGACACTGTCCATTCCGTTCAACTGCTCTTCCAAGTCTTTTGCTGTCTCTGATAGAATTACTTTGTCATCGGCGAACCTCAAAGTTTTTATTTCTTCTCCATGGATTTTAATACCTACTCCGAATTTTTCTTTTGTTACCTTTACTGCTTGCTCAATATACAGATTGAATAACATCCGGGAGAGGCTACAACCCTGTCTCACTCCTTTCCCAACCACTGCTTCCCTTTCATGTCCCTCGACTCTTGAAACTGCCATCTGGTTTCTGTACAAATTGTAAATAGCCTTTCGCTCCCTGTATTTTACCCCTGCCACCTTTAGAATTTGTAAGAGAGTATTCCAGTCAACATTGTCAAAAGCTTTCTCTATATCTCCAAATTGCCTTTCCTTAACCTTCCTTCTAAGATAAGTCGTAAGGTCGGTATTGCCTCACGTGTTCCAATATTTCTACGGAATCCAAACTGATCCTCCCCGAGGTCGGCTTCTACCAGTTTTTCCATTCGTCTGTAAGGAATTCGTGTTAGTATTTTGCAGCTGTGACTGATTAAACTGATAGTTCTGTAATTTTCACATCTGTCAACACCTACTTTCTTTGGGATTTTAATTATAATATTCTTCTTGAAGTCTGAGGGTATTTCGCCTGTCTCATACATCTTGTTCACCAGATGGTAGAGTTTGTCAGGACTGGCTCTCCCAAGGCCGTCAGTGGTTCTAATGGAATGTTGTCTACTCCCGGGGTCTTGTTTCGACTCAGATCTTTCAGTGCTCTGTCAAACTCTTCACGCAGTATCGTATCTCCCATTTCATCTTCATCTACATCCTCTTCCATTTCCATTACATTGTCCTCAAGTACATGCGGCTTTTCGCGGATGATGCCGTAGTATACAGAGAAGTTGCAGTATTAGAAAATTGCAACGACATGCAGGAAGATCTGCAGCGGATAAGCACTTGGTGCAGGGAGTGGTAACTGACCCTTAACATAGACAAATGTAATGTATTGCGAATACATAGAAAGAAGGATCCTTTATTGTATGATTATATGATAGCGGAACAAACACTGGTAGCAGTTACTTCTGTAAAATATCTGGGAGTATGCGTGCGGAACGATTTGAAGTGGAATGATCATATAAAATTAATTGTTGGTAAGGCGGGTACCAGGTTGAGATTCATTGGGAGAGTCCTTAGAACATGTAGTCCATCAACAAAGGAGGTGGCTCACAAAACACTCGTTCGACCTATACTTGATTATTGCTCATCAGTGTGCGATCCGTACCTGATCGGGTTGACGGAGGTGATAGAGAAGATCCAAAGAAGAGCGGCGCGTTTCGTCACAGGGTTATTTGGTAACCGTGATAGCGTTACGGAGATGTTTAGCAAACTCAAGTGGCAGACTCTGCAAGAGAGGCGCTCTGCATCGCGGTGTAGCTTACTCGACAGGTTTCGAGAGGGTGCGTTTCTGGATGAGGTATCGAATAAATTGCTTCCCCCTACTTATACCTCCCGAGGAGATCACGAATGTAAAATTAGAGAGATTCGAGCGCGCACGGCGGCTTTCAGGCAGTCGTTCTTCCGGCGAACCATACGTGACTGGAACAGAAAAGGGAGGTAATGACAGTGGCACGTGAAGTGCCCTCCGCCACACACCGTTGGGTGGCTTGCGGAGTATAAATGTATATGTAGATGTAGCTCGCCCTGGTACAGACCCTCTATATACTTCTTCTACCTTTCTACATTCCCTTCTTTGCTTAGAATTGGGTTTCCATCTGAGTTCTTGATATTCATACAAGTGGTTCTCTTTTCTCTAAAGTTCTCTTTAAATTTCCTGTATGCAGTATCTATCTTCCCCCCAGTGAGATAAGCCTCTACATCCTTGCATTTGTCCTCTAGCCATCCCTGCTGAGCCATTTTGCACTTCCTGTCGATCTCATTTTTGAGACAGTTTATCCAGGTCCCATCGCCTTAAATTCCCACCTCTTTGCAGTTTCTTCAGTTTTAATCCACAGTTCACAACCAATAGATTGTGGTCAGAGCCCACATCTGCCCCTGGAAATGTCTTACAATTTAAAACCTGGTTCCTAAATCTCTGTCGTACCATTATGTGATCTATCTGAAAGCTGTCAGTATCTCCAGGCTTCTTCCATGCATATAACCTTCTTTTATGATTCTTGAACCGAGTGTTAGCTATGATTATGTTGTGCTCTGTGCAAAATTCTATCAGACGGCTTCCCCTTTCATTTCTTATCCCCAATCCATATTCACCTATGTTTCCTACTCTCCCTTTCCCTACTCTCGAATTCCAGTCCCCCATGACTATTAAATTTTCGTCTCCCTTCACTACCTGAATAATTTCTTTTATCTCATCATACATTTCATCAATTTCTTCGTCAACTGCAGAGCTAGCTGGCATATAAACTTGTACTACTGTAGTAGGCGTTGGCTTCGTGTCTATCTTGGCCACAATAATGCGTTCACTATGCTGTTTGTAGTAGCTTACCCGTACTCCTATTTTTTTATTCATTATTAAACCTACTCCTGCATTACCCCTATTTGATTTTGTATTTATAACCCTGTATTCACCTGACCAGAAGTCTTGTTCCTCCTGCCACCGAACTTCACAAATTCCCACTAAATCTAGCTTTAACCTATCCATTTACCTTTTTAAATTTTCTAACCTACCTGCCCGATTAAGGGATCTGACATTCCATGCTCCGATCCGTAGAACGCCAGTTTTCTTTCTCCTGATAACGTCATCCTCTTGAGTAGTCCCCGCCCGGAGATCCGAATGGGGGACTATTTTACCTCCGGAATGTTTTACCCAAGAGGACGCCATCATCATTTAACCATACAGTAAAGCTGCATGCCCTCGGGAAAAATTACGGCTGTAGTTTCCCCTTTCTTTCAGCCGTTCGCAGTACCAGCACAGCAAGGCCGTTTTGGTTATTGTTACAAGGCCAGATCAGTCAATCATCCAGACTGTTGCTCCTGCAACTACTGAAAAGGCTGCTGCCCCTCTTCAGGAACCACACGTTTGTCTGACCTCTCAACAGATACCGCTCCGTTATGGTTGCACCTATGCTACGGCCATCTGTATCGCTGAGGCACGCAAGCCTCCCCACCAACGGCAAGGTCCATGGTTCATGGGGAGGGGGGCGGGGCGTTTAACACCATCCCTTACGATAATTAATTTCTTACAGTTGCAAAATCACTCACTACAGATGTATGTCCTTACAAGGTATTTCCTTTTGTCGCTTCCTGAAGCTTTGTTTGCTAAAACTGTTTACTATGATTGTGATTTGAGTCACTACATTGTGTTGTACAATACGGAAAAAGCCACGAAACAAAAAATTCACGGAGAAGCCACTTCAAAAAAATCGAAAGAATAAAACAATCATCCTTCGGACGCACCACAGTCTGCAGCAACTTTTCTAAAAACATTTTCCGGGAGACGATTCCTTGAAAATAAGACGTGAAAAACTATGAATGGAGACCATAGGAGAATTGGTGAAGAACGTTGAGTATAGGAACAGGGAAAGATGTAAAGAAATGCAGATAAAAGAAGTGACTGAAACAACAGATCTCAAAAAATGATGAAGATTCCATTTTGAGATAAATGCAGTAAAGCTCCATTCCCGTTTCATAAGAAGTCGGACTTTATTACCAGCGTATTTTGTAGGCACTTCCACTGATGAGCTATTGAATTACAGATAGTGTGCCAGAGACAGACAGACGAGAGACAGACAGATAGATAGAGCGGGGACGTGCTTCTGTCTATCGCGACGGCGACTGGAACAATGCTGTGTTTCACGCTGCAGTAAAACAAGTTAGCGAGTGCCTCCAGCTTTCCAAGGATGCTGGATAGTGCTTCTCGTGTACCCAGCAGGTGCTTCCCCTTGCTAGCTGCAATAGTTTTGGGTGCGAGGTTGTGCAATCAATTCCCTATGACTTATTTTAGGTACCACATACATACATTTTTCTACAACATTTGATGGCTGTTAATCTAAAAGTAAATGACCTGCAATTACATCAGTCTCGAGCTAGTAGTTTCCGAGATATCTAGCGTTTTTTAAAATTTTAAGACAGCTCTCAAAGACACGACAGTTGCATACCTTAAATCTACCAATACACATTTTTGAGGGTCAAAATAATGCTCCGAATGCCGTTTTCCCATTTCCCGAAAATTTCGAAAACCACTGTACAGTAGAAATCTAACAGAATCTGCATTTTTGTCTAGTTAAGGTAGCTGTATACACTGATGTGCAAAACTTAAGGACGGGAGCGACTTTGTGTCACTGCCAAGTAACTAAGCTCGATGAAACTTGGACCATACATTAGAAGAACTGCTACGGTGTTGTAGAGAAGGTAACTGAAAGGAATACACAATGAAAGGGGCAGAGATACTATAATGAAGCAACCGCGATTCATTGTGGTCCTCTGGACCCTGCAGAAGGGGGGACATGGTCACCGTGGACGGTGATACATGCTCTGCAACGTGCTCTCATACTGGTCACTAGGTTGGTAACGATTCTTGTGGTAGTTGGTTCCATTCCTCCACCACTGCTTGATGGTCGTTGGTGCCTGTGGACATGTCTCAATCGTCTCCCCAACACGCCCTACACGTGTTAGATAGAATTTAAGTCGGTGGAAAAGGCAAGCCAATCCATTCGCTGAGTATTCTCCCGTTCCAAGAGCTCGTACCATCGCATTTGCGGTCACGCATTGTCATCCATAAAAATGAAGTCAGGGCCGAATGCACCTATCAAAAGACGCACATGGGTACATTGTACAGTGTCACAATAACTCTGACTGACGACTGTATCGTGTTTAAAGATTTGGACGCCAGTGTGCCCATTCAAGAATCTGTCTACTCACACCATAACACATGGACCACCAAAACGATCATGTTCGACAATGCTAGACGTACACTTATATACGTTATGTAGCCAGGAAAAATGGTAAAAAGCAAAGACAGAGAAAGCTATTGTCCAGTAGAATGTTGAAGATTAATCCAAAAAGAGAGAATGAATTGAGTCGGGGAGACACGATACAGAGTGACACAGAAAAGGCCGGCCGGAGTGGCCTAGCGGTTCTAGGCGCTACGGTCCGCTACGGTCGCAGGTTCGAATCCTGCCTCGGGCATGGATGTGTGTGATGTCCTTAGCTTAGTTAAGTTTAAGTAGTTCTAAGTTCTAGGGGACTGATGACCTCAGCTGTTAAGTCCCATAGTGCTCAGAGCCATTTCAACCATATTTTTTAATTTTTTTTGACACGGAAAAACGGTAACATTTCCGCAATCCAATAAAACTAGAAGTGATGAAGGAGAGAAATTGCATTCATAGTAATTGAAACCTTACAACTTTGCTATTTACGAAATATTGATGGCGTTTATCATTTTTTTAAATTACTTCCTTTAGATTGCATCCTCCAGTACGAATACATTCGTGAAACCTGCTGATGAGATTCCTCATTGACCGCTGCAACATTTCAGCTGCGATACTGTAAACTGAATCCCGTATTCTCTGTTTTAACTCAACTAGGGTTCTTGGTCGAGTCGTGTAGAGTTTGCTCTTGAGGTAGTCCCACAAGAAAAAACTTACAAAAGGATAAATCTACCGATCTAAAAAAATCTTGAGTTCACAACGGTTGCCAAACAATTCTCGCACATATGCCATTGATGGCCGCGCAGTGTGTGATGTCGCTCCGTGCTGTTGAAACCAGGCTTCTTGAACGTTTGGAAAGTTGTTCTACACAGGTTAACGAAAGTTCGTAACATCTCTACGCAACGATCGGTATTGACTGTTATTGTGTTTCCTTGTTCATTTGCAAAAAAACACGGTCCGATAATACCATGTGATGAAACATCACACTATACTGGCACTTTACTAGCGTGTAAAGGGCGATCATGAACGTCATTAGGATTTGTGTTCGTCCAGTAACGGTAGTTCTTTTTATTCACACAACCTGTGGGATGAAAATGTGCCTCATCTGACATCCACAACTTGTTTAGAAATTTATCGTCATTATTTATTTTTGTTATTTGTTGACAGAATCCTAATCGCAACTGGTAATTGTTGTCTTTCAATAGTTGCACCATCTGTAGTTTGTACGGATGAAATTTTAAATCAAGATGAATTCTGCGAATGCTCTCCGAGGGCATTCCAACCACTTCAGCTTGCTGACGAATTGACCGCCGTGGGCTCCGTAAGAGAGACTTGCGTACAACATAAATGTTCGCTGCAGAACGCACACTTCTTGGTCGTCTTGTTGGTTTCTTCTTGAGGGCAGACCCAGTCTCTTCAAAGTTATTAATCCAACATTTTATCGCGTGTTTCGATGGAACGGCCTCATGACGTCCTAAATTATAAAAACATCGGAACTGCCCCTGCGCTGCTACCAAACTATCATTGTTTTTATAAAACATTTTAATAACTAACCCATGCTGTTGTCCGTTCCACTGACTCATGATTACTAAAATGGCGGACTGTTTACCCACAGTGTTGCCACCTGCCCATGCCCGCCACTACTCATTTCAAACATTCCCGTTATTCTTTGTCACCCTGAATTTATCGTGAAACTAAACGAATTCTTATCGGGAGACATCGAGGAATAATTAATTTGCTAATGGACGGAAGTGTGGAGGGTAGAAATTGTGAAGGGATACCAAGGTTTGATTACAGTACGTGGAAGTGGGTTGCAAGATGAAGAGACGTGTACAGGGTAGACTAGCGTTTAGAGCTGCATCATAACGGTCTTTAAGGCCAGTATTACACTATCAAATTTCTTTGTCAAAAGTCTTTGTCAAAGATATTTGATGGTGTAATAGGAACTTTGTCAAATTTGTCCAATATTTGATCAAATCTAGGGCCTCGCTGTAGATTTGATCAAAGAAATCGCTTGTCTTCTGTTCACTGCAATGTGACATGTTACCACATGGAACGCTAGCATCGCTGCAGCGTTCTGTCGTCTGTAGTGTTTTTATAAAAATTGCCAGTAAATACAATTGTTGTGTGCCGACAACTACAAAATTATATGAGAATGCAGGCTTTCTCGGCGAATCTTGAAGATAAATTCTTCTCTGGTTGACAGCCGAGTCAATGCGTTGTTCTCCAGCAACGTTTTAGCAAGTTTCTTACTTGCCATCTTCAGGCGAAGTAATGGCAAGTAAGAAACTTGCTGAAACGTTGCTGGAGAACAACGCATTAACTCGGCTGTCAACCCGAGAAGAATTTATCAACTACAAAATTATTAGAAATGTATGAAGCTGATGAGGCGCTTTACAACGTGAGGCACCCTGAATACAAAAATAAATGAAGAAGATTGGAGACCTGACCTGACCTAACCTAACATATAACCTCTCCTGTAGCAAGGAATCGGAGTGTTACAGTGAGCCTGTCTTCTGAAGATATAACAGTTCTCAAACGAATATTGTGCTTTGTGATATGAGGATACACTTCACTGAGCACATACAGAAATGTATGCTCATCCATTCTTAAATAATTGAAGTACGACTTGACGTCTTCCGCTGTAAGCTCACGTAAAAAGTTTTGTTGAATGCTTTTATCGTGTCTTCGTAAAACCCACGGCTTCACCCAGATTAGATTAGTTTTTCGTTCCATAGATCTGTGCTGAGGAGATCTTCGTGGATGTGGAATTTTTTTAAAGCTGAAATAACAATACTAATAGTATGAATAAATACAATACATCATTTGTTTCTATTTAAAAAATCGTCAATAGAGTAGAAGGAGTTGGCCACTAGTAAGTCTTTCAGGCTCGTTTAAACTGATCTTTATTTGTAACTAAATTTTTTATGTTTGCTAGCAAATTATTGAAGATGCATGTTCCTGAGTAGTGGATCCCATTTTGAACGAAAGTAAGTGCTTTTAAGTCCTTGTGCAGATTATTTTTGTTCCTGGTATTGTATGTACGAACTGAGTTGTTTGTTGGAAAAATAGATATATTATTTAGGACAAATTTCATTAAGGAGTAAATATATTGAGAGGCAGTAGTTAGTATACCCAGTTCTTTGAAACGTTTTCTGCAGGATGTCCGTGAATTTACTCCACAAATATTACATAATACAAGCTTTTGGACTCTGAAAACTTTTGTTTGACTTAAAGATTTACCCCAAAATATTATACTATATGACATTACGGAATGAAAGTTGGCAAAGTATGCTAGCTGTTTCATTTTTATGTTGCCTATGTCTGCTAACACTCGAATTGCAAATACAGACTTGTTAAGGCGTTTCTGCAGTTCTGTGGTGTGCTCCTCCCAACTCAATTTATTATCAAGTTGTAATCCCAGAAATTTAAGACTGTCAACCTCGTATGTACAGTTCCTTTTTCCCCCCACTTCTTTTCCGCATGTGCACACAACGCAATTACAGTACGTGCAACTGCTGTGGTTAATAACAAGTTGTTGTCAGCCATCTTGAACTTTGACGAAAAATTTGATGACAGTGTAATACCCCTTCAAGCGTTACGTCAAAGATCTTTGTCAAATATATTTGACGGAATATTTGATCACATCTTTGTTCAAATCTTTGACAAAGAAATTTGATAGTGTAATACCGGCCTAAGACTACAGACCAAGACAACACCGCAGAGAAGTTTTATCGTGAACTTCGAGAAAAGTAACACTGTGCAGAGCCACAGTTTTTATTTTCATCCTGAGCAGAGTTTTTGAATTAGAATGATATATTTCTTTCAGATTCTTTCGATAACAATCCACTAGGTAGGAAAAAATTGCTGCACCATAGGGCTGGGAGGGCTAGGTGAAATCAGAACCGTCTACACAGTCGCTGATTATGACCAAAGCAGAGGACGCATGCTTGAAGGGCGCAGGTCAGCTAGGCCATTATGCTTGGCGATTTTGAGCTGCTGTTTCAGTTGTGACAAGGATTCTGTGTCACTCAGAAGTCTGCCTCGGTTCCCAGTACTGGAAACGGTTTATCGCTCTTGTTTGAATCTGTAATTATCGCTGTAATTGCAGATACGATCCACCACAACAACAACCTGCAGTCATTTTATACTACTTGCCAAATTATCAGAGAATTTTGTTGCGGCATGATGAACTCCTTTCTGAGCTACTGACTGCTTTAATAAGCAATGGCGGATTTAAAAATTTTGCACCCATACGCACCCATACATCATGTTATATGCGCCCCCCCCAAAAGTGTTTTAAATAATATTGCCGGATCACTTAACAATTGCCGTTTTATGTGGGCGCTCTGTGAGCTGTTTCCGTACTCTGCCATTCGTTGTTCTGGTCTAGTTGCGCTTAATCAAAATGTAATATGGTTCCTGAACTGTACTTGGTGTATGGCAGCGTATAAAACAAACTAAAACTGCATTGTGTTGACACATTCTTCTGTCGAAAGACAACAGAAACGAACACAAGGAAAATAACTTTTCTTTTATGGCCTAAAAATTCAGCAGAGCGTGTAGGAGACAACGGATATTTGTTATACATTTACTTTTAATATGTTCTTTTACACGAAACCGTTGAAAACGAAAATAAAAAAGTTGTGTTACGATCTAAAAATTGAAGCGAACGTGTCATACATTAGAAATCAATACGTTCTTGCACAGAGATGCGTTCAAAATTAAAATTAAACTGTTGTTTTACGATCTAATAACTTGAATGTGTAACAGATAAAAAAAACACGTTCGTTATTAATACGTGAATCCATAGGAAAGCGTAAGAAATGAAAATGAAATAGAGATTTCGGTGCACGAACTAATAACCAAATACAGACGAACAAACACAGAACTAGATTTGCTATTATGTAATTTTACAGACTATTGTGGAAAAATCAAATTTGTTTTATTATCTAACAGTTAATGCATAAAGTATTAGCGTCTGTGCAGCTAGATGCTGCATAATAAGTGTACACAATACCCTTAATTCATGTTAAGGGCTGCTGAACAGTTTTGTGCTGCAGCTACTGCTCTCACCATAGCTCTTTCTAACGGCATTAGCAAAGCTTTTACATATTTATCTACGGAACTGAACTACGTTAATTATCAAAACTTTTTCATTTGAGCGTACTCCCCGATAACGTATATTTCCGCGATAACTATACATTTCAGCAGACACCAAGAATACGTATCAGTTGTAATATACTACAGAATCAGTATGACTTGACTGTAGACCGCCGAGCGGCCTGGGTCATTCGGGTATTGTTTAGTATTGTCGGGCGTCTTCGGTCACGTCTGCACGTAAACGAGGTTTAGTTCCGCGTTCTGCCATCGGCAGTTGTAAAATAAATAGGTAATATGTTGTTTATAAATGCAAAGAATGTGCTCTAAGTTATAATAAAAATCACATTATAATCTTAAATTTTTAAAACTAATATGAATAAATAAACAAACTCACAAGTGAGCAAAGTTTGAGTCTCGCTTTGACGACAGAAAACTCGTCGATCGTATCTTCATAGTTCAGACGGGTATCAGTTAGAGGTCGGCTTCGATGTGAAGAATGGGCAAGGCATTCAATTTCTTCTCAGACAACGTAGAATGTAGGTCCGATTTCAGTCTTTTAAGAGCCGAAAACGAGCGTTCTGTTGATCAATTTGTAAGTGCCATACATAGAAATATTCTAAGAGCAATGTTAACATTCGGAAATACCGACTGGAACCTCTCTTTTCGTAAAAATTTACTCATTTCCACTGTTATATCACTAATCTCAGAGGATCTCAAAAGTTCCGCGAAATGTACACATCCACTAGGGAAGGAAGGCTCTAAATCTGTGTCATATGGGGCTTGGAGTTTTGTTGCACGTTCAGCAATACCGTCAGGTGAACTGTTCTTAAGGTTACTGAAAACTGTGAAGGAGTCCAACAGTATTCTATAGCTTTCCTCCCTTCTCACTAATTCGGTGTACAAGCTATCGAGTACTGGGACAAATGTTTCGACTCTAAATTTTTCCTTTCCAGTCAGAAAAATTTCTTCAGAGTCCGGTTTTTTGTCATAATGAAGTTTGTATTTTCGTGATCTTTTGTAGGTGCATTCATAGTCTATATCAGTCACAATCTCCATGGATTTATTTTCATAGTAGTCGAACATGCCACGAATAGATGCAGTAAATCCTACAAGTGATTCATATAATTCATGCACTATGTTAGTATCAGTAATTTCAGATTTACACTATTAAATCTCTGGAGTATGCCCTTCCAAACTGGTGAGTTGATTCAATAAAGCTGAAGCCTCGTTTCGCACAAGTGGTTTTTCAAACGTATTATTGGCAATATGTGTGAGGGCATTGATAACGCCCTCCCAATTTTCATATAGACTTAACACACACTTGTTGACCAACGTGTGTTTGATAAACAGGCAGCCTTTGTGACCGAGTGGTTCTAGGCGCTTCAGTCCGGAACCGCGCTGAACCGCGGTGCGGCTACGGTCGCAGGTTAGAATCCTGTCTCGGACATGGATGTGTGTGATGTCCTTGTAGTTTTAAGTCTAGGGGACTGATGACCTCAGATGTTAAGTCTCATAGTGCTTGAGCCATTTGAACCATTTTTGATAAACTTTTTACCGTTTTGCTTCTTGGTTTCATGAAACGAACAAGTTTATCCCATCGCTGTGCAGAAGCAGAGGAAAAATTATAAAGGTTTTAAACGACATTGAAAAATGAACATGCTTCCTGACTACAGCTTTCAGTACTAGCGTCGACTAAATTCAAAGAATGTGTTGCACAGGGCACATAATCCGCTTTCGCATTTTGTTCTTTAATGCGTGCCTGCAAACCAGTGTAGGTTCCTGACATATTGCTTGTTTTGCCATATGACTGGCTGCTACAACGGTAATATCAATGGAATTTGTAGACAGGGCTTTTAGTGTTGCCTCAGCTAACTTTTCGGAGATGAGATAAAATATTAGAAATATTTTTCCAGTCTGAAATACAATTAGCAGCAATCGTGGCCCTACCTCTGAACAATTTACATGGTGGACAAAAAACAGCACTGGCGCTACAGGAGTATACTAGAAAATCACGCAAAGTTGATTCACCATTTAGACGTGTAGAATAAAATACTTTTTTTTTTCAAATATCTGGTTTTATCGCCAATTGATTTTTTTTAATTAGACAAATCACCGTTACAATTTTGATTAATTCCACGTTGTAAGAGAATGCCGATTGTTGATTCATTGACACACCATTCTGCGCGATCATCACTAACGAGGTTATCTCTTTTTGTAATGTCTGACTCGGCACTTAGTTTTTCGTGAAACTCGAAATCACGAACAATTTGCTTTTCTTCATTTATAACATTTGTTTCGTCTGTATTTATTTCTGCAGTGCAAGAATTATCATCCGTACTCGAAGTCGAACCAGCAACATTTTTTGCGAAAAATTTATCGACTCTGCCAAGAGTTTTTAGAACATTGGCTATTCGTTCTCGCCTTTCCTACGATCATTTCTGAAATCCCACCCCACTTAATTTTGCGCGTTTTCTTTTTTCACTGTTATTCATGTTAAGGCACTTACAAAATCGTTAACCAACAGTCAAAACAAAACAAAAAAATGGTTCAAATGGCTCTGAGCACTATGGGACTTAACATCTATGGTAATCAGTCCCCTAGAATTTAGAATTACTTAAACCTAACTAACCTACGGACATCACACAACACCCAGTCATCAGTCAAAACACAAGAAAATAAATGTAAAAGGAAAGAAAGAAAGACTTAATCCAGTTCCAATCGTACTACACCGCACATGAGCACAAAGCTTTTTAGTTTAAACACGGCAAACGAGCACAAAGATTTTTCCTTTAAACAAGGAGCGATGAACTGACCAACTCGGATTACTCGACGTAACTGTGCTATGAAAGTACGACAATGCAGAATAATTTAATTTCATTGTCGCCTGTTTCTCTGTTGTCAGTGAACAGTAGAAGCACACCTGCCGGATGGAATTCGTCTCGTAAAGAAAACGGGACAGTCCCTTTTTTGGTTTCTGTTTCCTGCGTCGCCAATATTTTAGCTGGGACTCAAGTATGTTCTGAATGTACTTGTCACTGTCTTTCTAATTTAAAGAGCAAGAAATATTTGCAAATTCTTGTAGTGAGGTGTGCTGGATCGACTCTTATCCCACTTACTCTTATAACATTTCAGCGGTTTATGTGGGCGGAAAAGACAGACTACGAATTTCAAGCAGTCTTGTTTGCAGTTGATGTGGTGTGTTGTCATTTGTGTGAACATTGCTGTTATGTATACACGCAAATGTTCCTTTTGTTCAAACATAAAATAAAAATAACCTTTCCTCAAAAAAAAAGCTTAATTAAGAAGTTTAATGTAAAATTTGCAATGCCACGTACTGTTCGATTGCACAGAGTTGGAACTTCGACATCGTGGCAGGCTGCATCACAATAAATGAGACAAACGAAAGTTGGTTTCTTCTTCTTTTTTCGCCAAAATAAACTAAATAAATAAATAAAATTTGTAAACTGTTGTGAAGTCCATTTCACACATTATTAGATATTCTGCTTATGTTGTTTTCGTATAAACATGTGTTTAAAAATGTAAAACATTCCCAGTATCAATATGCTTTGTTAAACGGGTGTCATTAAATCAAAGCTCAGATATTGAAGGCCACAGAACTTTCACATTAATTACATTAATGGAGGGTTGACTTGATGCTTCCCCGTAATTTCTACAAAAAATTTAAGTACAGTCGGGTTTTACATACTGAGGCCTACATATGTTACAGTAATTAAGAAACTGATTTTAGTTATCACAGCTTTTCAGGGGTTCCGGTATTTTCACTGGGAATATATGTTAGGGTTAGGTAGAAACCGACAACGTTCTCGAAATAATGTTTCAAACATTGCGTTGTAGATTGCCGTACGGACAGCTTACGTCAAAATATTTTGAACAGTCATGAAGATGATACCGGACAGAAACCCAATGTTAAATTTCCATTCAGTCACCAAGTAAACTATATATGTTTCCAAACTTGTATTGTCGACTTTCGTTCTTAAGACTTACTTAAACTAGCAAGTTGTTTAACAATATTAAAAACTTTTGACTTTGTGAGCGCAGTTATTTCAAAATGTAAAAGGTTAAAATGAGTACAGAGCAAAAAACGCCGCCCCCTTTACGGTGCCGCTCCTGGTCCCGTGTCTAGTGGGCCTCCATGAAAGTCCGCCACTGTTAATAATGAGTAACGGAGCTCCTTGTTTTCTGGTGTTGTAGGTGTGGACGTTACGGTTCTTCTCAAATTGCGATGGATTATTTATGGCCTACTTCATTAGAAAATAGATATTGTGAATGTTTAATTAGAATGCCAAAATCAATGAGGAAGCGTTTACAAGCTGACCGTGGATGACCATCACGTATTATTCTCAATAGTCGCTTTTTTATACAATAGATGTTTTTCTAAGTAATGAGTTACCCCAGAAAATTATACCTACATTCATTAATGAGTCGAAATCGCTGACGTAAGAAAATCGCAACACCAAAAAATATTTAATGTAGGCTAGAATAAGAAATTTCGGGAATACATTTAACTAGGTAACATATTTAAGTGATTAACACTGGAAGATTACAGGTTAATATAAACGCGGGATAAGCCATTGCAAATGTGAAATGCTGAGACATTAAGAACCGGTGTAACCGCCAGAATGTTGAATGCGAGCATGCAAACGTGCATGCACTCTGTTGTACAGGTACTGGATGTCAGTTTGTGAGATAGCGGACAGAAACCCTATGTTAAATTTCCATTCAGTCACCAAGGAAACTATGTATATTTCCAATCTTGGAACGGAAGGTTCCAAATGATTGGAAAAGAGCACAAGTAGTTCCAGTTTTCAAGAAGGGTCGTCGAGCAGATGCGCAAAACTATGGGCCTATATCTCTGACATCGATCTGTTGTAGAATTTTAGAACACGTTTTTTTGCTCGCGTATCATGTCATTTCTGGAAATCCAGAATCTACTCTGTAGCAATCAACATAAATTCCGGAAACAGCGACCATGTGAGACACAACTCGCTTTATTTGTCCATGAGACTCAGAAAATATTAGATACAGGCTCCCAGGTAGATGCCATTTTCCTTGACTTCCGGAAGGCGTTCGATACAGTTCCGCACTATAGCCTGATAAACAAAGTAAGAGCCTACGGATTATCAGACCAGCTGTGTGGCTGGATTGAAGAGTTTTTGGCAGACAGAACACAGCATGTTGTTCTCAATGGAGAGACGTCTACAGACGTTAAAGTAACCTCTGACGTGCCACAGGGGAGTGTTACTTTTCACAATATATATAAATGACCTGGTAGATAGTGTCGGAAGTTCCATGCAGCTTTTCGCGGATGATGTAGTATACAGAGAAGTTGCAGCATTAGAAAATTGCAACGAAATGCAGGAATATCTGCAGCGGATAGGCACTTGGTGCAGAGAATGGTAACTGACCCTTAACATAGACAAATGTAATGTATTGCGAATACATAGAAAGAAGGATCCTTTATTGAATGATTGTATGACAGCAGAACAAACACTGGTAGCAGTTAATTCTGTAAAATATCTGGGAGTATGCGTGCGGATCGATTTGAAGTGGAATGATTATATAGAATTAATTGTTGGTAAGGCGGGTGCCAGGTTGAGATTCATTGGTAGAGTCCTTAGAAAATGTAGTCCATCAACAAAGAAGGTGGCTTACAAAACACTCGTTCGACCTATACTTGATTATTGCTCATCAGTGTGGGATCCGTAACAGGTCGGGTTGACAGAGGAGGTAAAGAAGATCCAAAGAAGAGCGGCGTCACAGGGTTATTTGGTAAGCGTGATAGCGTTATGGAGATGTTTAGCAAACTCAAGTGGCAGACTCTGCAAGAGAGGCGCTCTGCATCGCGGTGTAGCTTGCTCGCCAGGTTTCGAGAGGGTGCGGTTCTGGATGAGGTATGCAATATATTGCTTCCCCCTACTTATACCTCCCGAGGAGATCACGAATGTAAAATTAGAGAGATTCGAGAGCGCACGGAGGCTTTCCGGCAGTCGTTCTTCCCGCGAACAATACGCGACTGGAACAGGAAAGCGAGGTAATGACAGTGGCACGTAAAGTGCCCTCCGCCACATTCGGTTGGGTGGCTTGCGGAGTATAAATGTAGATGTAGATGGAGTTTCATGCTTGTTGTACTTAGTCGGTCAATACAGGGGCAGTTAACGCTGGTTGTGGATGACACTGGAGTTAACATCCGATGGTGTCCCATATGTGCTCGATTGGAGACAGCTATGGTGTCCCAGCATTTCAAGGCAAACATGTCGACGCTCTGTAGAGCATGTTGGGTTACAACAGCGGCATGTGGGCGAGCGTTATCTTGTTGGAAAACACATCCCTGAATGCTGCTCACGGATTGCAGCAAAGCAGGTTGAATGACCAGATTAACGAAAAAATTTGCAGTCAGGGTGAGTGGCATACCACGAGAGTGCTCCTGCTGTCCTACGAAACTACGCCCCAGACCATAACATCGGGTGTAGGTTGCAAGATCCCCTCGCTTCTAAAGTGACCCTGTTATTACTCAGCCGCGAGTCAGCAGAGGGTGGTATATGTGACGTACAATATAACTGGTCAGTATTTCCACTCGGAATTTACGAGTGTAAGTCGGATCTTCCTTAATCCTCCTTGGTGGGTCGTGTCGTCGGATTTCCTCCTACCTGTGCGCGGTGCAGCTCTCGTAACTGTCGTCACGTGCAGATTCTTTATGGGCGCATCAGATGTCTCTGTCGGCGGAAGCTAATTATCTGAAATTGCTGTCGATCAACTTTGGGGTACCTATTTACTCGAAATTAACATTCAGAATGCCGTAATATCACTTTTATTCCTATTAGATTAATAATGAAACACTCATGTCACAAACTACTCGTAACCGAGAGCATGGCTACCATCGAACAAGACAGGAAGAGATCTTAACGCCGACTGCCGACTTTGGAGCGCTGTCCGTATCTCTTACTTCTTTTGTCACAGTTCGTGGATTTCCGATCAAGTTCGTACTTACTAAGATATGCATTTGTTAATGAACGGATGTGAATTTTAACGAGGCAAAATTTTGATAAGTAGTTTTAAACATCCAGATGCTCCTCCTAGTATTCATGTTGTCATAAATGACTTTCATCATTAAATATAAATAAACAAAATCGGTGACTTTGGCGCCACGATGGCGGTACTTCCCGTCGTGTATAATTCCCAGGCTGACGTTTGTTGCTACGGTGCAGCGGCCGAGTCCCACCCCACTACGCGCGACATATGGTCGCTTCGTCACCTAGCCAGCCAGCGTGGGAAATGCTCTCCGACTCATGGACGGCTACGGACTACAGCACTTCCTAACTATCGTTAATACATCAATAAGAGACAATAATTTATTAAAACTGGTAAAAATGTCTTCCTCACGTAAGAGGTACCTTACAAGGTCCAGTGTGTAACGCAGACAGGTTGGTTGCAGGCCCTCAACTGACCTCCTTTAGCCAACGCACGGCCATCACTGGCACAGACGCAGAACCAGTTTTCATCGGAAACACAACAGACTGTCCTCCAATGAGGTCACGCCTGACAGTAGTGAAGTCGTAAATGGGAGTAGTGTGGGGTAAGTGAGTGCATGTTACAGGTCGTCTGGCTCGGAGCTCTCCTTGAAGTAACCGCTGTGGTGCCAACTGCTGCTCAGATGGCTGCTTCAGATGCAGTACGATGCGCCAGAGCCATACACCGAACACAATGGTCGTGCCTTTGTACTGCCGTGTGGTCGTCCGGAGTCTAGTCTTCTTGCGATCGTACATTCCCGTGACCAGCGCTGCCAGCAATCATGTGCAGTGGCTACACTCCTGCCAAGTATTTGTGCAGTGTCCGAGAAGGAACATCCAGCTTCTCGTAGCCCTGCTACTCGACCTCGTTCAAACTCAGTGACGTGTTGATAAAGGCGTCTTTGATGCCTTAAAGGCATTCTTGACCTACGACAACTCATAACGTCCAATCTCAAAGGCAACTAACGCTCGTGACCGTCACAGTGTGTACATAAAGCAAACCTGATTTGCATCGTTGTAATGGCGTTACTAGCGCCACTCTTATGTGAATGGCGCAAAATCTGAATAGACATCATCTTTCAAATGTAGAAAGACGCCTACCAGCTTTCGTTTAAGTTTTGCTATTTTTTCCCCCGTCAGTGTATCGGAAAGAGGTTAAAATGATGTGTTTGTTTCCAATCAAGCAATTATACACTACTGGCCATTAAAATTGCTACACCCAGAAGAGATGCAGATAATAAACGGGTATTCATGGGACAAATATATTATACTAGAACTGACATGTGATTACATTTTCACGCAATTTGGGTACATAGATCCTGAGAAATCAGTACCCAGAACAACCACCTCTGGCCGCAATAACGACCTTGATACGCATGGGCATTGAGTCAAACAAAGCTTGGATGGCGTGTACAGGTACAGCTGTCCATGCGGCTTTAACACGATACCAAAATTCATCAAGAGTAGTGACTGGCGTATTGTGACGAGCCAGTTGCTCGGCACCATTGACCAGACGTTTTCAGTTGGTGAGAGATCTGGAGAATGTGCTGGCCAGCGCAGCAGTCGAACATTTTCTGTTCCCAGAAAGGCCAGTACAGGGCCTCCAACATGCGGTCGTGCGTTATCCTGCTGAAATGTAGCGTTTCGCAGGGATCGAATGAAGGGTAGAGTCACGGGTCGTAACACATCTGAAATGTAACATCCACTGTTCAAAGTGCCGTTAATGCGAACAAGAGGTGAGCGAGACGTGTAACCAATGACACCCCATACCATCACACCGCGTGATACGCCAGTATGGCGATGACGAATACACGCTTCCAATGTGCGTTCACAGCGATGTCGCCAAACACGGATACGACCATCATGATGCTGTAAACAGAAGCTGGCTTCATCCGAAAAAATGATGTTTTGCCATTCGTGCACCCAGGTTCGTCGTTGAGCACACCATCGCAGGCGCTCCTGTCTGTGATGCAGTGTCAAGGGTAACCGCAGCCATGGTCTCCGAGCTGGTAGTCCATGCTGCTCCGAACGTCGTCGAACTATTCGTGCAGAAGGTTGTTGTCTTTCAAACGTCCCCATCTGTTGACTCGTTCCGTATTACCCCCCTGAACCCACCGATTCCATATTTTGTTAACAGTCATTGGATCTCGTCCAGTGCGAGCAGCAATGTCGCGATACGATAAGTCGCAATCGCGATAGGCTACAATCCGACCTTTATCAAAGTCGGAAACGTGATGGCACGCATTTCTCCTCCTTACACGAGGCATCATAACAACGTTTCACGAGGCAACGCCGGTCAACTGCTGTTTGTGTGTGAGAAATCGGTTGGAAACTTTCCTCATGTCAGCACATTATAGGTGTCACCAGCGGCGCCAACCTTGTGTGAATGCTCGGAATAGCTAAACATTTGCATATCACAGTACCTTCTTCCTGTCGGTTAAATTTCGCCTCTGTAGCACGTCATCTTAGTGGTGTAGCAATTTTAATGGTCAGTAGTGTAATAAGAGTCTAAGTTGCTGAATTTTTCTCTTTTCGCAGTTCCAGCTTTCATCAGTATTTTGACGTAGAGCAACAACTAACCAATACACGGACATTGCAGTAACTGGCCTTTGACAGCGGGGGAGGGAAATGGGCCGTAGATAGGTATACGAGTAAATGTAGAATTTCGACGAAACCGGACGTGTGTCTCGGCGAGGCATACGCGAAGTGGCTGGCTATTCTCGGTAGCCTGGCAAACGTCGCCCACACACTCGGCTCTATCTTATCTGCAGGAGCCTCGCAGCAAACTGCGTGGCGCGTCCTCTAATGCCGCGTGCAGCACTTCATATTACATGCGTGTTGCTTCGGCAGGAGCTGCTAATGAGACGTTTAAGACGCATCATTCGCCGTGAACGTAGGAGCCGACGGAGAATGGAGGAGTTCATCACGAGAGGCCGTTAGAGACAGAACATGAATTCAGTTCGGACAGGGACAAGGAGATAAACGGTGATAACATTTGCCTGAACTTGGGGCCGATTAATATGCTAACTTGGGGCCGATTAATATGCTTTCTGTAGTAAGTTGTACTACATTAAATCAGTTGTATATCACTCGTAGAAAAAGGCGTAACGTTGCGTGTTCGTACTTCGTGTTTTGCAGTTTTAAGACAGTTCTTAAATTAGAAACCACCTGACAAAACCGGCATTGCCCGGCTATTCATTTTGCCGCTTTTCTATCCCCGAAACCTTGTATGTACTTCTGCAATACACTCGGTATATGACGATTTCGGACAGTTTCTGCATGATGGGCGCAGCTGCCTCGCGTGTCAACAGCGCAATTTTGTAAACGTTTCTACGGCAACGCCTCTTCGTAGCTCAGATGTTGTTGTTGTGGTCTTCATTCCAAATACTGGTTCGATGCAGCTCTACATGCTATTCTATCCTGTGCAACCTTCTTCATCTCCCAGTACCTACTGCAACCTGCGTCTCTCCGAATCTGCTCACAGTATTCATCTCTTGGTCTCCCTCAACGATTTTTACCCTCCACGCTGCCCTCCAATACTAAACTGGTGATCCCTTGATGCCTCCGAAAGTATCCTACCAACCGAACTCTTCTTTTAGCCAGGTTGTACCACAAAGTTGTCTTCTCCCAATTCTATACAGTACCTCCTCATTAGTTACGTGATCTACCCATCTAATGTTCAGCATTCTTCTGCAGCACCACATTTCAAAAGCTTTTAATCTCTTCTTGTCTCAACTGTATATCGTCCATGTTTCACTTCCATGCATGGCTACACTCCATATAAATACTTTCAGAAAAGACTTTCTGACACTTAAATCTATACTCAATGTTAACAAATTTCTCTTCTTCAGGAACGCTTTCCTTGCTATTGTCACTCTACGTTTTATATCCTCTGTACTTCGACCGTAATCAGTTATTTTGCTCCCCAAATAGCAAAACTCATCTACTACTTTAAGTGTCTCATTTCCTAATCTAATTCCCTCAACATCACGTGATTTAATTCGACTACATTCCACTATCCTCCTTTTGCTTTTGTTGTTGTTCATCTTATATCCTTCTTTCAAGATGCTGTCCATTCCGTTCAACTGATCTTCCAAATCCTTTTGTTGTCTCTGATACAATTACAATGTCGTCGGCAAACCTCAAAGTTTTTATTCGTTCTCTCTGGACTTCAATTCCTACTCCAAATTTTTCTTTTGTTTCCTTTACTGCTTGCTCAATATACAGACTGAATAACATCGGGGATAGGCCACAACCCTGTCTCGCTCCCTTCTCGACCACTGCTTCCCTTTCGTGGCCTTCGGCTCTTATAACTGCCATCTGGTTCAAAATGGTTCAAATGGCTCTGAGCACTATGGGACTTAACAGCTGAGGTCATCAGTACCCTAGAACGTAGAACTACTTAAACCGAACTAACCTACTGACATCACATACATCCATGCCCGAGGCAGTATTCGAACCTGCGACCGTAGCGGTCGCGCGGTTCCAGACTGAACCATCCTAGAACCGCTCGTCCAGACGGGTCGGCACTGCCATCTGGTTTCTGTACAAATTGTAAATAGCCTTTCGCTCCCTGTATTTACCCCTGTCGTCTTTAGAATTTGAAAGAAGGTGTTCCATTCAAGATTGTCAAAAGCTCTCTCTAACTCTACAAATGCTATAAACATAGATTTGCCTTCCTTTAATCTATCTTCTCTGAGAAGTCGTAGGCTCGATCCTACATTTCTCCTGGATCCAAACTGATCTTCTCCGAGGTCCGCTTCTATCAGTTCTTCCATTCTTGTGCAAAGTATTCGTGTTAGTATTTGGCAGCCGTGACTTATTAAACTGATAGTTCGGTAATTTTCACATCTGTCAACACCTGATCTGTCAGCATCTGCTTTCTCAGAAACTAGAATTATTATATTCTTCTTGAAGTCTGAGGGTATATCTCCTGTCTCATACGTCCTGCTCACCAGATGGAAGAGTTTTGGCACAGCTGGCTCTCCCAAGGCTATCAGTAGCTCTAACGGAATGTTGTCTACTCCTGGGGCCCTGTTCCGACTTAAGTCTTTCGGTGCTTTGTCAAATTCTTTACGCAGTAACATATCTCCCTTCTCGTCTTCCTCTATCTCCTCTTTCACTTTTCAAGTACATTTCCCTTGTACAGTCCTCTATATACTCTTTCCACCTTTCTACTTTCGCGTCTTTGCTTAGGACTGGTTTTCCATCTGAGCTCTTGATATTCATACTGGTGGTTCTCTTTTCTTTATAGGCCTCTTTAATTTTCCTATAGGCGACATCTATTTTTCCCGTACTGATAATTGCTTCTACATCGTTACATTTGTCCTCCAGCCATTCCTGCTTGGCAATTTTGCACTTCCTGTCGATCTAATTTTTTAGACGTTTGTATTCCCTTTTGACTGCTTCATAGGTTGCATTTTTATACGAGGATCGACTGAAAAGTAATGCCTCCACCTTCGTAACTCTTCAACAGTTGGCAGCATTGGTGTACGGCAGGTACTGGCTTGCTCCGTTGCTCTTCTCTACAGCTCCAGTTGGCGGGAAGCCTTAGCATTGAACGGTTGTGTTGTTACGGTGTAAAGCATAGAACCCTGCGCAGACGGTCGGGTCGCTCAATGCGATTGAATCAACGTGTAGTCATTGAATTCTGGACGGCAGATGGTGTCACCCCAAAGGAGATTCATCAGAGAATGAAAGCAGTTTGTGGTGGCCGTGTCTATGGAATAACGACACAAAGATTCGCCCAAGAAAAAGAAATTCAAGACGCAGCCCTCAGCTGGAAAAATCATGACCACAGTGTTCTGGGTCGCAGATGGTGTCATCCATGTTGGTTTCCTTGATCATGGAACAACAATAAATTCAGAGCATTACATCACAACGTTGCGAACTCTGAAACGACCGTAACAAGGGTCCGAAAGGAAAAGGGAAATGTTTTCCTGCAGCATGACAATGCCAAATCACACACTTCACGTTCCACCATCCTCCATACAGTCCAGACTTAGCACCGTCTGACTTCCATCTGTTCCCGATAATGAATGACGATCTGCGTGGACATCATTATACTTCTGATGAAGACGTTGAGAGAACTATGAGACTGTGTTTCGGGAAACGGAGTGTCGACTTCCTCCGTGACGGCTTCAAAAAACTTGTTTATCGTTGGCAGAAATGTATCCAATTGGCTGGTGATTATGTGGAAAAGTGAATATTGGTAATTAAAGACCACATTATAAGGATTATTTCTGCGTTTGATTTATTAAAATATTCCCATCTAAACCCAATTAACGAAGTGGAGGCATTACTTTTCATTCAACCCTTGTATTTTCTCCTTTCATCGATTAAATTCAGTATCTCTTGTGTTACCCAAGGATTTCTATTAGTCCTCGTCTTTTTACCTACTTGATCCTCTGCTGCCTTCACTATTTCATCCCTCACAGCTACCCATTCTTCTTCTACCTCTTCTTCTTCTAGCTCACTCTTCTTCATAGCCCTATAGATGGCTATTGTTTTCGCCTAGAGCCGATTGCGCTTCGCAGCTGGAAGCTTTCAAAAGCGCTGCCATGGGTCAGTTGAGTGGACTGCAGGAATGTGTTAGTTGTAAAGAATAAATATATTAAAGCTTCATATATGATGCGCCATTTTTCAAGGATCTCAGTGTTTATGACGCCGTATTTCATGGCCTATGTGCCGTAAAACATACTTGTGTCGATATACTCAGCGGCATATGTGGATACTGTCTGCGAAGAACGTTGCGAATAGAGTTAGTAGCAAAGAAGTAATAAATTTAAATGTCATTCACGATGTGGCAATTTTTCACTCATCTTAGTGTTTGCAACGTCATATCTCCTGGACTGTGTTTGGTACCGTAACATAATTTTGTTGGTCGATTTAGCGGCAGATGCGGATACTATCTGCGAAATGTATTGCGAATAGAATTACTATCACAGATGCAATAAATTTAAACATCATGCATATTGCGGCTGTTCTTCACGCATCTAATTGGTTACGAGGTCATATCTCCTGAACTATGGTAGTTAGACGGTTCGAACCCCCACATCGATTGTTGCTTGGCATAAGGCGTATGTGTACCACGTTTGGTTGAAATCGGTCGAGTGTTTTAGCAGAAGATGTGAAACATACATGCACACACATTCAAATACGTAAGTACTTTTTATAATATGTATGGATGTAAAAAGTGAGCCTGCTGCTTTGGGATTTGTGCATGTTCCACTCAGCGAAGTAGAGTGGAGTTGTTGGCATTGACGGAATGCTACAAGAGGCCAAAATTAGGAGAGGTGTAAAGAAGAATTGCTCCTTGCCACCACTGACATTTAACTTGTATATTGAAGAGACAATTAACGCACTAAAGGACTGTCTCGAAAGAGAGTTGAGTGTCACCGACAGAAGATTATCGTGATACGATTCGCTGATGAGAAAGCAACTGTCAGCGAAAGTGATAAGGGTGTGTCAGGTGTTTAATAAATGAAATGTCTGCTAGCTGTCATATGCACATAAATAAAACTTTAACTTCGAGAGGTGGACTGTTTCGGAAGTAGAATACATCAAGAAGAAAAATGAAGAAACACAGTCTTCGTTTCTTGCAATCTGACAGTGTAAGCACAGACCAAATGTGGTTTAAATTCAAAGTAATAGTATCCACTGTAATTGAGAGACATATACCAAATAAATTAGTAAGAGATGAGACTTATCCCCCATGGTACACAAAACAGGTCAGAATACTGTTGCAAAAGTAATGAAAAAAGGATGCGAAATTTAAAAGAACGCAAAATCCGCCAATAGTGGCAAAGTTTTACAGAATCTCGATAATGAGCGCCAGATTGAATCGAGATGCTTTTAATAGTTTACAGCGAAACTCTGTATAGAAATCTGGCAGAATGTCCAAAGAGATCTGATCGTATGTAAAGTACACCAGCGGAAAGCCACAGTCAATACCTTCACTGCGCCATAACAACGGCGATCTTACTGGTGACTGGCATTAAACACGGTTTTCCGAAATACCTATATCAGAGAAAGGAAAAAAAATATTCCAGAATTCTGTCAAGAACAACTGACAACATGAGTAATTTAGAAGTAGATATCTCCGGTGTAACGAAGCAGCTTAGGTCACTTTATAAAGGCAAGGCCTCAGATTCAGATCGTATACAAGTCAGGTTCCTTTCAGAGTATGCTGATACAATAGCTCCATGCGTAGCAATCATATACAACCGCTGGCTCGTCGAAAGATCCGTACTCAAAAGACTGGAAAGCTGCACTAGTCACACCAATATCAATGAAATGGAATAGGAGTAATCCGCTAAATTACAGACCAATATCACTAACGTCGATTTGTAGAGGGATTCTGGACATATACTGTGTTCAAACATTACGAATTACTTCCAAGCAAACGATTTATTGGCAAACACCCAAAACGGATTCAGAATATATCGTTCTTGTGAAACACAACTAGCTCTTTATTCTCAAGAAGTAATGAGTGCTATCGACAGGGGATGTTAAACTGATTACAGATTTTCAGAAGGCGTTTGATACCATTCTTCACACGCGACTTCTAGTAAAATTGCGTGCCTATGGACTATCGTCTCGGTTGTACGACTGGATTCGCTATTTCCTGACATATATGTTACAGTTCGTTGTAGCTGACGGAATATCGTCGAGCAAAACGGAAGTGACATCTATCTTTCCCTGAGGAAGTGTTATAGGGCCTCTGCTGTTCCTAATCTACATAAACGATTTAGGAGACAATCTGAGCAGCCTTCTTAGGTCGTTTGCAGGTGATGCTGCCATCAGATTTTCAAAACCAACTGCAAAATTATGTAGTCAATATATCTGTATTGCGGGGAAAATGGCAATTGACTCTAAATAATGAAACGGGTGGCATTATCCACATGAGTACTAAAATAAATCTGTTAAACTTCTGGTACATGATAAATCATACAAAACTAAAGGCTGTCAGATCAAATAAACACCTAACAGCAATTACGAACAACAAATTGGAACGATAACATAGCTAATGTCGTGGGGAAGGCCAACCAAAGCCTAGGTTTTATTGGCAGAACACCTAGAAGATGCAACAGATCTGCTAAACAGACCGCCTATACTACGAGTTGTCAGTTCTGTGCTAGTGTTGCTGTGTTGTATGCGATTCTTACTAAATAGGATTGACGAAGGGCATCTAAAAAATTCAGAGAAGGGCATCTCGTTTTGTGTTATCGCGAAATAGGAGAGAGAATGTGACTGATATGATTCGTGAGTTGGGGCAGTAATCACTAATAGGGACCGCAGTTTCGTTCCGCAAAACCTTACCACAAATTTCCAATTTTCCACTAAAAGAATGGCGTTTTTTGTTGCAACGCCATCTGTTCATGAAATTTCAGTGTTCAACTTTCTCATCCGAATGCGAAAATATTTTGTAGATACCAACCTGCATACTGAAAAGTGACCATTATAATGAAATTAGAGCTCTCACGGTAACATTTAAGTGTTCGTTTTTCCCGCGCGCTGTGCGAGAGTGGAACGGTAGAGAAATAGCTCGAAAGTGTTTCGACGAACCCTCTGCCATGCACCTAACTGTGAATTGCAGAGGAATTACGTAAATGTAGATGTAGTATTAAGGCCACCAAAACGCTTAAATGCTTGTTATAAAAACAGCTGCTAATATCCAACCTTGAGACGAGGGAAGGGTTTCATGAAAAGCTGTGTTTCGAGTATAGCTGTGCACAGTTTCTAAAGATGAACCAAGTGAACGAATAAAAGCCTTTTAAATGTCGTGTTACGGAAGACTTTAATATCAGAAGGACTGCTAGAGTAAAGAATGTAACACTGCCTACAGCGAATGAATGAGGAAAAGTGTGTAGTGAAGGAAATAACAAATGGAGGGCATAAGTTTTTTGTACACGCATTATGACATGAACCGTTGCTGAAAACTGCAGCTGAAGACATATTGGTAGGAAATATTCGCAAAGAAAAGCCTATATATATAAGTATATAAGGCAGATAATTGGTTATCTGAGATGCAATGGTTACACGTAAGTGAGGCGGCATGAACGGACAACCGTATCAAAATCGCCCAAAGGTCGATAACCGAAATACCATCAATATATTCGGATTCCTAATTTACTTTTGACTGCTCGCGGTAATGAAATTTTATGGAAGCTACTCGGCTCCCAGTATTATTAATATTGGAAATTCTGATTCTTCGAATAAATTCTCTCTTTATTTATTTCAATTAAATATTTTTCATTCCACATAAGTACAGTAACGTGGCTTTCAATACTCTGCCTCTTTTGATGCTATCCCAGACAATGTATTTATAAATATCTAATTAAATTTTAACACGAGGTCCCTTTCCCATGTTTTAACGTCCCTTGTATGTACAGCACTATTGCCCTCCGGTCGTTAGAAAGAAGCAATACTCCCTAACCCAGAGGGTTTCAGTTTGGTTACATTTAAGGGCAAAAGCGTAATTCACACTTAAAACGCAATGAAGATAAAGCCAATAAAAGTAACAAAAAGATTAATGGCTCCAAATGGTTAAATAATTCAAGAACATTAAATATAATAATACTTCATACATTAGTAATGCCTCGTTCTTGTTATGGTCCATCAAATCATTATCGACTGCTGGTGAGATGATCAACACTTCTTGCCGGTGTCTTGGTCTCTGTTCTTCCAGGCTCATTCTGACGCTTTCTTTGACGTCCTCTATTCACCTTCTCCTAGGCTTTCCTCTTTGACCTTCTGTATATTGGAGTATTACAGTTTTTTTTTCTAGTGGGTCTTCTAAACTCATGATATTTCCGAAGGATCTTAATCTCATCTACAACATTTGGGGCTTCAAAGATATTTATGGTTTTCTTTACCAGGGCTTTTTATTTTTTTACCTTTACAGTCTATGAAGCTCTTACGATCCTTGTCCAAACATACTTTTCAGAAGAATAGATTTACTTGTGATCCATCTTTCTCACTGTGCGCGACGCACATCCGTACAAAACAGCGAAAAATATCAAGTCTCAGCCGTTTTTATTTTGCTCAGTAGTGAAGTTTCTTTTACAAACTTTGCTAAATTTAAGAATATCCTTATTTACTTAGCAACGGAGCTTTCTCGATGATCTCTTCGTCTATCATCCCACTAATCTTCATCCATTTTGTTCAAATTTACCTTTATGCCGACCGCTGTGGTCGAGCGGTTCTAGACGCTTCAGTCCGGAACCACGCAGCTGCTACGGTCGCAGGTTCGAATCCTGCCTCGGGCATGCATGTGTGTGATGTCCTTATGTTAGCTAGGATTACGTATTTTTAAGTTCTAAGGGACTGATGACCTCAGATGTTAAGTCCCATAGTGCTCAGAGCCAGTTTCAGTATAAGCTTCACAACAGACCGTTTTGCATTCGGTTGCATGCCATCACATTCCATCAGTCCTCATCATCTCGTAACACCAATACCATTCTATTTGAATTCCTTAAGAGTGAATACCTAGCTGGAAGTCCTACACGGTTTGTAACTCCCAAGGAGTTGATCTTCTGTCTTGACGGTCAGAATCTTTGTGATCATTGCGGTGAGCCATTTTCCATTTGGCGTTCATGGTGCAAGTTAATGGTTCGTTCTGAACATTTCTTGAATGTCGACGATGTCCATTTTGTGAAGTGTAATACATACACCCCGTAGAAGGTTAATCACTGCACCTCGCTGACACTCGTTTTCTGTCGCCCTCCTGATGCACGTGGTGATTAGCAGCTATTATTTTTTCTGTCATAACTGTTCAAAATGGTTCAAATGGCTCTGAGCACTATGGGACTTAACTGCTGAGGTCATCAGTCCCCTAGATGGTGGTGGTGGTTAGTGTTTAACGTCCCGTCGACAACGAGGTCATTAGAGACGGAGCGCAAGCTCGGGTTAGGGAAGAATTGGGAAGGAAATCGGCCGTGCCCTTTCAAAGGAACCATTCCAGCATTTGCCTGAAACGATTTAGGGAAATCACGGAAAACCTAAGTCAGGATGGCCCGATACGGGATTGAACCGTCGTCCTCCCGAATGCGAGTCCAGTGTGCTAACCACTGCGCCACCTCGCTCGGTCCAGTCCCCTAGACTTAGAACTACTAAAACCTAACTAACCTAAGGACATCAGACACATCCATGCCTGAGGCAGCATTCGAACCTGCGACCGTAACGGTCGCGCAGTTCCAGACTGTAGCGCATAGAACCGCTCGCCCACCCCGGCCGGCTCATAACTGTTAACTCAACACTTTCAAAGACTGAACTTGGGACCTCGTACATAAGGGGCTGCTTGTCATTTACGAAGGCGGACAGTGTTCATTGGTACACAACAATTTGTTTACCACAAGTGGTCGTCGAAGTCAGGAAAACAATCTCAAATATTGCATCATTCTTGGAAAATTGGAAATTTGTGGTAAGGTCTTATGGGACCAAACTGCTGAGGTCATCAGTTCCTAAGCTTACGCACTGCTTAATCTAACTTAAACTAACTTACGCTAAGGACAACAGACACAGCCATGCCCCAGCGAGGACTCGAACGTCCGACGGGGGGAGCTGCCCGGACCGTCAGAAGTCGCCCTAGACCGCGCGGCTACCCGGCGCGGCGCATCATTCTTCATCTGACAAAGCCGGCTGCGATACAACGCGTTAAACAGTTGATTATTTGACGGAGAAAAACATCGAATTAATACCTCATTGGCCGTATTCAGGTGATTTATCGCCTAACGAACTTATTTTTGTTCCTTTGCTTCAAATGTGAAACAGGAAGGTGTTTAATCTTTTGATGACCAACACCAGAATGGAAAAACGTACCCAGAATTAGTTAGAAACGTATGAAAAACTGCAGATGTTTTTCTTTTCTTTCACCGTACGTATAAAACCGAAATTCGGCCTTTACCCAGACATCCGTTTCAATGGAAATCATGCAATTCGAAAGTTATGTTTGTTGAATTGTGATATGGAACTGAGAGATAGTCGAAATGGATGGCACACCAGGATATACAATCAATTCATTCTAAAAGTTTGCTGTACACCTTGATAAAAATTAAAGTAGGACAAACATTTCATGAACTATCACACACAACTTTTGTTTTTTCTTTGAACTTGAAATTTCATTAACTACTATACAGTAATTTTCTTCAGAGTGTACGGTCGAAATTTTCGAATTGATTGACTTGTAACTTCAGTGTCATGTCCAGTTCCGTACACTCTCAATTTATAATTACACGAAGCGTAACTTTCGAACGGCATGATTAGCATTAAGGGAAATATCACTCGGATAAGAGAGATATTTTGTGTTAGTAATATTATGCTTGTTCGATATTATCGAAAGTTATGTTTGTAGAAACGTAACTAAAACCTGAAATAATATCGAAATAGTTGTGAGACTGAAGTGGCCAACCAACAAAAGTCACCTTGGCTTAAAATTAGGTACAAACAAGGATAAAGCGCTGTCTCAATGTCGTTGTCTGCAGCTGGCAGCTTAGTATGTTAAAAGCCGAATTGCAAATGCTTTTTAGGGGAAAAAACAAGTTTCTGTGAGTATATACGATGGTCAATGCAATTAGAGGTCCAGACAAGGTATAAAACATTATGCACACGTAAGCATTTAATTCGCTTTACTGTTACTTAAGCTGTAACATAATTCTTAGGCCTAATTTGTGAGTGAGTTCCGTACAATAAATGTTACGTTTTTGTTTTGTTACAAAGTTAGGATCGCATAACGGTGTATTATTTGTTTGCGGCTGTCGTCTCACAGGAAGTATACCCAGTGTCAAAAGCTCATTCAAAGGATTAAAATGTGCTTCTGCTGCTTCTATACGTGCATGAAGCCGTTGGATAATAGACTATCGAACCCTTTCGAAGGTTTGAGCAACCCGTTGAAAGACAATTCTATTTGTGGAATCTTCGTTGCGTTAAATAATTTCAGTATCCCCGCCAGCGGACATCAACAGGGGCGCAGATGAGCTGACGTGGGTTCCGTGGAAGAGTAGTGCAGAAAGCTATCACGGACGGCACACGCTAAGCATTGCAGGGTAGACGCACTGAACCCAGGAGTTGAGCTGTCGGCGACGATAGGGGCCGTCAGTTATTTTGCTTATTTCAACTACCTTGGAGTTTTAAGCACTGAAGAGCCAAAGAAACTGGTACGCCTGCCTAATATCGTGTAGGGCCCCCGCGAGCACGCAGAAGTGCCGCAACACCAAGTGGCATGGACTCGGCTAATGTCTGAAGTAGTGCTGGAGGGAACTGACACCATGAATCCTTCAGAGCTGTCCATAAATCCGTAAGAGTACGAGGGGGTGGAGATCTCTTCTGAACAGCACGGTGCGAGGCATCCCAGATATGCTCAATAATGTGCATGTCTGTTTGGCCAGTGGAAGTGTTTAAAACCAGAAGAGTGTTCATGAGGCCACTCTGTAGCAATTTTTGACGTATGGGGTGTCGCATTGTCCTGCTGGAATTGCCCAAGTCCGTCGGAATGCACAGTGGGCATGAATGGATGCAGGTGAACGGACAGGATGCTTACGATCGTATCAGATGTCAGAGTCGTATCTAGACGTATCAGGGGTCCCATATCACTCAAACTGCACACTCACAACGCTATTACAGAGCATCCACCAGCTTCAACAGTCCCCTGCTGACACGCAGGGTCTATAGATTCATGAGGTTGTCTCTATACCCGTATACGGCCATCCGCTCGATGCGATTTGAAACGAGACTCGTCCGAGCAGTCAACATATTTCCAGTCTCCAACAGTCCAATGTCGATGTTGACGGGCCAATGTGAGGCGTAATTTTTGTCGGACAGTTATCAAGAGTACACGAGTGGGCCTTCGGCTCTGAAAGTCCATATCGACGATGTTTCGTTGAATGGTTCGCACGCTGACACTTGTTGATGGCCCAGTATCGTAAACTGCAGCAATTTGTCACGTTGAACGATTCTCTTCAGTCGTCATTGGTCCCGTTCTTGTAGGAACTTTTTCGGCCGCAGCGATTTCGGAGATTTGATGTTTTACCGGATTCCTGATATTCACGGTACACTCGGGAAATGGTCGTACAGGGAAAATCCCCACTTCGTCTCTACCTCGGAGATGCTGTGTCCCATCGCTCGTGCGCCGACTGTAACACCGCGTTCAAACTCATTTAAATGTTGATAACCTGCCACTGTATCAGCAGTAACGGATCTAACAACTGCGCCAGGCACTTGTTATATTATATAGGCGTTGCCGACCGCAACACCATATTCTGCCTGTTTGCATATCTCTGTATTTGAATACGCATGCCTGTACCAGTTTCTTTGGCGCTTCAGTTTAGTAGAACCGCGGTCGGCTACAACAGTTACATTCAGGCAGACCTCACGTACTGACGTACGGCGAACGACGAGCATTGCGGACGGTGATTATAAAACAGCGGAAGAAATCAGTCCTGAGCTCCATAGTGCTAGCGCAATGACTGTCCGCATGGAGTTAAAAAAGAACAGGATATAATGGTGGAGTAGCTCCTCATAAGCCATACATTTCTGCGGTCAATGTCGCACGATGCTTGAGGTGGTGTAAAGAGTGACGCCACTGGATAGTGTGTGACTGGAAGAGAGTAATTTGGAGTGATAATGACCCTAGAGAATGTAGCAATCCAATGGAAGGGTTTGGAATTGGCAAATGTCTGTAGCTCGTTACCTGTCATCATATGTCGTGCAAATAGTGGACACAAAGGAGGAGGTGTTACAGTGTAAAGCTGTTTCTCGAGGTTAGGGTGTGGTCTCGTTATTGAATTTAAGACAATATCTAAATGTAGAAGGTTATGAACAGATTTTGCAGCGTTGCGTATTGCGTAAAATAAAGTAACAGTTTGGAGACGATGGTTGTTTGTATCATCATGCCAATGCACCCTGACATAAGGCAGCATCTGTGAACCAATGGCTTGTGGGCAATAACATTCCTGAAATGGACTGGCCTGCCCAGAGTTTCAACCTGAACCCAATGGAACGCTTTGGAATGATTCAGAACGTCGACTCCATTCCAGGCCTCAGTGTCCAACGTCACTACCTTCTCTGGTTTTGACCTTTGAGGAAGAATGGGGTGCTATTAGTCAACAGACATTCAGACACCTCATTCAAGGAGTCCCTAACAGAGTCGAGCCGTCGTAAAGGTGAAAAGAGACACAACCGGCATTACTGTCCACTGATATGTGCTTGCATTCTGCATGGGATGCTACCTCAGCAGATAAGGCGGGTCACCCCATTCAACACTTGCCTGCCTTCGGGAGGTTAGCTTTTACTATGTGGGCGAGGTGAGTTCGTGAATTTGGCCTTGTAAAACGAACCTGTGGGCGAAAACTTTACCGCAGAGCTGGAGAGACGACTGGAGAATTCTATCTCGACATTACACACCTCTGAAATTAACTATTGATAGCAATGTCAGGTGCCCAAAGTCGTACATGATGCCAGCCTAAAACAGGACTTGCCCACCCGTCATGTTGACAGGGCCTTGAAGGTTTGCACTGTTGTTCTTACTGGACGCTTCGAGACAAAACTTGTGATGTGGAGATTGTTGCCTATAGTACAGATTAATACACCGCTCCTATTTGTCTCCAAAGATGCAGTGCGCAGCTCTCTTGCATTCTTCCCGGGGTACCTACCAGTGATAATGTCAACTTGTTGGTAGCTGCTGACAGCTGGTGTTGGTGACCGCTGCTCATCACTACGAGACAATCTTCAGTATTTTCATTCTCACCATAGTGGTTGATTGTTCAAACGACATCGCCTTCGTTTGCACCAGTTCGGCGAGAATCTTACTGTGGTGGTAAACCTTCTTGTTGTAAAATGACAAGATGTGCAAGGTATAAGCCTGCAAAAATTCGTCGAGGCATGTTGACAGATTGAATGAACTGTGTGCAGAAGTAGCCCTGACCCTTCCATGGCTGAAGTGACAGCTCAGGCGCTGAAAAATTTTTGTAGTACACTTTAGCTTTCATTGCAGCAAACTGACAATGACTTAGTCACCTGTGCACCTCTGTAGCCTATTGGTGAGTGAATATTAAGAAACTGATCTGCGTTTTGCGGAACCGGATTGACATCTGGTTTCGTGACAGATGAAAATTTGTGCCAGATCAGAAGCCGAACCCCGATTTACCACCTATCGCGAGCAGTAGCTATAACTACTTTAGCTAACTGAGCATGTCTGACGGCATAGCAATGTGCAGATACAGACACTGTTTAAACACAGACGTTGTAACCATCACTAATGGTTAGCGTCACTGCCTTCAGTGCGGAAGGACCCGCGTTCGATTCCTTGTACCTCCTCAGATTTTTCTCTGTGGTGGGGAGGTTTGGAACAGGATCCATTGAATCTCGTGAGGTCAAACTAGAAGCTACATGAATGAAGAAGCAGTGGCACCTAGATTCATCTGCAAGCAATAAAAGCTGGAGAGTCTGGCGACATGGTGCTCGCACGTCCCACGATCACAGATTGCTACTCGGGCTGCCTTGTACGCAGCAGTCGGTCAGTCGAAACAGGCCTAAGGTTTAATCCATGAATGGTATTTACTATACTAGGAGTCGAACTTGGTCAGTAATTGTCACTGTATTTAATCCTTTAACTGCTGTGCACGAGTTAACCTGTTGTACCCCGTCGCTCTCCACGTCTTGAGGACACGTTTAAACGTGGCCCCTATATTTTCCTGAGGCGCCATCAACTTGTTCCAACGAGCTCTCACTGCTGCGGACCAGTTGCTTTCATATCACGATGAGTAAAAAGGTTTCGAGTATCTCTCATATAACGCCTGTGCCTCTTTGTGCGCTATTATTTGCAAAAAAAAAAAAAAAAAAAAAAAAAAAAAAAAAAAAAAAAGTTCCGATATCTTTGACCTATTAAGCAAATACCACGATTGTTATTACCAGATGATTCCAGATGCGCAGGGACGGAAAAGGGCGCCTCTCGCGTGACTATTCACCGAATATAAAAATCAATAACTCGAAAACGAAATGAGATATCGTTTTGCTCTCACTTGTAAACAAAATTTCAGTGTCTTATCTGCATTTCATACGGAGCAGAGTATGACCTAAAATCAACCATACGCAAAGTTTACGCAGTGCTTTTTCACCTCTGTCAACTCTATAAAATTTTTTGCGGTGTCTTACTTAAGGGGACCACACCCTGCCTATCTAACCCATGTTAATTTAGGCAAGTATTTGACCCATTTCTGAAAAAAAACTATTTGATGCAGGACATTAATATTTTTACTGTGTGTTACATGATGCTAACAGAGTCAACTGTACTAAAATCTACTTTATCCATTTTTTAGTTTTTAAGAAATACTTTTTTAAATTTATTAACAAGAAATATTAAGTATTTATGCAGAAAATATTTTTTGTGAACTTCCTAATGGGGGAATATTAATGAATGTAGTACTAGAGGTGGATTTTTATGTTATGCAGAGTCTCCGAAAATTTCAATCATTTATCTATGATAGTTTCTGATATAATGGGGCATATGTATTGAAAATTTTAGTTTGCGGGAAATTGACTTTAAAGAAAAAACTTTTGAGATTTGTTACTTGCAGTAAATTAAAACTGTCCTGCTGCATATGATGGCCCTTCTTTGGCCTCTAGCAGGTCATCCAACTTCTTTTTCACCTTCCTGGATGTTTGTCTTGCTATCTTGGCCATATTAGATGCAGACCTGTCTGCATCGGCTATCCTCATTTTATCGCATTGTTGCAGCCCAGTGAGGCCGGCCGTGGTGGCCGTGCAGTTCTAGGCGCTCCAGTCCGGAGCCGCGCTGCTGCTGCGGTCGCAGGTTCGAATCCTGCCTCGGACATGGGTGTGTGTGATGTCCTTAGGTTAGTTAGGTTTAAGTAGTTGTAAGTTCCAGGGGACTGATGACCACAGCAGTTGAGTCCCATAGCCATTTGAACCATTTTTTGCAGCCCAGTGATCATATTTTCACCAGGACTTCAGTACCCAACACTTTCCAATATTACCACAATTGAATGTAATGGCAGCATCAAGAACTCATAGTTTCATTGTATGCATGCCTACTAATACAGTTTTTGGAAGGCTGTTCCAAATTATGCTGTTGAAACATTCATTTGGGTTCTGAGTCTGCCCATGCAGGCATTTCCTAAGAAGGTCAGGATGAGCCAAGTCTTTGAAAATAGGATTAATAGCTGCAATAACAGCAGCAGGAAGACAATGCTGGTGAGAATAAGATTTTCCAGTTGCCTGAGCCCTATTGTATTTGCACCACGAATTGCAAGCAGCTCGCCACCGTAGTCAGTCCAGTGCACGCGTCTTCAGATGCATCTTCGGAAAGCTTTGTAAACTTGTTTCCTCTAAAATGTCGTTTCTTGAAAATGCCTTTACGTTTCGTCATCTTCAATAAACACAACAAAACACAGGTAAACAAGCACTGCAATCGTAAGTATAACAACTACTCGCAATCACACTTGAACAAAACTAACCGCGTGTTTGAAAGCGTGTTGTTTACAAATAGCAGAAACAAAAGAATACCGACCATTGCATTCCAAAGATAGCCAACCACTCGGGAGTAAAAAAAAAAAAAATCCCTAACGTACAATGTAGGGCATATAAGGATCTAAAATATATGCAGAAAAGTGTCTGACAAAAAAGTGGGCGTGCTACATAAACACACGTGGTAGGAAAATACCCTTTAAATGCTCGAAAAAAATTGTTTTCAGCAAAATGCTTTTCAGAGTACTTAAATAAAACCTTAATCTATCGAAACATGGTGAAAATCGAAAATCGATTTTTTTCGACCTGAACCAAGGTATGGCCACATTAATTTGATGCAGCGCAGTAACTACGACGAATAACGAAAAGAAACTCAGTTCTTTATCAAGCGATGATATCAGACTATAAGATGTGAAAAAGTAAAAATTTTTCGCCACATAGTTTTCTTTAAATTGGATTATAAGTATTTCTTAGGTGCTCGAACGTCGCCTCTCAGCAGAACTAGCAGCATCTGGCGTGCAGTACAACCACAAAAGAACTGCGCTCAGTACGGAAAGCTCAGAGCACGTCTGTAGCAACAGAAGTGTAAGATGCAGATTTCATACAAATTAAAGTTGAGCACTAAAGGGTAAGTGCACGTCTATCATAGAATAGTGGTCAAGGGTGTAGGACAAACATCGAATAGGAGTATCACTGCACCTACACAAAGAAGCACAGAATGTACGGTTTGGTGTTTCTTCGAGCCTTTGAAGAGCGTCAGGAAGAAATTGAAAAACTGGCTTCAAGGAAGAAGCTGATTATGCTGGAAAAGCCTAAATAAAATTTCTCAGGAACCGGCTTTGAGGAAACCAGGAATATATGCTACTGGCCATTAAAATTGCTACACACAGAAGAGATGCAGATGATAAACGGGTATTCATTGGACAAATATATTATACTAGAACTAACATGTGATTACATTTTCACGCAGTTTGGGTGCATAAATCCTGAGAAATCAGTACCCAGAACAACCACCTTTGGCCGTAATAACGGCCTTGATACGCATGGGCATTGAGTCAAACAGAGATTGGATGGCGTGTACAGGTATAGCTGCCTATGCAGCTTCAACACGATACCACAGTTCATCAAGAGTAGTGACTAGCGTATTGTGACGAACCAGTTGCTCGGCCACAATTGAGCAGACGTTTTCTATTGGTGAGAGATCTGGAGAATGTGCTGGCCAGGGCAACAGTCGAACATTTTCTGTATCCAGAAAGGCTCGTACAGGACCTAAAACATGCGGTCGTGCATTATTCTGCTGAAATGTAGGGTTTCGCAGGGATAGAATGAAGGGTAGAGCCACGGGTTGTAACACATCTGAAATGTAACATCCACTGTTCAAAGTGCCGTCAATGTGTGTGACCGAGACGTGTAACCAATGGCACCCCATACCATCACCCTGGATGAAACGCCACTATGGCGATGACGAATACACGCTTCCAATGTGCGTTCACCGGATGTCATCAAACACAGATGCGACCATCATGATACTGTAAACAGAACCTGGATTCATCCGAAAAAATGACGTTTTGCCGTTCGTGTACCCAGTTTCGGCATTGGGTACAACATCGCAGGCGCTCCTGACTTTGATGCAGCGTGAAGGGTAACTGCAGCTATGGTCTCCGAGCTGATAGTCCATGCTGCTGCAAACGTCGTCGAACTGTTCGTGCAGATGATTGTTGTCTTGCAAACGTCCCCATCTGTTGACTCAGGCATCGTGACGTGGCTGCACGATCCGTTACAGCCAAGCGGATAAGATGCCTGTCATCTCGACTGCTAGTGATACGAGGCCGTTGGGATCCAGTACGGCGTTCCGTTTTACCCTCCTGAACCCACCGATTCGATATTCTGCTGACAGTCATTGGATCTCGACCAACGCGAGCAGCAATGTCACGATACGATAAACCACAATCGCGATAGGCTACAATCCGACCTATATCAAAGTCGGAGATGTGGTGGTACGCATTTTCCTCCTTACACGAGGCATCACAACAACGTTTCACCAGGCAACGGCGATCAACTGCTGTTTATGTTTTAGAAATCCGTTGGGAACTTTCCCCATCTCAGTACATTGAAGGTGTCGCCACCGGCGCCATACTTGTGTGAATGCTCTGAAAAGCTAATCATTTGCATATCACAGCATTTTCTTCCCGTCGGTTAATTTTCACGTCTGTAGCACGTCACCTTCGTGGTGTAGTAATTTTAATGGTCAGTAGTGTATTACAACCCCCTACAAGGCTCCCATAGGGAAGAGCTTAGACTAATTACAGCACGCACATAGGCATTAAAATAGTCATTCGTACCCACGCTCCACACGTGACTGGTATGGAAAGAAGCCTAATAAGTAGTTCACCGAGAAGCACCCTCGGCCATGCCCACCTCAGTGGTTTGCAGAGTATGGTTGCACATGTAGATTTTGGGAAGAGCAGGAAGATCAATCTAGCTTTCTTTATATGTTGACGCAGTGTCTGGAGGTGTTTAGAAAGCCAAGTGTGTTGGTAACTGCCAGAATGGAGCAGCTGCAGATCTCTGTGACAACGTCTGGCGCTAATTTCAGACTGGCGCTGACGTGGTGGGCGGCTGGGTATTTCCGGTTCGAGCGAACACAGTACCTGGAAGGCCGGCCGTAGCGCCGTTGACCACGCCGACTGCAGGAGGCGACGGCCCGTGGCGGGGACGGGTGTGGGGGCGGCACCGCCCACTGCCGCCCACACCACCAGGTGCCGCCCCGTGGCCAGCGCCAGCCGCATCTGCGCGCGGAGATACCAGCTGTACACATCTAGTCGGAACAGGAAGGAGCCGCAGCCGTCGGTACTCCGACTACCCTCGTGCAAGATACACAACTATACACCTACATTGCTTAGGTCAGTGTGTTGTAGACCTTTGGATAAAGTTTTGTGGTGACGTATCATGGCTTTCCTGGCGCTGGAATATCCCCTCTGTAAGAATAAACATGGATTCCAACCATAATCTGAGACAGCTCGTCTTGTTCGTTCAAGATAATACCCCGAAACCGATAGCCCAGATTGGTGCAGTTTTTTTTTAATTTTATTTTATATTTTTTATTTATTTTTTAACGGAAGGCGTTCGATACAGTCTACATCTACATCTACATGGTTACTCTGTAACTCACTAGGGGTAAGGTAGATAATGCCTACAAGAAAATTAAAAAGACCTTTGGGAATAGGAGAACCACTTGTATAAACATCAAGAGCTCAGATGGAAACCCAGTTCTAAGCAAAGAAGGGAAAGCAGAAAGGTGGAGAGTCTATACAAGGGCGATGTACTTGAGGACAATATTATGGAAATGGAAGAGGATGTAGATGAAGGTGAAATGGGAGATATGATACTGCGTGAAGAGTTTGACAGAGCACTGAAAGACCTGAGTCGAAACAAGGCCCCCGGAGTAGACAACATTCCATTGGAACTACTGACGACCTTGGGAGAGCCAGTCCTGACAACACTCTATCATCTGGTGAGCAAGATGTATGAGACAGGCGAAATACCCTCAGACTTCAAGAAGAATATAATAATTCCAATCCCAAAGAAAGCAGGAGCTGACAGATGTGAAAACTACCGAACTATCAGTTATAGCTGCAAAATACTAACTCGAATTCTTTAAAAACGAATGGAAAAACTAGTATAAGCCGACCTTGGAGAAGATTAGTTTGGAATCCGTAGAAATGTTGGAACACGTGAGGCAATACTGACCCTACGACTTATCTTAGAAGCTAGATTAAGGAAGGGCAAACCTACGTTTCTAGCATTTGTAGACTTAGAGAAAGCTTCTAACAATGTTGACTGGAATACTCTCTTTCAAATTCTAAAGGTGGCAGGGGTAAAACACAGGGAGCGATAGGCTATTTACAATTTGTACAGAAACCAGATGGCAGTTATAAGAGTCGAGGGCCATGAAAGGGAAGCAGTGGTTGGGAAGGGAGTGAGACAGGGTTGTAGTCTCTCCCCGATGTTATTCAATCTGTATATTGAGCAAGCAGTAAGGAAACAAAAGAAAAATTTGGAGTAGGTGTTAAAATCGTTGGAGAAGAAATAAAAACTTTGAGGTTCGCCGATGACATCGTAATTCAGTCACAGACAGCAAAGGACTTGTAAGAGCAGCTGAACGGAATGGATAGTGTTTTGAAAGGAGGATATAAGATGAACTTCAACAAAAGCAGAACGAGGAACATAGAATGTAGTCGAATTAAGTTGGGGGATGCTGAAGCAATTAGATTGTGAAATGAGACACTTAAAGTAGTAAAGGAGTTTTGCTATTTGGGGAGCAAAATAACTGATGATGGTTGAAGTAGAGAGGATATAAAATGTAGACTGGCAATGGCAAGAAAAGCGTTTCTGAAGAAGAAAAATTTGTTAACATCGAGTACAGATTTAAATGTCAGGAAGTAGTTTCTGAAAGTATTTGTATGGAGTGTAGCCATGTATGGAAGTGAAACGTGGACGATAAATAGCTTAGACAAGAAGAGAATAGAAGCATTCGAAATGTGGTTCTACAGAAGAATGCTGAAGATTAGATGGGTAGATCACATAACTAATGATGAGGTATTGAATAGGATTAGGGAGAAGAGGAGCTTGTGGCACAACTTGACTAGAAGAATGGATCGGTTGGAAGGACATGTTCTGAAACATCGAGGGATCACCAATTTAGTATTGGAGGGCAGCGTTGAGGGTAAAAATCGTAGAGGGAGACCAAGAGATGAATACACTAAGCAGATTCAGAAGGATGTAGGCTACAGTAGGTATTGGGAGATGAAGAAGCTTGCACAGGATAGATTAGCATGGAGAGCTGCATCAAACCAGTCTCAGGACTGAAGACCACAACAACAACGTTTCGCATTCGTGGCATTATTTTCGGCTGAGAAAAACACATGCAGTGCATTACTTTCTGGACAATTCTCGTAGTATTGTGTAATTTTCTGCTTTAGAATGTAGAATGAATACTGTTCTTGATGCATTGTAAGTAACTCCTTTACGTATTTAAACTATTTGCTACATTATTTTAAAAATGGACGCAAACAGTCTCGACCATAAAAACATTCATTTCGGTGATAACCAGTTTCGGTCAGCATTTGACCATCCTCAGACCCTCATTCCATGACGGCTGGCAGTGGCGGTGAATGGTGCGGGTTTTGTAATTCCACAACACTCGCTCCATTCAGCGACACAGCCTGTGATCATGGTACGAGGGTTTGAGCATGGTCAAATACTGACCGAAACTGGTTACTATCGAGATAAATGTTTTTGTGGTCGAGACTGTTTGTGCCCATTTTAAAGTACATTTAACTAGGCCGCTGTTTCTCCATGAGAAATGTTCTCAAAAATTACTTATTTTCTACATTACTTCGATAGATACTATCGGCGCTAATTGAGTAAGTTATTAGCAAAGCAAGTCACAACCTACCTGATGCTCAACTAGCGTTCTTGATGAAAGAAATCGCTGATCTTTGTCACTAAAATGAACTGTGTAAAAAGTGCCTTCCACCTGACGATGATGATTTAACCTCGAAAAAACGTAGTGGATGAGATAAAAACTTTGTGACTGACGCAGAGTTATTTATGTACTTCTATCTTTTTCCGCTCCGCTAACTTTTTAATTTTCAGGCGAGGTTACTCGGTTGTCAGCACACTGGATTCATATTCGGCAGGGTGACGCTTGATCTGCAACCGCCATCCACATTTAGGGTTTCATAGTTTCCTTATATCGATCGTAGCAAATGCTGGGATAGTTCTTTTGCAGACTAATTGCCCTGTTTCTTATTTGTTTACCTACCTTAGTCCTCTCTGAGTATTTGCTCCGTGTCTAATGACACAGTCGTCGACGGGACATTAAACCCTAATTTCTACCACCTCCAATCCACTTGCTCATGAGTGTAATGACTTTCGGGGCGTATTTAAAAATGTATCGTTGTTCTTTCAACCACACACTTTGTTTGCTTAGAATATACACAGTTTGTTACTTTCCGTTGGAATTTTTGTTGCTAACTGTTAAGCGTTGTGAAATCAGCTTATGCTAAAATATATCAGTTGTGCCGTTGCTGCCTTCTGCTGATTATACAATCATAATTAATTGGTAGCTCTAGTATCAGGTGTTCTAAGAAGAGCAAGCAACAACATGAAGCGGCGCCGTTGTCATTTTGAACAGACTGTCCACAAGCTGAGGTTACAGATAAGATACGGAAAATCATAATAGCCCTTTGTTTCTGCTCAACGTGAGAAAGTGGCTGATCCAAGCAGAAAGCAGCATGAAACAGCGCGCTGTCTCTTCTGGAGTACAAAAGTACTTTCATTAGAACGATTAGCTCCCTGTCTCCGTAACCGAGGTCGCTAACGCACCATAGCGAAACCTGATGTGAAGGAGACTTTCATTACTTCCAAAGGAAGGAAAGATCGAGGCATGTTGTGTATTAGAAATGGTTGAAATGGCTCTGAGCACTATGGGACTTAACATCCCCTAGAACCTAGAACTACTTACACCTAACTAACCTAAGGGCATCACACACATCCATGCCCGAGGCAGGATTCGAACGTGCGACCATAGCGGTCTCGCGGTTCCAGACTGCAGCGCCTAGAACCGCTCGGCCACCCTGGCCGGCGTATTAGAAATATCTGTCATGTTGAGCTTACACAACACTGAAACACTCTGGACTCAGGATTATTCCTTCCTCAGAAACGAAGGGAAGGCATTCTGGAGTATCATAGAGAGATAAATGGCAACATCTATAAAAATCACGTTTTGTTAATAATTTTACAGTCTGCAACAGCGTCAGCTAGGCAGGTAGTCAAAATCATACCTGTGTGCTACGTAAAATATCTAGCGCTATTTAATACACTACTGGCCATTAAAATTGGTACACCACGAAGATGACGTGCTACAGACGCGAAATTTAACCGACAGGAAGAAGCTGCTGTGATATGCAATTGATTACCTTTTCAGAGCATTTACACAAGGGTGCGCCGGTGGCGACACCTACAATGTGCTGACATGAGGAAAGTTTCCAACCGATTTCTCATACACAGACAGCAGCTGACCGGCGTTGCCTGGTGAAACGTTGTCATGCCTCGTGTAAGGAGGAGAAATGCGTACCATCACGTTTCCGACTTTGATAAAGGTCGGATTGTAGCCTATCGCGATTGCGATTTATCGTATCGCGACATTGCTGCTCGCATTGGTCGAGACCCAATGACTGTTAGCAGAATATGGAATCGGTGGGTTCAGGAGGGTAATACGGAACGCTGTGCTGGATCCCAACGGCCTCGTATCACTAGCAGTCGAGATGACAGGCATCTTATCCGCATGGCTGTAAGGGATCGTGCAGCCACGTCTCTTTCCCTGAGTCAGCAGATGGGGACGTTTGCAAGACAACAACCATCTACACAAACAGTTCGACGACGTTTGCTGCAGCATGGACTATCAGCTCGGAGACCACGGCTGCGGTTACCCTTGACGCTGCATCACAGACAGGAGCGCCTGCGATGGTGTACTCAACGACGAACCTTGGTGCACGAATGGCAAAATGTCATTTTCTCGGATGAATCCAGGTTCTGTTTACAGCATCATGATGGTCACATCCGTGTTTGGCGACATCGCGGTGAACGCACAATGGAAGCGTGTATTCGTCATCGCCGCACTGGCGTGTCACCCGGCGTGATGGTAATGGTTGCAATTGGCTACACGTCTCGGTCACCTCGTGTTTGCATTGACGGCACTTTCAGATGTGTTACGACCCGTGGCTCTACCCTTCATTCGATCCCTGCAAAACCCTAGATTTCAGCAGGATAATGCACGACCGCATGTTGCAGGTACTGTAAGGGCCTTTCTGCATACAGAAAATGTTCGACTGCTGCCCTGGCCAGCACATTCTCCAGATCTCCCACCAACCGAAAACGTCTGCTCAATTGTGGCCGAGCAACTGGCTCGTCACAATACGCTAGTCACTACTGTTGATGAACTGTGGTATCGTGTTGAAGCTTCATAGGCAGGTGTACCTGTGCACGCCATCCAAGTTCTGTTTGACTCAATGCCCAGGCGTATCAAGGCCATTATCACGGCCAGAGGTGGTTGTTCTGGGTACTGATTTCTCAGGATCTATGCACCCAAATTGCGTGAAAATGTAATCACATGTCAGTTCCAGTATAATATATTTGTCCCATGAATACCCGTTTATCATCTGCATTTCTTCTTGGTGTAGCAATTTTAATGGCCAGTGATGTATATTGCAAAACGTCGCTCACAATAGCGTGATTTATCCGGGGCTCATAACTCGCGTTCCGTTGGTGACAAATGTAGGGTCAAGTGTTTTGAGAAGCCCACGGTGTAGGTACCATTTGTATGCCCAACAGAAGTATCGTCTTACTGTAACTATCCTACAGTACAGGGTAAAGTTCTAATATAACACACTTCGTCCAGCTTAGGGAAATTGAGCAAATCAGTTAGTTCTTTTTGCATTAGAAGTGGGTTAGTTCTTTTTGCATTAGACGTGGTTTACGGTGTGCCTTAAGGTTCGTGTGGAAGCACTATGACAGGTTCCAGAGAAAACCAGAAAACATTATTTTTAGCTGCCTAACCCGAGTTGCAGATACCAAGACGGCTTGCACAGCGAATGACTAAAAATTTTACAATGTATTTCTAAGATCCTTATCTCGAACAACCTCGGTAATTTTCTTGGTATCGTTTCCGAGATAGAGAGGTCCAATGTTATCCTACTTGTACATGTAAAATACCCATTGAAAGCCGGTGTGAGGCGAAAACGCAGTTTATAAAGTAATGTAACACGGGGAATTGGTTTAAAGTGTCTCAGGTATCATCTGAATGGTTCTAAGAACACCATGTTGTTGTAGTACTAAAACACATCCAAGCTGTTGGTGCACTTGAAATCCGGTATGAGGTGTAGAATCACTTCAATTACACGTAAGTGAACTATCAACATTTTACTGACCCATAAATTTCTTTTCATGTGAGTGACATACCCTACTGCAACAGGGAAGAGAAAGGAATTAGCGGAAAAACGCTCCTTTCGGAACACAGAAAGGGTGAATATTACTTTTGTTTAAAAGACTCAAAAGAGGAGTACCAGCTGAATCATTCTACCTTCACCAGAAAGTTTAAAAATTTCCTCAAAAATTTTGTCATGCAAACATATTCGCACTTCCTTATGCTGAGAGAGGAGGAGACAATGGCTGTGGGAAAGAGACGGAAAATTAATAAATACGTAAGATAGAACACGGTGATTGTGCTATAGGAAAAGCGAAGGAGATAATGGCAGTATGAGAGAAAGAGAGGGACAGAGTAGCAGAAGAACATAGTCGACAGTGACAGAAAAGTGCAACGAATAAAGTTAAGAAGATAGTGCTAGTGGAAAGGAATTATGAGAGGAAGAAAGTGGAAATGCGTGCGAGCCAGTGATAATGTGGGACAGAATCTATGGCAATGAAAACGAGGAAGAGACAGTGAGAGTGAGAAGAGACAGCAGGATTGTGAGTGAATGAATGAGATAGTAGCAGTAAGAGAGAGAGCAAGAGGGAGACTGTGAGAACGAGAGGAGACAGTGGTAGTAGGACAGAACGAAGGAGACTGTGGCTGTGAGACAGCAGGCAATGACAGTTACAGAAACACAAAGAGATATTGACAATGAGTTGGGTGGAACGAGTGAGTGAGAATGGACAAGTGGGAGTGGATAGGTATGGGCGACCTATAGGGATGGACTCGTGGGTGTGAACGATTTACATTTAGGGGAGATCGTAGTTGTGGGAGGTCAGCTGTGTGTTAAAAAGAGCGCTAAAATATTCTCTAGCCAAAGTATTTGGGAAAATTTTTGAAGGTGTTGAGGCAGGTAGAATGAGGCAGCCGCTACCTCACTTTTCAGAGTCTTTTAATAAAAAGGAGCATATTCGTCTTTTTTGTCCTTCGATAGGAGCGTTTTTCCGCTGGTAAAGAAATAAATACAAGTTCTCAAAACCAGACTTAGAGCCTACAACCGAACGGGGTGACGCAGTGATTAAGACTCCGGGGGACAGTGGCTCAGATGTCCCTCATGACAGCGGGAATTAGGTTTCCTGTGGCTTTCTGAAGTCAGTTGGCGCAAATGCAGGGATGGTTCCCTTGAAAATGACACGGCCAATTTCTTCCCCTGTCCTCTTCCATACGAGCTTGTGCTCTGTCCGTAATGACTTCATCGTTGACGGGAAGTTAAAATCTAATACAGCCTTCCTTCTCTCGCGTCTACGTTCTCCTGACGAATCCCCCCACAGTGTCTACATGGTGATACATTCACTGGGCGGTGACATTAAGCAACATGATTCCCTACTGCCCTTCTGGACAGGGGAAGGATACGTACTGTGTTTAATCCTCTCTCTTTTCTCTCGCGAACGGGACACTACACTTCTCATGATTTCACACACAACACTCACACAAAGCGAAAGATAGATACCAACGACCGGGATGCGAGAATACATTTTAAATTAGGATCCTAGAACTACACGTACTTCGGTTTCTTCTAACCAGCAGTATCAGAGAAATTAGCTTTTAATCTGCTCTCCAAGCATTCTACAGCTGATAACAATGTTCTCAATCTAAGAAATTGCAATTTCGTTGAGATTTGTGGAGAAACATTCATTTCTTATCTGTTAATGATATACGCTCCTGGAAATTGAAATAAGAACACCGTGAATTCATTGTCCCAGGAAGAGGAAACTTTATTGACACATTCCTGGGGTCAGATACATCACATGATCACACTGACAGAACCACAGGCACATAGACACAGGCAACAGAGCATGCACAATACCGGCACTAGTACAGTGTATATCCACCTTTCGCAGCAATGCAGGCTGCTATTCTCCCATGGAGACGATCGTAGAGATGTTGGATGTACTCCTGTGGAACGGCTTGCCATGCCATTTCCACCTGGCGCCTCAGTTGGACCAGCGTTCGTGCTGGACGTGCACACCGCGTGAGACGACGCTTCATCCAGTCCCAAACATGCACAATGGGGGACACATCCGGAGATATTGCTGGCCAAGGTAGTTGACTTACACCTTCTAGAGCACGTTGGGTGACACGGGATACATGCGGACGTGCATTGTCCTGTTGGAACAGCAAGTTCCCTTGCCGGTCTAGGAATGATAGAACGATGGGTTCGATGACGGTTTGGATGTACCGTGCACTATTCAGTGTCGCCTCGACGATCACCAGAGGTGTACGGCCAGTGTAGGAGATCGCTCCCCACACCATGATGCCGGGTGTTGGTCCTGTGTGCCTCGGTCGTATGCAGTCCTGATTGTGGCGCTCACCTGCACGGCGCCAAACACGCATACGACCATCATTGGCACCAAGGCAGAAGCGACTCTCATCGCTGAAGACGACACGTCTCCATTCGTCCCTCCATTCACGCCTGTCGCGACACCACTGGAGGCGGGCTGCACGATGTTGGGGCGTGAGCGGAAGACGGCCTAACGGTGTGCGGGACCGTAGCCCAGCTTCATGGAGACGGTTGCGAATGGTCCTCGCCGATACCCCAGGAGCAACAGTGTCCCTAATTTGCTGGGAAGTGGCGGTGCGGTCCCCTACGGCACTGCGTAGGATCCTACGGTCTTGGCGTGCATCCGTGCATCGCTGCGGTCCGGTCCCAGGTCGACGGGCACGTGCACCTTCCGCCGACCACTGGCGACAACATCGATGTACTGTGGAGACCTCACGCCCCACGTGTTGAGCAATTCGGCGGTACGTCCACCCGGCCTCCCGCATGCCCACTATACGCCCTCGCTCAAAGTCCGTCAACTGCACATACGGTTCACGTCCACGCTGTTGCGGCATGCTACCAGTGTTAAAGACTGCGATGGAGCTCCGTATGCCACGGCAAACTGGCTGACACTGACGGCGGCGGTGCACAAATGCTGCGCAGCTAGCGCCATTCGACGGCCAACACCGCGGTTCCTGGTGTGTCCGCTGTGCCGTGCGTGTGATCATTGCTTGTACAGCCCTCTCGCAGTGTCCGGAGCAAGTATGGTGGGTCTGACACACCGGTGTCAATGTGTTCTTTTTTCCATTTCCAGGAGTGTAGAAGAAGTTAGTGATGACTTGAAGTAGCGGCGGTTTCTACGGATAAATACTGTATATCATCAAAAAACGCTGCCAAAAAAGTGCACAGTGAGATTATCTGTCCAGTCGTAGACATTCTTCGCATGTTGTCGGCTCATATACTTCTCTTACAAATTTTATTTAACCTGGACATGAAAAAACGGTAAAGAAAATCAAGAAGAAAGTTGCGAAAGGAATTAAAGTGCAGGGAGAAGATATTTCAACTTTAAGATTTTCCGATAACAATGTGGTCCTAGAGACTGCAGATGAGTTGGAATATCAGTTGCACGGAATCGATATTGTAAGAGGTTATAAGATGAATTTAAAGAAAAGTAAAACGAGGGAAAAGGAATATGGTTGAATTAGATCACGTGATGCTTAGGGAAGCAGATTAGGCCATGAGAAACAAAAGGAAGCTTACGAGTTTCCCTATTTAGGAAGGAAAATAACGGACGCCGGCAGAAGTCACGAGGATGTAGAACACAGACCGACAATAGTGAGATAACTTTTCTGAAAAGACAAATATTTTAGATCTGATATGAACTTAGGTGTCAGGAGGTTTTTCTTGAAAGTGTTAGTCTGGGCTGCAGCCTGATGTGAAGTGTAGCATGGACGAGATACGTTACAGATAAATAAAAAAGAGAGGAGAAGCTTCTTGAAATGTGGTATTACAGAAAAGTGCTGATTGATAGGACACACCCTGAGGCATCCAGGAAGAGTCAGTTTGATAATGGAGGGCTGTAGCCGGCCGGTGTGGCAGAGCGGATCTAGGCGCTTCCGTCTGGAACTGCATGACCGCTACGGTTGCAGGTTCGAATCCTGCCTCGGGCATGGATGTGTGTGATGTCCTTAGGTTAATTAGGTTTAAGTAGTTCTAAGTTCTAGGGGACTGATGACCTCAGATGATAAGTCCGATAGTGCTCAGAGCCATCTGAACCATTTTGGAGGGCTGCATGGAGAGTAAAAGTTGTAATGTTGTTTGTGGTGGGAGGGGGGGGGGGGGGTAGGCGGGAACGAGTAAATAAGAGTAAGCGGGTTCAAGTTAATATAGATTCCAATAGCTATTCAGAGACGAAGAAACTCGCAGAAGATGGACTAGCATGGGGAGCTGCATCAGCCAGACGTTTCACTGAAGAGTGAAAGAAGAGCATTCACAAACTGAGACGACTGTCAATTTTAGTTTATCATTACTGCTACAATGGCATGTATCCTTTCTACACCTGTTAGTAGGAAAGGGGCTAATTGTTACAGCTATACAACAGATAGTTTACAGAGAGAGAATTAGATATGTATTAGAATTCTAAACACATCTTCTTTCTTTTTGACAAATTACAGGGTAGAAAAAAACTAATGACTGAATCTACGTCTAAACCATAAGTGAAAAATTAGGTCTTGTATCGTTAAAACTACACCAAACAAACAGAAATGAATAAATATTTTTTGTGTAAAGTTCGATGAATAAATTATAAAGATTTTGTACAAGAATGTTTGTTTTCTTTTTCGTTACCCCGCCAAAACTCCTAAAAAGTCTCCTTTTTATAAAGATTTACATCTGTTTTTTGGATGATGATCTTGAGAAGTAGTGGAATGTGGGTAGTTTGGTTCATTGAAAAGCCTGATTTCACACCGGCCCGTTGTGGCGATCTCTACGGTCGCAGGTTCGAATCCTGCCTCGGGCATGGATGTGTGTGATATCCTTAGGTTAGTTAGGTTTTAGTAGTTCTGAGTTCTAGGGTACTGATGACCTCAGATGTTAAGTCCCATAGTGCTCAGAGCCATTTGAACCATTTTGACACTGGCCACAAATTTTCATTGTTGCGCCACAGCACTGTGACTGATGCATCCCGAAAACCCAGGGGACGGTGAGAGATGTTTCAATTCTGATAAGTAAAGTTCATTCTGCGTACCCCAGAGCCGCCATTTTTCTCTGACAGTTCGTTCTACGAACCACAGAACCAACATTTACTACGGAAGTTCGATATCTCACCCCTTATGCACCAACTTGTTTCTGTAGTTAATTCTTCGTACCCTACTCGTGGCTAAAATTACTGAAGTTCCATCTATGAATTCCACTAACTTCCAGCAACAGAGGTGTCAAATTTAGGAAGAAAACAGTCTCGAAACTCACTGCAAGCACGAATTACATATTTCAGCTTCTCACTTACTTCTGGCGACGCAGTTGTGGAGAAGAACAAACCCAGCACAGGAAAAACGAGGAGGCTGCAGGATAAGTTGACCACTTCACCGCTAGAGATCACGATATCCAAAATACTCGAAGAATAACAAACACATAACGGCTTCTTCTGAGTTGCCACTGATGGAAAATACACCACTTCTGGAAACTGCTTCATTTCCCAAATGGGGCGTAGTGGTAATTTTTTAAGAATAATTTCTACGTAAATACTGCTTTTATACGATTGTTGTAAACTGATTTTAGAAATTAATTAGTGATGTGTTCCACCTAACTAAAATGTGTTTTGTACACTGGGACTTGTCAGGGCGTGGAATTGTAAATAATAAGTATCAGGAGTAGGTGGTCTACCAAAGCTGCCTGGAAGCAAAACAAAACGGCTGCGTGAGATCCGCTCTGACGTTCCTCGGCTGTTGATTGAGAGTAAGTGGTCTGGGGACACGCCACGCTCTCTGCTGGCTGGTTATAAGACGCCTCCGCGGGCAGCAGAGAGCCAGATGCTATCCGGCAAAACTTTCCAGGGAGAACACTTAACCATACGCCACGTGCGCCTTGCCGAAGAGGGAAATAGACTGGCGAGCGGTTGAGTGTTGAGTATGCTACCATAATCTAGACGCAGACAAATTAAAAGGAACAGCATTTAGACTATTTAGCGTGTAACAGACAGTCCTGGTTTCTTTTGTTTATTTATTAATTCCCCCCATGAACCATGGACCTTGCCGTTGTTGGGGAGGCTTGCGTGGCTCAACGATACAGATAGCCGTGCCGTAGGTGCAACCACAACGGAGGGGTATCTGTTGAGAGGCCAGACAAACGTCTGGCTCCTGAAGAGGGGCAGCAACCGTTTCAGTAGTTGCAGGGGCAACAGTCTGGATGATTGACTGATCTGGCCTTGTAACGCTAACCAAAATGGCCTTGCTGTTGTGGCACTGCGAACAGCTGAAAGCAAGGGTAAACTACAGCTGTAATTTTTCCCGAGGGCATGCAGCTTTACTGTAGGATTAAATGATGATGGCATCCTCTTGCGTAAAATATTCCGAGGGTAAAATAGTCCCCCATTCGGATCCCCGGACGGGGACTACTCAGGAGGACGTCGTTATCAGGAGAAAGAAAACTGGCGTTCTACGGATCGGAGTGTAGAATGTCAGATCCCTTAATCGGGCAGGTAGGTTAGAAAATTTAAAAGGGAAATTGATAGGTTAAAGTTAGATATAGTGGGAATCAGTGAAGTTAGGTGGCAGGAGGAACAAGACTTTTGTTCAGGTGAATACAGAGTCATAAATACAAAATCAAATAGGGGTAATGCAGGAGTAGGTTCAATAATGCATAAAAAATAGGAGTACGGGTAAGCTACTATAAACATCATAGTGAACGCATTATTGTGGCCAAGATAGATACGAAGCCCACGCCTACTACAGTAGTACAAGTTTATATGTTAACTAGCTCTGCAGATGACGAAGAAATTGATGAAATGTATGATGAGATAAAAGAAATTATTCAGGTAGTGAAGGGAGACGAACATTTAATAGTCATGGGTGAGTGGAATTCGAGAGTAGGAATAAGGGAGAGAAGGAAACGTAGTAGGTGAATATGGACTGGGGGTAAGAAATGAAAGAGGAAGCCACCTGGTAGAATTTTGCACAGAGCACAACTTAATCATAGCTAACACTTGGTTCAAGAATCATGAAAGAAGGCTGTATACATGGAAGAACCCTGGAGATAGTAGAAGATATCAGATAGATTATATAATGGTAAGACAGAGATTTATGAACCAGGTTTTAAATAGTAAGACATTTCCAGGGGCAGATGTGGACTCTGACCACAATCTATTGGTTATGAATTGTAGATTAAAACTGAAGAAACTGCAAAAATGTGGGAATTTAAAGAGATGGGACCTGGATAAACTGAAAGAACCAGAGGTTGTACAGGGCTTCAGGGAGAGCATAAGGGAACAATTGACAGGAATGGGGGAAAGAAATACAGTAGAAGAAGAATGGGTAGCTTTGAGGGATGAAATAGTGAAGGCAGCAGAGTAACAAGTAGGTAAAAAGAAGAGGGCTAGTAGAAACCCTTGGGTAACAGAAGAAATATTGAAGTTAATTGATGAAAGGAGGAAATACAAAAATGCAGTAAATGAAGCAGGCAAAAAGGAATACAAACGTCTCAAAAATGAGATCGACAGGAAGTGCAAAATGGCTAAGCATGGATAGCTAGAGGACAAATGTAAGGATGTAGAAGCTTATCTCTATAGGGGTAAGATAGATACTGCCTACAGGAAAATTAAAGAGACCTTTGGAGAAAAGAGGACCACTTGCAAGAGTATCAAGACCATTGATGGAAACCCAGTTCTAAGCAAAGAAGGCAAAGCAGAAAGGTGGAAGGAGTATATAGAGAGTCCATACAAGGGCGATGTACTTGAGGACAATATTATGGAAATGGAAGAGGATGTAGATGAAGATCAAAGGGGTGATATGATACTGCGCGAAGAGTTTGACAGAGCACAGAAAGACCTGAGTCGAAACAAGGCCCCGGGAGTAGACAACATTCCATTAGAACTACTGACAGCGTTGGGAGAACCAGTCCTGACAAAACTCTATCATCTGGTGAGCAAGATGTATAAGATAGGCAAAATACCTTCAGACTTCATGAAGAATATAATAATCCCAATCCCAAAGAAGGCAGGTGTTGACATATGTGAAAATTACCGAAAAATCAGTTTAATAAGTCACAGCTGCAAAATACTAACGTGAATTCTTTACAGACGAATGGAAAAACTGACAGAAGCCGACCTTGGGGAAGATCAGTTTGGATTCCGTAGAAATGTTGGAACACGTGAGGCAATACTGACCCTACGACTTATCTTAGAAGCTAGATTAAGGAAGGGCAAACCTACGTTTCTAGTATTTGTAGACTTAGAGAAAGCTGTTGACAATGTTGATTGGAATACTCTCTTGAAAATTCTGAAGGTGGCAGGGGTAAAATACAGGGAGCGAAAGGCTATTTACAGAAACCAGATGTTAGTTATAAGAGCCGAAGGGTACGAAAGGGAAGCAGTGGTTGGGAAGGGAGTGAGACAGTGCTGTAGCCTATCGCCTGTGTTATTCAATCTGTATATTGTGCAAGCAGTAAAGAAAACAAAAGAAAAGTTCGGAGCAGGTATTAAAATCTATGGAGAAGAAATAAAAACTCTGAGGTTCGCCGATGACATTGTAATTCTGTCAGAGACAACAAAGGACTTGGAAGAGCAGTTGAACGGAATGGACAGTGTCTTGAAAGGAGGGTATAAGATGAACATCAACAAAAGCAAAACGAGGATAATGGAATGCAGTCGAATTAAGTCGGGTGATGTTGAGGGAATTAGATTAGGAAATGAGACACTTAAGGTAGTAAAGGGGTTTTGCTATTTGGGGAGCAAAGTAACTGATGATGGTCGAAGTAGAGAGAATATAAAATGTAGACTGGCAATGGCAAGGAAAGCGTTTCTGAAGAAGAGAAATTTGTTAACATCGAGTATAGATTTAAGTGTCATGAAGCCGTTTCTGAAAGTATTTGTATGGAGTGTAGCCATGTATGGAAGTGAAATGTGGACGATAAATAGTTTGGACAAGAAGAGAATAGAAGCTTTCGAAATGTGGTGCTACAGAAGAATGCTGAAGATTGGATGCATACATCACATAACTAATGAGGAGGTATTGAATAGAATTGGGGAGAAGAGAAGCTAGTGGCATAGCTTGACTAGAAGAATGGATCGTTTGGTAGGACATGTTCTGAGACATCGAGGGATCACCAATTTAGTATTGGAGGGGTGTGTGGAGGGTAAAAATCGGAGACCAAGAGATGAATACACTAGGCAGATTCAGAAGGACGTAGGTTGCAGTAAGTACTGGGAGATGAAGAAGCTTGCACAGGATAGAATAGCATGGAAAGCTGCATCAAACCAGTCTCAGGAGTGAAGAGCACAACAACAACAACAATTTATTAATTATGGCACTATTCTACAGGGTGTTTGAAAAAGAATTCCGTAGTATTAAGTATAAATTTAATTGGGAAATTAATGAAAAATTACATCAATGAGTACATAAAATGAAAAAGAATTTCTTCAAGTTTTGTGATTCTTGAGTTTCTCCCGGCGTATTTGATAATCAAAATATCCACGGGTGTACTGCCGGTCTATAGTGTCCAACGGGCACAATATTTCGGCGATCAAACATGTCGCCATTATCAGGTGAACGTCAGTTCACCTGATGATAGCGACATGTTTGATCGCCGAAATATTGTGCCCGTTGGACACTATAGACCGGCAGTACACCCGTGGATATTTTGATCTTCAAGTTTTGTTTAATGTTAGTAGACGCCAGCGTAGGATCAATTTGTTGCCCTGCACATGTCGAGACGATATTCATTTTGTCGTCACGTACTCACCAACATTTCAGGTGTAACTGTCCCAACCGCCGCGACGATTCTTTCCCATAAATGATTAATATCTCTAATCTTTTCACTGTACAAAATATTTTTTATGTAGCCCCAAAAGAAAAAGTCCAGTGGGGTTATGTCTGGGCTTCGTTGTGGCCAAGGTATTACGTCAGCCCTTCGGTTCAACCTTCCTGGAAAGCGAGTGTCAAGGGCCGCACGCACATGGTTTCTGCAATGAATGGCGGGGAGGAGAGGGGGGGGGGGGGAGGCAACTCGTTGGAAAAACGCACGAAACACGGATCTGTTCAACAACATCTTCAGAAGTTCTCGGTCTACCTTTTAAAAGACTTTAGCCAAATGACGGATAGTTTTTGCTGTAGGTGGTTCACCACCGTACTAAAGTCTAAAATTACGTTGCACTGTTATAACTGACTCAGTTTTCACAAGCCAAATAACACACTGCGCTTTCTGTTGCGGAGTACAAATCGTTGCTGAGTTGCTCTGCACTGCACGCACGCCTGGACTGAACTGAGGGAACAGAGGGGGGAGTTGATGACTCAAACATTACAAGAATACTGTACGTCACTTTGTACAGAGCCTATGAAACATAAAAACTATAGAGTTCTTTTTCAAGTACCCTGTATATTGCAGTTGTAATTTTGTATCCTGTGTTTGTCTTTATCTACATCTACATCTACATGCACACACCGCACGCCCCCGCACGATGCGTGGCTTGTACTACTAGTCACTTCCTTTCCTGCTCCACTCGCAGACAGAACGAGGGAAAAATGACTGCCTATATGCTTTTGTATGAGCCATAATTTCTCTGTTCCTACCTTATATTCGTGGTTGTTATGCGAAATGTACGTTGGCGGCAACAGAATAGGTCTGCAGTCTGCTTCATATGCCAGTCCTCTAAATGTTGGCTCTCGAAAAGAATGTCACCGTCCCTCCAGAGATTACAGTTTAAGTTCCCGGAGCATCTCCGGAATACTTGCGTGTTGTTCGAACCTCCCGGTAAGAAATCTAGCAGCCCGACTCTGAACTGCCTCGATCATCTCCTTCAATCGTACCTGCTGCGGATCCCGAACAGTCGAGCAGTACTCGAGAATAGATCAGTTTTGAGCAACATATTATTGACTCAGGGGGAAACGTGATAAAAAAAAAAAACGAAAATTCGGCCAACACGTGGCGCTGTAACCTTCAGACATTGCCTACGAACAGATCTGCGGCACACGGCTCTTAATCAATTTGCATCCGAGGCACTCAACATGGTTGTTTCTACAAAGGGTCGCGAGCTGCTGGTAAAGCTCTTTTACAAGAACGGTGACTGTGCGCCAATAGCCCTGCAGAAGTTCCGCACGCTCAAGGGTATGAAAAAAGGCATTGGTCCGATGGCTGCTAAGAGTCTGAAGAAAATGATTACAAAATTCGAAAAGACAGGTGCTTCTGAAGTACAACGTGGCAGAGAGTGAAAAGCACTTGATCCGACAACTATTGAAGATCTGACCACAGCATTCCACGAGAGGTCGAGTGGAGATATGCAAACATGCAGAGTACGAGGATTTGCACGAACGATGGACGTGCCTGTGAGCACGGTACATAAAATCCTACGAAACACCCTGTGTTGTTATCCATACAAAATCACCCATGTTCAGTCAAGAGTTACTTCCTCCTGAGCTGCCAGCAAGATAAACGTTCGTTCTGGAATTTCTTGTTCGCATGGAAGTGGAGAACGAATGGCCATCGAACATTCTGTGGATAGACGAAGCCCATTTACATCTCCAAGGACATTGCAATACGCAGAATTGCAGAATATGGGCAAAGGAAAATCAGCACGCACATCAACCGGCACCGCTTCATTCTGCAAAGGTTGCTGTGTGGTGCGCGTTGGCGTTATCGTTTATAGCAGGCCCGTATTTTTTCAAGGATGTGAATCCAATGGGTCGTTTTAGCTGTACCGTCACTGGTAAACGCTGTAAGAGTCTTTTTCGCACTAAAGTCACTCCAATCCTTCAATATAGTGGATGTGTGGGTAGGATCACTTTTGTGGAAGATGGTGCTCCTCCGCACATTGCACAGCCAAAGAAGCTGCTTCTGTACAGGTGTTTGGGAAATATAGAATTATCAGCTGTCATCTCCCCACAGCCTGGTCGTCGAGATCACATGATCTTACTGGACTCGCATTCGGGAGGACGATGGTTCAATCCCGTCTCCGGCCATCCTGATTTAGGTTTTCCGTGATTTTCCTAAATCGTTTCAGGCAAATGCCGGGATGGTTCCTTGGAAAGGGCACGGCCGATTTCCTTCTCAATCCTTCCCTAACCCGAGCTTGCGCTCCGTCTCTAATGACCTCGTTGTCGACGGGACGTTAAACACTAACCACCACCACCACATGATCTTACTCCGTGCGACTTCTGGCTGTGGGGTTATCTGAAAGATGTTATGTTCAGTGCTCCAAAATGAACATGGATGAATTGAAGGCCCGCATTGCGCAACGCATTCTGAACGTGACTCCGATCTGTTGTCGAACATGCTGTTTCCCTATTTCAAAAAAATGCCACTGAGCACTGAGGGACTTAACATCTGAGGTCATCAGTCCCCTAGAACTTAGAACTACTAAAACCTAACTAACCTAAGGACATCACACACATCCATGCCCGAGGCAGGATTCGAACCTGCGACCGTAGCGGCCTCGCGGTTCCAGACTGAAGTCCCTAGAACTGCTCGGCCACAGCGGCCGGCTTTCCCGATTTCACCTTGTGGTAGAAAACCGTGGACAGCACATTAAACAACGCAGCCACAAATCGATGTCATTTGGATTTTTATGCGGTATTTGGCTACATGACACTTAAAAACCGATGTCATTTTAACTTTTTTTTGCTGTTTATGGCCTCAGAACAGTTAAAAACTGATTTCTCCCATATGATGTTGTATGACCCTGTCTTTGTTGATGGGCTTAACTAACTGCCAAACTTGTGAAATCATGCATACTGAACAGATCAGTTAGTGTGATGTGCAACACAAACCATAGCCGTCGTACTACGATTCACCTGCCATTTGTAGCTGTAGTGTCCCTTAGGCGATTTTTACGGACAGTGCGTGTGCAGTGAATGACATAAAATAGGCAAAACTTAAAAGGCATTTGTGAAGAACTATATTAGTAATATTTATGAAAACCTGTAACGTAAATACTCTTATGCGAAAAGGACTTTATCGCTGATGATTAATATCGTAATGAAAAATCTATCGAAATCAAATATTTGTATCTTTGTGTAATTATATACATACGATGGACAGAACAAATATTTTTTCTACTTCTTTTGTTCGTTTGAGATTGTGGGTAGCGCTTAACGCTTTCAGATGTTCGTACTGTTTTCTCTCCTAGACGATGTTAAGGTGTGTATGTAAAGTATTACGTAAATTATATGTATAAAAACTAATTATTGTTATTATTTCAAGGTAATATAAGCACCTTATCTCAATGTTTCACTTAAAGAGAAAGGTTAATTATAGTATTTTTCAGCTGCTACGACGCCCAAAGCCTTTACCGCTGACGGGCAACAATTGGCCGCCATTACGCGGCAGATTCAAATATTAAGTTATTTTGCAGATTTCATTCATAGCAGTGGCTACTAAATCATTTTAAGTCATTATTTACTTTGAATTTGAGGATTTCAGTAATCCGCATTCACAAGAGTTCAGATATTTTCAGGGATATCAGTTAAGGCAGATCAGTGAACTCTGGCCTGAACTCCATTTCGTGAAATTATTAACTTGTAGGGAGCCTGGCGCTCATCTAAAATAAAATCAAGGATTTATTTGGCCTCATACAAAGTATTCAGCTCATATTGGCCCCGCCTACGTAATGAAAATAATTAATGTTAAAGTCTCATCTTACGTAGTTTAAAGTAAGGGACCAAACTATAGCCGGCCCCATTTACGTTACAGCGCCATCTATTGGTAAAATTTCGTTAAATTTATTTTTCTCCATGAAGTTTCCCCTGTGTCAATACTGTGCTGTTCAAATTTGATGTCATTCTGATCAGTGGTACTCTTTTTACAGCGTTTTGAAACGGGATCTTTAATTATGGACGTCCTGTATATGAGCTATTTAATTTGTTTATGATAACTGTTTTTAAAGTAACTTCCGTGCCCAATGAGCTGGTTCAACAATTCCTAAAGGCCTTCAGTCTTAAATTGTAAAAGTAGCCATCACTATCAAGCCAGCCGCGGTGGCCGTGCGGTTCTAGGCGCTGCAGTCCAGAACCGCGGGACTGCTATGGTCGCAGGTTTGAAACCTGCCTCGGGCATGGATGTGTGTGATGTCCTTAGGTTAGTCAGCTTTAAGCAGTTCTAAGTTCTAGGGGACTGATGACCTAAGATGTTAAGTTCCATAGTGCTCAGAGCCATTTGAACCATCACTATCAAAATAAATGACTCAATTCCTCCGCAATAAACCTGGTACGAATTTCCATATTTTCTAACTTATTTGTGGTGTCTGTAGATTGATCTTGTTGTGACCTCGCATTCAGTATCCCGATGCTGAATTATTATTTTGAGTGAAATATTGTTTCATGTGCTACTTACAACAGCTATTTTAACAGTTTTGGTGGGATTAGATTGTGAAAAATTATACTGCTAAGTGATATTGCGTCGTGACACGTTTACATTTTCGTATTCTGTTATTTCATTCCCAGCAGTTGCAGTACAAATTATAGTAAATGCCTTTCTCAAAATTTGGTAGGAAATGTGTGTCTTCAAGTCAAAGCAGTTCAATTTTGAATCAAGTATGGAAATTTTCACTTCGTGCTCGCGACGCATATACGTTATAACAGAGATGTTTGTCTCAATTACCAGAAACAAGTTGGAATGCGTAACTTATTGCGCACTGGAATTGCCCATAATGGACTGGGACCTTATTGTTTAGTAACACTCGGCGCTCTTACCGTTTCACACTGGCAGTGACTCCGTTACTACGTTTTCATAATTGCCACACGTTTAAATTATTAAAGTTTAATAAAATTGGAAACTGTCATTTTCGGCAGTAGATTTACATTTTCCCAATTCGTTTCTGTTAATTTTCGGAACAAATAGTCGTACTGACCAACTATTAGACTTGCGATCATGTTGTTGTTGCTTTTGCTATTTTGGGCTTCAGTCCGAAAACTGGTCTGATGCAGCCCTGGTGGCTACTTTATCTTGTGCAAGCCTTTTCATCTTGAATAACTACTGCAGTGTACATCCTTCTGAATCTGCTTACTGTGTACTACTGTGTACGTTACTAGGCCTCCCTCTACGATTCCCCTCCCTCCCCCCCCCCCCCACTGCAATAATAAAGCTCTGATACCTTGATGTCTCGGAATGCGTCATATCAACTGACTTTTCTTTCAGTCAAGTTGTGCAAGAAATTTTTTGTCTCCTCAATTCTTTCAGTACCTCCTCATTAGTCACGCGATCTTCCCACCTAACCTTCAGAATTCTTCAGTGACACCAGATTTCAAAAGCTTCTATCGTCTTCTTGTCTGAACTCTTTATCGTCCATGTTTCACTTCCAAACATGGCCACAATCGGGACAAATACCTTCAGAAAAGAATTCATAACACTTTAGTCTGTATCCGATGTTAAAATTTTCTCTTCTTCAGGAGTGCTTTTCTTGCCATTGCCCGTCTACATTTTATACCATCTCTGCTTCGGAGATAATCAGTTATCTTGCTGCCCAAATAGCAAAACTTATCTATTACTTTAAGTGTCACGTTTCCTAATATAATTCCCTCGGAGTCACGTTATTTAATTCGATAATACCATTATCCTTGGTTTACTTTTGTTGATGTTCATCTAATATCCTCCTTTCAAGACGCTATTCATTCCTTTCATGTGCTCTTCCTAGTCCTTTGCATCGAAATTTTTATTTCTTCTACTGAACTTTAATTCCCAATCCAATTTCTTGTGTTTCCTTTACTGCTTGCTCAATGTACAGACTGAATAACATCAGGGATAGGCAATAACCCTGTCTTGTTCCCTTCTCAACCACTGCTTCCCCTTCACGCTCGTCGACTCTTACAACTACCATCCCATCCTAGTATGAAATTTTCACTCGACATTTGAGAGTGCGCTGATATGAAGCTTCCTGGTAGATTAAAACTGCGTGCCGGGCCGAGACTCGAACTCGGGACCTTTGCCTTACGCGGGCAAGTGCTCTACCAACTGAGCTAGCCAAGCACCACTCACGCCCCGTCCTCACAGCTTTAATTTCGCCAGTACCTCGTCTCCTACCTTCCTAACTTCACAGAAGCTCTCCTTGCAGAACTAGCACCCCTGGAAGAAAGGATATTGCGGAGACATGGCTTAGCCACAGCCTGGGGGATGTTTCTAGAAAGAAATTTTCACTCTACAGCGGAGTGTGCCCTGATATGAAACTTCCTGGCAGTTTTAATCTGCCAGGAAGTTTAATACCATCCCATTTCTTGCGATCATATGACCGTTATTATTCAAACAATTGTCGTGTGGCATCTTCGAAGTGGGAAAGGATGCGGAACGAAATCGGCTACACTCTTTCAACGGAAATATCCCAGCATTCTCCTTAAAACGGTACAGGGAAACCACGGAAAATCTGAATCTGGAAGACCAGGTGGGCTTTGAACCGTCGTCCTTCAATGTGCTAACCATTACGCTACCTCACTCTGTGAAAACCCGTCAGGCATAGGTGCTCTTTTCACTCGCCGTACCATAACAGACTGACAGCATGTAGCGACACCGAAATATACATGTGCGCAGTATTGTGGAGTTAAAAGGACGGCAACAAAACCTCCAGTAAAAACGTCCAGAGGCCGTTTTACTGTCAGCACTTTGCGGAGCAGTTTATTGTGCATTGTGAAAGTAGAACGTCGTCGCACAAAACGAAACGACGCTGGATTGTGCGGGCACTGACGGCTTCCTTCATTAGGCGGAGTGGCAATCATCGACTCTGCTACCAGATAATGGCGCGATTCAGTGGAGCACAGCTAATGTATTATAAGTAGGAAGACGTGAATGAGGTTCATTGTAACATAAATTCACATCTTTGTTCCACGAGGAAAATACAATGCTTGTTTCGAATTATTTCCAGGTACTTAAAAGAAGACTTAAGATTGCGAGAGAGAGGTTGACGGCTGAGGTGCTGGGTGGAATAAAAAACGAAGAGGCCAACAGTTTCGCTAAACCTCGTAGTCGACAGTTAATTTTCTAGAGATGTGACGCCTTGGTTGAAATATTGTCCGCATTATGACTGTCATGAGGTACAACAAGTACTGGCGTACGTGGGCAATCACATACAGACATTGGTAACAAAAATTAAATTTCTCACTTCACTGAACTGTGCTTACAAAATTTGCGTTTGGCGTTACTCCGTGTCCACGGTTAGACAGTGACGCGTTCTATAGGTCACATCAGTTGAAGTGGAATTCACACAAAATAAACTTCTAACAAGGTGTCATGAAATGTTATACCACTAGAGTTCTGTCGTAACTTGTGTAAGAACAAGTGCTTTGCACTATGGCAGTGTAAACTCAATTCTTAGCTATGAGATAGCTTATTTGAGCATCAGACCCACAAAATATTGACACAGCTTTGAAACTGCATGGAATAAGAATCATGAGAATAATAACAATAAACAGTAACTGGGTCCGGTTTTAAGAGCTATTTAAAGAGTTGGAGACTGTAGTTGCACGATGCAAGTGCATTTACAAATCCATTCTGCACATTAAGAAAATTACTCTAACAAGATTGTCGTTGCACAAAACACAGACTATACATTTAAAAAATCTCAAGATAATTATCTAAGAAGATTTAATAATTGATTAAAACCCACATATTTTAAAAGATTATTAAACAATAGCTTTAAATAACTGCAGGGGCAACAACCTGAATAATTGATTGATCTGACCTTGTAACATCAACCAAAACGGCCTTACTGCGCTGCTACTTCAAACGGTTGAAAGCAAGGGGAAACTACAGCCATTTTTTTCCAAAGGTCATGGAGCTCTACTGTATGGTGAAATAATGATGGCGTAAAGTAAAATATTCCGGAGGTAAAATAGTCTCCATTCGGATTTCCGGGCAGACACTAATCAGGAGCTGTCGTCGCCAGGAGAAACAAAACTGGCGTTCTAAGGATCGGAGTGTGGAACGTTTGATTACGTAATCTGGCAGGTAGGTTACAAAATTTATAAAGGGAAATGGATAGGTTGAAGTTAGACATAGCGGGAGTTAGTGAACTTCGGTAGTAGGAGAGACAGAACGCCTGGTTAGGTGAATACGGGGTTCTAAACACGAAATCAAACTCTGGTAATGTAGGTGTGAGTTCAATAATGAATAAGAAAATGGAAATGCGGGTGATCTACTATGAACAGCATAGTGAACGCATCATATTAGCCAAGACAGACACGAAGCCCTTGCCTACCACAGTAGTTCAAATTTATTTGCTAACTGGCTCCACAGATAATGAAGAGATTGAAGAAATGAATGATGAGATAAAAGAAATTATTCAAATAGTTAGAGACGAAAATTTAATTGTGATGCACGACTGGAGATGAATAGTAGGAAAACAAAGAGAAGGAAAAATAGTTGGTGAATATGGACCTGGGGAAAGGAATGAAAGAGGAAGCCACCTGATAGAATTTTTCAAATTCATATGGGCTTTGTAATACACAGCTGCAGTTATACAATTGATTTCTTAATAGAGGTATTTCTCAGTGTGTTGTGTAGTGCCCTAAGGAGAAGGTACATAGATATAATTAAATGTGCCATCATCAAGCTCTTTTACAAAAAGACAAAACATTGGTAAAACAACTGCTAGCCTAAGGCAGTTCTGTAATTTTTTCATCAGTTCTATACAATATAATTTATGAACATTTACTGTAGAGAACGGTTCATACTGACAAACAGTTTGCATCTCAAAATGGACTGTCATGTACATAAGGTAAATTCAACTTCACAGACTTTACAAGAGATCAATAAATCAGAAATTATTACTTACATGATATTTTTTGAATTAGCTCAAAATTTAACTTCATCAACCACGATACCCACATACAAAAGTTTAAATGTTATTAAATAGTTGACATAACATATGCGTATTAAAAGGCAACGTGTTAGTTCTGTGTCCATCACAAATCAATAAGCACTCTTAATCTGAAGCAATCAGATTTGCTGTACCACAGGAAGTGTTTGTTGTTTGTTCTCTTAATATAAGTTACTAATCACCCATTTTCATAGTCAAACATGAAGACGGTCTCCTTTTCGCTGATGATACAAAAAGGGGAATCGAAGTAATATTATTTATCTTACACAGAAGGCAGGTCGCAAATTATTCAAATTATCAACAACTTTGTTATTAAATTTTTAACATGGCTCACTATATAAATGCCATCAGTTCTTCTAGGACACCACAACCCTGAAGTATAACTTGTTCAAATACTGAAGTATAAGAGATAAATTGTGTTCAATTTGTGTGGCTTTAAATAAATCATAATCTGTATTGGCAAATCCTTATCCTTTATTCGACGAAGCGGCTTAGTCCAGGTACATTTGCGGGCTTAAGTGATTTAAAAATGAAGAAACTAATTTATTATACATATTTCCATTCATTGATGAGTTTTAGTTTTAATGTCTGGGAAAGCATTTTAAGAAACAGAAATATGTTATTATGTCTGATACTCTAAAACATTCTGTGGGGGTGTTTAAAACTGTTGGTGGTTTGACAGCTCTTTTACAATAAATATACTGATTAATATCCTTCGTAATTACTAAAAAAGTCCAAAATATGATTATAATTTTTGAAGGAAAAATTATCATTACAAAGACTCTGAGTGTGTGTCAGCAGTGTAGAAAGCAATCAGACACAAAGATATAGTTGTATATCAGAGCTAATTAAATACCTTTTGGAATGAATTTAAGTCTGAAGTAAAGAATTTACTGCTGAGAAACTCCTAGGCCGATGAAGAATATTTTCATAAAGATACTTACTCGTAATTAATATGTTAGTCTACAAGATAATCAATATGGGCACAGTAATATAATATTTCATAAATTGTGGTCATTACAATGAATTGCTCTTAAATAAGATGTAATTTTATGAATTCGTTTCACATTCCATAGATTACTCTAAGTGGAACCGATGGAATATGATTCATGCAATGTACAGCAATTCCCAACTGCTGCAGAGAGAATTCTAAGATCTATAGAAGTGAAATCCACAAATAATTCTTATTACTTAGTGTTATACAATAAACAAATCTTGTAGGAGTGAAGAATTGCACCATAAAATATTAATGAATGAGTACATGTTATGTAAGTGTCCTGGAGTTTTCGACTGTAGTTATTACCGTTAGACCGCGAGTGAATACAGCTGCTATTAAAAGCTTTAATGCTTGCTTTTCCAGACGAAATAGATATATGTCCATTGAGAGACTGACAGACATCGTATGATGAATATTGAATACAGAGGCGAGGAATGACAGAACAACGAATATTTCGTGTTCTTGGCAAGAATATGAGCGACTTTCTTTCCATGAAATCAATCTTTCCTTCCTTCTACCACCAGCTAGACCTAACACCGACATTTACATTGAGTCGTGGAGTTGTTCTGCGATTGGTTGCAATCGAGATCAGTCTAGGATCACGTCGGCCGTTGCACTTCGTCCAAACTAGAGCCTTGTCCGCATCTAGAGTTTCCAAACAACCGAGTTCCAACTGGTGCACTCTATGCTGTGGAGAAATTCTGAGTTCTGACAGACAGCCCACGACCTCTGTGAGAAACAGAAACTACTACAGAAAATTATTTCCCAAAGCTGGCCACCAGAGTGCAACACTTCACCAGCTCGAGGTGACTCATCCAATGGCGCGCCTAGTTTGTTCTGCTACCCATAAATGAGCGTCAGTCCTTGTATCACACCCAGCACAATACGGAACGTTAGCATAAAACAGCGACTATGAAAGAATAAAAGCTTTGATAGCTTACAGGTTCACCCAAAACGAAGGTCAAGGGTGAGGAATTCCTGTGATGATCATTTTCCAAAGGTCTCGACAACAATGCACCAATCTGAACCGAAGTCTCGCATGTCATCTAAACGGCATACAATGCCAGTACATCAAATCTTGTAACAGGTATCCAATATCTGCTAGTCTGCCCCACCTCAAGGTAGCTGAATGTTCCCTAGATCATTTGCAAGACGAAATGTAATGATGTAAAACATTTTTTTGAGCCAGTATCGTGCCCCACAAACTGTAGCATACTGCGTAAACAGTACCGTCAGAGACCCAGCCTTCTCGGTATTCTAGTAGTCGCACCTTTATTCATTCATAGATCTCTTTTACAAGGATATTGGACATGTCACAGTGTTACAATTTAAGAAAAACAAAAAGTAATTCGACTATGCAGAACTCTACATATTTACAGGTCCATTATGACAAGGATGGGAGAGGTCGTCGGCTGTGACCTTATAATAGAGACCATCCTGGTGTTTGCCTCAAGTAATTTAGGGAAATCACAGAAAACCAAAATCACGATGGTTGGACGAAGACTGTGCCCTCCAACCTCCCGAATAGAAGGCCACTCAGTTTAAAACAGTGCTACCTCATTTGGTAATCCCTAGTGTGAAATACTGTTTTACAAATAAGTTATTTAAAAATGTAACACAACAATGTAAAAGGCTAATGATACGCTGTTTCTTCATTTCTCACTGTCAGTCGTTGCATACGCTACACACATTGTTTTGTAACACTACACACGCTATCAGCCGGACCATTTTGTGAACTAACACATCTCATTTGCTAGCATGAAAAACTGAAACATCATTCCTCTATAACGATTGAGATGCTGATGTCAGAAATAGGACAATGTGTTAGTATTATACCCTGCATAGCTTTGGAAGCAAGTTTTTTTTCGTTGATTAAAGTATTATGAATAGCGATAGAGGTTTTATTATCGTTATTATTATTCATTTGTATTACTTTTTTTACCAAAACCCTACTCTATGTTATCTAAGCAGTCCTGCACTCATAGAATGTATTGCCAAACATGTACTTCGAAACTGACTTTTCAAATACAATTCTTTTAGCAATTTCTTTAATCTCCTTTGACAATTTATCGTACAATTTTCTTTCTGGAATGTGGTTAAGAATTTCCTTCGTCCATTATCGCCCAGTCGTCTGCCTACATGTTCAACTCGTCTTCATTTAATTTTCACTACAGTTGCCACATTTAAAGTCCATACTGGTGACACACACTTATCGTAAACTTGTAAACTTCTCTTTCCAGAATCATTCGAAGCTTAGGTTTGAAAACATTATTTATGAGTGATGTGATTGAGGATTTCTATTGCAGGAGTGTTATCAACACGAAGGGGGATCGAGACCAAGATATAATATTAATAATCCCATATACAGCAAACTCCAGAGGATGAAGATCTGTTGAACGTCGTGAAAAGCTTCCATTTTCGCTCGAAATTTGGCACGGAACCTTTGGAGTCATTGTTCCATTTTATATAATACATTACTTATACATTTAGATAAAATGATTTGTGTTATTTCCAATTTAGCTTTAATTATTTTTTTCCTCGCCGGTGAAAAAGGTACCCATCACCACAGCTAGGGACGTTAATGCACGATAGGTAGGCGCAGCTCGATGAAAATCTCATCTGCCACCAGGATTCGAACCGGCTGTCTCCTCGTGGAGCGTCACCGCACTAGCGTGCATTAACGTCCTTGGCTATGGGGATGGGTACTCAAAGAGTGACAACATGTGGCACTTTATTGTGCCGATGTTACGGACGGCGGACCCTTTGATGTTCTTGAGGGGCTTCCTGTATGTTGGCACAGGTTTTCAACCTCTCATCGCCCCTTACAACACGAGACAACGTTACACTGCCCAGACATTCAGCAAAAGTTTCACAAAATACGAACATACACCTACTAGATTGCAGACAGGAAACAGTATGTTGGGAAGAACCAATAATGCGCGTTTGTTCCAGTGTCCCAAACGATCAAGGAAGAGTATGTGAGCGATCATGTTTTCTGGGTGTACGCTTGGTTTTTCCAAAATAAGGAATTACGACTCCCACACCCTGTCCTGTCACGAGACAGACTAGTGGAGCCACCTACAGGCAAACTGCGGAACTACGGCGAGTACTTTGGGAAGAGTCAGCGTGATCTAGCTGTCTACTCGCAACGCGTATTACTCAGCACTGCTCACAAGTCTTTTTTTATTTTTTTAACGATACTCTGTCCTTAGCTTCTGCTTGTATTTTCTTGTGCCTGTCCACTACAACAAATGTTTACAGTTTAATAAACATATTACTTTCATCCTGCAGATCCAATTTCGCAGTCTTCGTTACAATGAGTGTGCAAGCAAAACATGAATCATACTTAGTAATGCCTAGTCCATTCACATATAGTGACGGTAACGCAGTTACAATCACACTGGTCTGAAAGTGTTTACGTGGTGTGCCATGAGTAAACACATGTACAACAGTTATTTATCATAGGTCATCGAATCAGTTTCGACATTAGGTCGTTCAGAAAACCTCTGTGTCCAGCCCCTATTTCCACTCTGTTCTCAAAACAATTCGCATATACGGTGCAGATCTTGCATTATATGTATTTTTCACATTAAGATAAGCGGGATTCATTGTTCGCAGTATTTTGAATGAGCTTCAGCATGTGTTAAGATCGTTAACAGCGTTATCACCTTCCCATTGGTTAGCCGTGTACCTCTCACGTGTCTTGCCAGCGAACGACACCTGAAGACACTGTTATAAAACTGTCACTTCGTGTGCTACTCTTCCAAGTTCAACAAGACGTTTCACAGGACTATGTATCTGAATGAGTGGATCTCATTTCAATAAACCATTGGGAGAGATAGTTTGCGTTTGACCACATCATCAGTTATCGTTAAACGAAGACATATTGCCTGCTGTAGGAGTCTACAGCGAGGTCATTATAGCTCGTGCACAAGACCATCAGATCAACGTAACGGAAGGAACGGTTCGCCTCGTTCTGGTATAAACTAAACATGACTTCAGAAAGAGTTTGAGAACCAAAGCTAGAAAGGCAAGAGCAGTGTATGGCCCTGATTTCGCAGAGTGGAAGTCCTGCGTCATGTTGATGATCTCCCTGTTCTGCAAATCAAAATTTGTAACTTAAACAAATGTCTGAATTATTCAGATCGTTCCTTTAGTACCTAAGTGGAAATACAAGCTACAAAATGATACAAACCTGCCCTCAAATGACATGCACGAAAATGGAATTTATAATGCTGTGACGCCGGTATAACAATATTTGTAAGAAAACAGCACAGGGTAATCGGTAAAAAAACAGTGCTGTGTGTAGATAGTGTAACTTTTATATTTTACTTAACGACGAGTGTATTATGCTGGGTGTAGTTACAATATCTACAGCCAGCATAATACAGTAGTCGTTAAGGAAACTGTAAAAGGTGTAAAAGTTAAGGGAATAAATTACAGTCAGGTGTAATAATGGAAACTACGAAAAATATTGATGGTAAGAGGTATCCACAGCAACTAGACAAATTATGTAGTTAATTTAATTTTCTGTACATAATGTACATGACTTGAATTAAAATGTTAAGAAATGAGTCAGCTTACAGGCAGTATATACGTGATATGTTTGTGTGTATGGCTATAGGGCGGCCATTTACAAAGTAGCGCAGTGGCTTGTATTGAACAAAAGCGAGCGTATTAGTCTTATATGCTACTCACGCTACTAGCGAATCATTGTTAAAATCTCACACCAAAATCTTCTGTTATAGAACCTTGCAGTTCGTTATTGAAAATTCATCTAAGAATAGACCGAGTTATCCGAAAGAAAAATAATCCGAAATTAGATTTAGAATTTGTTTTGCTACGAGCCAGAGAGGTTACGTTAACTGCTAAATGATCAAATATGTTTGTGGCTGTATATTGAATTTATGGATACATTGTGAACTCCTTTCTGAGCCACACAGAGCTTTAGGAGTGAGTGATAAGAGGTAATTATATCATCTAGTGTTCTTCTAAACTGTTAATTACGAACTAAACTGGAAGTGCCATTAGAAGCCCGACTCTTTGAAGAGATTCTATAGGAGGACTGTGGCTGAATATCACATATTATTCTCAGTGCAAACTTCCGTGGAATAAATATTGTTTTGCAGCGCGGGGTAGTCGCGAGGTCTAGGGCGTCTTGTTAGGGTCCGGGTGGCTACCCCCGTCGGAGGTTCGAGTCCTCCCTCGGGCAAGGGTGTGTGTGTTGTCCTTCGTGTAAGTTAGTTTAAGTTAGATTAAATAGAGCGTAAGCTTACGGACCGAACACCTCAGCAGTTTATTCCCAGAAGACCTTATCACAAATTTAAAAAAATATTGTTTTCCAAGTCGTCAGCTACCCTCAGATTTTGCTTTGTTTGTTTCTTTAACTATATTTACATCTACATGGATATTCATCAAATCACATTTAAGTGCCTGGAAGAGGGCTCATCGAAACATCTTCACAATTCTCTATTATTCCAATCTCGTACAGCGCGCGGAAAGAACGAACACCTATATCTTTCCGTACGAGCTCTGATTTCCCTTATTTTATCGTGATGATCGTTTCTCCCTATGTAGCTCGGCGTTAACAAAATATTTTCGCATTCGGAGGAGATTCCTCCGCAACGAAAAACGTATTTGTTTTAATGATGTCCATCCTAAATCCTGTATCATTTCAGTGACACTCTCTCCCCTATGTTGTGATAATACAGATTTCCGGAAAGCTTTTGACACCGTTCCTCACAAGCGACTTCTAATCAAGCTGCGGAGCTATGGGGTATCGTCTCAGTTGTGCGACTGGATTCGTGATTTCCTGTCAGGAAGGTCGCAGTTCGTAGTAATAGACGGCAAATCATCGAGTAAAACTGAAGTGATATCAGGTGTTCCCCAGGGAAGCGTCCTGGGACCTCTACTGTTCCTGATCTATATAAATGACCTGGGTGACAATCTGAGCAGTTCTCTTAGACTGTTCGCAGATGATGCTGTAATTTACCGTCTAGTAAGGTCATCCGAAGACCAGTATCAGCTGCAAAGCGATTTAGAAAAGATTGCTGTATGGTGTGTCAGGTGGCAGTTGACGCTAAATAACGAAAAGTGTGAGATGATCCACATGAGTTCCAAAAGAAATCCGTTGGAATTCGATTACTCGATAAATAGTACAATTCTCAAGGCTGTCAATTCAACTAAGTACCTGGGTGTTAAAATTACAAACAACTTCAGTTGGAAGGACCACATAGATAATATTGTCGGGAAGGCGAGCCAAAGGTTGCGTTTCATTGGCAGGACACTTAGAAGATGCAACAAGTCCACTAAAGAGACAGCTTACACTACACTCGTTCGTCCTCTGTTAGAATATTGCTGCGCGGTGTGGGATCCTTACCAGGTGGGATTGACGGAGGACATCGAGAGGGTGCAAAGAAGGGCAGCTCGTTTTGTATTATCGCGTTATAGGGGAGAGAGTGTGGCAGATATGATACACGAGTTGGGATGGAAGTCATTACAGCATAGACGTTTTTCGTCGCGGCGAGACCTTTTTACGAAATTTCAGTCACCAACTTTCTCTTCCGAATGCGAAAATATTTTGTTGAGCCCAACCTACATAGGTAGGAATGATCATCAAAATAAAATAAGAGAAATCAGAGCTCGAACAGAAAGGTTTAGGTGTTCGTTTTTCCCGCTCGCTGTTCGGGAGTGGAATAGTAGAGAGATAGTATGATTGTGGTTCGATGAACCCTCTGCCAAGCACTTAAATGTGAATTGCAGAGTAGTCATGTAGATGTAGATGTAGATGTAGAATACAAATCGTGCTGCCCTTCTTTGAACTCTTTCTGTCTACTTCGTCAGTCCTATCTGGTAAGGATGCGGCAATGCGCAGCAGTATCTTAAAAGAGGATGGACAAGCGGAATCCTAGTAATTAGGAAGACCAAAAGTAGCTGAAATTAACTACTGGAGAAGCTCAATAATGTATTCCTTCTAGTACACATTTTCATCAATACGTAAACCCAAAAAATTGGAACATTTCACCGTCTCATGTGCGATATTAATTACTGATGCATTACATCTGTTGCACGACAATATGTACTACGTTTCCGGAGAATCAATTGAGAGACACTTTGCAATTCTCTGAAAAAGTTTTTGCCATTGTGTTTTGCTGCTGTCGCTCTAACATATTAATGCATGTACATCAAATCTGCTTGAGGTATGTTAAGCGGAAAATGATTTACACACCTAAAGAATTGGTGCGACTCCATTCGTTATTTCTCTTGAAATATTCTATCCTTCTATAATTTTCAGCACTAATTTTTGCATAGTTTCTGTAATGTGTAAGTAGAAATAATTGTTTGCAACAACTTTAATTCCAGAAAAGCTTTTCTAGGAAGGTATCATGAATTTCACAAGGAGAAGATTTACGGCCCCATCTGTTTCATGGAGAAAACCATCACAGGCATTTGCTGCCTCGACATGTTACATTCGTCGTTTCTGTCTCACTTGCAATAAGACTTCATTTGCAACAAGATACACTATACGGGAAGTCCTGAACACACATCTGCCTGGTCGTTGGATCGGCTACCCAGGTGCTGATAATTAAATGTGCTGCAGTTGGCCACCACGGCCGCCAGACTTAGCCCCTTGTGATTTTTTTATTGGTTTATGTGAAACCGTTCGCCCCATGCCTGTCACAATTCTTGTTACACCTGAGGCTGCGGTAGAGACCACCACCATCGAAACGTTGAGCAAGTTTTGGGAAGACAACGAAGATCGTCTCGATGTTTTCCGCATGATTCCACCATGAGCACGTATCAAATCCTTGTAACCTGAAAGACAAACTTCTAGAGATATATATGCAAAATAATATTTGAAACGAATAACTTGTCCCATTTCGTTTGTACGAATTATCAATAATGTTAAGTTCTTTTGTACTTTCCACGTACATTATGGGATCAAAAGTATTCGGACACTTGGCTGAAAATGACTTACAAGATCGTGGCTCCCTCCATCGATGATGTTGGAATTCAATATGGTGTTGGCCCACCCTTAGCCTTGATGACAGCTTCCACTCTCGCAGGCATACGTTCAGTCAGGTGCTGGAAAGTTTCTTGGGGAATGGCAGCCCATTCTTCACCGAGTGCTCCACTGAGGAGAGATATCGATGTTGGTCGGTGAGCCCTGGTACGGCGTTCAAAAACACCTCAAAGATGATCTATAGGATTCAGGTCAGGACTCTGTGCAGGCCAGTCCATTGAAAAGATGTTATTGTCGTGTAACCACTCAGCCAGAGACCGTGCGTTGTGAACAGGTGCTCGATCGTGTTGAAAGATGCAATCGCCATCCCCGAATTGCTCTTCAACAGAGGGAAGCAAGAAGGTGCTTAAAACATCAATGAAGGCCTGTGCTGTGATAGTGCCACGTAAAACAACAAGGGGTGCAAGCTCCTCCATGAAAAACGCGACTACACCATAACACCACCGCCTCCGAATTTTACTATTGCCACTACACACGCTGGCAGATAACGTTCACCGGGCATCCGCCATACCCACACCCTGCCATCTGATCGCTACATTGTGTACCGTGATTTGTCACTCTACACAACGTTTTTCCATTGTTCAATCGTCCAATGTTTACACTCCTTACACCAAGCAAGCCGTCGCTTCGCAATTACATGTGTGATGTGTGGCTTATGAGGAGCCGCCCGACCATGAAATCCAAGTTTTCTCACCTCCCGCCTAACTATCATAGTACTTGCAGTGAATCCTGATGCAGTTTGGATTTCCTGTGTGATGGCCTGGATAGATGCCTGCGTATTACACATTACGACCCTGTTGAACTGTCGGCGGTCTCTGTCAGTCAACTGACGAGGTTGGCCTCTACGCTTCTGTGCGGTACGTATCCCTTCACGTTTCCACTTCACTATCACATCAGAAACTGTAGACATAGGGCTTTTTAGGAGTGTGGAAATCTCGACTACAGACGTATGACACAAGTGACACTTAATCACCTGACCATATGGGAAATCCGCAAGTTCCGCCGAGCGTCCCATTCTGCTCTCTCACGAAGCATAATAACTACTGAGGTCGCTGATATGGAGTACCTGGCAGTAGATGGCAGTACAATGCACCTCATATGAAAAACGTGTGGATCTGGTGGTGTCCGGATACTTTTGATCACATAGTGTATTAAGAACTACTGTCCCACAACAAATTCCCCACTTTTTCAACCGAAATTAACCGAGGAAAAAAATGTGTTGCTTTACTTATTGAACAAATTATGTCCTAAGCCTCAAATTTCTCGGTACATTACCAGTGTTAAACAGCATCTAACTCATCTTCTCAAAAAAACGATCAAAGAACAGTTGTTTGTATGTTATTTCCCCAACTAACTACAGGGTGTTTCAAAAATGACCGGTATATTTGAAACGGCAATACAAACTAAACGAGCAGCGATAGAAATACACCGTGTGCTGCAATATGCTTGGGACAACAGTACATTTTTAGGCAGACAAACTTTCGAAATTACAGTAGTTACAATTGTCAACAACAGATGGCGCAGCGGTCTGGGAAACCCTATAGCACGATATTTTCCACATATCCACCATGCGTAGCAATAATATGGCGTAGTCTCTGAATGAAATTACCCGAAACCTTTGACAACGTGTCTGGCGGAATGGCTTCACATGCAGATGAGATGTACTGCTTCAGCTGTTCAATTGTTTCTGGATTCTGGCGGTACACCTGGTCTTTCAAGTGTCCCCACAGAAAGAAGTCACAGGGGTTCATGTCTGGCGAATAGGGAGGCCAATCCACGCCGCCTCCCGTATGTTTCGGATAGCCCAAAGCAATCACACGATCATCGAAATATTCATTCAGGAAATTAAAGACGTCGGCCGTGCGATGTGGCCGGGCACCATCTTGCATAAACCACGAGGTGTTCGCAGTGTCGTCTAAGGCAGTTTGTACCGCCACAAATTCACGCAGAATGTCCAGATAGCGTGATGCAGTAATCGTTTCGGATCTGAAAAATGGGCAACACAGCGAACGGAAACCCGAGGCCGCTGTCGGGTCACCTGCTGCACTAGCCGCGCGTTGCCCTCTGTGGTTGCCGTACGCGGTCGCCCTACCTTTCCAGCACGTTCATCCGTCACGTTCCCAGTCCGTTGAAATTTTTCAAACAGAGCCTTTATTGTATCGCTTTTCGGTCCTTTGGTTACATTAAACCTCCATTGAAAACTTCGTCTTGTTGCAACAACACTGTGTTCTAGGCGGTGGAATTCCAACACCAGAAAAATCCTCTGTTCTAAGGAATAAACCATGTTGTCCACAGCACACTTGCACGTTGTGAACAGCATACGCTTACAGCAGAAAGACGACGTACAGAATGGCGCACCCACAGAGTGCATTGTCTTCTATATCTTTCACATCACTTGCAGCGCCATCTGTTGTTGAAAATTGTAACTACTGTAATTTCGAAAGTTTGTCCGCCTGAAAATGTACTGTTGTCCCAAGCATATTGCAACAAACGGTGTATTTCTATCGCTGCTCGTTTAGTTTTTATTGCCGTTTCAAATATACCGGCCATTTTTGAAACACCCTGTATATTCTTCGTGATTCGGATTCGTTTTAGCCATCGCAAAATTCTGAAACATTCCTGTGTAAGTACGGAATAAATTCTCTGCCTGATGTTGCTGAGAAAATGCTGACTGTCGACAGTGAGACGTAGTTGAACGCGGTAGTAAGTGCAACCTGGTAAGTTGCTGATAAGGTAAGGAAAGCTAAGTTGATGAAGGGAAAAGGCGTTATCCGATCGGTCTAAGGCGCTGCAGTCATGGACTGTGCGGCTGGTCCCGGCGGAGATTCGAGCCCTCCCTCGGGCATGGGTGTGTGTGTGTGTGTGTGTGTGTGTGTGTGTGTGTGTGTGTGTGTGTGTTTGTCCTTAGGATAATTTAGGTTAAGTAGTGTGTAAGCTTAGGGACTGATGACCTTAGCAGTTAAGTCCCATAAGATTTCACACACATTTGACATTTGATTTTTTGGAAAAGGGGTTTCTAACATCAATGATTCCGTGTAGTGGTCGTAACTATTTTAAAATGCCTGAATATGGAGGATTATTCCTCCGAAAGTTGTACCAATTCTGTTAAGGACATTGTGGCAAAGGTGGGTACTACACTACAAAAACAGAGAGACTGGCGAGAGTTGACTTAGAGACAGATCAAACCAAGAAGGAAGTCAGTCAGAATACCCTGATACATCCTGCAAGAAACAAATATACAGGTGAAAACAATTAGGAAACGAGGACGCAAGGAATACTCCTGTCTTGTACAGCTTTGAATACAGCTGTTCGGTATTATCAGAGAAAAAAGAAAAGTCGTTCAGTTCATCTGAAAACGGAAACTACGGCATAAAAGACGGCAGTTAAATAAGAGAACGCGTTGTGTGCACCAGGCGTAAACAGTTCGTATCTGTGGATTGGAGTGGGTTATAATGTGAAATGTTCCTATGAATGTGTCAATAAAAGAAGGCACTAATCACGAACCTGTGCTTGGAGTCGACGATGTTTGGTCTGAGCATTCACTTTGAGCAGATAAAATTGGTGCAAAGCCTCAGGAACTTGGTTTACCGCAATCGGTGGCATGGCGAGCTATTTGCAGCAATGAATCTGGTTAGTCACTATACGAAAAACCATCAATGTCCACAAGAGGTTTCACTTTCTGTGGAGGCATTCGAAGTCCTGTAAAGAGTCACAGGGGCGACTTATCGGACGCTCAGTTCAGGTGGTGCACAGTGCCACAGCCGTATAAGGCACTCTGGTCTTTTTCAGCGTCATCTGGAGGCATCAGAAAATTACTCGACTGAATAGCAGCAGATCTGGTACACAACGTAAAGAGAAATTATAAAATATACTCTGTACTACACAAACCACTGTGAAATGCATGGCACAGGGTACGTCCCATTGAGGCACTTAGATATTTTGTTCGTTCCATTCACGTATGAAGTGCGCAAAGTTGCTCCGTGGTGTGCTGTATTTCGTGGTGTATGTTTCAGACAGTGCGTTAACAGCAAAGTAATACTTGCCTACGAGTACAGAGAAGAATAAATGATTTTAATGAGACAAGATGATGAGCCTGTAACACGTGCTCTGAGGGTTAGCGACCTAACATTACCAGTTCGTAGTAGAGGTAGGTCCTACTAACGTTTGTCATGGTCCGGTTGTCGTTGTAGCATATATATATATATATATATATATATATATATATATATATATATATATATATATATATATATAGTAGAAGAATCTGCAATAGCAGCAGATGACTAAGATAATAGAAACATCAGTTAAAACAGACCTTACCATCATTTTCCCCCTTTTCTGTCGTTCCTAAGTTGCTTCAAAATTCATGGAGGTATGTTCCGTCTTTGCAACTAAATGAAAAGTAGTTTGTTTTTTGCCACGCGTGTTTCGCTTATTTTATTTATGAAGCATTTTCAGTGACCCCTAATACGTATTTATTTATACATATAGATATAGTAAATACATAATGTAGTGGTTACAAATACGTTACGTTTTCTCATGTTTTTCAGATTAGAAACAACATTTCTAGAACAAGTTTCGTGAGATTAAATTATCGTTTGGTGTTACTTCCAGTGTTGCCCTTTCATGTGCACAGCCCTGGAGATGTGTCCTTTCGGTCTTAATACTCCATCTGGCCGATTTCCAGCGTTTTTTCCACACATATTTATTATAGCACATCAAAAAATGGTTCAAATGGCTCTGAGCACTATGGGACTTAACTTCTGAGGTCATCAGTCCCCTAGAACCTAGAACTAGTTAAACCTAACTAACCTAAGGACATCACACACATCCATGCCCGAGGCAGGATTCGAACCTGCGACCGTAGCAGTCGCGCAGTTCCAGACTGTAGCGCCTAGAACCGCTCGGCCACCCCGGCCGGCATAGCACATCATTTGCACTTTTCCATGTGTGACACTGTAAACACACATATGTGTTTCACATATTGCAGAGGCAACGGAAAAAGCATGCGAAGTTCAGAAGAACGCGAAATCCTGAAGATGGGCTAAAATTTACAGACGCGCGAAATTTGGCACGTACTTCGATGCGAGATGCCTTTAATAGGTTCCACAACGAAACATTGTCTCGAAATTTGGTAGAAAATCCGAAGAAATTCTGGTCGTATGTAAAGTACACAAGCGGCAAGACGCAGTCAATACCTTCGCTGCGCAGTGCCGATGGTACTGTTATGGACGACTGTGCCGCTAAAGCGGAGTTATTGAACGCAGTTTTCCGAAATTACTTCACCAGGGAAGACGAACGGAATATTCCAGAATTTGAAACACGAACATCTGCTAGCATGAGTTTCTTAGAAGTAGATACCTTAGGGGTTGCGAAGCAACTCAAATCGCTTGATACGGGCAAGTCTTCAGGTCCAGATTGTATACCGATTAGGTTCCTTTCAGATTACGCTGATACTATAGCTCCCTACTTAGCACTCATATACAACCGCTCGCTCACCGATAGATCTGTACCTACAGATTGGAAAATTGCGCAGGTCGCACCAGTGTTCAAGAAGGGTAGTAGGAGTAATCCATTTAACTACAGACCTATATCATTGACGTCGGTTTGCAGTAGGGTTTTGGAGCATATACTGTATTCAAACATTATGAATCACCTCGAAGGGAACGATCTATTGACACGTAATCAGCATGGCTTCAGAAAACATCGCTCTTGTGCAACGCAGCTAGCTCTATATTCGCACGAAGTAATGGCCGCTATCGACAGGGGATCTCAAGTTGATTCCGTATTTCTAGATTTCCGGAAAGCTTTTGACACCGTTCCTCACAAGAGACTTCTAATCAAGCTGCGTAGCTATGGGGTATCGTCTCAGTTGTGCGACTGGATTCGTGATTTCCTGTCAGGAAGGTCGCAGTTCGTAGTAATAGACGGCAAATCATCGAGTAAAACTGAAGTGATATCAGGTGTTCCCCAGGGAAGCGTCCTGGGACCTCTACTGTTCCTGATCTATATAAATGACCTGGGTGACAATCTGAGCAGTTCTCTTAGACTGTTCGCAGATGATGCTGTAATTTACCGTCTAGTAAGGTCATCCGAAGACCAGTATCAGCTGCAAAGCGATTTAGAAAAGATTGCTGTATGGTGTGTCAGGTGGCAGTTGACGCTAAATAACGAAAAGTGTGAGATGATCCACATGAGTTCCAAAAGAAATCCGTTGGAATTCGATTACTCGATAAATAGTACAATTCTCAAGGCTGTCAATTCAACTAAGTACCTGGGTGTTAAAATTACTAACAACTTCAGTTGGAAGGACCACATAGATAATATTGTCGGGAAGGCGAGCCAAAGGTTGCGTTTCATTGGCAGGACACTTAGAAGATGCAACAAGTCCACTAAAGAGACAGCTTACACTACACTCGTTCGTCCTCTGTTAGAATATTGCTGCGCGGTGTGGGATCCTTACCAGGTGGGATTGACGGAGGACATCGAGAGGGTGCAAAGAAGGGCAGCTCGTTTTGTATTATCGCGTTATAGGGGAGAGAGTGTGGCAGATATGATACACGAGTTGGGATGGAAGTCATTACAGCATAGACGTTTTTCGTCGCGGCGAGACCTTTTTACGAAATTTCAGTCACCAACTTTCTCTTCCGAATGCGAAAATATTTTGTTGAGCCCAACCTACATAGGTAGGAATGATCATCAAAATAAAATAAGAGAAATCAGAGCTCGAACAGAAAGGTTTAGGTGTTCGTTTTTCCCGCTCGCTGTTCGGGAGTGGAATAGTAGAGAGATAGTATGATTGTGGTTCGATGAACCCTCTGCCAAGCACTTAAATGTGAATTGCAGAGTAGTCATGTAGATGTAGATGTAGATGTAGAAGAAGCGCTCATAAATCTTAAGGTATGGATGTCACCACCCACGTTCACAAGACAATTTTTTTCTTGTTTTTGTTTTTTGCTACTGCCTCCTCCCAAAAAGAAACGGAAAGCAAAGAGCTTGCAATAGATGAGGTCCAATGTCAGAGATATCGGAATGATTTTCGTTTATAACTTTCGACTATGTCGTTTCAGGATCAGGGTCTCTTGCTTGCCCCAGACTGATACATTTACCCTTCTCCATCACCTTTGTAACATCATCACGGAATCACCGTGTACACGGAAAAGTGATTGAAGGAAGTAAAATAAAAGTTCAGTAGTGAGATTATTGTTCGGGGTGAAAGGATATCGGTGTTAAAATTCGCTGATGACATAGCTAATCTCTGTGAAAATGAGGTGTTAAATGGAATAAAAAGCCTGATGACAACAGAATACGGATTGAGTGAATCATGAAAGCCGAAAGCAATGAAAAGTAAGGATAAACGCAACATAAAAATTGGGGAACACGTAGTAGACAAATAAGAATCAAAGAAGCGTAGACCATTTTTCGCGGAAGAAAGTTCAACTGGCGTCGAATAAATGTCTTAATATGAGGAAGAAATTTCTGGGAATGTGCGTCTGGTGGACAGCATTGTATGAAAGTGAATCATGGACTGTGGAGAAACCGGAAAAGAAGAGAATCGAATCTTTTTAGAGGTGGTGTTACACAAGGATACTGAAAATTACGCAGACTGATGAACTACTCAAACGAAGAAGTGCTGAGAAGAAGAGGAAAGCCAACGAGTCTACTGGAAACAGCCACAGCTACAAATGGTTCAAATGGCACTGAGCACTATGGAACTTAACGTCTGAGGTCATCAGTCCTCTAGAACCTAGAACTACTTAAACCTAACTAACCTAAGGACATCACACACATCCATGGCCAAGGCAGGATTCTAACCTGCGACTGTAGCGGTCGCAGGTTCCAGACTGTAGCGCCTAGAACCGCCCGGCCAGCCACAGCTACGAGCAACATGGTTAGTTACCTGCTTCGCTATTCATATGAGATCAGTCCTCTCATCGAAGGGACGACGGAGGTAAGTAGAAAGAGTGGACAAACGACACAGGAGTTCATTGTTGACACTGAAGCTGAAAGAAAACGTGGGATCGTCAAGAGACTAGCATCAAGGGAGTGAAAATTCGTGCGAGCCGAACTGCTTGCGGGCTGAACAGAAAAAGTAGAGATAAGAAATGAGGAGGTTCTCCGCAGAATCGTCGACAAAAGGAATACGTGGCTGCAGTATGACAGAACGTATTTTAAGACTTTAGGACATAACTCCATGGTATTAGATGGAACTGTAGAGAGTTAAAGCTGTAGGGGAATACAGATATGGGAATGCATCCAAGATGTAATCGAGGAAGTTGAATATAGGTAATACTCTTGAGATGAAGCGGTTGGCATAGGAGATGAAGTTGAGGCTGATCGCATAAAAACAGTCAGAAGACTGATAACTTCCCCGTCCTCCGCTCCCCGCACCCTCTCTCCTCCCTCCCGAAGATATACACACAGACGAAAAATACAGTAATAAAATTTTCGGTCCGGTGTTTGGACCTCACCTCGTGTCGAAAAACTACTCCATACGTATGGGGTTTCATGGTGCTCCGCGATCCCCTGGTAGACACGCGACTCCATCGTACAACCAGCACAGGACGTCTTACGGCCGAGGTTTGTGTTTACCAGATGGTCTCGGGACTTGTAGCAGCATACACCACGGAGCACCAGAGCACGTGAGTTTGGAACATTTGGTCTCCCACCATACCTAGCATGATCTGCTGCTACTATAGGGTGGTCAGAAAGAGCCTGAAAAGCTTGTAAGGGTGTTGCACGGTAGTTTGTGCTGAGAAATAACTGTTACGACAAAAAAAAATTCCATACGTTGCCTCATTTCCGAATTAACTAGCTCTGAAGGTAGCCAATCAGACCATTGAGTGCGCAGATTCAAGAGGCCCGGCAGATACGATTAGTGTAAGTCGTTCTTATAACGTAGACGATAGCGCATGAGACTGCTCAGCCTTTGCCTCGGGATCGATCCTTATTGCTGTTTCATGTCCAATGTTGTATCTCTCTCTCCTTAGGTTTTAGGAAACCAAAGGAAGAATACGTTTGGTGACACCACGTATGGCGGGCCACTTCAATTTACTCACATAATGGGCTGATTGGCTAATCTCAATGCTAATTAAATCGGAAACGGCTCAACGTCTCGAATTTTTTTCTTAAAAATTATTGCTCTGGACAATCCACCCTGCAACACGGTTAGAAGCTTTTCAGACTTTTCTGACCACCTTCTATATTGTGATTTTAAGAACGTATAAATTTCTTCAAGTTTCCCCTTTGACAAAGGGAACGCCGTCTGTTCCTATGCTGTACACGTAGGCCAATTTGGATGTGATTAGTGCCAATGAAAGATTCCAGATTATGGCCTAATACAGAATATCTCTGGAATAATACATAATTTGTCTGCAGCATTAAGTTGCTATTTTTAATAAATATTATATATTTTAAGAGACTTATTATGTTTTTATTATTCTTTCGTAGTCCTATGCTAGTCTACATACAAAATTACCGCCATGATACTCACAACATCCATTCTTAAAGCACAAGTGCCATGTAGCTTTAGCACTGTTATCGATCTAGATTCAAAGTACCTCCTCACTTCCGTATACGTAATAATGACCACAGCTGTGACTTTTGTTGTTTACTGTTATTGGTACGATGGTAACGTCGAGAATTACCTGTAGTCTCCAAGTTTTCTTTAGATAAATTTGAGTGTATTTTCAAAATTTGTTTACTTCAATGCTGTTGCCTTTGGTGATAGTAGTTATTAGCTCATGATGGCGTTATAATACGAAATCGATCAACATTTATAAATGAATGCCGAGATAACCTAGAATGCTCCGTTTTCTGTCCTACATGTTGACCATTAAGCTGGACTGTTCACCACCACACTGCCTCTGAATTTTCAGAACTCGATTCGTCCTACTTTTGGAACAATTAATATGGAAAGGAGGGGGAAATGATGTTGCGTACTAAAAACTAAACTCTGTCCGAACACGCCTTGGAAGGCCAACCGTACCGATTGGACGGCGTGTCATCCTCAGACAACAGGCGTCACTGGAGGCGGATATGGAGGGGTATGTGGCCAGCACACAGCTCTCCTGGCCGTATGTCAGTTTACGAGACCGGAGCCGCTACTTCTCAATCATGTAGCTCCTCAGTTTGCCTCATAAGGGCTGAGTGCACCCTGCTTGCCATCAGCGGCAGACCATATGGTCGCCCATCCAAGTGCTAGCCCAGCCCGACAGCGCTTAACTTCGGTGATGTAACGGGAACCGGTGTTACCACTGCGGCAAAACCGCTGGCTGATACTGCGTACTACGACCTCAAATCTCGCATTATTCGGATGAGAGATAGCTGGAACCGATTGCAAATCCTCCATGGACAGACACGTACTTGCAGTGAAGTACAGTTCGCAACGAATGACTATTCACGTACATATGTCATATATCCAACCATCTCACTTCACATACAACGGACTTTATTGATCGATGACCTCCTATTTCGAAAGCATCGGTGTTTGACGATGCAGAGGTACAGAAAGAGATAGATGATACGTTAACTGCACACGACGTAGTTAGATAACAGCTCTCAAGCAGCAGGTGATTGTCATAGGATGAGATCATAAAGTGAATCTCTTTCTCACTGTGTGGAAACAAGGAAAACTAAAGTCGCGACGTCGAGGTGTTACTCATCACAAACATTTATTTACACGGTCAGTCACATTAATGTGACTATGAAACGTCCCCTTAGAAAAATTATACACGACTGTGCTTAAACTGACACACAATATTTTTGGCGTAACGCAATCTGACTTTCAAAAATCCCTACGAAAGAATGGCCCTGACTAACATTAACCTATACGTTTCACAAATCACTTACTCACAAAAATCTTCGTTACTCAAGCTACTGCAATACAGCCAGCGCCACTACTGCCAGCTAAATAAAAGATTCAAACTACTGAAGGCACTAACTACTGATAGGCATAGTTAGCAAATGAAAGATTTTAATAGAGAAAAAACAATGTATTTACCTCACTAGTCATAATATATATAGCAGTTCATGACACCAATTCTTACAAATTTCAAAACTCCGCCATCTCTCTCCCCACGTCCACCACTGCTGGCGGCTCACCTCCAACTGAGCAACGCTACGCGCTGTTAGCATCCAGCTGCCGCTGCCCAACACTACAATGGCAGACAACAATGCAAACCAGCCACAGACTGCACACGGTACAGCCAGTGATTTTTATACAGAGCGCTACGTGGCGGCGGCGTTACCAATAAAAAAACCTAAACAGCCTACTTACAACTACTGTCTATGGAAGTGAAACATGGACGATAAATAGCTTGGACAAGAAGAGAATAGAAGCTTTCGAAATGTGGTGCTACAGAAGAATGCTGAAGATTAGATGGGTGGATCACATAACTAATGAGGAAGTATTGAATAGGATTGGGGAGAAGAGAAGTTTGTGGCACAACTTGACCAGAAGAGGGGATCGGTTGGTAGGACATGTTCTGAGGAGGCATCAAGGGATCACCAATTTTGCATTGGAGGGCAGCGTGGAGGGTAAAAATCGTAGAGGGAGACCAAGAGATGAATACACTAAGCAGATTCAGAAGGATGTAGGTTGCAGTAGGTACTGGGGAATGAAGAAGCTTGCACAGGATAGAGTAGCATGGAGAGCTGCATCAAACCAGTCTCAGGACTGAAGACCACAACAACAACAACTGTCTATGTTCAACGTCAACGAGCAGTAACCGCTCACAGACGGCACAAGGCAGCACTAGCAGTGGACGGTACACAAATTGTGCCGAGAGGACGGGAAAAACAGTGCAGTCCTTGTCGAAATGCGGAAACGGTGCGATTTATCTGACGCCTGGAACGCTGGAATTTGCACGCAAGAACCGCAACTGGACGTGCACCGAGTGGTGACACGTGACCTTTTCAGACAAACCATATTTTATTCTTTATCGGACAGATGCTCGTTGGCGTGTAGGGCGAGAAACGACTGAAACCAACACCGACTCAAAGGAAGGCCTCGGCGCTTGTTGGTGACGTCACGTCAGCTAGGCACGGCGAACGCCAGGTCTGTTGCAGGCATACTCATAACGGTGGTGTCTCCCTTTCTGACACAGGAAAATGTGAAACTATTGGCGGTAGAGATTTCTGCAATAAATTAATTGTGCAATTCATTACACTTCTTCACAAATAGTGTACTCCTGAACTTAAATTACCACCTGTTTTAAGGATTGACATACAAAAACAACTTCATGGTCAGCAGCAACAGAATTCGTCTTTCTTTACCTTATTTGTAAATCTGAGAAAGTTACTTGTGTACTGGGTTGCTTTTACAAGAAACTGTGAACATATTGGTGCTCTTCTTTAGGTATCTTGGTTGACTATGGGGGTGAGGCGCACTGATTTTTAATGAAATATCTTGCGATTGTACACGTTAGGGGACAGAAGAAGAGGCAAAAGAGAGATACTTGTCTTAGCAAATAAATTTTCTCCTTTCAGTTGCAAGAGGGAGATATTTATCTTTTCTAATGTGCATGTTTAAAAAGGTTTAAGCTCAGCAGTATTTTCGATGTATGAAGCTATTTTGTTTCCTGTTTAGAATTCCTTTCGTTGAAAACGACTGTAATCTAATGACTGGCAACAGTTGGACATTCACACACGTAAATTAGTTCACATTTCCAGTGGCGATGTCAAACGAAAATAAATAAATAAATAAAATGATTCAAATGGCTCTGAGCACTATGGGACTTAACTGCTTAGGTCATCAGTCCCCTATACTTAGAACTAATTAAACCTAACTAACCTAAGGACATCACACACATCCATGCCCGAGGCAGGATTCGAACCTGCGACCGTAGCGGTCGCGGTCGCTCGGCTCCAGACTGTAGCGCATAGCCGGCCGCGGTGGTCTCGCGGTTCTAGGCGCGCAGTCCGGAACCGTGCGGCTGCTACGGTCGCAGGTTCGAATCCTGCCTCGGGCATGGATGTGTGTGATGTCCTTAGGTTGGTTAGGTTTAAGTAGTTCTAAGTTCTAGGGGACTAATGACCACAGCAGTTGAGTTCCATAGTGCTCAGAGCCATTCCGGCCGGCTAAATAAATAAGAGAAACGAGTTCATTGTAAGAGTGTTGGGGTAAGTTTCGATAGCAAAATGGATCAAGTAAATACAGTTACTTGAATGTAAAATTTCCGAAGCTTGCAATGGGGCAAAGCATCTTCTCATATTGATCTACGTTATTTGCGACAGGATTCAGTAATACAGGACTATGATCTTCATTTGTAGGTTTATGATAGTAAGAAAATCTTTCATCTAAATAAAACTGCAGAATCCAAAATAATACCACACATTATGTCCAAAAATAAGAGATTTATAGTGACAAGCACGCCCAGGCGTTTCTGCGTGCAACAGACCTGGCGTTCGCCGTGCCTAATTTGACGTGACGTCACCAACAAGCGCCGAGGCCTTCCTTTGAGTCGGTGTTGCTGAAACGCCCTGCAACAATCGTCGGAAAGGTACAAGCCGGAGGGGAGAGCGTCATGTTCCGGGAAATGTTTCGGTGGCATTCCCTGGATGATCTCGTCATTCTGGAAGACACAAAGGATTAACACAATGATGCATCTGTTCTTGGGGACCATGTCAACCGATACTTGCAGTTTGTTTTCCCTTAGCACGATGACGTCTACCAGAACGTCACTGAAACTTGTCACATAGCAAGAATCGTACATGCGTGGTTCGGAGAGCACCGAGATGAGTTTACCGTACTCCTGTGGCTTCCAAACTCCCCGGATTTAAAAGTAATCGAGAATCTGTGGGACCACCTCGAACCGGTAGTTCGCGCCATGTATCCCCAAGTGAGGAACCTAGCGCAGGTAGCCACGGCATTAGAGTTGGTACTGCTCCACGTCGCTGTTGGTGCCTTCCGGAACCTCACCTCCTTTGTCCACAGTTTAACTCATTCACTTGAATGAGACACCACATTCACGCGATCCTGAAATCGCTCTACCCCCATCTGCAAACTTCATATTGCTGAACCTAGCGACTTCTCGTCACCATCCCCCATCCCACGTGAACTACAGCACGGTAGCTTTACCTATTTCCCACCTAGGACATCCAGGCTTGCCTCCGACACAAGCTCTCCTAAGTTAAACAAAAATTTATGTTTCTTACTCCTTAAAGCTCATGCTACACAACACCCCACCTCTGTAAATGTTTCTGCAGCACTGAAATTTAATGGGAACGTCGCTTGGTGGACTACGGATTTCTGTTTGCATTTAACGCCTGAATATTCCGCACCTATCCATTCTCCCCCCTACTTGTACAATACTACCATCCACACCAAACCTTTCACAGTGTTGCTAACGGAACTGCCTCTGGATGTACCCTGCAGGCTCACATCTATAATACCTTACGTCAGTAGGTAAATCACCTCGCTCCTGCAAAGCCCTGTTGCTGTGCCTGTTTTCTCTGTAGCTATCCTGATGACAGCATTCAACTTTTTCAGGATACCTGTCCGAACTCATTTAGACATATCTGGTGGCAGGCCCCTTAGGAAAGCGTGTAGTGCAGTATGCTCTGCTTCTTGGGAGATAACCTTATCCACATCACCGTTTCTCATTAATTCGCAGGTCTAACCATTGACTTTCCTTTTCATATTATTGATACTGGTTACCGATTCACTGCGCTCCTGTCACATTCCACACAACTGCTACCGGAAAAACTCTCTATATTTCTTATGGCATTGCTTGAGCATTTATGCTATTTGCTAAAATATTAGCGTGTTCCTCAACTCCTGATTATAATGCTTAACTCCTGATTAAAATGATTTTGCCTTGTCCGTCAGTCGCAACTTACCCATTTGCAATAGCTGGTAGTTGGTTTGTCAGAAAAGGAAGTAATCAAACTAGCGGTGGTTGTATCCAACAATTGAGTACACAAACTGCATGGTGCCCTGACCTTCTTCATAGCAAATGTGAAATTCCATTGTGGGTGGTAGTCGCTACAATGAATAAATGTGCCCACATAGCCAAAATAACAGTTGAACGTTGTTACACAATACTTTAAGCAAACACAATTGACACAGCTTTTGAATTAATAAAACTAAAGATATCCCGATCTGAGGATAACAGCTTAACACCAAATTAATAACAGTTTCTGCATTTCACAGCTGAGTATATTGATTGTCCTTCTAGAATAACAAAGACATAGGCCAAAGTCTGTACGGTTCGTGGATGGGGATGGACGCTATATGCGAGGATACAGGGTCCGACTAACGTGTACTGCGATCCGACAATTGGAACTCCGATTGTGGGGTCGCACGTGTGGTCGTATCGTAGCCCAGAAAACTGTAGCTGTGAAGTCACAATGTCTGCTACCTGGGGGACGACCGGGAGGCATCCTATAAATCCGCCCAGCGGAAGAATACCAGAAAATCGTGGGAATGTACGGGGCTCGCGAAGCCAAAGAAGCGCTGGTAGTAGCACAGCTTTTTCCGGCGAATGTGGCGCCACCAAATACTACGACTGCTCCATGCTTGTTGTGTCGCGGCAAACGTGCAGTCGCCTGGGTGGGAGGCAACTGCGGGCCACTGCTGTGTGGCTGGTGGCTGGAGCGAAGGGCGCCAGTCACAGATACCATAGCAACCATTTGCTTACGCATCTCCGTCTTGTGCACCAATAATTGCGCCGTGTGATTTACTAATCATTGAATCGTCGCCTGCCTGGAAACACCCTGCGTTCTGGACTCCGTCACTGCCGAATCTTTATCTCCAATACACGAGAAAATAACAATACCAGGACAATAAACAGTACCAATCGTAGAATGCCATAACGTATGCCCAATTGCAAATGAGACCTTCGCCGTAGTGACACTGTATGTAATCGCCGTGAGTGAATGTGTTTGCCGAGAGATGACGTTGTGGTATTGCCAGTTGCACAGGTGCAGTTAATAGCTTCGCAGGAGTTTCCCGATTTCTGGAGTTTTGTTTCCACAGTCCGTTGCACGATGGATCAGTACAAATAGCGGTTATCCGATTTCTTATCGCAAAAGGGGAGCAGCTGCACAAATTTATCACAGGATTTTGGGTATTAAAATAACTGACTATGGCCGAAGTAGAGAGGATATAAAATATAGACTGGCAATGGCATGAAAAGAGTTTCTGAAGAAAACAACTTTGTTAACATCGAATATAGATTAACGTGTTAGGAAGTCTTTTATGGAAGTATTTGTATGACGTGTGACCATGTACGGAAGTGAAACATGGACGATAAACACTTAACCAAAAAATAGAGCAGAAGCTTTTGGAATGTGGTGCTACAGAAGAATGCTGAATACTAGATGGGTAGATCACCTACCTAATGACGAGGTACTGAATAGAATTTTGGAGAAAAGAAACTTTTGGCAGAACCTGACTAGGAGAAGCGATCGGTTGATAGGACACATCAATGGATCGCCAGTTTAGTACTAGAGGGACGTGTGTGTGTGTGTGGAGGGGGGGAGGTAAAAATCGTAGAGTGAAGCCAGGAGATGAATACAGTAAGCTGGCTCAGAATGATGTAGGTTGCAGTAGTTAATCGGAGATCTTTCGCAGGATAGAGTTGCATGGAAGGCTGATTCACACCGGTCATCGGACTGAAGACAACAACAACAACCTAGTAAATTAACAAGAGACACAACAGATCCCTCATGGTACACAAAACTGATCAAGACACTGTTGTGGAAGCAACGAAACAAGAATGCCAGAGTTAAAAGGACGGTAAACCTCCAAGATTGGCGATGTTATACAGAGGCTAGAAAGTTAGAGCAGACTTCAATGCGAGATGCTTTTAATAGTATCCACAATGAAACTTTTCCTTGAAGTCTTCCAATATGTAAAGCATACCAGCGGGGATACGCAGTCAGTACATCCATAGCGCGATAGCAACGGATTAAGCGACGACAGTGCAAATAAAGTGCAGGTAGTAAACACAGTTATCCGAAATTCCTTAGCAAAGAAGATGCAGTAAATATTCCAGAATTAGAATCAAGAACAGCTAGCAATACGAGTAATTTAGAAGCAGATAACCTTGGGGAAATGAAGGGAGTTAAGTCACTCAATAAAGACAAGTCTTTCGATCCAGATTGTATATCAATTAGGTTTCTTTCACTTGAAATTTCTCTTGTCTCTGACACTCTTATTATTGGATGAAAATTGCTTTACGTGTTTCGGTATTAAATCATTTTCGAAGCTTGTAAAGAAGTATATACAAGATATCATAAATAGGTACCTCTTCAGCCAGTTTTCACCCAGTAAAAAGTGTGCCTGAGACGTTGAAAGGTGGCTACACTGAGTCACAGCGCCAGAGTTTGCGCCAAAGAGTATTATTCAGCCGCCTCCACTGGCAGTTGCAGCTGAGAAGTTGCTATGGGCAGTTGTAGTTTTGAGGTAGCCGTAGTTAGAGTACTAGTTGTGAGCATGTCGTGTGCATTTTTTCTGTTGGGCAAGACACCAGATGTTGTTGGATTGGGGATGTTGTAATGATCAAAGTGTATTTTTTTGTCAATATATATGAAGGTAAAGAAAATTTTATTTTTGATGTCCTATATAACAATGCCTCTTGGTCACAGATTCAGCCAACAAAGCATCTGGCTCGTGTTCTTGTATTAGACTGTAATTCTGGTTCTGTATGCAATTGTAGTATTTCTGTTTTTTTAATTACTTCAGTGTAAAGGGTGTTTAAAATATCTTGTCTTATCGTGGAAGAACCGTGCCAGATGTGTACATTGAATCACACTTCCACACACAGAACAGTTACATTTGTGCTTTGTTGTTTCGTAGCTTTTATAGTTGCTGGGGACTTAATTAATTAATTGTGTTAACGGAATTTTCCTTTCATTCTTTGTTGTTATTCTCTGCAGTCAGATTGCGTACTAATATTATTCAGGGCCAACCGGTTACGAGACTGCGTAACCGGACAAACAGCGACTAAAATTAAAATTATTAGCATTATATTTAATTAAGCCCCCTTGCAACATGTGAAATTTGAAGTGCAAACATGACCACGACATCTTATACTGCGTTTCATGCAGTCTATAAAAATATCTACTATGTATATGAAATAGCTCAGTTTTTGGTTATCACATAGAACAACTCGCTCGAAAAAGTTATGTACCTAAAGACTGGAAAGTTGCAATGCTAGGAACTAAAAGAAATTCGATGAATTACACGCCCATATCACTGACATCGACTTGCAGGAGGATTTTGGAACATACAGTGCGTTTCAATAGTATGGAATATATCTAAGAAAACGACAATTGATACATTGCTAGTTCTGACTCAGAAAACGTCGTTTTTTTCCAACACGTGAGGGCCTTTATTCATACGAAGCAACGAGTGCTATCGATTTGGAATCTCATGTTGATTCCACATTCTAGGCTCCCAGAACGCTTTTGACTCCGTTCATCAAAAGCGACTTGTGATGAAACTGCGTGCCTACAGAGTATCGACCCTGTTGTGTGACACGATTAATGATTCCGTGTGAAAAAAGTGGATCCTAAACAATAAAAAAAATGTAGGGTCTCCCAATTAGTACTTAAAAAATATCTTAAGTTTTCACGTACACGGTGAATCATACAAACTTAAAGGTTGTCGATTCAACTAAACACCTAGGGTTTTCAACTGCAGTCAACTTCGGTTGGAAGCATTGTTTCGAAAATTTTAAAGAAGGAAGATAGGGTTTAACTTCCCGTCGACGTCGATAGGAAGATAGGGTTTAACTTCCCGTCGATGTCGATGTCGATGTAATTAGAGAAGGAGTACAAGCTTGTATTCCGTCAAAGGTGGGGAGGGAAATTGGCCGTGCCCTTTCAAAGGAACGATCCTGGCATTTGCCTGGAGCGATTTAGAGAAATCGCGGAAAACCTAAATCAGAATGGTCTGACGCAGGTTTTTACCATCGTCAACCGTTGCGCCACTTCGGTCAGTTCAAAAATGTTTTGGGGAAGGCGAACTATAGGGTACGTTTTATTGCTAGAATACTTATAAATTGCAACAGCTCTACCAAAAAGACTGCCTGTACTACGCTTGTCGGTCATCTTATCGAGTACTGCTTACCAGACACGCTTGACGAAGAACGCTAAAAAAGTTCGAAAAGGGCAATTTGGTTTGTATTATAGCGAAATATGGGACAGAGTGTCACGGACTTGATAAGAGAGTTGGGGGTGGCAGTCATTGGAACAAAGGCTTTCTTCACTGGAGCGAGATCTTTTCACGAAATTTCAGGTAGCAAGTGGGATTAGACAAACGTTAAATGTAGTTTCTGAGGCTCCTTACCTTAAATATCATTTCCACTTATTATGACATCTTAGTAGTTGACAGGAGCCCAGTAGCTAGAGCAAGTGCTGACAAGTAGGGAACAAACTTGATGCTCCAAATCTTGCAAAAAATTTATTAAATCTTAATCTGGCGTACACATTCGTCTCCAATTTTTCTCTAACCGCATGGTACACTGCTGAACAATTTAGGAACATGCATTCTCAGCAAACCTTGTCCCAAAGATATTTTCTTATACGGGGAAGTGACCACCTCCTGCAACCACTACCAACATGGCACTTTTCAATGCTGCCATACTGAGTGACTACAGATGCTTGTGAAGGAACATAGAAGACTACGACTGATCTATTCGTCAAACGCGTCAACATGTGTCACAGGGCAGACATTCAGACACTAGATCGGCAGCTCCACTGGCATTTTTACAGGTGCACCACTGTTTGTTGGACGCCATTACTGTCTTTGCAGACTTCCTCCGTACAGGGCAGTTTGTTATTTGGTGAACGCAGATCTTGAGCGGTACGTGATCGACGCTCTTTCAAGAAAATGTCTAAGGACTTAATTTCGTCAGTTTGCTAAATTCTTTAAAATACAAATCACGCATACCTGCACCAGTATGTGTTTGACGTTCTTTCAAGAAAGTTCCCAATGGCTTCTCCTCCTTCTTGTTGTTGATTTGTTTCAACTGCAAGCCATCCTGTAGATCTACTTCCTTGGTAGTAGCAGCAGCAGTAGCGGGGTTATCGAAGATATCATGAACATTTTCCTCAGTAGTATAACGAGCATTACCAGTGACACGAGGTGGCTGTGGCTCTTGAAGAGACTCCGGAGTGGCAAACGAGCCCTGCTGGTCTTCCCAGCGGTTCGTAGTGAGAACCTCCACGAAACCGTTAGATTGCGGCGAACCGGTCCCAGATGACGCCTCCACCTCGCCACGCATCTGGCTGCCCTCTGTGGTTGTCAGCACAGTGTCCCTGAGACCAGACGCAACCCCCTCATCCAGAATATTCTCCTGCGCCCCTCCCTCATCCTGAATATCCTCCTGCGCCACCACCTCATCCTGAATATCCTCCTTCTGCTCCGGCAGTGCAGTCTTCTGGATTGCTGGAGACTGACTGACAGTATTGCGTGCGTGTTGGTTGCTGACGACGGTGTTGTGGCCGGTGGAATTTGCTGGGTGCTCGAGTTGCGCTTGAGCCGTTGGTGGTGGAGCCACCTGGCCCCGGCGGAAGCCACGGTTGGAGACGACCCAGAAGCCGGCGGCTATGCCTATCCCCAACAGCGCCAGCCGCGCCGCCGTAGACATGACTCGCCGTACGTCACTCCTACAATGGCGCTCAAGGCGCCCGCCTCAGCGCCGTATCGCCTCCAGCACGTTAACTCCTGCTGCTACTGGCCATACGGCTTATTTACTGCCGCCACCACGCTACCTCTGCGCGCCGTATCGCCTCCTGCACTCCCTACTGGCCATACGGCTTATTTACTACCGCCATCAAACAGGTGCCACGCTCCAATTAGAGGTACAGTTCTTCGTACAACGGCGTGCACCTGCATCTACATAAACACTCTTACCTAAAGTACAGAAATGGTTACGAAAACACACTTGACCTCTTGTTGTTGTTGTAGTCTTCAGTCCAGAGACTGGTTTGATGCACCTCTCCATGCTACTCTATCCTGTGCAAGCTTCTTCATCTCCCAGTTACTACTGCAACCTACATCCTTCTGAATCTGTTGAGAGTATTCATCTCTTGGTCTCCCTCTACAACTTTTACCCTCCACGCTGCCCTCCAGTACTAAATATGCCTCAGAATATGTCTTACCAAGCGATCTCTTCTACTAGTCAAGTTGTACTACAAATTTCTCATCTCCCAAATCCTATTCAATACTTCCTCATTAGTTACGTGATCTACCCATCAAATCTTCAGCATTCTTCTATAGCAGGGGTCTCCAAATGTTTTAGTCTGCGGGCCACATTGCTTCCTCCACGAAGTCATAAGGGCCAAGATCGACCTAGTGGGATTAAAGAACCCTTATGAAACGTCCCCTTAGAAAAATTTTTACACGACTGTGCTTAAACTGACACACAATAATTTTTAGCGCAACGCAATCTGACTTCCAAAAATCCCTACGAAAGAATGGCCCTGACTAGCATTAACCTATACGTTTCACAAATCACTTACCTCACAAAAATCTTCGTTACTCAAGCTACTGCAATACAGCGAGCGCCACTACTGCCAGCTAAATAAAAGATTCAAACTACTGAAGGCACTAACTACTGATAGGCATAGTTAGTAAATGAAAGATTTTAATAGAGAACAAACAATGTATTTACCTCACTAGTCATAATATATATAGCAGTTCATGACACCAATTCTTACAAATTTCAAAACTCCGCCATCTCTCTCCCCACGTCCACCACTGCAGGCGGCTCACCTCCAACTGCGCAACGCTACGCGCTGTTAGCATCCAGCTGCCGCTGCCCAACACTACAATGGCAGACAACAATGCAAACTAAACACAGACTGCGCATGGCACAGCCAGTGATTTTTATACAGAGCGCTACGTTGCGGCGTCGTTACCAATAAAAAAACCTAAACAGCTTACTTACACCCTAACACTCCATGATCACCGTAATGTAAGGCTAAAGGAAAGATGAAATCCCAAAATCTAAGGTTGTTGGAATAGCTAGCCCTGAAACGAACTACGATTTTTATTTAATTACATAATTTTGATTTGTGGACGTACCTGACCGAATATCTGGCATATTTTATTCTGGCAAATTTCACTGACAAAAAAGTATGTCACATCACATTCTTCACGAAAGCGTCCTGCAAAGTTAACGAAATCTCAAAATCATTGTTAACAAAACTATTACTAAAAGACGTAACAGAGGTACAGTATGTCAACGCAATGTTATTTCAAGCAGCACATCAATGAGCTTAGTTATATAGTTTTGTAGCGAGTAGCAGAGCCAGAGCATATATTTGATAGTTCTGCTGCGTGATTGTGTTGATGTTGCGAGTGTCTCACGAGTTTTTTAGTGTTTTATGCGCTGTACTAGTGGGTGTGGAACAATTCAAAGTTTGAATTCGAAGAGACAAAGAAAATCTGAAAATCGAAATACGTAAAGAAAGTGAAACCTTGCTCAAGAAGATCTTCCATAATGATTGATTACTAAGGCTAGTCGCCGAAGTGGCGTTCATTTGAAAGACTTGCACCAGACTCGTGAGTAGAATAAAATACAAAGAACTTTATTACTTAAAATGTTTTCGCCAAAATAGTGTCTTAACCGTTATTTTTTTTCACTATCGCACGGAGAATGGTCTGTCTGTTTATTGTGGATAGCCACAAGATTAACCATGACCTTCCGCTTTGTAAAGATGGAGCTCCGACAACGTCGCGGTTTATTGGCCACGATAGGCCTCGAAACTCAATTGTAGGCAGTATTGGCACCACCTCAAATATTTGGCGGGCCGGATACCAGGGATGTCCGTCCAGCTAACGCGGGCCGGTTCTATAGCACCACATTTCGCAAGCTTTTATTCTCTTCTTGTCTAAGCTATTTATCGTCCACGTTTCACTTCCATACATGGCTACACTCCATACAAATACTTTCAGAAACGACTTCCTGGCACTTGAATCTATACTCGCTGTTAACAAATTTATGTTCTTCAGAAACGCTTTCCTTGCCATTGTCAGTCTACATTTTATATCCTCTCTACTTCGACCATCATCAGTTATTTTGCTCCCCAAACAGCAAAACTCATTTACTATTTTAAGCATCTCATTTGCTAATCTAATTCCCTCAGCATCACCCGATTTAATTCGAGTACATTCCATTATCCTCGTTTTGCTTTTGTTGATGTTCACCTTATATCCTCCTTTCAAGACAATGTCCATTCCGTTCAGCTGTTCTTCCAGGTCCTTTGCCGTCTCTGACAGAATTGCAATATCATCGGCGAACCTCAATGTTTTTACTTCTTCTCCATGAATTTTAATACCTACTCCGAATTTTTCTTATGTTTTCTTTACTGCTTGCTCAAAACACAAATTGAATAACATCGGGGATAGGCTACAACCCTCTCTCACTCCCTTCCCAATCACTGCTTCCCTTTCATGCCCCTCGACTTTTACAACTGCCATCTCGTTTCTGTACAAATTGTAAATAGCCTTTCTCTCCCTGTATTTTACCCCTACCACCTTCATAATTTGAAAGAGACTATTCCAGTCAACATTGTCAAAAGCTTTCTCTAAGTCTACAAATGCTAGAAACGTAGGTTTGCCTTTCCTTAATCTATTTTCTAAGATAACTCGTAAGGTCAGTATCGCCTCACGTGTTCCAACATTTCTACAGAATCTAAACTGATCTTCCCCGAGGTTGGCTTGTACCAGTTTTTCCATCCGTCTGTAAAGAATTCGTGTAAGTATTTTGCAGCCGTGGCTTATTAAACTGATAGTTCGGTAATTTTCACATCTGTCAAACCTGCTTTCTTTGGGATTGGAATTCTTATATTCTATTTGAAGTCTGAGGGTATTTCGCCTGTCTCATACTCTCTAAGACACAAATAATCCTGACCTAATAGAGAGTGTCAGGAAGAATACAGGGATTAGTGAACACAAGGTCATTGTACCGAGGCTCAAAACCACAAAAAATAAATGCAACGTATATCTATTTAAAATAGCACATAAAAATTCGCTTGATGCCTTCCTAAGAGAGAGTCTCCATTCCTTCCAAGCTAATTATGTAAGTGTAGACCAGATATGGCTCAAATTCAAAGTTACAGGATCGACAGCTATAGATACACTACTAGCCAATAAAATTGTTACACCAGGAAGATGAGATGCTACAGACGCGAAATTTAACCGACAGGAAGAGAATGCTGTGATATGCAAATGATTGGCTTTTCGGAGCATTCACACAAGACTGGCGGTGGAGGCGACACCTACAACGTGCTGACATGAGGAAAGTTTCCTCGTGTAAGGAGGAGAAATGCGTACCACCACGTTTTCGACTTTGATAAAGGTCGGATTGCAGCCTATCGCAATTGCGGTTTATCGTATCGCAACATTGCTGCACGCGTTGGTCGAGATCCAATGACTGTTAACAGAATATGGAATCGGTGGGTTCAGGAGGGTAATACGGAACTCCATGCTGGATCCCAACGGCCTCGTATCACTAGCAGTCGAGATGACAGGCATCTTACCCGCATGGCTGTAACGGATCGTGCAGCCACGTCTCGATCCCTAAATCAGCAGATGGGGACGTTTGCAAGACAACCATCTGCACGAACAGTTCGACGACGTTTGCAGAAACATGGACTATCAGCTCGGAGACCATGGCTGCGGTTACCCTTGACGCTGCATTACAGACAGGAGCGCCTGCGATTGTGTACTCAACGACGAACCTGGGTGTACGATGGAAAAACGTCATTTTTTCGGATGAATGCAGGTTCTGTTTACAGTATCATGATGGTCGCATCCGTGTTTGGTGACATGGCGGTGAACGTACATTGGAAGCGTGTATTCGTCATCGCCATACTGGTGAATCACCCGGCGTGATGGTATAGGGTGCCATTGGTTACATGTCTCGGTCACCTCTTGTTCACATTGACAGCACTTTCAACAGTGGACGTTACATTTCAGATGTGTTACCACCCGTGGCTTTACCCTTCATTCGATCCCTGCGAAACCCTACATTTCAGCAGGATAATGCACGACTGCATGTTGCAGGTCCTGTACGGGCCTTTCTGGATACAGAAAATGTTCGACTGCTGTCGCTGGCCAGCACATTCTCTAAATCTGTTACCGATTGAAAACGTCTGGTCTATGGTGGCCGAGCAACTGGCTCGTCACAATACGCCAGTCACTACTCTTGATGAACTGTGGTATCGTGTTGAAGCTGCATGGGCAGCTGTACCTGTACACGCCATCCAATCTCTGTTTGACGCAATGTCCAGTCGTACCAAGGCTGTTATTACGGTCAGAGGTGGTTGTTCTGGGTACTTATTTCTCAGGATCTATAATATATTCGTCCAATGAATACCCGTTTATCATTTGCATTTCCTCTTGATAGTTTCCACAATGAAACATTGTCTCAAAATATGGTAGACAACCGAAAGAGATTGTGGTCGTATGTAAAGTACACCAGTGGCAAAAACACTCAATACCGTCACTGCGCGATAGAGATGGAAATCTTACCGACGATGGTGCCACTCAAGCGGAGTTACTAAATACAGTTTTCCGCAATTCCTTCACGAAAGAAGACGAAGTAAATATTCCAGAATTCGAAACCAGAACAGCTATTAGCATGAGTTACATAAAAGTAGGTATCTTAGGTGTTGCGAAAAAACTCAAATCACTTAAGAACGGCAAGTATTACGGTCCCGATGGTATACCAATCAGGTTCCTTTCGGAGTATGCAGACTCAATAGCGCCTTTCTTAGCAATCATATACAACCGCTCGCTTGACGGAAGGTCTGTTCCTAAAGACTGGAAAGTAGCACAGGTCATACTAATATTCAAGAAAGGAAATAGGAGTAACCCTCTTAATTACAGACCCATATTACTGACCTCCATTTGCAGTAGGGCTGTGGAGAATATACTGTACTCGAACATTATAAATTACCTTGAAGAAAATGATTAATTGACACAAAACCAACACGGATTCAGAAAATATCGTTCTTGAGAAACACAGCTAGCTCTTTATTCCCATGAAATAATGAGTGCTGTCGACAAGGGATCTCAGATCGATTCCATATTCCTAGATTTCCAGAAGGCTTTTGATAGCGTTCCTCACAAAATCAAATTACGTGCATATGGAGTATCGTCTCAGTTATGTGACTGCATTCGTGATGTCCTCTCAGAGAGGTCACAGTTCGTAGTGACAGACGGTAAGTCATCGAGTAGAACGTTCCGCGAGGTAGTGTCGTAGGCCCTCTGCTGTTCCTGATTTACATAAATGATCTAGGTGATAATCTGAGCAGCCCCCTTAGATTGTTTGCAGATGACTCTGTATTTTCCGTCTAGTAAAATCATTAGACGATCAATTCCAATTACAAAATGACTTAGAGAGAATTTCTGTATGGAGCGAAAAGTGGCAATTGGCACTAAACGAAGAAAAATGCGAGTTGATCCACATGGGTACTAAAGGAAATCCGATAAATTTTGGATATTCGATAAATCGCACAAATCTAAGGGCTGTCAGTTCGACAAAATACCTAGGAATTACAATTACGAGCAGTTGAAAAGACCTCATAGATAATACTGTGGGGAAGGTGAAAGAAAGACTGCGCTTTGTCGGAAGAACGCTTAGAAGATGTGACAAACCCACTAAAGGGACAGCCTACATTACACTTATCCATCCTCTGCTGGAATAATGCTGCGCGGTATGAAATCCTTACCAGGTAGGATTGACGGAGGACATCGAAAAAGTGCAAAGAAGGGCAGCTCATTTCCTGTTATTGCGCAATAGGGGTGAGAGTGTCACTGATATGATACACGAGTTGGCGTGGCAGTCACTGAAACAAAGGCGGTTTGCTTTGCTGCGAGATCTATTTACTAAATTTCAATCGCCAACTTTCTCTTCCGAATGCGAAAATATTTTGTTGACACCCACCTACGTAGGGAGAAATGACCACCATAATAAAATGAGAGAAATCAGAGCTCGAACGGAAAGATTTAGGTGTTCCTTTTTCCCACGCGCCATTCGAGAGTGCAATGGTAGAGAAGTAGTATGAAAATGGTCCGAGGAACCCTCTGCCAGACACTTAAGTGTGAATTGCAGAGTAACAATGTAGATGTAGATGTAGGTAGTGTGCATGGCGGAAGGTAATTTATACGAATATTACTTTTCTTTCCTATTCCATCTGCATACTGACGAGGAGAACATAAGTGCCCTCACCCGATCGCCCAGGAACTTCGCTCTATGGAAGAGGAGTCAAAATAAGCGAACACGTGTGTCGTCTTATCCGTAGATACTGGACCGTTTCTGAAAAAACGGCGGTCAAAGTTTTCGAGATATTTTCAAGGTACTTTATGTGTGTTTTAGCGGGTGACATCATCAGACGAAATGGCGGCTCAGTTGTTAGCGTTGTGGCTTCTTAATTTTGCGCCCCGTGTTCGAAACCTGATTATTGTTTTCATTTATTTCATTTTTATTGTTTTCATTTATCTACCCATGCTTGTAGAAGGTTACTGCACGAATGTTTCTTATCAAATTAGGGGATGCATTAACTTTAAAATTACAACAGGATTTCATCTACGTCTACATCTACAGGGACACTCTGCAAATCACATTTAAGTGCCTGGCAGAGGGTTCATCGACCCACCTTCACAATAATTCTCTATTATTCCAATCTAGTACAGTGATCGGAGAAAACGAACACATATATCTTTCGGTGCAATTTCTTTTATGTTACTATGGTGATCGTTTCTCCCTATGTAGGTCGGCGTCAACAAAATATTGTCGCATTCGGAGGAGACAGTTGGTGATTGAAATTTCTTGAGAACATTCCGTCATAACAAAAAACGCCTTTACTTTAATGATGTCCACCCCAAATCCTGTACATTTCAGTGACACTCTCTTTCCTGTTTTACGATAATACAAAGCCTGCTCCCTTTCTTTGAACTTTCTCGACGTTCTCCGTCAATCCCATCTGGTAAGGATCCCAAACCGCGTAGGAGTATTCTAAAAGAGGACGGACAAGCGTAGTCTAGGCAGTCTCTTTAGTAGATCTGTCACATTTTCTGGGTGTTCTGCCAATAAAACGCAGTCTTTTGTTAGCCTTACGCACAACATTTACCATGTGTTCCTTCCAATTTAAATTGTTCGTAATTGTAATTGTTAGATATTTAGTTGAATTTACGGCCTTTTGATTTGACAGATTTACGGCCTTTATATTTGAGAGATTTATCGTGTAACCGAAGTTTAATGGATTCCTTTTCGCATTCATGTGGATGACCTCCCACTTTTCGTTACTGATGATCAATTGCCAATTTTTGGGCTATACAGATATCTCTTCTAAATAGTTTTCCAATTTGTTTTGATATTCTGATGACTTTACTAGTCGATAAACGACAGCGTCATCTGCAAACAACCTAAACGGCTGATCACATGGATGAGGAACAGCGAAGGTCCTGTAAAACTGCCTTGGAGAACGCCAGAAATCACTTCTACGTTTCGGCCCTCCTATAATTAGCCGTGTCAGAGGAAAGTACTTCACTGTTCAAATCAACATTCGGGTTGTGGAAAGCGTCACCTTTAGCATTGACTATTCCTAATGCCCAAATAGTTGTGTCAGTCTCGATTACAACATAATTTTTGAGCAGAGTTTCCAGAAATCATCTTCTTAACTTCGTACGCATAAGCATTGTGCTATCTGGACAGTGGCTCTCACTTTGGAACTGACGAGTGGCTCCTTCCGCTGATTTCATGACATTTTTCACAACAACGGCCCTAGTCTGTCATTACCTTACGTATACCTGTTCCTGATTTAGTTGTGGTTGTTCCATCGCTTTACCATTTCACAGTCACATACCAACAGTTGATTTGGGTAGCTTTAAAAAGGTTGAACTGTCCCAGATGGATTTATTACCAGTGTGACATCCAATGACCAGTCCATGTTCGAAGTCACTGAGCTCTCACGTACCACCCACTTCGCCGTTACTGCTTCTCTACTGACCACAATACTCCCTGTCTCCTTTTGCACTGGTGGGTCCGCCTCTAGTGACATCTAGTGGTCACATCCGCGTCACATAGCAGTGTGTGGATACTTAGTGTGCTACCGCAGAGAATGTTCAAGTCATTCACAACAGTGGGTTTGTCGCTTACATCTGGTCTCACAATACCTTCACGTCAAAAGTATGTTAAGGTTGCACCAAAAACGTTCAGTATCAAGCACCTGTACAGCAGATTTCACAAGAGAGGAAAGGTAGATCGCCTCCCCCTCCCGGATGATGAACTTCACTGTGACATTTACCCTTCTTTCCAACTATAACCTGGCGTTGTCCCCCCCCCCCCCCACTCCCGATGACCCCCTCTTTCCTCACCCCTCCTCCTTCCAGGGCGGATTTTCCTCCTTCGCTCCCTGAGTCCCTGCAACCCTCCTCGGCTGTTTCCCTCTCCTGTCCCTTCCCTTCCCTTCCCTTCCCTTCACAGAACTCCTTCGGCACGGCCCCCAACTCATCCCCCTTTCTCTCCCCTCCTCCTCGCCTCCTTCCCCTTCTTTCCATTCCTCTTGTCGCTCTCCCCCCCCCCTCCCATTATTCGGTATCAGTGTGCTACGTTAGTGTTGTGTTTCGGTGTCGTTCTACAGCGGCCTCTAGTGATGTGGGTTTTAACTGTGTGATCGACCTGTTTATAGTCCATGATAGTTCCTTGCTATGCCGTCCATCAGGTGGCTGTTTTACTCATTCTAAGGACTTTTATGCTCCGGCCGTACTTAGCCTGGTGCCTTTTAATGTAGTGTGTGGTTTTTTGTGTGAAACATGCGTTTTTAGATTTTTTTCTCCGATTTACAGTCACCGCTTTGTATGTCTTATTTGCTTCTGTTCCGCCTTTTTTTGTTTCTATATTCCGCCATGTGATCTTTACATTGTTTCTAAATATCTTCAAGTCTATTTATGTCTCTTGGCTGAAGACCAGCGCTTATGTTACTGCCAGCCCGCTCCTGATGGGGAAGGGAAATTACAATAAAGGAAAAAAATGTTTGCGATGGCGATTTGGCCCTTCTGTTCTCTCTTTTGGTCGTCCTCACTCGGCATTCTGGAAATGTTCAAATATTCATTCGTTCAGCACTCGTACTTTTTACGAATTGTTACCAGACGGTAATCGAAAAAGTGTCACTTCCTGTCAGTGGTTTATGTTAGTTGTAACAGCAGGTGAGGAAGAACATTACTGTTTTTGACCTGATGAGGAACAGTTCCAGTTTGATGTATCTGTAAACGCACAGAACACACGTCTGTGGATTACGAAACACATTTGCTCTCAATAAGTACAAAAAGTGGAAGTTAGGTGTGTGTCGTTACGTAGCCGAATCCTCATCACATTCTTTCATGACACAGTGAACACTGGACGCTACATACAGGGGATGCAACTGTGCCTAAAGATCAGCTACGGTGGTTTCGGCTGGAATGCTGTGGCTCATACAGCCAACAACACCAAGACCTTCTTGAATCAATGGCTCCATGAAGAAGTGATTTCGAAGTACCTGTGGTCTTGTCGGTCTCTCGATATATTCCCATCTGACTTCATCTGGTGGAGATATGTTAATGATACTGTTTATTATTTTCTTTTTTTCAGAAATGACTGTCACGCATTTCCTGAACACCAGAAAGAAATTGAATAATGTGCTGTTGCGATTCATCAATAAACTTGTTACCTGTTACGCAAAGTACTGTTTTTCATATAACTCATACTTACTTCAGCACCTCAGTGCCAGTAGCAGTGAGTTTTCTTTATTCAAATCTGTGAAATGTGAAGATATTTGGAGTCAACTGACAGTAGAAGACTTTCACATACGGAAGGCAACACACACAACTAAAAAGCGCGCGCGCGCCCACACACATACACACACATACACACACACACACACACACGCACACACAGACACACACAGACAGATAGAGAGAGAGGGAGAGAGAGAAAGAGAGGGAGAGAGAGAGAGAGAGAGAGAGAGAGAGAGAGAGAGAGAGAGAGAAGTAAACAAAATTCAAATTCGTCGCTTAACTCACTTGAAAACAAATGAACGCTGAGTGGGAGGTACACAATAACAACGTTTGGACTATGTTTCGAAAAGAGTGTGTTACAAACAAAATTTTGCAAAACATATGTAGTATTTGTGTGTGGCTCTCAATAAGTCATGAGAACGCGAAACAAAAAGGACCTGGAAAACCAAAACGTAAGAAATGACAAATATATGCTCGAAATGTCTTGACACAACAAACATCAAGTGATGCGTTAACTTGCCAACGAAATTCTCATTGACGTCTTATGGTTGCAGATGATAAGCTATCAGTACATGATAGTGCACAAATTGTCCAGCATAACAGTGTAATGTAAAGTTACGTCCACGACAAAAATAAACAAACATTGGCTTATAGCATAATTTTTGTAGATTAGTTACCAACGAAAATATATTCACATTTCACAGATTTGAATAAAGAAAAGCCATTGATGATGGCACGGAAGTTTGTAACATGTTTGGATCATATGCCTTTTGAAAAAAAGGCGGAACTTGAATCCAATAATTTTAACTTCAAACAAGACAAACGCAAGATCGGAAAATCCAAATCATGAATAACCTCAATACACATTATAAAACGTGTTTAAAAACGTACAACGTCCTAACTAAAGGTCGCACGGCGCTGCTGCTTGTTGTTACTGTTCGAAGGGCACAATATTTCGGCACTCAGTACTATCGCCATCACTAGATTGATTATTTTGTTATAAAATACCTCTGGAGAAATTGAAGATACATACAAGATCGTATTCAATTTGCGTGTCGCGAGACGGAAGCCACTTGCAAGTATTTTTGTAGTCTAGTCATTTTCTCATAAGTTCTATTACATTTTGAACATCCTGTATGAGCAGCCGTTGTGCATATTAAAATGTCATACAAAGCCTTACACTTTGTATTGAAATTCTGTATGCAACGCGCGATGGGACAGCACACGCAATAAGTGCCACGCACTCCAAGGGCCTCTTTCCCGTAGTACCTAGTAGTATCGGTGTAATATGTCACAAAGCTGCCAGGCAGTTTCGTGGTTCTCGGAGACCCCGTAACAAACTGACATTAGAGTGCATCGTACGCAAAAAGCCTAGGAAGCAAAATATGACATGCTGCCAGGCCAAAAAGTGTAAAGAGTTCGACGACGAACATTAACTAGTACAGCGATATCCATCAAACGCGATGCATAAAACCACAGACATGCGTTAACTAACAACATGTAGTTTTGCGGTGGTCTGTTTCAAGAAATCTTGATTTATTTCGCAAACGCGAATTGGAGCAAGAACATAAAAATTCATGATCCTGATTATCTGTTGAAACAATTGTCGGTGTCGTAACATATTTGTGAATTACAGGGTTGTCCTCAATCAGGGACACTTTGTGTATATTTCTTTGCTTTGAAATGCTCTTTACCTTCATTTTTCCCTTCCAGATATATTCACAGTTTCATTCGTTTAAGTCAATGTTCATCGGTGACTGAAAAGATGTACATACAGAGAGAATGAGTCCTTGAAGGGAAATTGTCATGTGTGTCGTAATTAACGGCGCGATCTTCTACGCCGTTCCTAGCTCTCCGAAGAGCTGCGCTAAGATTTCTGTGAATCACTGACATCACGTGTTAGCCCGATGCTTACTTCAGTCTTACTGCGTTTCTTTGATACTAGCGCAGCTACACACAGTGTATACGTCCACCATAACACCCACTGGACCTTACGCAAATCTTGTACTACCATGGTTTAAAGTGTAAGAACAAGAACGAAGATTATGGTTTACTGTCACTGACAAGGCTATGACACGCGTAAAGCTATAAGATAAGATAATGTATCTTCCCATAATCTCTATGAGAACCGTGTCCATAAAGCAATCTCTGTACCTAGACGCAACTGTGGCCTAGGATGAAATAAGACATGCCCTAACGAAATGCTACTACTACTTTGCTAGTGATATCGGCCCAAGTTCTCGAACTGGTTTAATGTGATAGAGTTAAAAAAAAAAAAAAGCCGACTCACATTCGGAGATATGTTATTTCAGTGCGTCGAACTCTTAAGAACAAATGACAAGTAGAATTGTGCAATATAAGTAATTTTAACATGACGCCTGTCAAAAGCCGCTGGAAGAGGAAAAACGTACCACAGCAGCACTCAACAGCGGGGACGCATTTTATAGTGAGCGTGACTGGCAAACCAAGATGCAGTAAAATACGGTATGAAGATACTTCATGCACGACACTTATAGACTGCGAATAATAAGGTAAAAGCTGTTATCGTTTCTGGATGCGGAGAGTATTGTTTCTCAGTTCCAGTGCTGAACGTTAACGTTGCATTGTGGCAGTTGTTTGAAAAAAAAATCTTTCCAACTGATAAGTTATCGTTTGAGACCAAATACATTTTACGTATCTAAAAAAAAGTGGGTAATAGATACAAACTACTGAAGAACCGTACTTGAAGTATAATACCGAGGTACTTAACATCGTTTTCGGAATTTCTGTTGTTGCCTGAAGGTAATCAGAAAACATTCAAGAGTCGAGTTCTCTTTTCATCCGGCGACGATGTAAATCTTACGAGACAAACTTGCGACGGTATTAACGAATACCGGCACGATTTGTGTGGTGTCACCGTCAGACACCACACTTGTTAGGTGGTAGCCTTTAAATCGGCCGCAGTCCGTTAGTATACGTCGGACCCTCGTGTCGCCACTATCAGTGATTGCAGACCGAGCGCCGCTACACGGCAGGTCTAGTCAAGAGAGATTCCCTAGCACCCGCCCCAATTGTACAACCGACTTTGCTAGCGATGGTTCACTGTCTACATACGCTCTCATTTGCAGAGACGACAGTTTAGCATAGACTTCAGCTACATCATTTGCTACGACCTAGCAAGGCGCCATATTCAGTAATTTGAATTCTGAACACACAATATTGTGAATCATGTACCGTCAAGTGCAGCGTTCATCATTAATGGATTATAGTTAAGTATCAAACTAATTACGTACGCTTTCTGAATTCTAATTCCTTGTCAAGCTCCAGACCTCACGTCAGTATAGTTCTTCCCTCCTCACGCCAGCCTGCCTGAGCTAAAACGCGTGCATTTCGGCCTCCTCTAGTAACACGTGTTGGCTCTTCTGCCGACACAACAATTTGAATATTTACAAATTAGTATGAAAATTTACGCGTGTACTTCCCATACTGCCGAAACAAAATAAAACAAAAACAACGGTGATAACGAGTAGTCAAAAGGTGAATACATACGTCCATTAAAGGGGATCAAGACTCCTTGTATTGCTAGGGCGCTATTTATCGATTCATATTAACACGCGGTTGTGTTTTGACGTAGAACTGTGCCATTTCTTTGAGACAAGTTTAATCAGAAGCGATCAGTTCAGTGACAGAGGGCGAGCAATTTCCTACAAATTTATTATTGTGGAAGTTCAAGGTTAAAAAATAATCTCACGCTAATACAAATACTATTCTGGCAATTAATATTGCAACAAACATAAACTAAGTGGTGCGAAGCGTACTTCATGCTTCGATATGTAAATAATGAGTATTTCAGCGCCATCACACGAAGTAAATAGGAATAATGCCATCTACATCCATACACATTAGAAAATTGTATTTCAGCTAGACTTGGTACATATGTCACTTACTGTCTCCAAACAATCGCTGTGTGATTGAGAACCACCTACCTATCATAGGGGTGGGGGTGAACAGGTAATGTAGCTCACAACGCTAGAATACACATACTTTATTCACAAAGTATTTGAGAATGAGAGCACATATTGATTTGCAACAAACTCTACACGTAAATTGAAACCTATACGAAGCTTCTTCTCGCTGACACTCCACAAAATGATCAAAGGAAAGAAGTTTATAGCTTACTATATTTTCGCTGTTCTTGCAATAAACTGCAGCATCTGGCATGGCGTTTTAATTTATTACTTTATTACGTTCGTAACATATTTCGCAGACAGTATCCATACATGCCGCTGAATGTACCTAGAAAAACATATCATTAGGTGACCGATTGTTGAGGAGATATGACATCATAAACACTGAGATGCATGAGAAATGCCGCAACATGCATAACGTTTTCATTTATTACGTCTTTGCTACTACCTCCGGTCACAACGCATTTCTCAGGCACTGTGTACTGTGTGTACTGAACCGGGGACCTAGAAGCGATGGAGAGGCTTCGTCCCGCCGTAGCTCTCACAACAGGCCACAGCAGTCCACCCACCCCACCGCCGCCCCACACCGAAGCCAGGGTTATTGTGCGGTTCGGCCCCCAGTGGACCCCCACCCCCGGGAACGTCTCATACCAGACGAGTGTAACCCCAAGTGTTTGCGTGGTAGAGTAATTATGGTGTACGCGTACGTGGAGACAGTGTTTGTACAGCAATCGCCGACATAGTGTGACTGAGGAGGAATAGCGGGAACCAGCTCGCATTCGCCGAGCCAGATGGAAAACCGCCTTGAAAACCATCCACAGGCTGGCCGGCACACCGGATCTCGACACAAATCCGCCCGGCGGATTCGTGCTGGGGACCGGCACGCCTTCCCGCTCAGGAAGGAGCGCGTTAGATCGCGCGGCCAGCATATACCACTGAATGTAATTGCAAAATTTTATCATTGTACGATACACAGTTCAAGAGAAACGTCGTTATAAACATTCAGCTCCGTGAAAATGAAATTGCAAGGCGAAATTCGCGAGAGACAGAGGTGAAGAATATGTGAAATATCTTAAATACAGGGTTTTTGGAAAACCCCGTTACAAACTTTTAGAACTTGTAGAGGGAAGTGAGTACATGAGTTTTGAACAGGAAGTCGTGTCGGGAAACGTCAAGCAACGACGATGCAGAGCGTCAAAATTATAGTCGCCGGCGCCTGTAAATGAATGTACACTACTGGCCATTAAAATTGCTACACCACAAAGATGACGTGCTGCAGACGCGAAATTTAACCGACAGGAAGAAGATGCTGTGATATGCAAATTATTAGCTTTTCAGAGCATTCACACAGGGTTGGCGGCAGTGGCGACACCTACAACGTGCTGACATGAGGAAAGGTTCCAACCGATTTCTCATACACAAACAGCACTTGACCGGCGTTGCCTGGTGAAACGTTGTTGTGATGCCTCGTGTAAGGAGGAAGAATGCGTACCATCACGTTTCCGACTTTGATAAATGTCTGATTGTAGCCTGTGGCGATCGCGGTTTATCGTATCGCGACATTGCTACTCGAGTTGGTCGAGATCCAAAGACTGTTAGCAGAATATGGAATCGGTGGGTTCAGGAGGGCAATACGGAACGCCGTGTTAGATCCCAAAGGCTTCGTATCACTAGCACTCGAGATGACAGGCATCTTATCCGCATGGCTGTAACGGATCGTACAGCAACGTCTCGATCCCTGAGTCAACATATGGGGACGTTTGCAAGACATCAACCACCTGCACGAACAGTTCGACGACGCTCGCAGCAGCATGGACTATCAGCTCGGAGACCATGGCTGCGGTTACCCTTGACGTTGCATCACAGACAGGAGCGCCTGCGATGGTGTACTCGACGACGAATCAGGGTGCACGAATGGCAAAACGCCATTTTTTCGGATGAATCCAGGTTCTGTTTACAGCATCATGATGGTCACATCCGTGTTTGGCGACATCGCGGTGAACGCACACTGGAAGCGTGTATTCGTCATCGCCATACTGGCGTATCAGCCGGCGTGATGGTATGGCATTCCTTTGATTACACGTCTCGGTCACCTCTTGTTCGCATTGAGGGCACTTTGAACAGTGGACGTTACATTTCAGATGTGTTACGACCCGTGGCTCTACCCTTCATTCGATCCCTGCGAAACCCTACATTTCAGCAGGATAATGCACGACTGCATGTTGCAGGTCCTGTACGGGCCTTTCTGGATACAGAAAATGTTCGACTGCTGTCCCTGGCCAGCACATTCTCCAGCTCTGTTACCGATTGAAAACGTCTGGTCAATGGTGGCCGAGCAACTGGCTCGTCACAATACGCCAGTCACTACTCTTGATGAACTGTGGTATCGTGTTGAAGCTGCATGGGCAACTGTACCTGTACACGCCATCCAAGCTCTGTTTGACTCAATGCCCAGGCGTATCAAGGCCGTTATTACGGCCAGAGGTGGTTGTTCTGCGTACTGATTTTTTAGGATCTACGCACCCAAATTGCATGAAAATGTGATCACATGTCAGTTCTAGTATAATATATTTGTGCAATGAATACCCGTTTATCATCTTCATTTCTTCTTGATGTGGCAGTTTTAATGGTCAGTAGTGTATATACAGGGTGATTCTGTGATGATGTTACATATTTTCTAGTATGGGGAGAAGGATAAATGTATCAATTTGAGGCAAGAGTTCTGCACCGGAAACGAACCAGTCGAAAGTTATAAGCGAAAATTATTCTTATACCTGTGACAGTGGAATAAATGTACTGGTACTGTTGGTGCTAAGATTGTAGGGTAGGCAGCTTTCAGAGGTGGTAGTGTGGACCGAAACAATAAAAAATGTCGATTAAACTTGGGCTCTAAAATGCATACCCTAAGAGCTATGAGCTTTTGGCAGAGGAGAGTTTCACCGTAGAGAATATGAAAAAGTGCTCATAGCTCCTCAGGTATGCATTTTAGAGCTCATGTTTACTGCACATTGTTTCTTTCTTGTTTTAGTCCATACTACCACCTCTGAAATTTGCCTACCCTACAGTCTTAGCAACAACAGTACCAGTACACGTATTCCACTGTCGGAGGTGTCAGAAAAATTTTCGTTTATAACTTTCGATTCGTTCGTTTCCGGTGACTCTTGCCTCAAACTGATACATTTATCCTTCTCTATCGTCCTAGAATGTTTGTAACATCATCACGGAGTCACCCTGCATATTCATATATTTACTGATGCTGGCGCCCATAGCTCTGGCGCTTTGTAGCGTCGTTGTATGACGTTTCTCGACACGAGTTCCTATTTAAAATATTATGAACTCACTCCCCTCTACAAGTTCTAGAAGTTTGAAACGGGAATTTCCAAATACCCTGTACATGTGACATGTGTTTGACATATGCGTACACACCCAAGGTCATGGGTAAAGTGCTCGTCCTAAATCCTTGAATCGAATTTATCCAAAGTTGGGACACATATTAATTAACATCTGGAAGGACATACTGTGAGAGTAAGAACCACCAGCTCCTATTGGGGTGGGGTTGATAAAGCTGTGAGAGAAGGGGGGAGGGGGGGGGGAGGAGATGCACAGAAAGAGGTCAGGAGGGCGTCGACAGAGAGTGGGGGGATGGGGGGTGGAGGAGTTGGACAGAGAGGGGAGATGGGGTGGAAGGAAGAGATGGACAGAAAGGGGGAATGGAGGAGATGAACTAATAGAAGACTGGAATAAACACATACCTGGGCAATGTCTGGTACTCAGTTCTGTATGTAAAAAAGGAGAACACATTGCGTTTGCCATTCAAAAATAGCAGTTGAAATTGGTTGTTTGCGAGGGTGTTATGCCTCTTGTAAGAGCGTATAACGTCTATCGCCACATTCGGAATTCAACAACGGCAGGATTGTGTCCAATGAGGCTGCGGTATATCGTTTCGCGAGATTGCCGTTCTTGCTGGTCGGGTTCCCACGACTGTCATGCGAAAATCGAATAAATGAGGTCAGGAGGTCACACTCAGTACCGTGTAAAGGGTGGGGCAAATAAAAGTGACCAGAGAACAAAGTTCCAGGGTAGAAAGAAACGCAGCAGAGAAAAGTAAACGCAGTACTGACGTGGCGATACCAGATGTTGAAAGTGGCCACCATTCATCTCTTGGCATTTATGGGCCCTTGTCAGCAAGTTGCTGAAATGTAGTCTACCTGGCATTGAGGTACGACGATCTCAATTCAGAATGATAAATTGTCTCACGGCACTTTGATTTGAACTTGCCGATTTATGCAATAAAGCAGCCGCGGCAAGCGCTGCACGTGGGCTTCCAGAGAACGACACTGCTTAGTCGTCAGTGGATCACGTGTTTTACAGTACAGACTTTTCGTCAGTGACTTCACCAAGGTATTCATTAGTACTTCGAGCTTTCTGTGACAAAGGTAAGCAACAATTTCTGTATTTCTGTGATGTTGCAAGCATTTACTTCACGATTATTCGCCTACAATAACATAAGAGAAATTTATACTGTTCTTTGCGTATGAACATTCAAGATAGCTGTACACCAGACCGTAAAATATTTCTTTGTCAAATCGCTGACTGACATCGCCTTATTTGCAAAAGAAGTGTGGCCGGTTTTTCAATTCTCTGTTTATTTACGTTTTATTTTGCGGCTTTACGTGTTCACAGTGAGAGATTTGGGGCGTGCGGTACGAGCAAGTCAGCACGCCTCTGGTATAAACGGTAATTTGGAGAGCAGGCGCTACATTTCTGACGTGTTAAAGCCGGCGACTGTGGTCTGTTTTGCAGCTTTCCGTGACGTTATCTTTCAAACAAGATCTCATGTTCCCCATGCTGTCTTGACCTACCTCGCTAGAGGGGTGCTTGACCGTTGTGTTGCCCAGCAGGTTTCCAGATCTCTCACCCCTTGGAAATTTCTGGTCAGCGTTTGCCGAGTGGTTGGCGCGCCATCATGCCATCCCCTACGACTGAGTGGCACGCAGTGATGTATTTTCCATCCAAGTCTAGTTCGTAGTGATACCTAGCCAGGTTAGAGAGACTGTTACTGCAGAAATGGCAGCTCTTTGCGCTATTTTTCACACCCTGTACACTCACAAATCACCTAAAAATTTAATCATGCATTGTTTCCGCAATTTTGTGAACGCACAATCAGTAAAATTCCTTATTTGCTAAGCTTCAAAAATGGTTCAAATGGCACTGAGCACTATGGGACTTAACATCTGAGGCCATCAGTCCCCTAGAACTTAGAACTACTTAAACCTAACTAACCTAAGGACATTACACACATCTATGCCCGAGGCAGGATTCGAATCTGCGACCGTAGCAGCAACGCAGTTCCAAACTGAAGCGCCTAGAATGCTAGGCTTCCTGACGTTGCAATTCTAGTGGCCAGCAGCGCACATTCTTACACTGAAGTTCTTCACATAGCAAGAATACAATGAAAGAAATACGCTGTCAAAATATTAGCTGCTAAGGCGTGCTGCAGATATTTTGAAAAAGAATGTTAAAGTTACAAGCCCACATAACAGCTTTTCAAGAGCGCAGAACGATAGTTTGGGGCCTAGAGCTGGCTGTATGGAGTGTTTTTAACATCTTGGAAGGCGAATGGTGACTTGTAAGTGGCCATAAAAACGTGCCGGTTCCTATCTTGTTAGAAACCGGCGTAATACCGACTCCTAAATCATTTTCTTGAAAGAAAAAATTCCTTTCCCTGAGAGCTAAGGTGTAGGGGGACTTGCCACCAAAAATAGGCGTCTTTGCAGCGGTTTGTGCAGCTCTCCCTGCCTAGCGCCCGAATCGGAGAAAAAGCTGTCGTGACAAGAGGAAGTTCAAAGTACGCACACGCGAATTTTAGGCATTTAAACAATACCAAAATATCTGAAATCATTAATCTTTTGAATAACTTGCGGTTCATATCGCCAGGTAAACGGTTGCAGTTGCAATTGTCACACAAGTGACCAGCAGAGGAAAGAAAATTTAGACGCAAAGTGATGTTACAGTACAGACGACTTCCACCAGTCGAGAGGACTTTCGTTCCTTGACTGTAGCACAGTTCTTACGATAATTTTTGAATAATTTATATTTTGCTGACAATGAAACAGGTCCTTGTTTATTCCTTGTAATATCTGCTGGATGACAAAAACATTTTCCTTACATCAGGTGCACCTGATAACCGAAAAAAATTGCAAGCAAGAGTATCACTCGCGCACTGATAGTTCCCCACAAACTTAATTGTGTATAAACCATTCATTCACTCCGGGACTCGAGAATATAGATCATTTTTGTTTCTTATCGACATTGATATTGGCACGATATCGATCCCAGGGATTCCAAGATTTTCGAGAATGTTTTAATTTCAATAGCATAAATGTGAGATGAAGCCCACACCTACTACAGTAGTACAAGTTTATATGCCAACTAGCTATGCAGGTGACGAAGAAACTGAGGAAATGTATGATGAAATAAAATAAATCATTCAGATAGTGAAGGGAGACGAAAAGTTAAAAATTAATGGGTGATTGGAATTCAGTAGTAGGAAAAGGGAGAGAAGGAAACGTAGTTGGTGAATATGAATTGGGGGAAAGAAATGAAAGAGGAAGCCGCCTGGCAGAATTTTGCGCAGAGCAGAACTTAATCATAGCTAACACTTGGTTCAAGAACCATAAAAAAAGGTTGTATACATGGAAGAAGTCTGGAGATACTGAAAGATTTCAGATAGATTATGTAATGGTAAGACAGAGATTTAGGAACCAGGTTTTAAATTGTAAGACATTTCCATGGGACTCTGACCACAATCTATTGGTTATTATGAACTGTATATTATAACCGAATAAACTACAAAAAGGTGAGAATTTAAGGAGATGGGACGTGGATAAACTGACTAAACCATAAGTTGTACAGACTATCAACGAGAGCATAAGGGAACAATTGACTGGAATGAGGGGAAGAAATACAGTAGAAGAGAATGGGTAGCTTTGAGGGATGAAATAGTGAAGGCATCAGAGTAACAAGTAGGTAAAAAGACGAGGGCTAGTAGAAACCCTTGGTTTTTACTTCCGGAAATGTTTGCTTGGTTTCTCGCCTACATCAGGAAACCCCGTCTGCTAGCACGTTTTTAGTTTCTTTCTTCATTAGACACTGATACTTGTAGTCTGGTTTTTCGCTGCTTTGTTAGTAGCGTGAGAAGTCTTGTTCCTTTTTCGTCCGGCTTCTCAGTGACCCACTTAAACATCAAAAATGGACAAGAGAGAGAGAGAGAGTCCCCTAACAAGGCAGGAAGTTTGCACAAGGTGGTGGAAACGACGTCAGGCGCAGACTTGTACAAGTTAAGGAAGTTTTTCTTCGGCAGAAGACCTCCACTGCTTCCAGACGGTGACGTGAAATTAAGGAAGACGTTTCTGAAACTGAATGGATTACAACAACGCAATGAAATGTTATTTTGAATCGTGAGAGCAACTGGAGACTAAATGAGCTAAGATAGCCGATTTTGCTCTTGTGTTGTATTCTTTCAACTAATTGTTCTCGATATTCTACTGACTGGTGGGCATAATACTCCAGATGTCTATGTAGTGGGGTGGTCTTTAGTTTCTTTCTTCATTAGATACTGATACTTGTAGTAGGGAACCGTTTCCTGCATCTTTTTTTAAACAACATGCAATACACTGGTGAGCAAAACTTAAGGACAATAGTAACTTTCGCATGGTGTGTGACTGCCAAGTTCCATAGGACGACGAAATACGGATCATACATGGTAAGAACCGTTACAGTATACATGAAATAACTGAAAGAAACACACAGTGTGGCGAACAGAAATGACACTTCTGTTCAAAGGCAATAATCACACTGACGTCACTGCGATTCATAATGGTCCCCTGGATATTACAAAAGATGGGACATAGCACTTAATAGTGTGTGTGATCACCAGGCACGGCGACGTGCTCCATGCTGACCACACGGTTCATAAGGAGCTCTTGTGGTAGGCCAAATGGTTCAAATGGCTCTGAGCACTAAGGGACTTAGGTCATCAGTCCCCTAGAACTGAGAACTACTTAAACCTAACTGACCTACGGACATCACACACATCCATGCCCGAGGTAGGATTCGAACCTGCGACTGTTGCGGTCGCGCGGTTCCAAACTGAAGCGCCTAGAACCTTCGGCCACTCCGGCCGGCTCTTGTGGTAGGCCGTTCCATTCCTCCCCCAGCGCTTTTGACGAACTGCTGCGTGGTCGTTCCTGCTGATGGACGTGTTCCAATATATCTCTCCAACGCATCCCTTGCGTGCTCGATGCCATCCATAGCCGGCCGTTGTGGCCCAGCGGTTCTAGGCGCTTCAGTCTGGAACCGCGCAACCGCTACGGTCGCAGGTTCGAATCCTGCCTCGGGCATGGATGTGTGTGATGTCCTTAGGTTAACTAAGTTTAGGTAGTTCTAAGATCTAGGGGTTGATGACCTCAGATATTAAGTCCCATAGCGCTCAGAGCCATTTGAACCATTACTTGCCATCCACGCACACGGGGAAAAAGTACAGTGTCGCAATAACGTTGACCGTTTCTGGACTTCGGTACGTCTCCGCAACATGAAACCTCCCCACGCCGTAACACCTGGACTACAAAGTACAGTGGCTCACAATGTTCCCACCTCTCACAATACTAGCGTCCGAACATAATAGCTATGATGGTCCACGTGTTCTCACCATAACGTGCCGATGGACTAGAAGGTTTTGACCAGGAGATGTGGGCTTCCATTTCCGTGATAATGTTATCGTCATACCCACTATGGCGTAACAGTGTATGCAAAATACTAATTTAGGCGCGACGAAATGATATTGCGGTAAACGGCATATACCGTCTGTGAGAATCTGACGTTTCGTGCTACGAACGCATCTCTGTATCTTACCGAACCAAAATTTTTTTAGATTCTTTGTGACGGAAATGGAGAGACCGGACGTGTGAGAGGAGGAGAGAGATGGTATTGGTGTGAGACGCCATTACGGTATATAGTAAATGTTCAAATAGTTTTTTTGCACAAAGTAAAATCCAATAACTAACATCAAGTATTCAAGGTATGTACCGGGTGATCAAAAAGTCAGTATAAATTCGAAAACTGAATAAATCACGGAATAATGTAGATAGCGAGGGACAAATTGACACACATGCTTGGAATGACATGAGGTTTTATTATAACCAAAAAAATACAAAAGTTCAAAAAATGTCGGACAGATGGCGCTTCATCTGATCAGAATAGCAATAATTAGCATAACAAAGTAAGACAAAGCAAAGATGATATTCTTTACTGGAAATGCTCAATATGTCCACCATCATTCCCCAACAATAGCTGTAGTCGAGGAATAATGTTGCGAACAGCACTATAAAGCACGTCCGGAGTTATGGTGACGCATTTGCGTCGGATGTTGTCTTTCAGCATCCCTTGAAATGTCGGTCGATCACGATACACTTGCGACTTCAGGTAACCCCAAAGCCAAGAATCACACGGACTGAGGTCTGGGGACCTGGGAGGCCAAGCATGACGGAAATGGCGGCTGAGCACACGATCATCACCAAACGACGCGCGCGAGACATCTTCCACGCGTCTACCAATATGGGGTGGAACGCCATCCTACATAAACATCGTACGTTCCAGCAGGTGTTCATCAGCCAAGCTGGGGATGATGCGATTCTGTAACATATCGGCATACCTATCACCCGTCACGGTAACTGTCCAGCGCCATCTGTCGGACATTTTGTGAACGTTGTTTTTTTCGGTTACAATAAAACCCCATGTCATTCCAAGCATGTGTGTCAATTTTTACCTCCCTATCTACATTATTCCGTGGTTTATTAAGTTTTCAAATTTATACTGACTTTTTCATCACCCGGTATATCACCATCTCGAAATTAGTTAATTATCACTGTACAGATGTTACGAGACGTAGATCGCTCGGAGGTGAAGTTTGGAACGACAGTGCGAATCTGCATTTCCCATGTTCGTAATTCGTCGAGAGATTATCTCCGAATTAGTAAACTTCGACTTGCTAAATTGTTGGACCTGTTATCCAGACTCATCAAACATCATAGCACACAGTTGTGCCGAATGATCTGCGTAGCAAGTAAAGATTTTAGAGATTTCAGGTGCAGCAGATAACGACGAGGAATTTCCGCGAGATCGCCGCTGCGGAATACATCTCTTGCTCTAGAGTGGTATTTGAAACGAATTATTTATATTTTCCAGGTTTTCAGGAGAATAAAGATAAAAGGAAATAAGGAACTTTGCTAAACCATCTAAAACCAATAACTGAACCAATAATTAAAATAGAAGCACACATAAAAAATATTTATTTATAATAATAAATAATATTTTAAATTAAATAACCAACTAATAATAGTATATTAAACAACGAAAGTAAAATAATTGACTAGTCATGTTGGTTGGCATCATGAGGTCCGTACTTCTGTAGTACGCACCATGTAATACCTCTCCGATTTTAACGTCAGGCAATGATTTGGAGTTTTTGTGTTGTGACTGTGTAAAAGCTACACTTTCTCACACAGTTCGCTTTAGATTTTCCTTTCAAAGAACTACGGCCCATGCTCAGCGAAACACAGCGACGAAGCAAGGAGCGCTTCGCATGGAAATTAAGCACACACTTGTAATAATACCTTTTGTTTTGTGATAATCATTACGAAAGTATTGTTGCAGAAACTGTTTTCTAACGTTGCTTCTCTGAATTATTCCTTATTTTAATCTAAAACTTTTTTAAGTAAGAGGAACGAAATTTGCACCCATATCAAGAGTGACAGTATTTCTTATCTCGCTCTTCAAAAGGATGTTGAAAGTTAAGTAGACATATGAAATTCGAAATCGGCCGGTGTAAGGAAAGAACGTGGTAAGAAGGCTACGCAGAATTCTTAAGAGAAAAAACCCCTCGAAGACCATCCAGCAGTAACGTAATTTTGGAATGATCAGCGGAAGGAAAAGTCGTAAGTGCAGTGTCATCCATCGAAAGTGGGCAAATTACTTCCAGCTTCATTAGTCCAGTTTTGATTGACGCTAATGACGTAACCGGACGAGGAATCCACGAACACTGCTGGTTGCATGGAATCTGTTTTCAGAATGGAAGTAACATAAGCTGCCTTTTGTTATAATCATTCTCTACAAATTTATCATATGGAGAGACAACATATTCGCCTAGCCGCTGTCTGAGATAACGTTAATCTACTGCACTATCGATTTCGGTCAAGGCGATAAGTTTCAAGTCGATGTTATTCTTTATGTGGTTAGCACACCTCAGCCTGTGGCGTGACAAAATTATGTCTTTCCATATATGCAAGGCTACTATGGCGTAGACCAAAGCGAAAAAAACATGTTATGCATATGTCACGCCTCGTCATATGTCTCTCACGCACTGCGTCTGTGTAGGCATCATCATCGTCATCATTTAAGACTGATTATGCCTTTCAGCGTTCAGTCTGGAGCATAGCCCCCTTATAAAATTCCTCCATGATCCCCTATTCAGTGCTAACATTGGTACCTCTTCTGATGTTAAACCTATTACTTCAAAATCTTTCTTAACCGAATCCAAGTACCTTCTCTTGGTCTACCCCGACTCCTCCTACCCTCTACTGCTGAACCCATGAGTCTCTTGGGTAACCCTGCTTCTCCCACGCGTGTAACATGACCCCACCATCTAAGCCTGTTCATCCTGACTTTCGTTTTGGAGATGGTAATCTTCATACCATAGTCCTTACATTTCTGATCTAGCTCTGAAATATTACTTTGCAAACTTTCAATCGAATCTGCCATCACAACTAAGTCATCCGCATATGCAAGACTGCTTATTTTGTGTTCACATATCTTGATCTCACCCAGCCAGTCTATTGTTTTCAACATATGATCCATAAATAATATGAACAACAGTGGAGACAGGTTGCAGCCTTGTCTTCCCCCTGAAACTACTCTGAACCATGAACTCAATTTACCGTTAACTCTAACTGCTGCCTGACTATCCATGTAAAGACCTTTAATTGCTTGCAAAAGTTTGCCTCCTATTCCATAATCTCGTAGAACAGACAATAACTTCCTCCTAGGAACCCGGTCATATGCCTTTTCTAGATCTATAAAGCATAGATACAATTCCCTGTTCCACTCATAACACTTCTCCATTATTTGCCGTAAGCTAAAGATCTGGTCCTGACAACCTCTAAGAGGCCTAAACCCACACTGATTTTCATCCAATTGGTCCTCAACTAATACTCGCACTTTCCTTTCAACAATACCTGAGAAGATTTTACCCACAACGCTGATTACAGAGATACCTCTGTAGTTGTTACAATCTTTTCTGTTTCCATGTTTAAAGATTGGTGCGATTACTGCTTTTGTCCAGTCTGATGGAACCTGTCCCGACTCACAGGCCATTTCAATTATCCTGTGTAGCCATTTAAGATCTGACGTTCCACTGTATTTGATGAGTTCCGACTTAATTTCATCCACCCCAGCTGTTTTATTGCACTGCAATCTACTGACCATTTTCTCCACTTCCTCAAATGTGATCCTATTTCCATCATCATTCCTATCTCATTCTACCTCGAAATCTGAAACATTGCTGATCGTATTTTCACCTACATTGAGCAACTCCTCAAAATATTACCTCCATCTGCCCAAGGCATCCACAGGATTCACCTGCAGTTTTCCTGACCTGTCCAAAATACTTGTCATTTACTTCTTACCTCCCTTTCGAAGACTGCTACTTTTTTAAATTATTAATTTCAATCAGTTCACTATATGGTTGCAGGAAGTTCTGTAAAACTCAATGGAATATGTATTTGTAGGAGGCTGTCACATTATTTGTGTTAGCGTAGCAGCAGTCGAGACCCATTCGCGCAGTTCGCATCGTGTTTCCACTCTTGTACGCTTCAGCCTCAACTCACCCCTCCTGAATAAAAAGCCATAATACTGTCTCTGGGAGGCGTCACTGGCTGGTGGTAGAACTATCACAATCAGTCCACCGATTTGGGGAAGTGCAGTTGAGCCACAACGCGTTGTTTGTCGAAATAATCGTCCCCAACTTGTCCAAAATGGTTCAAATGACTCTGAGCACTATGGGACTTAACATCTGAGGTCATCAGACCCCTAGACTTAGAACTACGTAAACCTAACAAACCTAAGGACATCACACACATCCATGTCCGAAGCAGGATTCGAACCTGCGACCGTAGCAGCAGCGCGGTTCCGGACTGAAGCGCCCAGAACCGCTCGGCCACAGCGGCCGGCCTACTTGTTCAACTCAGCTACGATGTGACAGACTCACTCTGAATGTAAATTCCCGGCTCAGCAGATCCTTTGTAGCTCGCAGTCTTCCGTCAGCAGTTCTGTATCTGCTTTCAAGGCGCTGGAATCTCTACGCTTCCGGTAACACCCTGCAACCGTTAACGCCTTCCTATCTCTCGAACTTTCTGTTTCAATGGCTCTTTGGATTGTTTAGCCGCTTTCTCTTGGCATCCCTGGTTTGTATTTTGAGCTGGCTGTCAGACAGTGGAATCTTATGCTACGATAAATGCTTTTTTTACGTTATATTTGAGATTGCTTGTCGGGCTCCAAGTATAAGTTACCATCTACAGTAAATACTGTCCTTTTGATTCCGATGTTCGCCAGACCTGTGTTCGTAGAATAGTGACTGGTGAAAGAGGATTTAAGGCTTAATCACAATGGACGTCAGCGGAACGTCATCGTCAAATGACGGTGTGTTCACATTACACAGGGCGTAAATATCACTGTTGACAACGTACCACTGTGGTATAGAGGAAGTCGGGACGAGCAATGTGACAGAGGAGAGCTGCGGTTTTATCCAGTCGGGAAATTACCTGAAACTGGCGTGCAAAAACCATCTAAGCTACAGCACATGCGCTTCAATCGAGATTTTCAATATGCTCTTCACTTTTCGTGCGAACTAATAGTCCTACAGAATAGAATCTAAATTTAATGTAGTTTAATTTTGTACTGGTTTACGTTTTCGCTAGAGACTGCGTTTCTCGAGTTATTCAAGAGAAACGTAGAAAAGTGACCTTCAAGTGCATCGCCTCCCCCCCCCCCCCTCCCACAACACACGCACACTGCACCGGTCAGAACTTTTAATATGTTGTTCATGATACTGCTTACCTCGAAAAATAATATCGGCTGTTACTTTCCCCTTGCTTTCAGCCGTTAGCAGTACCAGCGCTGCAAGACCATGCTGCCAGATCAGTCCATCACCCAAACTTTCAACCCTGCAGCTACTGAAAAGGCTACTGCCCCTCTGCAGGAACCACGGGTTAATCTAACTTCTCCAAACATACCCTTCCGTTGCTTTTCATGAACCAATTGTAAAATTCAAGGCCTTGGAGGATGCTTTGGTACAGAAACAATACTTCTTTTCGTTAACTGTGGCTAAGCGCCCGACGATAAAGCCATAAAAGGCCTCGAAATCAATAACAAATAAAGCGAACAAATAACAAATAAAGCGAACAAATAACAAATAAAGCGAACAAACACAACTGAGTGGCAAATTAGTAACAAAACAGCCCTTGTGCTCCAAAACGAAACGGAACAATAAATCCAGTCTATTGTACTTTCAATAGCTTATTTACTTCGTTAAGGCACATGTCGAGAAACAGGTACATCTTCAGCGCTTCTTTTGGTTACCATTTCATTTTTGATGTCGGCACCACAGTAATTTGTATCTGCGAATTTTTGGTGATTTCTGTTGCATGTGACACAGCAGTAAAGTAGTTCCCACGTGTTATTCCCACTCGTTTATATAGGTACATAGCTACCAAAGACGCCATAATATAAATGTACGATGACATGTAGAATATGCTATTGAAAGGATAACAGATGGATTTTATTACTAAGTTTTCCATATCTTAATGGCAGTTACGCCGCGATCAATATTTATTTTTGGATAATCTCGTCGAATTAAGCGAAACGCCGATGACTAAGAAAATGAGATCCTGACTGCGAGTGGAGAACTGTCTAGAAATAACAGAGGAGAGATCCAGACCCATTTATTGGCGGTGCGATGGATGCATTATGTTTACATGGAGTTCCCCAAAACCAGATTTCATAAACCGATTTTACAGTAACGTTTCTGCTTTGTCATGCAAACAAAATAGATTCTGGAAATCTGTTACTAGCTGCCAGTTTTACACTTCCACAATTGATTTCGCTCTCATGTAAACGCACAAACGTTTTTGAAACGAGCTTGGTATGTCAGGTTACTATTCAGCAATTATGGACGGAGTGACTTATCGTGATGTGAAGGAGAAGCAGAAACATTTGATTGAGTAAGAAACTGTCTACTTCTAATTTTTAAATGAAGAGAAACAGCAATTGTGTTGACTAAATCAGAAATTGGAACAGCTGTTTCCCAGCGTCACATTTGCAAATCCACTTCAGACTTCAACATGTAAACGCGACAGCGAATAACGGCTTCCGCAATTCGGTTTTCATCTTCCGGAAGATGTGTCGCTTGTAAACGTAGTGGGGGGGCCCATGTGTTGATGCCGAAAGCGGCGGGCAGAGCCACGGTACGTATCGATTGTCGTGCGGCCGACAGGGAGATACTATCGACCGGTCTACGCTTGCAAGTACGTCGACCTTGCACTGCGACGGCGCGCGAATATAGCTCGCCAGTTGTCACGTGGTGGCGGCAGTGAATGGGTAGAAGCGGAGGGCGCCGGCTGTGGCGCGTGGAGGGGGAACTGGCTGCGGGTCAGTCGCTGTGCGCGTGGGCTGTGGTACTGGGCAAGACACGCACACAGGAAAGAGCGACGGCGCGTCCTTACCTTGAGTGACGAAGAAGGCCACACTACAGTTCACAGTACACTCAGTTCAGGCCGACTGACCGCGGCGCTACTGGCTGCACTCTACGCGCTTCACGCACAGCGCGGGAGGGGCGGAGTGGGGGAAGGGAGATAGGCGCACAGCAGGTGGTGGGGGGAATCAGGGAGGTGAGCGGCTCAGCTGCTCTGATGGATCGACGAGGCAGAACACGTGTTGCTGGTGCGCGGAAGTTCGCTGCGCCGCGGAATGGCCAAATTCTGCGTGGTCACTTTCGTACAGGCAGATTAATTGCGGACCCTCGCATATGCAGAGTGAACAAACTCGATACTGTTCCACTTCGTTTTCTGGAGTGACTGCCTTGTAATTACTTACGTTACTAAAGATAGATTCACACTGGACGTCAACAGAATGGTGTGCGAGGTAACGGCCAGACAACGGTGAGTTCTCACTTGACGGAATGTCAACACAACAACGTCACTTGGCTTAGTCCAGTGAGCGACTGGTGAAAGTGGGGTTATGAGGAACCATCCGTAATATGGGTTGAGACGGACAAGTCCTTTTTACGGTCGTGTCAGGCGTACCCTACTACTGCTTGGGGGCTTTACGATGGTGTAGGGAATGCACAACTAAGGCCCGTTCCAAGTTGCAGACGTAAGCGCGAACAATAAGTATAAGGAGGAAGAAGATAATATACCATAAAAATTAAATAGACATACCAGTTACGCTATTTTTCTCTCTCTGCTCTGCGTTTTTCTTCGTAGAAACAACAGATATTTTGTCTAGAACAACAGTAGAGTCGAATGACAATAACTTCTTTGATCAGTGGGAAAATTTCACGAAATTCATTAAAAAAAATTACTCCACCCATTACAAAGCTTTTGGCACATAAAAGGTGTAGACTACATCTATTTCATGTCGGAGCGTAATGTCATTCAGAATTACTGAAACTGGCGTAATATTACTTTGTTCCAGGCCACAAAGCCAAAAATATCATAAAGGCCTAATGGAGAATGGAGTGTAAGCCGACAAAACTAAAAAGATGGTGTTGTTGCGTACTTTAAAATATCTTGTCAAGACGAGATGGTTTGGAAGAACAATACGTTCTTGATAATGCGGGTTCTAATGAAAAATATAAATATTTAACTGTGGATTACTGTTATTTCTTTAACAGCCCGATTGAATATCATTTCGTTTTCCATCCCAGAAGAATAGATAATTATTATGTTTAATGAAGGATTGTTAGTTTATTTTGACTAAAGGTAATCTTAGGAAGGAGACTGAGCCGGCCGAGGTGGCCCAGCGGTTCTAGGCGCTACAGTCTGGAGCCGAGCGACCGCTACGGCCGCAGGTTCGAATCCCGCCTCGGGCATGGATGTGTGTGATGTCATTAGGTTAGTTAGGTTTAATTAGTTCTAAGTTCTAGGGGACTGATGATCTCAGAAGTTAAGTCGCGTAGTGCTCAGAGCCATTTGAACCTTTTTTGACTGATGACCTCAGAAGTCAAGTTCCATTGTGCTCAGAGCCATATGAAGCATTTTGAAGAAGACTCAGCACTCACTTGCTATCATAATTGCCAAATTATTAGGATGTTTAATCACAGTTTTTGTTTTTAATTTAAGTACATTTGACGTTAACTCATTTTAATTGATTATTAAGAAATGACTGAAAACAGCCAATTAACTGTATTTCTATTTCAAATAGACAAATTTTAGGGCAAAAGGTCCAGCTTAATATAACTTCGAGTTAGGCTTTCCTATTTTTGGACCTACTGACGCTACCCATGATATAAAAAATTACGAATGTAGAATCACAATTCTGAAACTAGTAACGTTTAAGTTTATTAATGGCCGAAGCAAAATTCATAAAAGATGTCATTGACAAAGTTTGTATGGTAAATCTCTAAGAAATAAACCCAATGGAAAAGTGTCTGCCGGCCGTTGTGACCGAGAGGTTCTAAGCGCGTCAGTCTGGAACCGCGCGATCGCTACGGTCGCAGGTTCGAATCCTACCTCGGGCATGGGTGTGTATGCTGTCCTTAGGTTAGATAGGTTTAAGTAGTTCTAAGTTCTAGGGGACTGATGACCACAACTGTTAAGTCCCATAGTGCACAGAGCCATTTTGAAAAGTGTCTTACAAACATTTTAAAACATCGACATTTATTTTTCCGAAGAAATATGTACATACAAACACATCAAACAATATTAGAGAGCAAAACATATAACCCTCTCACCTATACACTGCTTGTTTTCTCTTTCTAAGTAACAAATAACATCAAAAGCTGTGAGTACCGATCGTGAGTCGTGTTTTGGTAGCTCAGATGGTAGAGCACTTGCCCGCGAAAGGAAAAGGTCCTGAGTTCGAGTCTCGGTCGGGCACACAGTTATCATCTGCCAGGAAGTTTCATATCAGCGAGCACTCAGCTGCAGAGTGAAAATCTCATTCTGGAAACAAATAACATCATCAACAATAGTTTCCTCCTTCGGTAGAGATAACTTTTGCATTGTTAAAAAGGTTTATTTAATGAAAATTGTTTCATTAATTATTTACGTTATTGTTAAAGTACAGTGTGAGATTTATCGTTGTTCAGATATTGTAAAAGCTGAATCATTTTTCGCTCTCACATATGAGCGCTATCCGGAAAAAAAGGTTACAAGGCATGTAGCTTTAGCATAGTTGTCCACGGGGAAGATAGTACCACTACCGCGTAGCGGAAAGCCAGCGGAAGGAACGAGCATTTCCAACAATCAGTAGCTCGTCGAATAGTGTTGTGGTCAGTGTTAGAATGAGCATTCTCATTCCGGCTCCCACCAATTGCGAGTGCGCACTTTAATTCGCTGCCTAAACGCTAAGGGCGTGAATGCCGCTGCGAATCAACGCGAAATTCTTTCAGTTTATGGTTCAAAAATGGTTCAAATGGCTCTGAGCACTATGGGACTTAACATCTATGGTCATCAGTCCCCTAGAACTTAGAACTACTTAAACCTAACTAACCACCGAGCGAGGTGGCGCAGTGGTTAGACACTGGACTCGCATTCGGAAGGACGACGGTTCAATCCTGCGTCCGGCCATCCTGATTTAGGTTTTCCGTGATTTCGCTAAATCACTCCAGGCAAATGCCGGGATGGTTCCTCTGAAAGGGCACGGCCGACTTCCTTCCCCATCCTTCCCTAATCCGATGAGACCGATGACCACGCTGTCTGGTCTCCTTCCGCCAACCAACCAACCAACCAACCAACCAACCTAACGAACCTAAGGACATCACACAACACGCAGCCATCAGGAGGCAGGGAAAATCCCTGACCCCGCCGGGAATCGAACCCGGGAACCCGGGCGTGGGAAGCGAGAACGCTACCGCACTACCACGAGATGCAGGCTCAGTTTATGGAGAGGACGTTATGTCAAAGCAGCATGTGACGAAATGGGTACAGAATTTCAATTCTGGAAGCACGGAAATTCATGAGAAGGCGGAAGCGGACAGCTGTCTTTTGCGACTGATGATATGGTGCAGAAAATTGAAGATGATGATGATGTTTGGTTTGTAGTGCGCTCAACTGCGCGGTCATCAACGCCCGTACAAAGTCCCAGTTTTTACACTGTCCATTTTTTTTCACTGTCCAATCTACCCACTGTCACGAATCATGATGATGAAATGATGAGGACAACACAAACATCCAGTCCCCGGGCAGAGAAACAGATAATTGAAGAACATCATCTCTCTATCGCCGTTCGACAATTGATGACCTGCATGCAGTTTGTCCAAACATTTCACTAACTGTTGTTCATGAAATCGTAACTGATCGACTAAATTATCGCAGGTTGTGTGCGCGATGGGTGCCCAAGATGCTTACCGAAGCACACAAAATGAACAGAGCTAGTGCTGCTCGCGGTTTTCTTGATGTTTTCAAGATTGAACGAGAGGCTTTTCTCAACTCGGTAGTAACAGGAGATGAAACTTGGGTTTATCACCATACTCCAGCGCGTAACCGACAATCAAAGCCGTGGCGCCATGTTCATTCTCCTATAACCAAAAAATTAAAAACTCAGCAAACGCGAGGAAAATCATGGCGTCATTGTTTGCGGACAAAAAAGGGGTTCTGCTCGATGATTTTTTGCAAAGACGTGAAAACAATAAATGCTGCAAGATATTGTGAGACCATGAATAAATTTCGCAGAGCCATACAAAACACACCGCTCATTCCACGCAAGAGTTGTTGACATCGTTTGGTTGGGATGTTTCAAGCCGCCTCTTTCACAGCCCCGATCTCGTACCTACTGACTATCATCTGTTCCCTAAATTAAAGGAACATCTTCGTGGAAAACACTTTTCCGACGACGACGAGGTGAAAATCGAAGTGAAGAACTGGCTGAAAAAGGCGACGGGAGATATTTATGACACAGGAATCAAGAAGCTCGGACCACGGATGAAAAAGTGTGTTAAGGTAAATGGTGATTATGTGGAAGAATATAGCAAGACCTATACTACAATACATGTAAATTTTATTAAAATAAATTAATTTTTTATATTTCAAAAAATTCTTGTAACTACACTTCCCGAATTATCCTCGCATCTGGCTCTTTTGTGGAAGATCACTCATAAAAAATGCCAAGTCTTCAAGGAGCCTTTGCAATGTGCCATTAACACAAAGCAAACAGGAGAATAAACATAGCAAAGCTATGGCTAATGATAGATTAGTCAATCATTCAGACGGTTGCTCCTGCAGCTACTACACAGGAAAAGCTGCTTCTCAACCATGTTAGTCCGGCCCTTCCACGGATACCACTCTGTTAGAGTTGTTGTTGGCACCTACGCTTTTTGGAATTTTCCTCTCGGGTCTGCTCCAAGGGGCTTTCGAGAATTGCAGTGTTGGAGTACATCTGCATACTAGGAAAGATGGAAGGCTTTTCAATGTCAGTCTTCTGAAGAGTAAGACAAAGCGCTACGAGATAGTCGCTCGTGAACTCCTGTATGCTGATGATGCTGCAATTGTTGCGAACTCCGCAGAAGAGCTGCAAGAGCTAGTATCAAGATTTAGTCACGCATGCCACCTGTTCTAGATGATTGTAAACAGCAGTAAGACCGTAATTATGGTTCAGGTTACTAAAACAAAGCCGGCCGCGGTGGTCTCGCGGTTCTAGGCGCGCAGTCCGGAACCGTGCGACTGCTACGGTCGCAGGTTCGAATCCTGCCTCGGGCATGGATGTGTGTGGTGTCCTTAGGTTAGTTAGGTTTAAGTAGTTCTAAGTTCTAGGGGACTAATGACCACAGCAGTTGAGTCCCATAGTGCTCAGAGCCATTTGAACCATTTTTTTGAACTAAAACAAAGCCGAATATCACACAAGGCGAATATCACACTAAATGGCATTATTCTGCAACTCGTAGATAACTTCTGCTATCTTGGATCTACTATAGAATCAAACATGTCTGTTGACAAGGAAATTGATGCTCGCATTGGAAGAGCTGCGACAACTTTTGACAAACTCTCTACACGTGTTTGGAAAAACAACAAACTCTCTTTCATCACCAAAATTCTTGTATATCAAACTTGCGTCCTCAGCATCCTTTTGTATGCATCGGAAACATGGACTACCTATGCCAAACAAGAACGTCGCCTTAATGCTTTCCACATGCGGTGCCTGAGATCCATCCTCGGAGTAACGTGGAAGGACCGAGTGACCTACTAAGCAGTGCTATCTAAAACTAACTGCAACAGTATTTCAGCTATCTTGAAGCAGAGACGACTCCGCTGGCTGTGACACGTCCATCGTATGGATCCTGACAGATTACCACGTGAGGTGCTGCTTGGAGAGATCTCTACAGCCGAAAGACCTGTAGGATGTCCTGAATTGAGGTTCAAGGACTCCTGTAAACGAGATATGGAGAGCTTTGGAATCGACACAAACAGATGGGCGGCACGGGATAGCATGAGACCAGAGTGGTGTGATGATATATCATCTGGAATGTCGAAGCATGATGAAGGCTTGTTAGATAGATGAATGAAGAAAAAGCTTCGCAGTGGTACCACTCCTCCTGCCTCAGCAGCCAGATACACTTGTGATAATTGCGGCAAGAGATGCCGTGTTGCCATTGGCTTGACAAGTCATATATATATACATATATATGGTGTTACAAAAAGGTACGGCCAAACTTTCAGGAAACATTCCTCACACACAAAGAAAGAAAATATGTTATGTGAACATGTGCCCGGAAACGCTTACTTTCCATGTTAGAGTTCATTTTATTACTTCTTTTCAAATCACATTAATCATGGAATGGAAACACACAGCAACAGAACGTACCAGCGTGACTTCAAACAGTTTGTTACAGGAAATGTTTCGCTACTGGACGGTAATTACAAATTACCATAGACCTCCGTGAGTACCTGCACTTTAAATACAACCACCTGGCACATGCAAAGATCTCAGTAGTATCGACAACACAGGAAATTTAAACACCTATCATTTGTCGCATTAGCCAGTTGATTGATCATGTCAGAAGGACTAGAGATAGGACGTTCATATTCACAGGACATGTACATTAGTATGTTCTGCAGAAGTGATTGGCATGTGAACCATTTCCGCCCGCTGTCTACGAGTAAAATGTGCTTGCGGCTCTCGTTGTCGCTGTAAACCGAAGATAATGGATCGGTGTAACTTGACCAGACGAGCAGGCTGCCTCACAGACGTATGCGGGAACAGTACCGCCGAACCAGTGAGTTTGAAAGAGGGTGCGTTATTGGCATAAATGCAAATGTCGTGTGACTAGGGCCTCTCGTAGGGTAGCCCGTTGGTCGGGTGCAAGTCTTTCGAATGATGGTGATTAGGACAACACAACACCCAGTCCCTGAGCGGAGAAAATTTCCAACCCATCCAGGAATCGAACCCGGGCCCTTAGGATTGACAATCTATCGCACTGACCACTCAACTACCGGGGGCGGACATTATTGGCATGAGGGAATGTGATGCATCCATCTGGGAAATTGCTGCTCGTGTCGGACGAAGTGCTTCGGCAGTGCAGCGGGTGTGTGCAGAATGGTTCACGGAAGGCCCTTCAACACGACCAGATGGGCCAGGTCGCACCATCCAGATCCCCCACCCATCCCCTTCCCCCCGAAAAGATCGACAGGTCTTCCGAATGGCATTGCAGGACAGATGTGCTTCCTCCTCGGCTCTGGCGCAACAGTGGAACAGTGTAACACATCGTACACTACCAGGGGTGACAGCCCGTCGCCGTTTACTACGGCACTGGTTACGTACGTGTTGTCCACTTCTCCGCCTATCTTTGACGAATGCTAGACGCAGTGGTATGTGGAACGACGTTACTGGGAAAAGGAATGGCATCAGATTTTTCGAACGAATCCAGGTTCTGTTTGGTTGAAAATGATGGCCGCATTTTGTTTCGCTCCAGACAGGGGGAGCGGGATCACAGTGACTACATTCGGACAAGACATATAGAGCCAACTCAAAGCCTTACGGTGTTGGGTGCTATTGGGCACAACCACAAATCATAACTGGTGTACATCCAAGCCACTGTGACCAGTGCGACCTACCTAAACGACATCCTGCAACCCGTAGCCATACCCTTTCTGTACAACACATCAGACGCCATTTTCCAGCGAGACAACGCGCGACTATATGTTGCTGAACGAACACGTGCCTTGTTGGTGTCACAGGACGTCAGCCGTTTGCCCTGGTCCGCCAGATCACAGGACTTGTCGCCAATCAAAATGTGTGGGACATGGTGAAATCTTTGTGACCCGTGCCAATCACTAAAGATGAACTTTGTAATCAGCTGTATGCAGCATGGATGGCAATACCACAGGACACCATTCGCGCCTTACACGCATCGATGCCATTACGCATAGAACAAGTTATCTGGCCCATGGCGGACCCTCTGCCTAGTAGGCAAGAAGACACATGCTGAACCGAGGTGGCAAATGCTAATCATTTCTGCATAACATGCTAATATACATCCACTGTGGATGTGAAGGCTCTACCTCTAGTCATTCAGGTTGTTCTGTTTTTTTTTCTGGATATCAGTGTATTAACAAGGGAGGTTTTGCTTGCCGTGTATTCAGCGTTTGTGTCTACATTAAAGACACCAGCTCCTGTCTGCAACACAGCCTCTGTAAGTAGCCTGCAAAAGTAGCTGAGCACGGCGCTGATATTTCCTGAGATGGAAAGGAAATACCCGTAACGATGCGCTTATTTCTGATCGACAACCAGTTGCATTTCTTAACTTTCGAATAGTTATAGTTTGGAAAGCATTGAGAACAGGTCATACGTATGCTGACGAAACAGCTGCCCCTTTTTTTTCAGTCAGAGCAGTAGCTCGCTAGACTAAAGATCCATCCGTACCTATACACTGGAAAGTTGCACAGCTCACAACAGCGCACAAGAAAGGAAACGGAAGTACTCCGTTGAATTACGGGGCCCGTATCACTGTCATCGAATTACACTGGGATATTGGAACATATAGCTTGTTCGAACATTATGAAATATGTTGAAGAAAACGATCTATTGACGTGTAGCACAGATACAGACTCTATCGCACTTTCGAAACACAACTGGCCCTTTATTCACACAAAGCAACAAGTGCTATCGACAAGAGATCTGAAGTTCTTATTTCAAAACTTCCAGAAGGCTTTTGACACAGTAGCGAGTGCCATCGACAGGAGATCTCGGATTCATATTTCAAAATTTCCAGAAGACTTTTGGCAACTTTCCTCATCAGAGTATTCTAATCAAAGTGTGTGCCTATGGAGCATTGTCTCAGTTGTGCAACTGTGTCCGTAATTTCCTGTAAGAAACATCACAGTTTGTAATAACTAACGGGCGGCGTTCCCCAAGGAAGTGTCGTAGGTCCTCTGCTGTACTTAATTTGTACAAACAATTTAAGAGACAATCTGAGCAGCTCTTTCAGACTGTTTGCAGATGATACCGTCGTTTACCGTTTAGTGATCTCGTCAGAACAATACGAATTACGAAATGATTTACACAAGACACATGCCTGGTGTGAAAAGCGGAAATTGTCTCTTAATAATAACAATTGTGAGGTCCTTCACAGCAGTACTAAAAAAGTTCGTTAAATTTCGGTTGTACGATAAGTGATACAAATTTAAAGGTTGTCGATTCGACGAAATACCTAGGTATTGCAATTACGAACAACTAAAATTATAAGCATCTTGTAGGAAATATTGTGGGGAAGGCGAACCGAACAGTGCGTTTTATTAGCAGAAGATGTAACAGATCTACAGAGACTCCCTATACTACGCTTTTCCGTCCTCTTCCGGATTACTGTTGCGCGGTGTAGGATACTTACCAGACAAGGGTTTACGGTGGACATCGAAAATGTCTAAAGAACGGCTGTTCGTTTTGTATTACAGCGAAACAGGGAAGCGAATGTCATGGATATGACACGCGAGTTGGGGTGGCAATCATTAAGACGAAGATATTTTCTCTTGCGGCGAGATCTTTTCATGAAATTTTACTCAACGTCTTTCTCCCCCAAACGCGAAAATATTTTGACTTCGACCTATGTAGGGAGAAACGACCATCGCGATAAGATAAGAGAAATCAGAGCTCGCACGGAAATATTTAGATGTTCATGTACTATTTAAGAGTGTAATGTGCGAGAAACGGGTTCGTTCTATGCCAAATACTTAATAGTGGATTGTAAAGTAGTCATTTAGATGTAGGTGATCATCTCACGAGCTGTAAATGGGAGGCAGTAATATCTTGCCTCACTCATCATGAAACGCACTCTCTCGCAACTTTAACGGTAAACTTCTCTGGTATTGTAGTTTGATGTGGAGATACCTCGCTAATTCAATGACCCCATGATGGACCACGCCGCACTTCCTTGAAACTTTGTTACGCCCACCTGGTAACAATTGCAGACTCACTAGCAGTGCTCAGGAATCGCTTGAACGAGTGTCCGGAAACGCTAAATTTCCATGTTAGAGCTCATTTTAGTTTCGTCAGTATGTACTGTACTTCTTCGATTCACCGCCAGTTGGCCCAATTGAAGGAAGATAATGTTGACTCCGGTGCTTGTGTTGACATGCGACTCATTGCTCTACAGTACTAGCATCAAACACATCAGTACGTAGCATCAGCAGGTAAGCGTTCATCACGAACGTGGTTTTGCAGTCAGTGCAATGTTTACAAATGTTTCAGTTGGCAGATGCCCATTTGATGTATGGATGAGCACGGGGCAATAGCCGTGGCGCGGTACATTTGTATCGAGACAGATTTCCAGAACGAAGGTGTCCCGACAGGAAGAAGTTCGAAGCAATTGATCGACGTCTTAGGGAGCACGGAACATTCCAGCCTATGACTCGCGACTGGGGAAAACCTAGAACGACGAGGACACCTGCAACGGCCGAGACAATTCTTTGTGCTGTTGACGATAACCCTAATGTCAGTGTCAGAGAAGTTGCTGATGTACAAGGTAACGTTGACCACGTCACTGTAGGGAGAGTGCTACGGGAGAACCAGTTGTTTCCGTACCATGTGCAGGGTGTGCAGGCACTATAAGCAGCTGATTGGACTCCACGGGTACACTTCTACGAATGCTTCATCCAACAATGTGTCAATCCTCATTTCAGTGCAAATGTTCTCTTTACGGATGAGGCTTCATTCCAACGTGATCAAATTGTAAATTTTCACAATCAACATGTGTGGGCTGACGAGAATCCGCACGCAATTGTGCAATCACGTCATCAACACAGATTTTCTGTGAACGTGTGGGCAGGCATTGTTGGTGATGTCTTGATTGGGCCCCATGTTCTTCCACCTACGCTCAATGGAGCACGTTATCATGATTTCATACGGGATACTCTACCTGTGCTGCTAGAACATGTGTCTTTACAAGTACGACACAACATGTGGTTCATGCACGACGGAACTCCTGCACATTTCAGTCGAAGTGTTTGTACGCTTCCCAACAACAGATTCGGTGACCGATGGATTGGTAGAGGCGGACCAATTCCATGGCCTCCACGCTCTCCTGACATCAACCCTCTTGACATTCATTTATGGGGGCAGTTGAAAGCCCTTGTCTACGCAACCCAGGTACCAAACGCAGAGACTCTTCGTGCTCGTATTGTGGACGGCTGTGATACAATACACCATTCTCCAGGGCTGCATCAGCGCATCAGGGATTCCATGCAACGGAGGGTGGATACATGTATCCTCGCTAATCCGTTAATCCGGAACCCATTTATGTTGGGAAAAGGTTAGTTCTCATGTTGGCCACCAGGCTGTACAGCATCTCGTCGACATATCCAGTGCTCATATTGAACACATTGCGTAAGCGGCTGTCAGTAACAAAATTAATATTATGCCTTTCTCACTTGTTTCACCTTTTCTGCCCGATTCCCGTTCCATTACATATGGAAACATTTCTACGCGTTTTTCTTGCATTCACAGCGGCAGACTTGCAACTGGTGGTCAAAATAAAAACTAACTTTTTTCCAGCGTAAAGCTGTTCCGCATTACCGTATTAGATTGTCTATTAAGTTTCAATGCCATGTAATTACAGCCTACACTGGACCTCTGTGAATCGCTACTCTTTAATTGGAACCACCAGGTATCTAATGCTTTCCTATCCAAATCGTTCATACTATCAACTCTTACCATAAATTGTCGTGCATGCTATATTTTGTAAAGTAGTATTCTATTAGTGTAATATTAAGACTACAGTCTCATTAAAAAATAGTGCTTCTCAGACTATGATGAAACACAACGAAGTAGTAAAAGGAATCTGAAATAAGTATTGATACGATAAACAATTATTTACTACTTCACAGCTGAGGAATAGGAAAAGACCGTAATAATGGGGCAGTTAGCACCAGTCTGTATTATAACAGTGTACCTCATCAGTACAAAAAGGCTGTATGTGCTCTCCTCCGCCGGCCAGGGTGGCCGAGCGGTTCTAGGCGCTACAGTCTGGAACCGCGCGACCGCTACGGTCGCAGGTTCGAATCCTGCTTCGGGCATGGATGTGTGTGATGTCCTTAGGTTAGTTAGGTTTAAGTAGTTCTAAGTTCTAGGGGACTGATGACCTCAGATGTTCAGTCCCATAGTGCTCAGAGCCATTTTAACCATTTGATCTCCTCTACTTGAGTTCAACGCACACGGATTTCATACAACAATGCGAAACTGTCAGAAAAGTCTTCTTTGGGATGTTGTTCAGCTCGCTCGTCACGTCGGCTTTAATGTCGGTTATGTCGTTAAAGCGTTGACCCATAATGAAAATTTCAGCACCCTGTCCTTATTGGTAGGTACGCACTGATAACACCACGTCTAGTCACCGTGATGATTTTTTCGGGAAAAGAATTGACTGTGTTTAGCATTTCAATGAAGTCTTGGCAGCCCTCCAAGCGGGTTCTTTGTGGGTCAAGGTGGGAGGGACAAATTTTGCACAACTTTTCTCTTGAAACTTCCTGGAAAATTGAAACTGAGTGCAGGACCGAGACTCGAACTCAAGACCTTTGCCTTTGGCGGGCCAGTGCTCTACCATTTATCAGAGCTCGACTCACGACCCGTTCTCACAGCTTGTAAGGTGCCTCTTACACGAGGAAGACATTTTTACCAGTTTTAATAAATTATTGTCTCTTATTGATGTACTCACGATAGTTATGAAGTGCTATAGTCCGTAGCCGGCCATGAGTCGGACAGCATTTCCCACGCTGGCTGGCTAGGTGACGAAGCGACCATATGTCGTGCGTAGTGGGGTGGGGCTTGGCGCTGGACCTTAGCAACAAACGTCAGCCTGGGAAATACACATGACGGGAAGTACCGCGATCTTGGCGCCAAAGCCACCGATTTTGTTTATTTATATTTAATAATTAAAGTTATTTACGACAACATGAATACTAGGAGGAGCCTCTGGATGTTTAAAACTACAGTATTTATCATAATTTTGCCTCGTCAAAATTCACACCCGTTCATTAACAAATGCATATCTTAGTATGTACAAACTTGATCGGAAATCCACGAACTGTGACGAAGCTAGTAAGAGATGCGGACTGTGCGCCAAAGTCGGCAGTCGGCGTTAAGAGCTCTTCCTGTCTTGTTCGATGGTAGCCATGCTCTCCGTTACGAGTAGTTTGTGACACGAGTGTTTCATTATTGATCTAATAGGAATAAAAGTGATATTACGGCATTCTGAATGTTAATTTCGAGTAAATAGATACCCCAAAGTTGATGGACAGCAATTTCAGATAATTAGCTTCCACCGACAGAGACATCCATTGCGTCAATGAAGAATCTGCACGGCACGACATTTACGAGAGCTGCACCGCGCACAGGTAGGAGGAAATCCGACGACACGACCCACCAAGGCGGATCAAGGAAGGTCCCACTTACACTCGCAAATTCCGGGTGGAAATGCTGACCAGTTATACTGTACGTCACATATACCACCCTCTACGGACTCGCAGTTAAGCTGAGTAATAACAGTATCAGTTTAGAAGCGAGGGGATCTTGCAAGCTTCATACCCCGTCTCATACTTCCCAAATTTCACAGAACTTCTTCTGTGAAAGCTAAACCATGTCTCCGCAATACCCTTTCTTCCAGAGCATTCCCCTGTAAACACATCCCACACCATTATGGAACCACAACTAGCGTGCTCAGGGCCCTGTTGACAACCTGGTTCCATGGCTTCGTGGGATCTGTGGCACACTGTAACTCTACCATCAGCTCTTACCAACTGAAATCGAGTCTCATCTGACCAGACCACAGTTTACCAGCCGTCTAGGGTCCAATCGATATGATCACGAGCCCAGAAGAGGAGCTGCAGCCGATGTTGTGTTGTCAGCAAATGCACTTGCATCGGTCGTATGCTACCATAAGCCATTAATGCCACATTTCGCCATACTGTTGTGACGGATATGTTCCTTGTATGCCACACATTGATTTCTGCAGTTATTTCACGCAATGCTGCTTGTCTGTTACCACTGGCAACTCTATGCAAACGCCGCTGCTTTAGGTCGTTAAGTGAAGGCCGTCGGTCACTGCGTCGTCCGTCGTCGGTAGGTAATGTCTGAAATTTAATATTCTCAGCACACTCTTGACACTGTGGATCTCTGAATGTTGAATACCCTATCGATTAATGGAAGGTTCCATGCATCTAGCTCCAACTACCATTTAAGAGTTCAAAGTCTGTTACACCCCATCGTTCGACCATAAAGCCAAAGGAATTGTTATTTGCAACGACTAGCAACGATAATAAGCAGTGCTTGTGTGTTGTAAAATCTTTGGGTAGGGAGTTGTTGCATGGAGCGCGCAGAGAGAGGGAGAGACGCGTTCCAGCGCTTGTAGAGTGCGGAAGTGTGGTGTTAACGCTCTCGCAGTAGAGAGTACCATTTCGGCTGCCTCAAGTACGCGAGCCGGCCAGATGTCTAGTAGCAGAAGGAAAGATAGTGGACGGGCGGAAGAGGCTGTGTTAATTACGATAGCCCGTTCCTGTAATTAGCCTTGATCCACAATATGCTACCGTCTTCAACAACTGCAGCACTTCCAGCAACACAGTTTCGTCGTCGGCTCCGAGTTTCGTCGTATGCACAGCACTGAAGTAAGACTGTTCATTGGTAGAAAGTATTAACGGCTAACCCAACAGCACAACCGAATGTGATTTGATTGATAAAATTTATTTAAATAAGAATCAGTGAAATTCAGGGCGATTGTGTCCTCATTGCCCCCAGACATTGTTACCAAGCAGGATCTTTGTTCCTTTTTTTCCCTATATGCTAACTGAGTGTCATAAGAAACAAAATGAATAGTTCCAGCCAGTTTTTTAATGCATAATTTCACTTTTAAGAATTTTAGCCTCAATCTACTTTCAATAAACTGTTGTACAACAGAGGCTTCAGTATGTGACTAAAGTAAAGGAATTTCATTTTTCAAGTTTGAGAATGAATCACTGGAAAAAATAAAAATCTATGAAATGCACAAATTAAGAGTGCAGAAGCTTTATTTAGTAACTGCAAAGTAAAAAGTGCTTGCTTTTTTTCTAAATTTTTTGATGACATTATGCTGAGGTCACTGAAAGTCATTGTTCACATAACGAAGTTCAGTACTACAATACAATTACAGTTTAATTGCATGTTTTCAAATCATTACTCGATTGCCTTTTTCAAAATTTAATGACAAACATAAGGTAAGAGTGGCTTCTCAGATTTCTTAATCATTACATACTCACTTAAAATTATTGTAAAAAAAAAGACATACATGTTTTTCTTTCCCATCATCTTGTACAGGATTTTTGATGTAAATTTCCCTAGTGGACTGGCGACCGTTAATTATTTCCTTTTCGTTCATTAGTGTAAATTTGGATTCATGATCAGTGGAACCCCTTTTCTGTCCAGTGTTGTTCGTGAGTGAAGGCACAAAATAACTTTCATTTTCCAAATTAGTCCTGTTCGGTTTAATTACTTTTTATTTTTAGTAGACTTTTCATCAGAAGGGTCGGTTGTACCCTTTCCTCCTACTTATCGGTATCACTTCTTCGGGAAAGATAGCCTTATTCAACTAGAAAAAAATCCATTAGGCATACACGCGATCCACGGTCTATTTTATATCGCAGCCTTATTCAACTAGAAAAAAATCCATTAGGCATACACGCGATCCACGGTCTATTTTATATCGCAAGCAGGATAGGACGATTAGTAAGAGGGAGGTTACACGATCCAAGGAACATCACCATATCGTGAAATGACATGTCCAGGGAACACCTATCGAACCACTTTATGGATTCTCTCGCCGTGTGATCTGTGGCACCATCTTGTTGGAACCACATTTCTCTCATGTTCACTCCACGCCTTTCGTATTCTAGACGAAGAAAGTTATTCAACGTTTCGTCGTAGTGCGCTGATGTTACAGTAATTGCGGTTGCTTCATCATACGCACCACACTGTTATTTTTGAGCGGTGGAGAGTTTTTGGTGTAGTTCATATAGGTCCTCTGGCGCTTATACCGACAGTTCATTAAAATAGCCGTCCAGATGAGAATGGGCTTCATAATTCATGGATACGGGGACATTTGCATCTCCAGTAAGAAAAGCGCCCATTAAATGACACAAAATTATGTGCGCTACACGAAGTGCGTTTCACCTAGCTGGACAATCATTATTTTGTACGTGTGAAATTTGAGATCATCATGTAAGGTGCGGTGAAGCAAACGATCTGGCATACCCAGCCTGTCACCTAGTGGATCGTTTCGGCCTAGCAAGAACTGACATTCCCAATCTGCCTATATTTTCCGGAGTTCTAACTGAACGTGAAAGACCAGGTGGTTTCTTTTTCATCACAGATCAGTACTTCTAAATGTTGCAGCCCATCGGAGTACAGTGTTTCGACAAAGAAAATATGGTACAAGTAGGCTGTATTACTTTTTTCATTATCTATGCGAATGGCCAGTTTCGACGTACGGTCATTTCCAGGCACGCACCTTAAACCTGAAAGTCAGCAAATTTCTAAACTGGACAATCACATAGATAATAAAAATATAACACAGCCTACCTGGCCCATGTTTTCATTCTCAAAATACTCTGAAGATGTGGACCCTCACAAAGATAAAAATTTTATACAATGTTTAGATCTTGGATTGCATCTCGACGTCCAACATTAAACTTTCGACAGAAAAGACTTGACCACGGTATCTTTGTTTCCAAAGAACTGCTCGACTGCGAACACACGATATTCCAAAGCTCCATAGGGACTGCTACGGCATCGTCTGGGCTGTCCGACGCGGTCGCTCAAGGTTAATACCCTCACTCGTCTCCGACTACTAGCACTTTAAAGAACACGCATATCCTCTCCTTCACCCTGCACGAGTATCCCTCCTAAGAGGCATCAGACCTACCTACCTTCCAAACTTTACAGAAGCTCTCCTGCGAACCTTGCAGAACTAGCTCTCCTGAAAGAAAGGATATTGGGGAGACATGGCTTAACCACAGCCTGGGGGATGTTTCCAGAATGAGATTTTCACTCTGCAGCGGAGTTTGCGCTGATATGAAACTTCTTGGCAGTTGAAAACTGCGTGCTTGACCGAGACTCGAACTCGGGACCTTTGCCTTTCTCGGTCCGGCACACAGTTTTAATCTGCCAGGTAGTTTCAAGATGATTATTATTGAAGATTCTTGGTATTTTTGTCTGTAGTCCTGAAAGAAATCATCATAATTTCACATGAGTATGTGAGACGTTCCTAAGACACGAAAAGCGCAAATTCAGAAACCAATGATAAGGACTATGTTGGGGATGGTTTTCGATAGCAATGGTTTCATTCACAAGCAGTCCATACCACAATATTATTGTTGTTGTCGTTGTGGAATTCAGTCCTGAGGCTGGTTTGGTGCAGCTCTCCATGCTACTCTATCCTGTGCAAGCTTCTTCATCTCCCACTGCCTACTGCAACCTACATCCTTCTGAATCTGCTTAGTGTAGTCATCTCTTGGTCTCCCTCTACGTTTTTTACCCTCCACGCTGCCCTCCAATACGAAATTTGTGATCCCTTTATGCCTCAGAACATGTCCTACCAACCGATCCCTTCTTCTGGTCAAGTTCCCTTCTCCCCAAACCGATTCAATACTTCGTCATTAGTTATGTGATCTACCCATCTAATCTTCAGCATTCTTCTGTAGCACCACATTTCGAAAGCTTCTATTCTCTTCTTGTCTAAACTATTTATCGTCCACGTTTCACTTCCATACATGGCTACACTCCAAACAAATACTTTCAGAAAGGACCTCCTGACACATAACTCTATACTCGATGTTAACAAATTTATCTTCTTCAGAAACGCTTTCCTTGCCATTGCCAGTCTACATTTTATATCCTCTCTACTTCGACCATCATCAGTTATTTTGCTCCCCAAATAGCAAAACTCCTTTACTATTTTAAATGTCTCACTTCCTAATCTAATTCCCTCAGCATCACCCGACTTAATTCGACTACATACCATTATCCTCGTTTTGCATTTGTTGATGATCATCTTATATCCTCTTTTCAAGACACTGTCCATTCCGTTCAACTGCTCTTCCTAGTCCTTTGCTGTCTCTGACAGAATTACAATGTCATCGCCGAACCTCAGAGTTTTTATTTCTTTCCCATGGATTTTAATACCTACTCCGAATTTTTCTTTTGGTTCCTTTTTTGCTTGTTCAATATACAGATTGAATAACATCGGGGAGAGGTTACAATCCTGTGTCACTCCTTTCCCAACCACTGCTTCCCTTTCATACCCCTCTCCTCTTATGACTGCCATTTGGTTTCTGTACAAATTGTAAATAGCCTTTCGCTCCCTGTACTTTACCCCTACCACCTTCAGAATTTGAAAGAGAGTATTCCAGTCAACATTGTCAAAAGCTTTCTCGAAGTCTACAAATGCTAGAAACGTAGGTTTGCCCTTCCTTAATCTAGCTTCTAAGATAAGTCGTAGGGTCAGTATTTCTATGGAATCCAAACTGATCTTCCCCGAGGTCGGCTTCTACTAGTTTTTCCATTTGTCTGTAAAGAATTCGCGTTAGTATTTTGCAGCTGTGACTGATTAAACTGATAGTTCGGTAATTTTCACATCTGTCAACACCTGCTTTCTTTTGGATTGGAATTATTATATTCTTCTTGAAGTCTGAGGGTATTTCGCCTGTCTCATACATCTTGCTCATCAGATGGTAGAGTTTTGTCAGGACTGGCTCTCCCAAGGCCGTCAGTAGTTCCAATGGAATGTTGTCTGTTCCGGGGGCCTTGTTTCGACTCAAGTCTTTCAGTGCTCTGTCAAACTCTTCACGCAGTATCGTATCTCCCATTTCATCTTTATCTACATCCTCTTACATTTCCATAATATTGTCCTCAAGTACATCACCCTTGTATAGACTCTCTATGTACTCCTTCCACCTTTCTGCTTTCCCTTCTTTGCTTAGAACTGGGTTTCCATCTGAGCTCTTGATATTCACACAAGTGGTCCTCTTTTCTCCAAAGGTCTCTTTAATTTTCCTGTAGGCAGTATCTACCTTACCCCTCATGAGATAAGCCTCTACATCCTTACATTTGTCCTCTAGCCATCCCTGCTGAGCCATTTTGCAGTTCCTGTCGATCTCATTTTTGAGACGTTTGTATTCCTTTTTGCCTGCTTCATTTACTGAATTTTTATATTTTCTCCTTTCATCAATTAAATTCAATATTTCTTCTGTTACCCAAGGATTTCTACCAGCCCTCGTCTTTTTACCTACTTGATCCTGTGCTGCCTTCACTACTTCATTCCTCAAAGCTACCCATTCTTCTTCTATTGTATTTCTTTTTCTTATTCCTGTCAATTGCTCCCTTATGCTGTCCTTGAAACTCTATACAACCTCTGGCTCTCTTAGTTTATCCGGGTCCTATCTCCTTAAATTCCCATCTTTTTGCAATTTCTTCAGTTTTTATCTACAGGTCATAATAACCAATAGATTGTGGTCAGAGTCCACATCTGCCCCTGGAAATGTCTTACAATTTAAAACCTGGTTCCTAAATCTCTGTCGTACCACTATATAATCTATCTGAAACCTGTCAGTATCTCCAGGATTCTTCCATATATACAGCCTTCTTTTATGATTCTTGAACCAAGCGTTAGCTATGATTAAGTTGTGCTCTGTGCAAAATTCTACCACGGGGCTTCCTCTTTCATTTCTTTGCCCCAGTCCGTATTCACCTACTACGTTTCCTTCTCTCCCTTTTCCTACTACCGAATTCCAGTCACCTATGACTATTAAATTTTCGTCACCTTTCACTATCTGAATAATTTCTTTTATTTGATCATACGTTTCTTCAATTTCTTCGTCATCTGCAGAGCTAGTTGGCATATAAACTTGTACTACTGTAGTAGGTGTGGGCTTCGTGTCTATCTTGGCCACAATAATGCGTTTCACTATGCTGTTTGTAGTAGCTTACCCGCGTTCCTATTTTCTTATTCATTATTAAACCTACTCCTGCATTACGCCTATTTGATTTTGTGTTTATAACGCTGTTGTCACCTGACTAGAAGTCTTGTTCCTCCTGCCACCGAACTTTACTAATTCCCACTATATCTAACTTTAACCTATCCATTTCCCTTTTTAAATTTTCTAATCTACCTGCCCGATTAAGGGATCTGACATTCCACGCTCCGATCTGTAGAACGCCAGTTTTCTTTCTCCTGATAACGACATCCTCCTGAGTAGTCCCTGCCCGGAGATCCGAATGGGGGACTATTTCACCTCCGGAATATTTTACCCAAGAGGACGCCATCATCATTTAATCATACAGTAAAGCTGCATGCCCTCGGGAAAAATTACGGCTGTAGTTTCCCCTTGCTTTCAGTCGTTCGCAGTACCAGCACAGCAAGGCTGTTTTGGTTATTGTTACAAGGCCAGATCAGTCAATCATCCAGACTGTTGCCCCTGCAACTATTATTATGGGGTATTAAAACGCTTGCTAGTTCGAATCCAACGAACCCGCCTGGACATTTACCACTCGTGATATTTTTCTCTTTTGTATCTCAAAGCTCCAGCTCATTTGCTAACAATAAATCGCAGGTTCCTCGATGAAAAATTACATTGGATTACATTAGATTAGATATACGTTTCGTTCAAATAGATCAATAGTGAAGAACACATTGGAAAAACACGAATACACTACAAATATTTACAGAGAAAAACAAATATGCTAATGTATCTTCCACAGATCTAAAGTGCCAAGTGCAAAGATCCTGACGGATGTGGAATAAGTCAAAAAATGTTGAACATTTTATGTTCCACAAGGCCTGCAGCGTTGCATAGGTCAGCCAGTGGCATATTTGTAAGGAGTGTCCCGACTGTCTGCTGTGTGATATTACACTATGGGTAAATTGCCATTATCGAGTGACTTGCTGTGCAATGTGGGTGATATTTTTTCATGATGCATTTTTATGTTATAGTAGAATATTGATCATGGACTTCTATTTTCATAATATATAAATGGACGGACATTAACATCGTTGGCAACTGTATTTTGACTGTCGTTCTGTATTTGTTGAATTAAGATGGTAATCAATTTATATGGCAGAAATATCGCAGTTTTGCAGCTACGATGTCATGTGTTTACAAAGTATAAACACTGCTATATAGATGATATATACATTACTTGGTTGCGAGTATATCTATGTTTCCTACATGTTCTTTGTAGTTTACGTTTATGGCGATCATAGATGCAATGAATTTATAGACAACGTACACTAATATAAAACCTTAACTCCGTTGCTCATATACATACTCTGGAACTATATGTCAGAGAATCAATACAATACATAAAGTAGATCGTCATAATTTACGAGAAATTATCAAAAGTAGAAGTTAACAGAAGAATACATGTCAAATAAAAACCTATACCTAATAAAGACATATAAATTGATAGCACCTTCGATCGCCATAAACATAGACTACTACGAATATATAGCAGCCACAGAGTCTCTGACACGTTCCCAAGACACGAAACACGCGAGTTCAAAAACCAAGGATAAGAGGCTACCTATGTTGGTGATGGTTTTAGATATAGCGGACGTATGCATCACCTGTATAACAGTGTTTTTACTTTGTAAACATGTGACATCGTAGCTGCAAAACTGCCAGATTACTCTCATAAGAAATTAATTACCACCTTAAATCAGCAAATATCGAACGACAATCAAAATACAGTTGCAAAAAAAAAAAAAAAAAAAAAAGTGGTTCAAATGGCTCTGAGCACTATGGGACATCTGAGGTCATCAGTTTCCTCGGACTTAGAACTACTTAAACCTAACTAAACTAAGGACATTACACACATCCATGCCCGAGGCAGAATTCGAACCTGCGACCGTAGCAGTCGCGTGGTTCTGGACTGACCTAGAACCGCTCGGCCACTACGGCCGGCTCAGTTGCCAACGATGTTTACGTCAGTCCATCTAAACAATATATACCTATGTAGCAGTCCATGGTCAATGTTCTGATGAAGATGAAGTCCCATACTTCTTGACAGAGCGTAGGGGAAAGACGCGGGAGACCCGCACCGCCGTACTAGGCAAGGTCCTGGTGGAGGTGGTTTGCCATTGCTTTCCTCCGACCGTAATGGGGATGAATGATGATGATGATGATGATGATGATGATGATGATGAAGACGACACAACGACACCCAGTCATCTCGAGGCCGGTGAAAATCCCTGACCCGGAAAGGCCGCTGGAGCTGATGGGATACCAGTTCGATTTTACACAGAGTACGCGAAGGAACTTGCCCCCCTTCTTGCAGCGGTGTACCGTAGGTCTCTAGAAGAGCGAAGCGTTCCAAAGGATTGGAAAAGGGCACAGGTCATCTCTGTTTTCAAGAAGGGACGTCAAACAGATGTGCAGAACTATAGACCTATATCTCTAACGTCGATCAGTTGTAGAATTTTGGAACACGTATTATGTTCGAGTATAATGTCTTTTCTGGAGACCAGAAATCTACTCTGTAGGAATCAGCATGGGTTTCGAAAGAGACGGTCGTGTGAAACCCAGCTCGCGCTATTCGTCCACGAGACTCAGAGGGCCATAGACACGGGTTCACAGGTAGATGCCGTGTTTCTTGACTTCCGCAAGGCGTTTGACACAGTTCCCCACAGTCGTTTAATGAACAAAGTAAGAGCATACGGACTATCAGATCAATTGTGTGATTGGATTGAGGAGTTCCTAGGTAACAGAACGCAGCATGTCATTCTCAATGGAGAGAAGTCTTCCGAAGTAAGAGTGATTTCTGGTGTGCCGCACGGGAGTGTCATAGGACCGTTGCTATTCACAATATACATAAATGACCTGGTGGATGACATCGGAAGTTCACTGAGGCTTTTTGCAGATGATGCTGTGGTGTATCGAGAGGTTACAACAATGAAAAATTGTACTGAAATGCAGGAGAATCTGAAGCGAATTGACGCATGGTGCAGGGAATGGCAATTGAATCTGAATGTAGACAAGTGTAATGTGCTGCGAATACATAGAAAGATAGATCCCTTATCATTTAGTTACAAAATAGCAGGTCAACAACTGGAAGCAGTTAATTCCATAAATTATCTGGGAGTACGCATTCGGAGTGATTTAAAATGGAATGATCATATTAAGTTGATCGTCGGTAAAGCAGATGCCAGACTGAGATTCATTGGAAGAATCCTAAGGAAATGCAATCCGAAAACAAAGGAAGTAGGTTACAGTACGCTTGTTCACCCACTGCTTGAATACTGCTCAACAGTGTGGGATCCGTACCAGATAGGGTTGATAGAAGAGAGAGACAATATCCAACGGAGAGCAGCGCGCTTAGTTACAGGATCATTTAGTAATCGCGAAAGCGTTACGGAGATGATAGATAAACTCCAGTGGAAGACTCTGCAGGAGAGACGCTCAGTAGCTCGGTACGGGCTTTTGTTAAAGTTTCGAGAACATACCTTCACCGAAGAGTCAAGCAGTATATTGCTCCCTCCTACGTATATCTCGCGAAGAGACCATGAGGATAAAATCAGAGAGATTAGTGCCCACACAGAAGCATACCGACAATCCTTCTTTCCACGAACAATACGAGACTGGAATAGAAGGGAGAACCGATAGAGGTACTCAGGGTACCCTCAAACACACACCGTCAGGTGGCTTGCGGAGTATGGGTGTAGATGTAGACCCCGCCGGGAATGGAATCCGGGACCCTTTGTCCGGGAAACGAGAACGCTACCGCGAGACCACGAGCTGCGGGCTCTACTATAACATAAAAATGTATAATGAAAATATATCACTCACATTATGCTGCAGGGCACTCGATAATTGCAATTTAGCCGAAAAACATCCGTAGTAAAAGGGAAATTAAAATCACACAGCAGCGAGTCTGAACATTCCTTATAAAAATGTTACGCATCTTTTTGCTTTAAAGGGTAACTACAAACTAGTCATAAATCACGTATTAGTTCAATATACTGAGGTCTATATGATAATTCTTAGACTGTTCAACAGAAACATCATGTTACAATGATCGCCTTATTGATATTTGTAGTAACACTACATCTAAATCTACATCCATACTCCGCAAGCTACCTAACGGTGTGTGGCGAAGGGTACTTTGAGTGCCTCTATCGTTGTCCCTTCTATTCCAGTCTCGTATTGTTCGTGGAAAGAAAGATTGTCGGTGTGCCTCTGTGTGAGCTCTAATCTCTCTCATTTTATCCTCATGATCCCTTCGCGAGATATAAGTAGGAGGGAGCAATATACTGCTTAATTCCTCGGTGATGGTATGTTCTCGAAACTTCAACAAAAGCCCGTACCGAGCTACTGAACGTCTCTTTTGCAGAGCCTTTCACTGGAGTTTACCTATCATATCCGTAACGCTTTCACGAAGCGCGCTGCTCTCCGTTGGATCTTCTCTATCTCTTTTATCAACCCAATCTGGTACGGATCCTACACCGGTGAGCAGTATTCAAGCAGTAGGCGAACATCAGTTGGTTCTACTAATAAAATTATCAGTGGAGTAGAAGGAGCTGGCCATCAACAAATCGTTTAGGCTCCTCTTAAACTGAGCTGTACTCGTAGTTAAACTTGTTATGACTTGTCCAACGTCACTGAAAATGTGTGTTCGGGAATAGTGGACACCCTTCTGGCCCAAAGTAAGTGACTCTGAATCTTTGCAAAGGTTATTCCTATTTCTAGTATTGGTTCCATGAACTGAGCTGACAGATTTCATCAAGGAATGAATACAGTGAGAGGCAGTAGTTAGTATCCCTAAACCCTTAAACGGGCCTCTGCTGGAGTTCACACCACAAATAATTCCTATCACAACATTTTTGGACCCGGAGAACTTCAGGTTAACTTTATAGATTCCCCCCCCCCCCCCCCCCAAAAAAAAAAAAGAACAAAAATCCCGTGCGACACTGTGGAATGAAAGTAAGCATAATATACTAGCTTTTGATTATGACATCACCTTTGTCCGACACCATTCGTAATGCAAACATAGATTTTATTTGGCGCTTGAGCAGCTCTGTGGTATGCAAGAATCTCACCGTCCATCCAGTTCAGCGTACTTCTTACATCTCCGACTTTTCCCTATTGGCACAACTGAAAACTCTCAATTTAGTTGTTAAAGACTACTCTGGGATCACGAAGAAATTGAAAACTAGTGCTGAGAATTGTATCGCGTCAGTGAAAAATCATTCGCTTTTGTTTTGAATTCGTTACAGCCTCAGTTTTGGAATGTTTGGACCTAATAAAACTGGCACATGCCTGAAACGGTTTAGCAAAACCACAGAAAACTAAAATATGACTACACAGGCTATTAACCTCTTTCCTCCCTAATTCAACTCTGTTGCCTTGACAATGCGTCACTTCACTTAATGAAACTGAGTGCATCTCTTGAACAGAAAGGGAGGAGCTGTGGCTCAGCGACGTCGAGGACATGTTTAAACTGGTTATTAGTCCACAGAAACGAGCTTCAAGTTCCTATGTGTCTATCACGTTTTCAAAATCACTCAACGTGAATACGATGAGTGATATCCTCTCCAGTCCGTGTTACCTAAACGTGCTAGTGTTCCGCTGTCAGCGACTTCCTTGTTCGCAAAAAATCAGCTTTGCTTGCCTGATTTTTTGTGCTGAAGGATATTCTTGAAACGTCTTATACAGTCATTACTCTTACTGGAGACCAACGATATGACCTGGGGTAGTAGTCTGAGGCAGTGTAAAATAGGGTGCTTGATGAGAAACGGTGAATGTCTCAAGAGATCACTGAATGAACCATTTCAAGCAAAGCCGTTCATACAAATGTAGGTCAAATTACTAACGTATATGTTAATCGACATTTGCAGGAAGCTGACATGTCTCCTTCCGCCGAATTTTCCGGACGTTAAACTGTTGTATTATAGCACAATTAAAAACTAATTTACCATTATAAGAATAATTCCATTGAGACTGATTCAGATTTCTCTGTTAAATTTTATATTACTAGCCATGTCCATTAGGGGATAAGCTGTCTACGAAAAGTCCATTTACTTCAACGTATTGTTCCCGTGGTTACTGGTTATTTTTGCCACACCGTCCGCGCAATAAGGGTAGTCCTGTAAACAAAAAAGGTTATAAAACTGATCGCTTGTGGCTACCTACTATTCCTGTAGGCCGTTCAGTTTGTTTACTCTGAACACTTCAGGCAGCTGCTTTAGATGTGCTGACTATCGTTAAAGCATTAAAGTCAAACTCCAGATAAATTAATTACTGTTCTGGCGTATCATACGCACCACTCTTGAAGTACAAGTAATTCACAATTAGATCTTAACTGTTAATAAATTGACCCCAAAATTATAGTACTCAAATCTGCGAAGAGCCAGTCAGACTTAAAATCGCGGTTTTTACACTGAGAATACAACGTTTATGCCGATAAAGTTTTTGCTCACCTTAGAAGTGAAAACTTCATTTGAAATTATTCATGAAGCACGGAATAGTTTAATAGGTAGAATGCTTCACTAGTCACGGGGATTCTTACAGATGTGTACCATAACGGCGGAAGTGTTAAATGTGCTGAGAAGCAGCACTATACCTACAATAAGTTTAAGTTCTTAATACCACATTACTGTCAATAATTCAGTCATGTCTCCACTGCGTGAAAGACTAAGTTCGCTCCTTAAATACATGTGTGAAAGTCAAAGCCCTCTGTTACAATGATGGAGGAACTCTGACGGGACAGCTGCATGTCACAGACATCCTGCGGCCTCACGTGTTACCTCTCACATGACGGTATCGCGGTGCGATTTTTAAAGAAGTAGAAAACTAAGCCCACTGAGACAGGGATCGAGTGATACAAGTTCCACATCGGACAGTGCGAGATTCGTTGCTGGGCTCTTGCTTCCTCACTGGACGTGGACGCTGTTACTTTTGTCCTGATGTACTAAAAGTAATATCTTAGATTTTTTTATGTGAAAACTCTTAAAGCTTTTTTAATGAAACTATTCTACAGCTTCATTCTTTTTGTCTACAAATTTATTCCTCAACATAGTCATCCTAGTGACGAACACATTTCTCCCAACGAGAGAGGGCCGGCCGGTGTGGCCGAGCGATTGTAGGCGCTTCAGTCTGGAACCGCGCGACCGTTACGGTCGCGGGTTCGAATCTTGCCTCTGGCATGGATGTGTGTTTTGTTCTTAGGTTAGTTAGGTTTAAGTAGTTCTACGTTCTAGGGGACTGATGACCTCAGATGTTAAGTCCCATAGTTCTCAGAGCCCAATGAGAGAGCAATTTGTTGATACCGTAACGGTAGAATATTTAATTTTGCTAATGGAGCTGCAACAACATCTCTGTCTGCACCATTTTATAACTATCAAAGTGAAGTCCTCGAAAGTGTTCTTTAACGTTTGGAAGCAGATGAATATCTGATGGGCCAAGCTGGGACTGTATGGAGCACAATCGATGACAATCAACCCAAGGCGTCGGACTGATATAAGGTCGCAGCGCTCGTGTGAGGTCTGGCAGTGTTATGCTGGAGGAGAGGGTGCTCCATGTGTGGACTACGTTTTCCAATTATAAACTTGATTACCGCACTGTGTTTCTCATGGGCCGGAGTATTTTCATCTCATACACACTACCATTGGGAGCCCTCTAACGGCAGAGTGCTGCAATATGTAGACATGACGAATGTTGTTGTTGTGGTCTTCAGTCCAAAGCCTGGTTTGATGCAGATCTCCATGCTACTCTATACTGTCCAAGCATGTTCATATCAGAGTAACTACTGCAACGTACATATTCTGAATCTGCTTAGCGTATTCATCTCTTGGTGTCGCTCTTCGATTTGTACCCACCAGGCTTCCATCCAGTACTAAGTTGGTGATCCCTACCAACCAGTCCCTTCTTCTAGTCAAGTTCTGCCGCAAATTCCACCTCTCCCCAATTCTATTCAGTAACTCCTCATTAATTACGTGATCTACCCATCTAGTCTTCAGCATCCTTCTATAGCACCACAATTCAAAAGCTTCTATTCACTTCTTATCTAAACTGTTTTGCTTCCATGTTTCGCATCCATACGTAGCTACACTCAATACACATACTTTTAGAAAAGACTTCGTGAGACTTAAATCTATACTCGATTGTAGAAAATTTCACATGAACAATAAAGATATAAAATGCTCATAACGCCTGTCATATTTAAAAATCTTTAAGAGTGTTCATATAAAAAATTTGGAGTTATCACCTTTCAGCACGCTCTCATAGGATCCGCTAGCTAGGTTGATTACATAACTTTCCCCCACGCCCACCATCGGGTTTAAAGTCAATCGCTGGCATGACTACCTTGAGCTTGTCTTCTTGTTATGGCTACTGGCTAGGATGCGAATCCAAGTGAAACGCTGCCAAAATTTTATTAAAATCTTTTATATTTTGACATACACTACCTGCGAAAAAAGGTAAAACAACCAGAAGACGTGGTCGGATGTAAATGTAACGCCATACACGAATACACCGTTCGAGGGTGTGTAGATGCTTAGGAGTTGCAGTTCTTTGTGATTGGTTCTAAACATTCATGGTGGTGTCTGTTTCTTCTAAGTCGTGTCTCCCTATCACTTTCGCTCAACGACGCTCTGAGCGTGTTTTTTTAGGGAATTGACTAGTTTGAACCTGGGACCTGTTGCTGGTAAGGAGACGCCAGACCACACATGACATGTAGAATTCAGAAGAGTTCAGTGAGACTAGCGATGATATAACCAAATACTTAATGATCTCAGCGTCAGCTCCACTGCACTCCCTGTAAAAGAATCTTAATACTAACTAAATCTAGTGGAAGGGGTTCAAGGCTTTCCTATTTTTAGTTATGTGGTAAAATAACGTCGAAAAAGCAGTTAAGTTTACCATTGGAAATTTTATTGTACTCACAAAACATCGTTTGTAAATTGCACTGTTGATAAAAGGAAATGTTTTATTACAGGATGGTAAAAACCAACTGCGTTCAACAAAAATGTGAACGAATATTCCCTGAGTGGGTTTCCAAGTTCTACATTGGATCGAAGGATGACCTATGCCATATCATATCTATAATCTAGGTTTACATTAAGTTTCACAAGAGAGAAAACTATCAAAATGGTCTACAGTGACCCTCAATTGTCTTTAATTACTTATCTAACTTGTCGTAAATTACAGTGGCTGATGTGGCTTCTCAATAATTATATAACAGAGAAATCATCGCATTTCAGATTTTTACTTCAAGTGGCAAAAGTGAACACCATGAGCTTTAATTTACGATCGACACTAGTATTACGCAAAAAAGGGGTGTAACAGATGAGATTTCTGCAGTTCTGAGTGAAGCTTTATGCGCTGTTATGCGGCATCGCGTGCGTTCATTACCTTGTCGGTGTTCGTAAGGGGGGCGGTGGCCGGCGCAGCAGCCATCCAGCTCGCCGTCTCGAAACTAACTCCTCCTAACTTCTCCTTACTACAATTTACCGAAGTTGGTTAAAAAAAATATCTGGCTATGTTTTCATCTGACCAATCAGGGTCTCAATGTTAACCTGAAGTTCCGCCTACAAAAATTCTGTCTATCCAATGAGAAACGTTATACTTTTGGTGGTGGGGCAATGTTTTTAAAGTTTGCAACGTAGCAGAGACGCGAAAAAATTTCACGCTAAAACTTGCAGCTGGTGTGGTCCTTTTAGCGTTATCGTGAGATCTATACTGTTCTTCTGGAGGGCTCTATCTTTTAACATGGGCTGGGGGGTGGTCCTTGACGTAACAGAGACGCGAAAAAGTCTCACGCTAAAACGTGCGGGTGGTAGTCTTAGCTGTAGGCTGGCGTCGTGGGTGTCCAGTCCATCCCTTATCGTAGGCCCTTCTAGCTTAACAAGGTTCGGCTCTCGGCTTCTGTTCTCGTTTCTCCCCTCGGAACTGCGTCGGTCTCACGGTGGGAAGGTACGACATGCATTTAGGCATTCTTGTGTTAGTCTGTGGTATTCCATTTGCTCACTCGTTACTCGTATTACTTTGGTTAATTTAATGTCACGATTTACTCGGAGCTATGTGACATACTACTGGATTTGCTTATCATGTCAGGGTTTTCATGGAAGGTGTTGGATTTGCCTGACACCTTACATGGTGGAACGGCCAGCAGAGTGGATTCATGTTCTTGGTATTTGGTGTTATTCCCAGTCCTGGTAGGGTATATAAGGGCGTGATCTGCCTCATATGTTGAGTGAGCACTGTGAAGGACATCAACATTCCGCTTACTCGCATGAGGCAGTGTTAACATCTATCAGAGTTTGAAAGGGGCATACTTGTGGGTCTCCATTTGGTCGGCTGGCGCATCTGACCACCACAAGGAAGGATCAGCGTTCGTTCCACCAAACACATCGTAGACCCTTCACATCTGCTCCTGCCATCCGAGAACAAGTAATGGACTGTCTGCGATATGCTGTGTCGTCATCCACAACTGGTTGCACACTAGCGGCAACCACACTAGGCAACTACTGTCCCAGGCTTCAGTTGCCTTCAACATCACATTACATACGGCTGCATCTGGAGTAGTGACACACCAGGACACACGACTGCTGTTCAGCGGCGTCGCATTGTGTTCAGTGATTAATCGTGCTTCTGCGTTACTCCGGGCGACCGTCGTCGGTGAGTATGGAAACTACCTTCGGGTATGACTTCCGGTGACTGCTGGTAGGACAGGGGTTTCTCTGGCTGGATAGCTGTACGTCACACACATCCTGCGGCCTCAAGTGTTACATCTCAGGTGACTGTACCTTAGTACGATTTTTGAAGCGAACAATGCTAGCACTCACACGGCACATGTCGCAATGAACTATCAGCGTGATGTTGACTTACTTCCATGGCCGATATTATTCCTGGATCTATCCCCAACAAAACATATGTGGAACCAGCCTGCCGGCCTGTGTGGCCGAGCGGTTCTAGGCGCTACAGTCTGGAACCGCGTTACCGCTACGGTCGTAGGTTCGAATCCAGCCACGAGCATGGATGTGTGTGGTGTCCTTAGGTTAGTTAGGTTTAAGTAGTTCTAATTTCTAGGGGACTGATGACCTCAGAAGTTAAGTTCCATAGTGCTCAGAGCCATTTGAACCATTTGAACCAGCCTATGTCCCAGTGCCTGCATCGAGGCTATCAAGGACCAGTTACAACAATTGTGGGTCAGCTAGCCTCAGGAGAAGATAAGACGATTTTCTGATAGCCTTCGTAGCCAAGTCAGCGCATGCAATCAGGCCAGAAGCGATCCACCGTCATATTAATAAGTAGACTCACATTGTTAAGTCCTTTGTAAATTTGACTCGATTTTGAAATCACTGAAATAACATGACTTATCTACTCAACATTTGAAGTTTCACTTCATTTCATTCCTCCCTTCGGAGCACTTTACTTTTTTGTCGCCCGCATCTCGTGGTCATGCGGTAGCGTTCTCGCTTCCCACGCCCGGGTTCCCGGGTTCGATTCCCGGCGGGGTCAGGGATTTTCTCTGCCTCGTGATGGCTGGGTGTTGTGTGATGTCCTTAGGTTAGTTAGGTTTAAGTAGTTCTAAGTTCTAGGGGACGGATGACCATCGATGTTAAGTCCCATAGTGCTCAGAACCATTTGAACTTTTTTGTCAGGGAGAGTACGTTAATCACATCTAATGCTTTCATGGCGCTGTCATCTACAACATTACCATTGCTGTCATGCAGTGAAGGTATTGATCGTGTCTTGCTGTTGGTATACTTTTCATATGAATGATACCTTTGATAAGAACTCTGCCAATTTCATTGGAGGTAAAATTTAGATTGTGTCGGGAAGGTTAAACTTAATTTCGGAGAAGTATAATTTCAGAAGATTAATCTATGAGATGCAGCTGGAAAATATGTATTAAATGCAGAAGAATGGACAGGCAGACGGCTTGAGTACATAAAAATTCTGTACGGTGGAAGAAACTGTCCTGAGCGATAGATGAAGAGTTGCAAGATGATGTCGGCGAAACTAAATTGGCCGCCTAATCATGTGCTCATGATTTCACAAAGTATTAAATGATCTGAACTCAAATAAATCAGCAGGAGTCGATGACATAATTTCAGAACTATTGAGATCTGTGGTAGGACTATGAATTATTCCATTATTTGAGTTGATGTCAAACATTTGTTTTTATCTTACCCTTTCAGCTCATTTTTCGTTTGCTAATAATCATTGTAAAGCATATAGCATATAACTTTGCGGAGATCACACAGTTAAAATACATGAAACTCACTTGATCATAATGCAACAGAAAGACAGCGGATACCTGCACTCCAAGATGCAATATGGATCTCGTCATACCAGCTAAGCTGTAAGCATAATGTGCCACACGCAGACATAGTAACTAACACATACGTAAGAAACAATATTATACCTACAATACCATCTGCACAGGTACGCTTCATTGTGATTAAACGTCGAAACCAGCTCGTCGTGTAACCATGTAATTACAACAACTAATTAAATCAATAGGGAAGCTGAAACCTGTTGTTGTTGTTGTGGTCTTCAGACGAGAGACTGGTTTGATGCAGTTCTCCCTGTAACTCAATCCTGTGCAAGCTTTTTTACACTACCTACTGCAACCTACATCCGTCTAAATCTGGTTAGTGTATACACCTCTTGGTCTCCCTCTGCGATTTTTACCCTCCACGCTGCCCTCCAATACTAATTTGGTGATCCCTTGATGCCTCAGAACATGTCCTACCAACCGATCCCTACTTCTAGTCAAGCTGTGCCACACTTTTCTCTTCTTCCCAATTTTATTCAGTACCTCCACATTAGTTATGTGACCTACCCATCTAATCTTCAGCATTATTCGGTAGCACCACATTTCGAAAGATTCTATTCTCTACTTGTCTATACTATTTACTGTCCATGTTTCACTTCCATACAAATACTTTCAGAAAAGACTTCCTGACACTTAAATCTACACTCTATGTTAACAAATTTCTCTTCTTCAGAAACGATTTTTTGGCCATTGTGTCTACATTTTATATCCTCTCTACTTCGAACATCATCAGTTATTTTGCTCCCCAAATAGCAAAACTCCTCAACTATCTTAATTGTCTCATTTCCTAATCTAATTCCCTCAACATCATCTGATTTAATTCCACTACATTCCATTATCCTCGTTCTGCTTGATGTACACCTTATATCCTCCTTTCAAGACACTGTCGACTCCGTTCAGTTGCTCTTCCAGGTCCTTTGCTGTCTCTGATAGAATTACGTCATCGGAAAACCTCAGAGTTCTTATTTCTTCTCCATGGATTTCTAATTCCTACTCCAAATTTTTATTTTGTTTCCATCACCGCACTGGGGATAGGCTACAACACTGCCTCACTCCCTTCCCAACCACTGCTTCTCTTCCATCTGCCTCAACTCTTATAACTGCCATCTGGTTTATGTACAGATTGTAAATAGCTATTCGCTCCCTGTATTTTACGCACGCCACCCTCAGAATTTGAAAGAGAGTATTCCACTCAACATTGTCAAAAGCTTTCTCTAAGTCTACAAATGCTAGAAACGTATGTTTGCCTTTCCTTAATCTATCTTCTAAGATACGTAGTAGGGTCAGTATTGCCTTACGTGTTCCAAAATTTCTACGGAATCCAAACTGATCTTCCGCAAGGTCGGCTTCTACCAGTTTTTCCATTCGTCTGTAAAGAATTCGTGTTAGTATTTTTCAGCTGTTACTTATTAAACTGATTGTTCGGTAATTTTCACATCTGCCAACACCTGCTTTCTTTGGGATTGGAATTACTGTATTCATCTTTGAAGTCTGAGGGTATTTCGCCGCCGGCCGCGGTGGTCTCGCAGTTCTAGGCGCGCAGTCCGGAACCTTGCGACTGCTACGGTCGCAGGTTCGAATCCTGCCTCGGGCATGGATGTGTGTGATGTCCTTAGGTTAGTTAGGTTTAAGTAGTTCTAAGTTCTAGGGGACTAATGACCACGGCAGTTGAGTCCCATAGTGCTCAGAGCCAATTTTTTGGTATTTCGCCTGTCTCATAAATCTTGCTCACCAGATGGTACAGTTTTGTCATAGCTGGCTCTCCCAACACTATCAGTAGTTCTAATGGAATGTTGTCTACTCCCGGGGCCTTGTTTCGACTTGGGTCTTTCAGTGCCCTGTCAAACTCTTCGCGCAGTATCATATCTCCCATTTCATCTTCATCTACGTCCTCTTTCATTTCCATGATATTGCCCACAAGGACATCGCCCTTGTATAGACCCTCTATATACTCTTTCCGCCTTTCTACCTTCCCTTCATTGCTTTGAACTGGTTTTCCATCTGAGTTCTTGATATTCAAAGAAGTGGTTCTCTTTTCTCCAAATGTCTCTTTATGTTGCCTGTTGACAGTATCTATCGTATCCCTAGTGATATATGCCTCTAAATCCTTACATTTGTCCTTTAGCCATCCCTGCTTAGCCATTTTGCACCTCTTGTCGATCTCATTTTTTCAGACGTTTATGTTCCATTTTGCGTGAAACCTGTACCATAAATAAAATTTGTTGTCCTTCGACCTCCTGCATCTTGCGGACCCACTAGAAACGAAACTGTTGAGTAATTGGAACGTGTTAAGAGATATATGTTAAAGGTTGTCGTGGGTGTCACACATGTCTCGGAATGTTGAGTGATGTACCAGATGGTGGGAAGCCAATATAGAAACAGGAGGGCAAATAAATGTGTTATTTCAATTGATCTGCGTAAGTGTGATCAGTTCGTATTGTTTGACTGAAAGATGTTTCAGCAGGACATTACAAAGCTGTCGGCCCACGGCTGTTGTTTCGACGGCAGCTGCGAATAGCCGCGTGCCGTTGCGTAACGCACTGCAGCGGATGGCGCCGCCTCTGCGTGACTCACGCACGAGGAAAGCAAACCGACGTCGCAAGAGGAAGTCCAAGCGCGAATTTCGCAGCTAAATTCATATGCTTGTTTCAGACATTTCCCAAGCCTGGGAAACACCAGTGCGTTAAGAGGGTGGAGTGATAAGCTTGAGAAAGTATCATTATTAGCAAAAAAGAAAAGAAAATTTACCGACATAATCTCGATGCAGCTTAATACATTTAGTGCAATGAGATATTTACTAGCTTCTCTTTTCATTACGTAAAAAAATAAAATTGTTTCCAAAACAGCACGATATTCTTTTCGAGCTTAGACAACAGATTGAATTATCGAAATTTCAGCCCTTCAAGCCAGTCCATCGAAATTAAGCCACATGATCCCAGATATGGGGAGTGGGATTAGCTGCGAACAATTTCAGAGTTCAGCGAGGAGAATTTTGCCATTGCGACGAGTGACGAGCGCACGACGGTACTTTGCTGACGGCCAGGGCACACTTCGCGGATTGATCTCTGCCGGCGTTCCTTTCTATTTGTTTATCTATCAGGTTCCGCGGAGCCATGCAAGGCAAAGAGACTGGTTATGAAAGCAGTCGATACATAGTATACAGAATGCTGCTTAGAAAATTTATAAACAAAAGAAGCAAACCATTAAACAATATGAAAAATTGTGAGAGAGTATACAAATAAATAAAACATTACAGAGGAAAGCTTTCATCTACTGCAAGAAATTCCTATACAGAATAAAATGAATCCGCCACAAGGAATTCTTTCAACTTAGATACGAAGAGTTGGTGTTTATAACTCCTTTCTGTATAATGCATAAGGAAGTATTATTAAAAGTGCATATGATGTTTGCGTGTAGTTTGCACTGCTTGAATGTTGTAGCTCATTCTGTCTGAGTCAATATACTGAACAAGAAATCCTGTGGCGGAATAAATCCACACATGGTTGCAGAGTTACAATTTCGAGGCAGCTGACACTGCATCTCTGACACACAACAAACGAAAGGGTTAAGAATATTCTTGACGACAGTGCAGAGTTGCCCCGAAATACGCCATCTTACGAAATAAGAGAGTTAAAGTAAGCAAAGTAAAGAAGTCTTGGCGTTTCGGCTTTAGAGAGAGCGGTGATTAATTCTCATAGTGAAGGTAGCAGCATTCAGGTTCTGCGAAAGAAATGAACGTAATACTTACACGAAGGCCTTCCACGTTCCCTCAGTCCTAAGCAATTAAAATACTCGGCATCACTGACTCTTTGACGACACAGGAACAATAATGTTTCGCTTTGGCAAATGTTCCGTGTCAGAAACTATATAGATGCGTTTTATTACTGTTAAGAGTTCTGTTCTGTGAAGGCCACGTGATGATATTGTCGACTGCCCCATTAAGTTATAACATTTATGTTACGTTGAACGTCTTTCACAATAACAGTGCGTTGTATATATCAGGTTTAATTCCACCGGCAATTAGATGTGCTCAACGACTGTATTATTTCAAGTAGTAAAGGGTATAGCAATCGGTCGCAGCTAAGGTTTACTGCATATTCCCATTTCGATCAATGTGTGGCCATCTTCAATGCTAAAAGACATATGAAGAACCAGTCACAAAGGGAACATGCATGCTTTATTAAGTGTACAGTTGTAGAAACTTCAAAAGTGAGTCAGTCATAAAATGGAACTGAAAGCTCGACTGCGATGCTTGCTTGCTATGTGGGACAAACTGATGGACAGCTGGAAGCCAGGTTAGCAAACATGTCGCATTAGATCGTAAAAAGGCGACAGAAAGATTTAACTTCGCTACCCACTTTCTTGAATGTGGGTGTTGTTGTTGTTGTCTTCAGTCCAGAGACTGGTTTGATGCAGCTCTCCATGCTGCTCTATGCTGTGCAAGCTTCTTCATCTCCCAGTACCTACCGCAACCTAAATTCTTCTGAATCTGCTTAGTGTATTAATCTCTACGATTTTTACCCTCCACGCTGCCCTCCAATACTAAATTGGTGATCCCTTGATGCCTCAGAACATGTCCTACCAACCGATCCTTTCTTCTAGTCAAGTTGTGCCACAAATTTCTCTTCTCCCCAATTCTATTCAGTACCTCGTCATTAGTTATGTGGCCTACCCATCTAATCTTTAGCATTCTTCTGTAGTACCACATTTCGAAAGCTTCAATTCTCTTCTTGTCTATACTATTTACCGTCCATGTTTCACTTCCATACATGGGTACACTCCACACAAATACTTTCAGAAACGACTTCCTGACATTTGAATCTATACTCGACTTTAACAAATTTCTCTTCTTCAGAAATGCTTTCCTTGCCATTGCCAGTCTACATTTTATACCCTCTCTACTTCGACCATTATCAGTTATTTTGCTCCCAAAATAGCAAAATTCATTTACTGCTTTAACTGTCTCATTTCCTAATCTAATTTCCTCAGCGTCACCTGATTTAGTGCACCATTTTTATCCTCACATTTGAGGATGCTCCATCCGTGCTAAGTGCTACGTACTCGTATGCCACAAGGTTCTAACAAAAGTTTTATTAACTTTGATATTTTGAACAATATGTGCAATTGTAATGTGCAGCAATAACCGACGCCTCTGGTTAGTTCACACACTTACCACCACGTGCGACTGTAAAACATTACTCATTGTTTTTAGTTACAGCCGACTTATATGTATTATATACACAAGTTTAAAAAAAGTATATAATAATAAAACATGCGAATTGTAAAATAAAGTTCATATGTATTGTCAACGCACCACACATGTAGAGAGGGCGCTGTAGATTGGTAAGACGTACAGTGAAACCATCTGTGTGAACTCACCAGTTTACATGAACAGCCTAGTTGGAACTGTGAGCATGTTTAATTGGTTTCAACGTATATTTGTTGGTATGTATTTTGTGGCTTACTCTATATTTAATAAGGCCGGCATGTTACGTTATTGTAACTCGTTCTGTATATGTCTTTTAGCGCTGAAGATGGTCACACAGTGATCGAAATCTGGATGTGCGATAAGCATTATTTGCGGCTGATTGGTGTACCTTTTGCTGCGTTGTATATATGATTTTTCAGCTCTTTAACTGTTTCTGCTCTACAACTTCCAATTCGAAAGTGGCTAAGGACTGTACAACATATCATCACCATCTTCATTTCAAGCATTAAGCCTTTTTTTTGCCTGTTACGGTACATGTGCTTCTTCGATCTCCTGTGACTTCTTGTCGTAATGGATTTCACATTCTTATATGGAGAGGTCATCATTCTTCACTCTTCTTCCGAGATAGTCATTCTCGTTTCTCCTATTTTCTTGTGTTTTGTTGAGTATATTACAGACATTCAGTTCTTCCCTAATTTCCGGATTTCGAAATCTGTGGGCTCTCGTACGTCCCTTTACCGTTCTTGCACATCCCATCTCTGTTGTTTGTTTCCAACTTCTTTCGTGTTCACTTATAGCTCTAGACTCACTTCTGTAGGCAAGAGTAGGAACTGCCATTGTCTTATAAAAATTCAATTTCGTTTCTTTCCACGTTTTATGTTTTTGACATTTGTTTATTGTTCCAGATATATTCCCAAACTGAACTGCCATTGTCTTTATAAAAATTCAATTTCGTTTCTTTCCACGTTTTATGTTTTTGACATTTGTTTATTGTTCCAGATATATTCCCAAACTTTGACGTGTCCTGTTCTTCTTTTCTAAAATCGTCAAATGCTACTCTTCAGAAACCTTACCTAATATTCCTCGTTTGTAGGTCATCTTGATTCTCCGCCAGCAGTGTAGAGTCGTTTTCATATAAAAAGAAATTCCCTTTCTTAAAACCTCCTTCTATTTCCGAATTGTGTCATCTAAATACATGTTAAAAAGTGTAGGTGAAATATTGCAACCTTGTTCATTTGTTTGCGGCTACAGGCTGCGTTAAAGTACCATTTGTATTTAAAATTACGGTCGTGTTCATAAAGACTTTTTAAAACGTTGATTAGGTATTATGGATGTTCTCTTTTCTTCATAGTTCTCCAGTTTCTTCTTGTCAACATTATCGAATGGCTTAAGAAAATCTCTGAATACTAAATGGGTTACCTATTAAACACTATGTTTTTCGATTATTTAATTACATATATACTGCATCTCTTGTGGACTTGCCCTTCCGGAATTCAATACAATTATCTCTTCGCCTAATAAAATCTCAGCTATAAGCTTTTATCTCTTGTTCATTATTCATGACACACATTGCGGCAAATAAATTAAAATTTGCAATAACTTTTGAAAATGAAAATTTAACGTAAAAAACAGATATCTATTTTGCTCATCGTTCTTTTTTTTTTAATCACAAATGCAGGTAACTGTGGGGCTGGTCATTTCGATGCTTCGGTGGTGAGGTCGTGGATATCTTGTAATGCACGGTTGAAGGATATGTCGGGGCAAACCAGGGCCAGGTGGGCTATTGTTTGCTCCTCAGCTCCACATCGGTCGCGTCGGAGACGTTCTGAAGTTCTCCCTCGAGTGACTCTTGTTGCAAATACCATCGATTATGCGAATCCTGTTGATGTTGCGCCACTGTCTTCTGGGAGCAGAAAATCCTGGTACCTTCACAATTGGATCTGTCATTAGGTCGGAATTTGTGACATACTTATCTTGCCAACGTGATGTCCAGTGGCCAGTGATGTCGAAATTGGTGAGCTGGTTGGCGACTGCTACAGGTGGATGTCTTGACTTCATTCTCAGCTGCTGCCATTTAAGGAAATCTGCATCGATATGAATGGGTTGGCATTACATTTTTCCAACTGTGGTTTGAGGGCTGCCAGTGACCTGGTTTGTGAAGGTGTAATATTACCTAGTAACGGTAGTGACTGGTAGTTCTTCCCGTTATGATTCACATAGACTGGTTTACCTGTATGTTGACAAGATTAGCGTGGCAGCTGTTGATCCAGGCAGGAGTACAGTATTCTACGGTTGAGTGTAAGTGGGGTATTATGCCAAGGGTACGTTCATTAGTTACATGAGCTCAAAATGTGTTTGTAATGGGACGGAGGGCACCAGAATCCTGCAGTTCACAGATTTTCTATTATTACAAACGATAACATTTTGTTTTACAAAATTAATCCTCAGAATAGCCGTTATTAAAGTTCCCACTAATCTTTAGGGCCTTCCCAACATGAACGCTTTATACGTGTGCATGCCCGGAATTCCCCGATTTTAAAGAAGTACCGCACAGGTGTCAGATTTTATTCGCGTAGATCCCAGCCACGCTGGTCGGAATCAGTGCGTGGCAGTCAGTGGGTCAGTCGCGATTGTGGTCAAAATGATTTTGTATCAACACTTTTACAAAGCGTACGTTAAGCTACATAACAAGCCGAAACAAACGAGCCAGCCTGAAGTTAATCGTTTGTGGAAGAAAGCTAAGTTGAAGTTCATCGACACAAATTCCCTTAGTGATCACATACATCAGGAGATTCAAAAGCTACGTAATCATACCGACCAAAGAAAGGTACAAACAATTCTGCAAAGTAAGTAAAGATTCAACGATATTTAATGTATATATCACTAGAAGGTCATTTTTTTTAGAGATCCGTCAAAAAGGTTAATACTATTCGCGCGGAGCCGTTTTGGCCTACTCTCAGTCCGTCTACTACTCAGTATTGCCATGTTCAAAATAAGCGGTTTTTGAACACGCGTTGAAAACACTGTTTAATAAACTTTTTAAAGCTAATTTTTTTCAGTGAAATTACTGGTGAATACGATTACTACTTTGAAAATCCTCTTAACGAGTTTCATTAAATTGTCTTGAAGCTCCAAAATGGCAGCGAACCGTGAGAGAATAGCGGATAGCATTTGGTTTCATAAAATTAATTCCGAGCTACCTAATAGGTGTTTTAGTGGTGTGAAGCAAAAACATGAACGTATTAATTATTATTTAAAAGTTATGGAATAAGTCTCACATGAGAGGGTGAAGCGGGGGGCATCACGTCTCCCCAAATGCCACCAACATAGGATAAGGAGTCCCCATTATTTTTTAAAATACCTCACGTAATTAAACTTTCGGCAGTAGCATCAAGACGTATTAACCAGTTTCGGAATCACGTTACTTCCAGTTTCGATTTTGCTGACAATTTTTTCATATGTCGTTTGAAGGTGAGTGTTCTGTCGAGAGTGACACCGAAGTATGCAGGGTGTGGATTATGTTTCAATGTGAGGTCGTAGGGTTTGAATTATGTTTCATAATGAAGGACCTATTGTTCATATGAAACTATGTGACTTCATTTTTGTTTGGATTCGCCTGGAGCAACCAAGATCTTTTTTCAGTATAGCGTCAGATGGGGCTAAGCTCGAACTTTGTGTACCGATCCCAATATCGTCCGCAAACATGAATTTCCGAGATGTTGTTAGTAGTATACGTGAGATTCATATATTAAACATTAGAGGAGATAGCACAGATGCGTTTTGTAGGCCGTTTTGTACGTCATAGAAACTACTTGACTTCTGGCTGAGCAGAAGAAAAACGGATTTCCAAAGAATAAGCTGATACACCTTGTGCAGTAGTTGTTTGCAGTCTATATCATTGGCTGAACTTACATCAAGAAACGCACAGTTAGCCTGAAAAGCTCATGCATCCAAGTTGCTGACAAGAATAATATGCAGAAGAATGGAAAAGAAAATTGAAGATGTATTAGATGACGACCAGTTTGGCCTTAGAAAAGGTAAAGGCAGCAGAGAGGCAATTCTGATGTCGCAGTTGATGATGGAAGCAAGACTAAAGAAAAATCGAGACACGTTCATAGAATTTGTAAATGAAGGTAAGCTATAAGGAGAGACGGGTAATATACAATATGTACAATAGCCATGAAGAAATGATAACAGTGGATTTCTGAGAGCGTACATCTGGAGCACAGCATTGTATGGTAGTGAAACGTGGACTTTGGGAAAACCAGAAGAGAAGAGAATCGAAGCATTTAAGATGTGGTGCTACAGACGAATGTTGACAATTAGGGGGATGATAAGGTAAGGAATGAGGAAGGAATGAGGAGTTTCGGCACAGAATCGGAGAGGAAAGGCGTATGTAGTAAACACTGACAAGAAGAAGGGACAGGATGATAGGACATCTGCTACGACATCGATTCCCTGATGACTTCCATGGCACCAGAGAGAGCTGTATAGGGCAAAAACTGTAGAGAAAGGCAGAGATTGGAATACATCCAGCAAATAATTGAGGACGTAGGTTCCAAAGGCTACTTTCAGATGAAGAGGTTGCCAGAGGCCGTGGCGGGCCGCATCAAACACGTCAGAAGACTGATGACACCCCCCCCCCCCCCAAAAAAAAGCTGTTTCCTTCAAAGTTCTCCCATTTATTACGGTCTCCTTTTTTAAATAGTGGTATTACCTTTGCTTGTTACCATGCTTCTGAAACACCTCTATTTCTCCGGCACATATTAAATAGACGTAGTAATCTGTATTGTACTAGAGTACATATTTTAGCATTTCAGCGTTCAAGCCATCCAAAGCAGTAACTTTTCTATTCAGTGTGGATCTGAAGTCGTCTCTTAATTCATTCATGCATAAATCGTCTACGCAATGTTTATTTGATAAAATGTAGTGAATTCCGTTTTTGGTTTAATTTTGTCCTTGCAAATCCTTTTTGCGTTCCTTTTCTTCTGCCGGCCGGGGTGGGCGAGCGGTTCTAGGCGCTTCAGTCTGGAACCGCGCGACCGCTACGGTCGCAGGTTCGAATCCTACCTCGGGCATGGATGCGTGTGATGTCCTTAGGTTAGTTAGGTTTAAGTAGTTTTAAGTTCTAGGTGACTGATGACCTCCGAAGTTAAGTCCCGTAGTGCTCAGAGCCATTTGAACCATTTGAACCTTTTCTTCTGAAAGGATATGCTGAGGACAAATACGTCGTTCTTATCAGAAAATTCCGCTAAGTATGTTTCGATTCAGTGTGCAAAACCCCCAGTTACGTTGCAGCAAACGACTCTCTTCTCATTTTTAAAATGCATTATCATAAAGGGCCCACAGTGATCTCAGGAATGTATCTAGTTTTCTAAATATTCCCGCGTCAAGCTACGGACGCTGATCTCTGGATGATCCCTCACTCTGCAGCTAAGCGTGAGCTGCCTCGGAACTTCCTGCGGATTTAAACTGTGTGCCAGATCGTGGCTCGTACCCGGAACTTTTGCGCTTTACGGCAATGCTCTTAGTGATTGAGCTATCTAAACTTGATCGCCAGTCTCCCTCTCTCTCTCTCATACTTTCCGAACTTGTAATGTTAGAGGAAAGATTACTGCGGTGAAATGGCTTAGTCATAGCAGCGAGAAGGCTTACATGAGGTCTCGAAAGCAGGAGAGAGATTTTGGCAGAAGCGATGCAGGGTTAGCTCAGTCAGTAAGGTCAAGGTTTACGCGTTTGAATCCAGATGAGACACACAGTTTTAATCTGCCGGTAAGTTTCAAGCCTCATTCTGTTGGTATGGCAAGAGTTTATCGGTCTTCGAGAAACCCACTACCCTGGCGTACCATGGGTTAGAAATTATCTAGTAAAAATTATACTCTCAAAGGGTTGCACCCCTAAAAAAGAAACACCTGTAGTCACTGAACTGCAGTAATGAAACCGCCCACCCGTAGCCAGGTGTAACGACGCAGGGGTGGTGTCTCCGAAGCAACCATTAATATAATGAGAACTGGGGCAGCTCTTTTTTGCTACTCTTTTTAAACTCTTGATAAATTTCCCTGGTCCCGGCCGTACTCCACCCCCTCCCCTCCCCCCTCCCACCCCCCACTTGAGTTTCATTCTACTGAGTCCAGTAGGATAAAAAGAAAGCCGTCTTAGATTGTTTGCAGATGATACTGTCATTTACCGTCTTGTAAAGTCATCAGATGCTCAAAACGACTTGCAAAATGGGATAGATAAGATATCTGTATGATGCGAAAAGTGGCAATTGACCCTGAATAAGGAAAAGTCTGAAGTTATTCATATGAGTACTAAAAGAAATCAGCTAAATCTGAGGGCTGTAAATTCGACTAAATACTTAGGGATCAATTACAAATAACCTAAATTGGAACGATCACATAGATAATATTGTGGGTAGAGCAAACCAAAGACTGTGATTCATTGGTAGAACACTTAGAAACTGCAATAGGTCTACTAAAGAGAGTGCTTTCACCACTCTTGTCTGCCCTATTCTGGAGTATTGCTGTGCGATGTGGGATCCGCATCAGGTGGGACTGACGGATGACATCGAAAAAGTACAAAGAAGCGCAGCTCATTTTGTATTATATCGAAAACGGGGAGATAGTGTCACAGACATGATTGATGAATTGGAGTGGCAATCAATAAAACAAAGGCGTTTTTCGTTGCGACGGGATCTTCTCATGAAATATCAATCACTTGTTTTCTCCTCCGATTGCGAAAACATTCTGTTGGCACCCAATGGTCATCACTATAAAATAAGAGAAATCAGAGTTCGCACAGAAAAATTTAAGTGCTCGTTTTTCCCGCGTGCCGTTAGAGAGTGGAACGGTAGAGAGACAGCTTGAAGGTGGTTCATTGAACCCTCTGCCAGGCACTTTATTGTGAATAGTAGAGTAATCGTGTGGATGTAGATGTAGAAGAGTATTCACTGAGCCTTCAGACTCGGAAAATCTACGAGGGTCTGCTGAAAAATAACACCTCCGATTTTTTTATTGTGTTCTCAGTATCTGTTGAGCTATCACATGCCACGGGTATTACTCGGTCGGCTTCGCTGACTGAAGTTTCAACCCACTGCCGCTAGATGCCTCCAAATTGAAGCGTGTAACATGGCGGTGTGTGAAGTAAGTATATCGGTGAGTGAGATACAGCGTGCTGTAATCGAGTTTCTAACTGTGCAAGTGTTCATCCACATATGGAGCACCCTCTCCTTCAGCATGACAATGCCAGAACACACACTTGCGCTGCGATATCTGCACAATCGGACGCCTTGTGTTCAGCCATCGATCATCCTCCATACAGTCCCGACTTAGTCCCATCCGATTTTCACCTGTTTCCACAACATAGAACGTGTTGGAGGACATTACTTTGATAGTGATGAAGCGGTGTAAGCAGAGGTGGGGTTGTTCCTTCGTCAACAAAGTCAAACATTCTACACTGACGGTATCAACGAACTGGTCTCTCGTTTGCAGAAATGTGTTCGTCGCCAGGTTGACTATGTTGTGAAATAAATATGCAGACACGAAGAATAAAGATGTAGAATGTTATTAACGTCTGCTTTATTTGAAAAGCTTGAATTTTCACACAAAAATTCGGAGGCATACCTTACAGCACACTGTCGTAGCAAGAAAGGGAGCAATCAGTTCTGCTCATTACTTAATGCAGTCAGGTTGTTTACGTCTTCATAAAGGAATGTAATCTCACTTCACATTTCACATACACTACTGACCATTAAAATTGCTACACCACGAAGATGACGTGCTACACACGCCAAATTTAACCGACAGGAAGAAGATTCTGTGATATGCAAATGATTAGCTTTTCAGACCATTCACACAAGGTTGGCGGCGGTGGCGCCACCTACAACGTGCTGACATGAGGAAAGTTTACAACCCATTTCTCATAGACAAACAGCAGTTGACCGGCGTTGCCTGGTGAAACGTTGTTGTGATGCCTCGTGTAAGGAGGAGAAATGCGTACCATCACGTTTCCGACTTTGATAAAGGTCGGATTGTAGCCCATCGCAATTGCGGATTATCGTATCACGACATTGCTGCTCACGTTGGTCGAGATCCAATGCCTGTTAGCAGAACACGGAATCGGTGGATTCAGGAGGGTAACACGGAACGCCGTGCTTGATCCCAACGGCCTCGTATCACTAGCAGTCGAGATGACAGGCATCTTATCCGCATGGCTGTAACGGATCGTGCAGCCACGTCTCGATCCCTGATTCAACAGATGGGGACGTTTGCAAGACAACAACCATCTGCACGAACAGTTCGACGACGTTTGCAGCAGCATGGGCTATCAGCTCAGAGACCATGGCTGCGGTTACCCTTGACGTTGCATCACAGACAGGAGCGCCTGTGATGGTTTACTCAACGATGAACCTGGGTGCACGAATGGCAAAATGTCATTTTTTTCGGATGAATCAAGGTTCTGTTTACAGTATCATGATGGTCGCATCCGTGTTTGGCGACATCGCGGTGAACGCACATTGGAGGCGTGTATTCGTCATCGCCATACTGGCATAATACCCGGCGTGATGGTATGGGATGCCATTGGTTACACGTCTCGGTCACCTCTTGTTTGCATTTACGGCACTTCCAACAGTGGCCGTTACATTTCAGATGTATTACGAACCGTGGCTCTACCCTTCATTCGATCCCTGCGAAACCCTACATTTCAGTAGGTTAATGCACGACCGCATGTTGCAGGTCCTGTACGGGGCTTTCTGGACACAGAAAATGTTCGACTGCTGCCCAGGCCAGCACATTCTCCAGATCTCTCACCAACTGAAAACGTCTGGTCAATGGTGGCCGAACAACAGGCTCGTCACAATATGCCAGTCACTACTCTTGATGAACTATGGTCTCGTGTTGAAGCTGCATGGGCAGCTGTACCTGTGCACGCCATCCAAGCTCTGTTTGACTCAATGCCCAGGCGTACCAAAGCCGTTATTACGGCCAGAGGTGGTTGTTCTGGGTACTGGTTTCCCAGGATCTATGCACCCAAATTGCGTGAAAATGTAATCACATGTCAGTTCTAGTATAATATATTTGTCCAATGAATACCCGTTTGTCATCTGCATTTCTTCTTGGTGTGGCAATATTAATGGCCAGTAGTGTATATTGAGTGACGTGACGGGTCAGTGAAACCAAGGCATGCAAGGAGAGAACAGAGTGAGTTGAGCCGCTGTTTGAGAAAGCCTACGATAGGCCTGTGCGTCATCTTTAAGAGTACTGCTGCGCGGTGAGGGATTCTTACCAGATGTGGTTGTGCGGAGGACACTGAAAAAGTTCAGAGAAGGCAGTTCGTTTTGTATTACAGTGAAATAGCAGAGAGTGTGCCACGGATATGATAAGCGGCTGGGGATGGTAATTATTAAAACAAACGCGTTTTTCGTTGTGGCTATATTTTCTCTGGCAATTTGAGTCATCAGCTTTATTCTCAGAGTGCGAAAATATTTTCTTGATGTCCACCTACATTGAGAGAAATGACCATCGTAGTAAAATAAAATACACTCCTGGAAATGGAAAAAAGAACACATTGACACCGGTGTGTCAGACCCACCATACTTGCTCCGGACACTGCGAGAGGGCTGTACAAGCAATGATCACACGCACGGCACAGCGGACACACCAGGAACCGCGCTGTTGGCCGTCGAATGGCGCTAGCTGCGCAGCATTTGTGCACCGCCGCCGTCAGTGTCAGCCAGTTTGCCGTGGCATACGGAGCTCCATCGCAGTCTTTAACACTGGTAGCATGCCGGGACAGCGTGGACGTGAACCGTATGTGCAGTTGACGGACTTTGAGCGAGGGCGTATAGTGGGCATGCGGGAGGCCGGATGGACGTACCGCCGAATTGCTCAACACGTGGGGCGTGAGGTCTCCACAGTACATCGATGTTGTCGCCAGTGGTCGGCGGAAGGTGCACGTGCCCGTCGACCTGGGACCGGACCGCAGCGACGCACGGATGCACGCCAAGACCGTAGGATCCTACGCAGTGCCATAGGGGACCGCACCGCCACTTCCCAGCAAATTAGGGACACTGTTGCTCCTGGGGTATCGGCGAGGACCATTCGCAACCGTCTCCATGAAGCTGGGCTACGGTCCCGCACACCGTTAGGCCGTCTTCCGCTCACGCCCCAACATCGTGCAGCCCGCCTGCAGTGGTGTCGCGACAGGCGTGAATGGAGGGACGAATGGAGACGTGTCGTCTTCAGCGATGAGAGTCGCTTCTGCCTTGGTGCCAATGATGGTCGTATGCGTGTTTGGCGCCGTGCAGGTGAGCGCCACAATCAGGACTGCATACGACCGAGGCACACAGGGCCAACACCCGGCATCATGGTGTGGGGAGCGAGCTCCTACACTGGCCGTACACCTCTGGTGATCGTCGAGGGGACACTGAATAGTGCACGGTACATCCAAACCGTCATCGAACCCATCGTTCTAGCATTCCTAGACCGGCAAGGGAACTTGCTGTTCCAACAGGACAATGTACGTCCGTATGTATCCCGTGCCACCCAACGTGCTCTAGAAGGTGTAAGTCAACTACCCTGGCCAGCAAGATCGCCGGATCTGTCCCCCATTGAGCATGTTTGGGACTGTATGAAGCGTCGTCTCACACGGTCTGCACGTCCAGCACGAACGCTGGTCCAACTGAGGCGCCAGGTGGAAATGGCATGGCAAGCCGTTCCACAGGACTACATCCAGCATCTCTACGATCGTCTCCATGGGAGAATAGCAGCCTGCATTGCTGCGAAAAGTGGATATACACTGTACTAGTGCCGACATTGTGCATGCTCTGTTGCCTGTGTCTATGTGCCTGTGGTTCTGTCAGTGTGATCATGTGATGTATCTGACCCCAGGAATGTGTCAATAAAGTTTCCCCTTCCTGGGACAATGAATTCACGTTTTTCTTATTTCAATTTCCAGGAGTGTACATCAGAGCTCGCACGGAAAGATTTAAGTGCTCGTTTTTTGAGGGGCGGCTTCTGAGAACGGAACGACAAAGAAATAATTTGAAGGTTGTTCGATGAACCCTCTGCCAGATGTTAAGGGGTGAACTGTAGATGTAGATTTTACAAACCAAAATGGTCGACCCCTACTATCTTTCACTTTAGAGGCAAAATAGCTGTTGTAGAAAGTTCTATTTCTTCAGTTCTATTTCTTCATCATGATATAAGTGGAAGCTAAATGTGATCTTTGAAACAAATGTCAGTGATTTTCTTTCACAATCTGCGGGTGTTTAAATTAACTGCGAACTAAATGCTGCCGACCGAAGTAGCCGTGCGGTTCTAGGCACTGCAGTCTGGAACCGCGAGACCACTACGGTCGCAGGTTCGAATCCTGCCTCGGGCATGGATGTGTGTGATGTCCTTAGGTTAGTTAGGTTTAACTAGTTATAAGTTCTAGGGGACTGATGACCCCAGAAGTTGAGTTCAATAGTGCTCAGATCCCAACTAAATGCTACACTAGCTTTGCATGAAACGATAATTTATTGAAGAAAAAGCATATATTCTGACAAAATAACTGAGATAGCGCGTACCATGAGTAGCAGCAGTTTTAGTTAACAGTGTAGGCAACTACAGATACACATCGGAAGATAACTGAAGGTTCATAAATGAAAACAACCCTATTTTGTTCAAAACTGTGAGAATATTTTTGACATAGCACGTACTAGCGCTTTGAATATCCCACTCTCGAAAAAGAAATTTTGATCAGTAAGTCGTTGAAAAAACCATAGTTCTTGTTTTTTTTTTTTTTTTTTTTTTTTTTTTTTTTTTTTTTTTTTAGTTATTGGTTTTCTGGCCGGCTTCGTGCTGTGTGCCACGAATTCCCCTTCTGTGCCAGGCTTTTCATCTCAGAGTAGCAATTGCAATGATATGCTGTATGTACTGCAATCTCTGCCTTCCTCTACAGTTTTTACCGTCTTAGTACCTGATGTCTTTACAGATATCCTATCATCCTATCCCTTCCTCTGGTCGGTGTTTTCCATACATTCCTTTCATCGCCGACTCTGCGGATAACCTCCTCTCTCCCTACTTTAACGATCCACTTAATTTTCAACTTTAATCTGTAGCGCCACATCTCAGTCACCAGTTATTTGAGAAAGCGGCAAAAGCTTCGGGGAGTGTAAAGGCAGTCGTGAAGAGGCGAGGGCCAAGCCAACACGAAATTTAACAATATGGTAAGTTTCCAGAATGAGATTTTCACTGTTTAGCGGTGTGTACGCTGATATGAAACTTCCTGGCAGATTAAAACTGTGTGACGGACCGAGACTCGAACTCGGGGTCTTTGCTTTCGCGGGTAAGTGGTCTACTGCGAAAGCCAATGGTCCCGAGTTCGAGTCTCGGTCCGGCACACAGTTTTAATGTGCCAGGAAATTTCAATATGGTAAGTAATGTATTTATATATTTACAGTGCACTTTTTATGCATCAGTGAATTTGGAAAATGAAAGAAAAATCCACTGCTGATTTCAAAATTCGTTTTTTTTAAACTTAGTATCGTTCTTCTTATTAGTTATCGGACTAATCTTCCTAACCGACGGCGACCAGTTGAACCAGTGTTGATTCAGCGTTTAATCTTCCTAACCGACGGCGACCAGTTGAACCAGTGTTGATTCAGCGTAACTTGACTTCGAGGGAGTTCCTAAAAGTCGAGTGATCATACTGTCTCAAAAGTTTCTTCGACAGAAGTAAGTATAGAATCGGCGGGGCTCAACCAGTAATAACTCGCAAGCTCTCTGCAGCCCTGGGTAGGTTTGGTAGCTCACATCCTGATAGGTACTACTGAGGTACTCTGCATCGAACATTTTGCAGTCACTGGGAATTATGTCCACAATTACCGAGAAAAACTTTGCAAAAGGGGGGCTACTGAAACACAGAATCATTTATAGGATACGAAATTGGAGTCTGCTCCCATACACTGCTGTGAGAAGTTACTTCCAGCATTAAAACGTAACGAGACTTGCTGTGATTCTTTCAATCTGTGGCACTGAGCAAGTTCTTGGAGTGTCTGTGCTGCCATCTGGGAATGAAGCAGATCATGCAGCTGCTTTCTATGGAGTGCTCGCGGAGAGCTGTCTTCAGTCCTTTGTTAAAGCATCGGCTTTTATCGCAACAGTTTCAGATAATAGCACTTTTATGGGTACGGGCATTGACTGTAATTTTGTTCTCTCAAAATACCCATTGTATTTACCTTGCAGGCGTCACGTGTGGGGAGTCATTCTCAGAAGCCCCTCTGAGGAAACGATGGACTGTAGAAGCACAAGTAAGGCTGCACTGCTCTTCAAAACTCTTAGTCTGAAATCGATGTTAATTAATTCTAAATTGTTTCATCGTGGGAAGATCAAAGTAATTCCTGAATCAGATCCTTATGTACATAATTTTTCGAGACAAGAAAATAAACTGTGATTGTTATACTTTTTTACTGTAGTGGCTGGGGGCTTCTCCTTGTGCTATTGAGTACAAATTATACACAAATCGGTTTTTCGCGCATAGGACCAAATTATAAGTAACACAAAGAAAAAATCTTCAAAAATAAGAGCCATCCTGGCGTCGATCTAGGGTCACAGTGAGCCATATTAACCCAAATAGAGTCCAAGTTACCCTAAGCTGTCCCAGTTTTATCCATAGTTCTGGTAATTGTTTTCTGTTTTTCCAACTAATCAGTCATGATTATACACTATAAAACTCAAAAAACAATACGTTATATAGCTGGCAAAATGACTTTAGGGTTTCTTCCTATGTCAGCTTTTCAGTTCTCTATTTTGTCCGCAGTTTTTGTATCCGGGATATAATGGTGGTTACCGGAAAATCCGAATTTAATTCTCAGTATTTACAGAGACTTTCAAGCCTTCTAATTTGTGAGTACGAATTTTTTCAACAATTTCTTCAGAAGAAACCTTGATTATAGATACGGAACTTCGGAAACCTACACTCATACGACCACGTCCAAATTAATTGTTGCGATTGTGAGGCATTACATATTTAACCCACTCTTCAGAACCTGTATTTAGATATGTTAAGCCCGTGGGTCCAGTAAATTGTTGCCCCTCCCCAGCAACGAACTTTGGCATTCCTGAAAAACATTAGCAACAAAATTGAAAACATGTTTCTTAAAACAGGTATATATTATTTAAAGAAGACTTTCCGAAAAAGGAAAATATTGTAGAGAATTATGGTAACCAACCCTGAGTTCAGTGTAGGAAGATTGGTTGCAGCGTGTCCAAAATTCAGGATGGAGTTCTCAAACAATTGCTGTTATCAATTGCATACACATACACACAAAGCATAATTCAGCAAAAAGCAAAAGATAGTATATCGGGTTTAGTACATCAACGAAGAATTTCAGTAGTTCGATGACTTTCTTCTTGCCTTATTATCAGCAAACACATTTATCACATTCTCAAGGTCCGGTTTCACAGTCAAATCATTTTCTGTTGTTAGAACGAACAGATAGTTGAAACGCTCCTGAGTGTGAGAAGCACGCAAGTAGTTTTCAACCCTTCCAAGAATTGAGAAGAATCGTTCAGCAGAGATGTTCGTTGCAGGTGTGCTCAAATAAATTTGAAGAGCGATTCTGGTGTTTGGATAAATATCAGAATATTTCTCTCTTGGAATTTTATTTAAGACATCCAAAGGAGGACACTTCTCCTATCCAAAACACAAAAGGAAGCTTATGAAATGGACACTTCCTGTTCCAAAAGACTCCTCTACATCCGCAGGGTAAGATGATGTACCTGTTTCGCAGCGTTATAGACTTCATCATGGGCCACATCCGTCAAAATGTATAAAAACAAGAACTTTTCAGAAAACTCTTTGTAGACACCAGGACGCTTATTGAACCCTGTGGACAGTCTGACCAACATAATTAAATAATTGGTCTTCAATATGTCAGCATCACATTAGTTTCATTGACTCTTACAAGTTGTTGTGTAGTCATCAGTTTTCTGACCTCCCAACTTTTTGTCACTTTAAAAGATTTTGTCATCTCATCTATGAAAGTTAAAGTGAAGCATAAAGTTTCGCTACTGCAGACATGTCAACTTTTTCTCATTGTAGGGTTGCACTCACTGCACTGAAACGTTCCAAAATACTTGTCTACATTGTAGCCAGGAATACAACATCTTTAGAGTTAAGCTTTTGTAGTATCGCTGTTGCTTCTGATTTAATCATAGCTTTCTGTCTTTAGAAATGCACTTACAAACTTTATTGACTGCCTCCCAATTAGCATTGCTTCTGCAGGCATCTTTTCGAGCTGACCACCTTATAATGCAGAGAGCCTTTACTCTAAAGTTTCCATTTTCAAAAATTGACTGTAGAATTTTCCATCGTTCTGTAGATGCCGAAAAAGCTGTAAATTGGTTGTAGCCACTTTACAGCATATGGCTACATTTGATCCTGCCAGATTCAGGGAATGAGTGGAGTAAGGGATGAAAAGTGCCAAGGGATTGAAGGACTTGATTCGGAGTTGTTGTCGAGAGTATATTCCCTCAATATTTGCCGCATTTTCGTAACTTTGGCCGCGGCAACTGCTTATATCTACGTAATCAATGAGAGGGGTGGAACTTAAATACTGCGTCTGTCAATTCATTGCCGGTATGCCCAGCATTTCTCATTAACTCTACAAACCACCCTTGTGGTGCACCGTCTGTATTCACATATCACATGATGAAACTTAAATGATCGCAGTGTGACACATCAGGGGGAGAATCCACAATTATGGAGAAACAGTTTGCATCAGCTGTCTCCTTTATGATCTCTTCTGTGACAATCTTCCCCATAATAATAATAATTTATTAGTAACTGCTAAATGATAAATGGTTCAAATCGCTCTGAGCACTAGGACTTAACTTCTTTGGTCATCAGTCCCCTAGAACTTAGAACTACTTAAACCTAACTAACCTAAGGACATCACACACATCCATGCCAGAGGCAGGGTTCGAACCTGCGACCGTAGCGGTCGCGCGGTTCCAGACTGTAGTGTCTAGAACCGCTCGGCCACCCTGGCCGGCTGTGAAATGATAAATATGAGGTGTTTCCTTTACGTCGGTTTTCATATTTAGCCACATGATCTCTTAAGAATGGATCAAATTCAGCTATCAGCTTTAAACACATCTTAAATTACCGTTCCTTTCTTCCCCAGAAAAGGAAATCCCCTTGAAGAATTTTTTTTCACTATCGTCACTACCCTCTGTAGCACATTTCTCCAATATTTTACTTCTTCTTGAAACAGAGAAATAAATTCTTTATCAACTCTCCATAGAGTACTTTACCTTTCTTTGAAATTTACCACACAATCATGTTCTTCAATGGAATTTTCATATTCAGTTACCCTTTGATTAGCGTGTTTCCAATCACTAAAGCTGCTTGTACCGAACTGGAATGAGCCCCCAAAGAGATTACACGATTCACAGTAAAGTGCACCTTGACTAGGAGAGTAAATCAAGTAATCGCGTTGCGCGATGTCTTCATTCAACGATTTTCTTTCAAACAAATCCTTGGAAACCAATCTTCGTGTGTCAGGATACGCTCGCTCTGAAGTTTCCTTTCTGATTAATTCCGTTTTGTAGAATGTAATCTCGCGATTTTTCACTGGTTTCTCAAAAGCAGTCTTCATCGACTATGAAGTCTGACGAAATTTCCCCTAGGCCTAACTCTGATTCACTTGCTGTGGAATTGTTCGTATGTTCGTTATAATTTCGCTAACGCCGAGCTTTTCACCACAACTGCGCTGCACTATGAATCATTTGCAGGTTCCTAGTTCTCAAAAAATGGCTCTGAGCACAATGCGACTTAACTTCTGAGGTCATCAGTCGCCTAGAACTTAGAACTAATTAAACCTCACTAACCTAAGGACATCACACACATCCATGTCCGAGGCAGGATTCGAACCTGCGACCGTAGCAGTCGCTCGGCTCCAGACTGTAGCGCCTAGAACCGCACGGCCACTCCGGCCGGCTCTATTTCTCAGGAGAACAACAACTTGCAGCTATAGGATCGAGTCATTTGTTAAGGAAAAACGTGTCTGATTTTGGCGTTTGTTCTACCGCTTTTCTCCCATCCTCCTCTTTTGTTCAACTTATTTTCTGCTACTTGCGCCACTAAGAAGTTTCCTACCGTTCATGTTAACGTTTAATTTATATCAGAATTTAACCACGTTAATAAAACAGGAGGAAATACACACAAACAATATTAAAAGCAGGAAACTGATACCACGCTTCGTCAAAGATTCCCTTTCTGCCTCTGATACGTCCGTTGCTAGTCACACAGAAAGATCGCAGAAGCAGTGTTGTGCTTGATGCAGACATCTCCGTCCGTCAACTAGTTCCCTCTCATTAATTAGAATTTCTGCAGCCACTGCTGCTGCTTTTCTTTTTTTGGCAGACATAAATTGTTTTGCTCGAAAATTTACCGCCCCTAAGAATTTGCCACTCCGGACCCGGGTCCATGTGGTCCATGAGGAAATAGGTTGCTACCTGAACATAATGCGAGACTGGGAATACGAATAAATAATGACGGTTGATTTAGAGATGCTGCTGGTTATGATGGAATAAACTAAAGGCCAGTTTGAGTGATTTCGTGGCGTAACTTGCAATGCAGCCGAAGTGGCAAATAAGAGTCAAGGCAGGCATCAACAAGTTTGGATGTGGGACCATTACCTGTAGATGGCGAAATTCCGCGAACAGTTGTGTGTTGCATGTCTTAGGGCCGGACTGAAGTGGAGACCTACGACGTGATGTGAAATCTTCAGCACGGCGTCGATAGTATAAGTAGGTGAATATGAAACACGCTTTACGCTGGATTAACAAAACTGGAAAAGGAAATCTTGTTTGAAGCTGCCATATACGCTTTAGTAGGAATAAATTAAGGAAAGCACAGAAATCCTAAATACGGATCGTAGGACGTGGTTTAGAGCCGAGCTCCTCTCGAGTTTACTACTACTACTATTATTGTTATTATCATTATTATTATCTGTCTTTAATTCCTGGCAATTATGAGACCAGGCAGACTGCGAAGCTCTTACCAGCCGGAATATTTTGTGCTGTTTTGAATCTGATGGGGAAGTCTTAACTTATTTTCGTCTCGATGGACTTTGGCTAATTCAGAAGGGTATTCAGAAGGGGATTTTAGGGGGAGGAAAATGGGAGGGGGGGGGGAAATTTAATAATATCCACATTTAGCAAACAGCTGAGGGAAACCCGTCTAAAACATCGCACGAAATTCGATTTCTTCCCTGTCTTGCTGAATGTTGTAGTCTCATTTCATAGTCTTAATGTGACACATCTGTGTCGTTATATTTCTCTTATGGTAGCCTACTAGATTGTCGACAATTGTACTATCCTCTTCATTTGTAGTATCGAAGCGCCGCATGTTAGTATCCCATGGACAGAAGCACTGGTACTTTAGATAGTTGAAGATCATAGTTTTTTTGTTCATGTCATCTGCTACATTTTTGTTTTTCAGTCTGTTATGTTCTGCTTTCGCTGTTTGTTCCACCACTTCTAGTACTTTTATAGTAGAGATCTAATAGGCCTATTGGGTACTTATGTCTATTTAATAGTGGCTGCTGTTCCCATAATTCTTCGCTTTAATATAGCATACTTCATCCACACAAAAACAGCACCTTGTAGCACGGATCTTACAAACATTTAATACAACGTGTTCCAGGGCTTTAGGGTCAAAATTGCGCGTATGCTAAAGCTTCTTAAACTGAGTATTTTGAGATGAAATAGCAAAGGTAGAAAATGGAAGAGAAGGAAAAATAGTAGGAGACTATTGATTGGGGGAAGGAAATGAAAGAGAAAGATGCGTGGTAGAATTTTGCAGAGAGCATGATACTAGGTTTAAAACATCAAGAAAGAAGTTCAAGTACATAGAAGAGACCCGGATGCAACCGAAGGTTTCAAATGCGTTATGAAATGGTAAGGCAGCGATTTCGAAATCAGTTTTTAGGCTGTAAACTATTTCCATGGGCACATTTCGACTTTGACTATTATTTATCGGAAATTAATTGTAGATTAAAATTAAATAAATTACGAAAGCGTAGGAAATTAAGTACATGGGACCTAGATAAAATGCGGGAACAAGAGTCCTTTGAGAGTTTCAAAGGGAGTACTAGGCAACTATTGACTGTAATAGGGGTGAGGAACACTGTAGAAGATGTATGAATATTGAAACATGAATTAGCAAAGACGGCAGAGGATCAAGTAACCAAATAGACAACACCCAGTAGAAACCCTTGAATAACGCATGATATATCGAATTTAAATGAGGAAAGTGAAAAACATAAAAATTCTGAAAATGAAGCAGGGGAAGGGAATACAGACGTCTAAAATATTAAATTCACAGGAAGTGCAAAATGGCAAAGCAAGGAAGGACTAGGTTGTAGTAGCATGTGGAACGAGGGAAAAGATAGATACTGCCTGCAGGAAAGTTAAAGATACCTATGGGGATAAGATAACCAGAATATCAGGAGCTTATCTAACAAGCCAGTACTAAACAATGAAGGGAAAAGTAAAAGATGAAAGGAGCATATAGAGGGGCTGTACTAGGGAGACGAACTTGAAGATAATATTATACAGGATATCCCACATATACCAGTACGCCTCGCGAACCGTGTAATCATCTCAAATTGAATATCTTGTGAAATGGAAACACTGTCTCGACGGTTGGTGTATCTCGTACATCATGTCATCCTGTACTAAAAGACATGAAATTAAAAGTCTAACGTGTGAGTGTGGCGCAAGAGTTGAAATCTGAAGATCAGGAAAAAAGAGTTAATTGTTGTAACTGCCTGTTAACATCAATTGCTAACGGTCATAAGAGATGGCATCTGTTCTTTCGGGCATTGGTGATCTTGCACCTCTTGAATAATGAAATTACAATGAAATCCAGACCATTAGCTGCTTACAGGCTTTGATAAATATCAACGGGGACAATTGAAAATTTTTGCCTTGACTGGGGCTCGAACCCGGGATCTCCGGCTTACATGGCAGACGCTCTATCCGACAGATACCATCTTCATATAGATAAGGCTTACCGACCAATGATCTTCTTCAGTGCGGATGCACTCACATTGTTCAAACTCTTACGGGAATCGGTAGATTGACTGCCGCGAGTAATGGGTATAGTGGTCAAGGGCACTACAAATTTAGTGTGTAGACAGTAAGTTGGAAGCGTGGGTCTCACAGGGAGCGTGACAGAGATAAGTTCCTGCAGTCGCACTATCCGATGTGTCCTCGATGGCTCAGCAGGATTAACAACGAACTTCAAGGGATGTCATGGGACGTTAGCTACGACATAAAAAAAACCGGGTCGGATAGAGCGTCTGCCATGTAAGCAGGAGATCCCGGGTTAAGTCCCGGTCGGGGCATACATTTTCAACTGTCCCCGTTGATATTCATCGACGCCTGTAAGCAGCTAATGGTCTGGATTTCATTGTAATTTCATGCTAACGATAAGTTGGACCCCTTGCTTTACTTCATGTCAGATGAGGCCTGGTTTCAGTTGTCAGGTTATGTAAACTCCCAGAATTGCAGATACCGGTCGCAGGAGAACATACATGCATGAAGGACTTTCCCACTCAGAGAAGATAGGTGTTTGGTATGCGTTGTTAGAGAGAGCCCCATATTTTTCATTTAAAATTCAGCAGCGTCAGCTATCTAGAGGCTTTTGTCTCGTTGTATGCGCAATTAACAGATGCAGAGAAACTGTATGCAGTATATTTTAAAAAAGGAAGAAAAGAGCAACCATTCACACACCCAACCAAAGTATGGTCCACATCACCCATGTGTTCCCTGAAGACACACTTGTCAGTAGTGGTCCCTGGCCCCCAAGGCCCTCGGACTTATCATGCGATTTTTATCTATGGAACACACTAAAAAGCAAAATGAGTAGTGACAGTCCTCTTACAACAGATGATCTTAAGCAGGACACTGAAGGGAAATTAACAACATCACGCCTGCAAAATTACAGGTAACGTCAACACACGGGAGTCAGCGATGTGTGGATGCCCGAGCCCACCACTCCCATCATCTCTTATAAACAAGTAACTATATGTTTTTAAGGTTACTATTGCCTATTCTTTTTTAGTTAGCTCATTGTTGCTTGAATGTCGGGGTTGATGCGTGCAAATTTTACATGGGACAACCTATACACAAGGGCAGACGAAGTAGATGATGACTTGAGAGGTACCGGTACGACATTCTGGAAAGAATTTGACAGAGCAGTGAACCTAAGTCGAAACAAGGATCCTCGAGTAAACGACATTTCCTCAGAATTATTGAGGGCTTGGGAAAGCCTACTGTGACAAAAATATTCCATGCGGTATGCAACATGTATGAGGTAGGGGAAATACACTCAACCTCAGGAAGACAGGTGCCAAAAAGTGTGAAAATGATCCAACCATCAGCTTAATAAGTCATGGTTCCACAATACTGGCCCGACTTATTTATATAAGAAACTGGTACAAGCCGACCTCTGGGAAGGTCAGTTTCGATGGTCGAAATGTGGGAACGCGCGAGTCCGTACTGACTCTGCGGCTTATCTTAGAAGACAGGCTGAAGAAAGGCAATTGTAGGCTTAGCTTTCGACAATGTTGTCCGTTCGGAAGTAAAATGAGGTAGGATCACTCTCGAATCTGCCGCTTTACGGTACGCACATTGACTGAGAAGAGGGCGCCATCATCAGTCCTTGTTTGTTATTACATCACGTACCGTCTTTGTCCGATTACAGCGAAGTACGTAAGTTCACAATTAGGAGTTGACTGTGGTTCTCGGCGGACGCGGCGCACCCCCTACTGTGCAGGGGATGCTCTTCGTCACGTAAAAGGGAAACCGACGGCGAGCACTCTAAACATTTACCATGCTATGGGCTCCCGTATAGCACACTGTGCACAGCTAATTGTGCTGTGCGCGTGCACTTTGAAAGCGATCCGACCTTCAAATTTAATTTACTTCCAAACGGTTTCCGGTACTGCTGCTCGTGCTGCGAATGCGATAATCGGTCGTTGAACTGATTAACTGGTTTACGTGAGTTGCGATTCCAAATGTTATCAGGGTTCAGCAGAATGTGCCTTATCAACTGCGGCTCTTTCCTCAGTGATACATCTACATCTACGTCATACAACCCAAACCGCCTAATGGTGTGTGGTGGAGGGTACTTTCGGTTCCGCTATCTGATCACTCCAACCCCGTTCCATTTGCGAATAACGCGTGGGAGGAATGATTGTCGTAAGCTTCCGTATTGGCTCGAATTTTCTCCTCGTGGTCAATACGCGAGATGTATGTGGGGGGAAGTAATATGTTGTCTGACTCCTCCTGAAAAGTGCTGTCCAGAAATGTCAACAGTAAATCTCTCCGTGAAGCACAACGCGTCCCTTGTAACGTTTCCCAGTGGAGTTTGTTTAGCATCTCCGTAACGCTCTCTCGCCAGCTAAACGATCCCGTGACGAAACGCGCCGCTCTTCTTTGGATCTTCTCTATCTTCTCTATCAGTCCTACCTGATAGGAATCTCAGATAGATGAACAACACTCAAGAATCGAACAACCACCTTATAAGCCACTTATTTCGTGGATGAGTTACATTTCTTTAAGATTCTTCCGATGAATCTTAGCCTGGTGTCTGCTTTTCCCACTATCTGTTTTATATGGTCGTTCCACTTAAGGTCGGTCTGGGTAGTTACGCCTAGATATCTTACGGCAGACGCTGTCTCCAGCTGTTTGTCGTAAATAGTGTAGCTGTACAGTAGTGGATTTCTTTCCCTGCGTATGAGCAATATGTTACATTAATTTACTTTCAGGGTCAACTGAGAGAGTCTGCACCATTCATCAATTCTCTCCATATCGTTCTGCAAATTCTTACTGTCTTCTGGCGCTGCTACTTTGGTATAGACAACTGCATCTTATGTGAATAGCCTTAAAGAGCATCCGACGCCTTCTACTAGATTATTTATACATATTGTAGACAGCAACGGTCCTGTCACACTTCCCTGTGGTACCCCGGATATTACCTTTACATCTGTCGATTTACGTCCGTTAAGAGTGACGTGCCGGCCGCGGTGGTCTAGCGGTTCTAGGCACTCAGTCCGGAACCGCGCGACTGTTACGGTCGCAGATTCGAATCTTGCCTCGGGCATTGATGTGTGTGATGTCCTTACGTTAGTTAGGTTTAAGTAGTTCTAAGTTCTAGGGGACTGATGACCACAGATGTTAAGTCCCATAGTGCTCAGAGCCATTTGAACCATTTAAGAGCGACGTTTTGAGTTCTATCTGCAAGAAAGTCTTGAATCCAATCGCAGGTCTGCTTCGATGCTTCGTAAGCTCGTATTTTTTCTTTTCATTGAACGGCAATGCGGGACTGTGTCAAATGCTTTATTCAAATCAAGGAACACGGCATCAACCTGAGCGCCGTTGTCCACTGCGCTATGGATGTCACGGAGGAACAGAGGAATACGTGTTGAATTCAGCTGAATTCCTCTTTGATGAACGGTAACATATGCTATTTTTCACTGTATGTGCAGTGTGATGTAGATACACATTCTTATTTATCATTATAATTATTATTGTTATTATTATTACTCTAATAGAAATCCACTGCTTTTGAAAACCGATAACAACTTGCTTCGACACCCTCAAAGTATCTTCCACAACGAAATGTACGTTCTACTCCTTCTGTGTCTATAAACTAGCTGTCTACGGACTATATTAGCATCCTTCTTCCGGACAGCCTTAACTTAGGTTTACTGCTGTTTCATTGCTTAATTTCTGTCAGGCGCGTGGATAGATCTTTTCAAAAGGTAAGTTCTGATACCGCTCTCCATGTTTATGTACACAGAATTTTTGTTCTGCATCTGATTACTTTGTTGTTGGCGTCACGTTAAACTATAATCTTTCTTGCAGAATGAGATTTTTCACTCTGCAGCGTAGTGTGCGCTGATATGAAACTTCCTGGCAGATTAAAACTGTGTGCCGGACCGAGCCTCGAACTCGGGACCTTTGCCTTATGCGGGCTAGTGCACTACCAACTTTTTTTCTGCTTTTTTGACTTTTATTTCATTTTATTTTTATACAAATGGATAAAAGGAAGGACGTTCCTCTTCGGCTACATAAACAGAATAATAGGAAGTCGTCCCGTTACGACAAAGGATGCTCCATACTATAGCCCGCTGCGAATTTTTCGATGACTGTCTTCTCGTTGCTGTGTTGTTTCCGTTGTTTGTTCAAATCTCATAAAAAAAAAGGAGCTGGGAAGAGGTGCTATGGTTATCTTCTCATGTCATCGATAATCCAGCTGCGAGGCGGATTATGGAATGCGCTCCAAAGGAAATTAGAAAAATATTGCCTATATTTAGGGTTCTTGACGATCGCACAATGTCGTTCGTTGAGGTAATGTCAAAAATCGGGTACTGTCTTGTCGCCATTACCGAAGAGGTAGTGAACAGCGTGGCCGCTGATCCACGTCACAGAGTTCGTTTTTGCTCTTGGGAAATAAATCTTATCGGGGAAAAGAAGTGATCGGGTAGTTATCCTGTCGGGAGTCGTGCGTGTGAGAAAAGCCAATATCTGACGCACCGAATACCATACGTCCTTTGCCGACCCGCATTCGAAACGATGTTCATCCGTAAGCAACTGAGCTACCGAAGCACGACTCACGCCCCGTCCTCACACCTTTACTTCTGCCAGTACCTCGTCTCCTACATTCCAAACTTAGCAGAAGCTCTCCTGCGAACCTTGCAGAACTAGCACTCCTGAAAGAAAGGATATTGCGGAGACATGGCTTAGCCACAGCCTAGGGGATGTTTGCAGAATGAGATTTTCACTCTGCAGCGGAGTGTGCGCTGATATGAAACTTCATTCCTTCGTAAATACAAATATTGGCTGTACCACAGAGTGTATGTATGGGAGAGTGCTGAAAAGTAATGCCTCGAATTTTTTATGTGGAACTCTTAATGCTTTTTAAACAAAACAAACATTAATTAACTTTCTACATCTTTATTGTTCATGTCTACATATTTATTTCTCAATGTAGTCATCCTGGCGATGAACACATTTCTTCCAACAAGAGACCAATTTATTGATACCGTCGCTGTAGGATGTTTGTTGACGGAGCCAAAACCTCACCTCTGCTTGCACCGCCTCATCGCTATCAAAGTGAAGCCCTCAAAGGTGTTCCTTACGTTCTGTGAGATGAAAATCGGACGAGGCCAAGTCGGAACTCTACGGAGGATGATCGATGACAGTGAACCCATGGCATCGGATTGCTGCAGATGTCACAGCGTTGATGTGTGGTCTGGCATTGTCCTGCTGAAGGAGGGGGTTCTCGATGTGTAGACGGTTTGAAATTCTACTACGGCACTCTGTTTCTCAAGCACTGATTGATTACCATACGCACCACCATGTTACATACTACAATTCGGAGCCCTCTAGCGCCAGAGAGGTGAAAAAATGTACATATGAAGAATATTAACAACTTTTCGTTTTATTTGAAAAGCTTTAAGAGCTTTCACATACAAAATTTGGAGCCTTTACTTTTCACCACTGCCTCGTAATACATACAACATATGGGGTGATTCGCCTAAAACTTGCACCGTAAATTTCGCGGAAATGGAAGGTGCCATTGATGCGCGGTTTTCACAGAACGGACTGGTAGTCTGCGGCTTGTGTTGTTAGCCAGTCAACAGACTGTAACAATATTTAGAAAGTGTATTCTTTGCAACAACAAAAAATAGACTTTTTTAAATGGAACAATCCGTGTTCACGTTGACAAACTAAAACTAAGTTAGAATGTCAACGGAGTTTGTTGCAGGATTGTAGTGCAAGTCGTTTACTAGATTTCGTATTTTGAAGAGTTCCCACGATGGCACTTGTACAATACCTGTGGTAACACACACCAAAGCAGAACCCAAGTGCATACATTTGTTATGTGACTTCTGACCTCTAACGAGACAACTGACCATCACAAGTTGCGTTCAAAACGACCACAGGCAGCTGCAATACACGTTTCTAGTCAGGTATGGAACGACTGCTGCACACATGTTAGCATTTCAGCGGAGATTCCCGAGCAGAATGCTGCAGTACGTCGTTGCTTGTCATTAAGAGTAGTTGGCATGTCCTTTAAGACAGCGTCTTTCAGCTTTTTCCCACAGAAAAAGGTCCACAGGTGTCAAACCCAGGGAACGGTACGGCCAAAGTACAGGTCCTCTGCGTCCAGTCCAACGATTTGGAAACAATTCGTTAAGACGTGCTGTAGTACTTGGTGCACTATGGACTGGACAGCCATCACGTTGGCGCACAGATTCTCCCTAGTTTGCAGGGGAACGTCTGCTAGCATTCGTGGAAGATGGTCTGTTAGGAGGCTACGACACTTCTAAGCGTTCAGGCCTATGACCTGATGGTTCACTACCCCGCACCGTGCGACTGCTACGGTCGCAGGTTCGAATCCTGCCTCGGGCATGGATGTGTGTGACGTCCTTAGGTTAGTTAGGTTTAAGTAGTTCTAAGTTCTAGGGGACTGATGACCACAGCAGTTGAGTCCCATAGTGCTCAGAGCCATTTGAACCATTTCACTACCCCGCACTCCATGGACGCTGACTTTCCACCGGACGAAACCAACGGTGACTGTCAATAGACCAACAGTGAATATTTCAGCGGTTTACCTGGCCATGATAGGTAAATGTGGCTTCTTCACTAAACAAGATATACACTACTGGCCGTTAAAATTGCTGCACCAAGAAGAAATGCAGATGATAAACGGGTATTCATTGGACAAATATATTATATTAGAATTGACATGTGATTACATTTTCAAGCAATTTCGGTGCATAGATTCTGAGAAATCACTACCCAGGACAACCGACTCTGACCGTAATAACGGCCTTGATACGCCTGGGCATTGAGTCAAACAGGGCTTGGATGGCGTGTACAGGCACAGCTGCCCATGCAGCTTCAACACGATGCCACAGTTCATCAAGAGTAGTGACTGGCGTATTGTGACGAACCAGTTGCTCGGCCACCATCGACCAGACGTTTACAATTGGTGAGAGATCTGGAGAATATGCTGGCCAGGCCAGCAGTCGAACACTTTCCCTATCCAGAAAGGCCCGTACAGGACTTGCTGAAATGTAGAGTTTCGGGGGAATCCAATGAAGGGTAGAGCCACGGGTCGTAACACATCTAAAATGTAACGTCCACCGCTCAAAGTGCTGTCAATGCTAACAAGATGTGACCGAGACGTGTAACCAATGGCACCCCATACCATCACGCCGGGCGATGACGAATACACGCGTCCAATATGCGTTCATCGCGATGTCGCCAAACGGATGCGACCATCATGATGCTGTAAACAGAACCTGGAGTCATCCGAAAAATGACGTTTTGCCATTCGTGCACCCAAGTTCGTCGTTGAGTACACCACTGCAGACGCTCCTGACTGTGATGCAGCGTCAAGGGTAACAGCAGTCATGGTCTCCGAGCTGATAGTCCACGCTGCTGCAAACCTCATCGAACTGTTCGTGCAGATGCTTATTGTCTTACAAACGTCTCCATCGACTCAGGGATCGAGACGTGGCTGCACGATCCGTTTCAGCCAGGCGGATAAGATGCCTGCCATCTCGACTGCTAGTGATACGAGGCGGTTGGGATCCAGCACGGCGTTCCGTATTACGCTCCTGAACCAACCTATTCCATATTCTGCTAACAGTCATTGGATCTCGACCAACGCGAGCAGCAATCGCAATAGGCTACAATCCGACCTTTATCAAAGTCGGAAACGTGATGGTACGCATTTCTCCTCCTTACACGAGCCATCACAACAACGATTCACCAAGCAACGCCGGTCAACTGCTGTTTGTCTATGAGAAATGGGTTGGAAACTTTCCTCATGTCAGCACATTGTAGGTGTCGCTACCGGCGCCAACCTTGTGTGAATGCTCTGAAAAGCTAATCATTTGCATATCACAGCATCTTCTTCCTGCCGGTTAAATTTCGCGTCTGTAGCACATCATCTTCGTCGTGTAGCAATTTTAATGGCCAGTAGTGTATGATACGAATGGAGTATTCTGTCTTAATGCGCGTGTAGGGAAGTAAACACGATTCTCATAAACATTTCCATGCAGCTCTTGACGGAGAGAGATGTGATAGGGATGGAACACATATCGATGGAGAACGTGTAGGAAACTTGCCTGACTCATGCCACTTTCTCGTGCGATCATGTCGGAGCTAACATGTGGAGCAACTGCAACAGCAGCAAGAACTTAATTTCCTCCTCTTCTGTCTTCACTTGTTTCCTTGCGTTACGTTGTTTAGGTATTACGCTACCACTTAACTGGTTGAAGAATCTGATAAATAACTGCCTAGGCCGTTGAAGTCTATTGGGATATTTTATTACATATACTGTAAAAGAAGGAACTGCATTCCTCCCACACTCTCTCTACATCATGAGCATGTCGGCTTTTCCTGTATTGGTAAATTCCATAGCTCACTCACGATGTTCTGCTTGGATTGTCACACACTAATCGATTATGAAACCGCAATGCACTCAAGGAATAAACAAGAGCGCTGTAAGCAAGCTAACAACATCGTACGTAGCAATTACGCAGGTTGAATGGCACAAGTAAGTGTCTGTGTAGAAACTTTTCAGAATAGAATCCTGCAACAAACACAGTTGAAATTCCACTTTACCCTAATTTTAGTTTGTTAATGTCGATACGCATTGCTCCATTTAAAAAAAAGTATGTTTGCACAAAAAGAACACTTTCTAAGTATTATTACAATCTGATTATTAGCTAACAATACGAACCCCCGACTACCACTCTGTTCTGTGAATACCGCACACTAATACACACCAATAGCACTTCCATTTCCGCAAAATTTGCAGTGTAATTTTTAGATGATTCAGAGACGTACACTATGTGATCAAACGTATCCCGACACCTGGCTGTAAATGACTTACAGGTTCGTGGCGCCCTCCATAAGTAATGCTGGAATTCAATGTGGTGTTGGCCTACCCTTAGCCTTGATGACAGCTTCCACTTTCGCAGGCATACATTCAATCATGGCAGCCCATTCTTCACGGAGAAGAGGTATCGATGTCGATCGGTGAGGCCTGGCATGAAGTCGGAGTTCCAAGACATCCCAAAGGTGCTTTATAGTATTCAGGTCGGGACTCTGTGCAGGCCACTCCATTACAGGGATGTTATTGTAGTGTAACCACTCCACCACAGGCCGTGCATTATGAACAGGCACTCGATCGTGATGAAAGATGCAAACGCCATCCCTGAATTGCTCGTCAACAAAAAAAAATGGTTCAAATGGCTCTGAGCACTATGCCACTTAACTTCTGAGGTAATCAGTCGCCTAGAACTTAGAACTAATTAAACCTCACTAACCTAAGGACATCACACACATCCATGTCCGAGGCAGGATTCGAACCTGCGACCGTAGCGGTCGCTGGGTTCCAGACTGTAGCGCCCAGAACCGAACTGCCACTCTGGCCAGCACTCGTCAACAGTGGGAAGCAATAAGGTGCTTAAAACATCAGTGTAGGCCTGTGCTGTGACATTGCCACGCAAAACAACAAGGGGTGCAAGCCCCCTCCATGAAAAACACGACCACACCATAACACCACTGCCTCCGAATTTTACTGTCGGCACTACACACGCTGGCAGATGTTCACCGGGCAGCCGCTCCACCACGAAATGCAAGTTTTCTCACCTCCCGCCTAACTGCCAAAGTACTTGCTGTGGATCCTGATGCAGCCTGCAATTCCTGTGAGACGGTCTGGATGGATGTCAGCCTATTATACAAGACGACCCTCTTCAACTATCGGCCGTCTCTGTCAGACAACAGACGAGGTCGACCTGTACGCTTTTGTGCTGTACGTGTCCCTTCACGTTTCCACTTCACTATCACATCGGAAACAGTGGACATAGGGATGTTTAGGAGTGTGGAAAGCTCGCGTACAAACGTATGACACCCAATCACCTGACCATGTTCGAAGTCCGTGAGTTCCGCGGAGGTGCTCTCTCATGATGTCTAATGGATACTGAGGCAGTATCTGGCATTGGGTGGCAGAACAACGCACCTAATATGAAAAACGTATGTTCTGGGGGTGTCTAGATACTTAAGATCATATAATGTAGCTCCCGCTAAGCTGTATAGCACCCTATTTATTGGTTGGTTATATCTTGAACCATGCCTTTAGAATGCTTTCTTTTTACTTTTTGAAATAGACGTAACGTAATCCGAACTTCCCAAATTCTTTGTCAATTTTGGTTATCACAGGGAATACTATCTACCAAATATATTTGATAGCAGTAAGTGTCTTTTTCTGGAAACCTTACTTTTACGTGTGTGGATGTATTTTCTCGATACTAGACCAATAATTTCAAGCCAGATAAGCACATTCTCGAGAGTACTATTCGAATCCAACTTGCGCAACACCATTGGAAGATTCTGATTTGTTTGAATCAAAGTACGTTGTTTTAAGTTTGTGCATCGCGAACAGAAAAATCTTTCCGTTGTCTGAAATTTGTTGTCAATGTGTTTGTTACTATAATGATTCACCTCTTGCGGAGCTCGAATGCTAATGAAAATAGGTGTCTGAATACCTGTCTCAACAGAGTATAGAAGTTAAATCCCACAGTGCTCAAAGCCAACAGAGTATGCGTGGGCACTTTACAAATCAGTAGAAATTGCATGAACGATATTACATTTCATTGTACAGTGCGTAATGGGGCTTCCCCTTCTATCCACGTATGGAGTGTTCGAAATGCCTGTACACGTCAGCGAGAGCTAGTACATTTTCCTAGGTGTTTCGCAGGTATCTTGTTCTTATAAATATCTATGGAAATGTTTCGCTGTTTGTTTCGTGTCTTTCTTCCACAGTTTGTTGAATAACATTTTTCTGTAATCATACAATACCATTTTGAAATCAATTCCTTTGACCTTGTGCATAGTTCGCCATTTGCTCTTCTGATACTCTTGATAGTCCCTTCTGATACTGAGTCTACACTTTCTACAGCAGGAAGCACAAAAATTGTGTACAGCTTATCATTCACAGCAGATGAAATCCAGTATCCAAGTGCTCGACGAATTATTCAAAGTGTCTCACTTGTTTCACCCACAAATGAACCTATGTAATTCTTGTATCCCAAGTTTCTACGCGTACGGTTGTTCATTATACATGTCCTCTGTCGAAGACTGTTATAGCACATGATAAACTATAGAAAAAAAATAATGATGATAGTAAAAGTGTTTATATGCTTGTGTTATTTGGACGCTAGTACACTGTTAAGAGAAACAGACAGACCGATGTATCGAAACTTCATTGGAAGAAAATGAAATGAATAACAATGCTAGCACTGAGTCAGGGGACAATGTCATACGAAAGGTACCTTTTTCGATTGACTCGAGGGAATACCATATTCAAACAAAAATTAGATGTTGATTATTATCGAACACGTTCAATCTTATTGATGTTGGAAGGGTACTACGAGTAATTTTGGTTCTCACATGTTACTTTACTCTACATGTGGCAAGGGCCTTATCGACCACACTCCTGCTCTACGAACCTCTTCAATTTCGTACCCTCGAATGCACTGTTTGTCCATTCGGGGTTGATGATCATACTAGCTGTGTGCACACCACAAAATTCTGGTTTTTTTCTTCGTCCTGTACCGTGTATTGTTCTACAGAATGCTATTCTAATTATTCTGTTCTCCTTCATCCTTGCTATATGGTCAGCCCAGTACAACCTTAACTTCTTTACCACTTCGATGATGTTATGGTATTTGTACAGTTCTCTTAATCCTTCATTTTTTCTTATCCTCCATTCTTTATTTTCATCCTATACCCGCACAAAAAATTTCTTTCTATATTCTTTCGAAAACAAATAGTTTTACTTCATCTTTTTTCTAAATATTAATCTATAACAAAGTTTCAAGAATATTCCTTAAATGATGACACTAGGAATATTCTGCAACACCCTACGTATCGCTCAGATGGGATCTTGAAGACAAAAACAGCATAATTACTACACGCACCGAGGCAGTCAATCAGTCTTCCCGCGCTCCATACGTGAATGGAACGGGAAGAAACCCTAATTGCTGCCACATCGGAACGTACTCTCTGGCGTGCGCTTCACAGTGGTCTGCAAAGTATGTTGTTGTTGTTGTTGTTGTTGTTGTTGTTGTCGTGGTCTTCAGTCCTGAGACTGGTTTGATGCAGCTCTCCATGCCACTCTATCCTGTGCAAGCTTCTTCATCTCCCAGTACCTACTGCAGCCTACATCCTTTTTCAATCTGCTTAGTGTATTCATCTCTTGGTCTCCCTCTACGATTTTTACCCTCAACGCTACCCACCAATACTAAATTGTGATCTCTCGATGTCTCAGAACATATCCTACCAACCGATCCCTTCTTCTAGTCAAGTTGTGCCACAAACTCCTCTTCTCCCCAATTCTATTCAATACCTCCTCATGAGTTATGTGATCTACCCATCTAATCGTCAGCATTATTCTGCAGCACCGCATTTCGAAAGCTTCTATTAACTTCTTGTCCAAGCAGTTAATCGTCCATGTTTCACTTCCATACGTGGCTACACTCCATACAAATACTTTCAGAAATGACTTCCTGTCACTAAGATCAATACTCGATGATATCAAATTTCTCTTCTTCATAAACGCTTTCCTTGCAATTGCCAGTCTACATTTTATATCCTCTCTACTTCGACCATCATCAGTTATTATGCTCCACAATTAGCAAAACTCCTTTACTACTTTAAGTGTCTCATTTCCTAATCTAATTCCCTCATCATCACCCGACTTAATTCGACTACATTCCATTATTTTGTTGATGTTCCTCTTATACCCTCCTTTCAAGACACTGCCCATTCCGTTCAACAGCTCTTCCAAGTCCTTTGCTGTCTCTGACAGAATTACAATGTCATGGGCGAACCTCAAAGTATTTATTTCTTCTCCATGGATTTTAATACCTACTCCGAACTTTTCTTTTGTTTCCTATACTCTTGTAAATTGTAAATAGCCTTTCGCTCCCTGTATTTTACCCCTGCCACCTTCAGAATTTGAAAGAGAGTATACGAGTCAACAATGTCAAAAGCTTTCTCTAAGTCTACAAATGCTAGAAACGTAGGTTTGCCTTTCCTTAATCTTTCTTCCAAGATAAGTCGTAGGGTCAGTATTGCCTCACGTGTTCCAACATTTCTACGGAATCCAAACTGATCTTCCCCGATGTTGGCTTCTACCAGTTTATCCATTCGTCTGTAAAGAATTCACGTTAGTATTTTGCAGCTGTGACTTATTAAACTGACAGTTCCGTAATTTTCACATCTGTCAACACCTGCTTTCTTTGGTATTGGAATTACTATATTCTTCTTGAAGTATGAGGGAATTTCGCCTGTCTCATACATCTTGTTCACCAGATGGTAGAGATTTGTCAGGACTGGCTCTCCCCTGGCTGTCAGTAGTTCTAATGTTGTTTCGACTCAGGTCTTTCAGTGCTCTGTCAAACTCTTCTCGCAGTATCATATCTCCCATTTCATCTTCATCCACCTGCTCTTCCATTTCCATAATATTGTCCTCAAGAACATCGCCCCTGTATAGACCCTCGATATACTCCCTCCACCTTTCTGCTTTCCCTTCTTTGCTTAGAACTGGGTTTCCATCTGAGCTCTTGCAAAGTACACATGTAGGTAATGTTACTGATGCATTAGCAGACTGATACAAGTGAATTTTGTAGTTAGTACTCGGTGATCTTTTTCTTAAGATTTTGATAAAAGAAAAAAGTATTTTGTTTGCTGTTCCTAGACGAGCGTCTATTTCTGCATTCGTTTTATTGTTGTTACCAAAAAATAACCCCTAAATACCTGAGGTGGTCAATTGTCTTGAAAGTGAATCAATATCCATTCTAAGACACATCACTTCTAATTTTCTAAATTATGACCAGATATTCTGTCTTTTCATGATTAACACACGATCCTTTTTTCTCAACAGTTGTGCAATAATTTTGCATCATTTTGATTAACTCTGTTTTGGAACTACTTAGTGCTACACTATTTGCGTAGGGAAGTCTAGTAATAAGTTTGTTTGCGTGGCCACCCTCCGCAGAAAGCACAGAAATATTTATTAATTAAAACTTCCGGACTGAATTGCCGTGGTCCATATATAAAACTGCTTCTCCTTCCTGACGTTTCGATGCCGGCTGCAGGCAACATCTTCTGAGGTGAGTCGGCGACTGGCTGCTAGCCGCTGGAGGTCCCGCTTATATAGATTGGGACAAATTGACAAATCAGCTGCAGCGGAACACGTTTTCAAAGACGGTGATCACTAAATGAAACTTAGTGAGACAAACGTGATAACTAGGACCTCACATTATTATACCCACATGTATAGAGGAGCTATAGAGATCTACAAGCACGAAAATAATTTTAATAAAAAAGAAGAAGGATTAAAACTAGTCGGCTCTGTACTTACGAAGTCACTATCGATTATCTATAATCGAGAGAGATGGCACTAGCCAGAGATAGTTTTAAAGTCAACAGCACGTGACGAGTGGTGGCGCCATCTAAGCGCTCTATATAAGCGGTACCTCCAGCGCCTAGCAGCCAGTCGCAGACTCACCTCAGATTTTGTCCGCAGTAGGCAACGAAACGTCAGGAAGGAGATGCAGTTTTATATATGGACCACGGCAATTCAGCCCGGAAGTTTTAATTAATGAAGACGCCGGCCGTGAAAGCTTACATGTTATGAACAGAAATATTTGTTTTGTAAATAAAACCACCTTTTCTTGCTGCAGCTGTAATTTATTTTTCCCAGACGCGTTTCACCGGTTTATTACTCTAAGGGATATTCAGTGGGGTAGTTTGTTGGCATCTGCGTTTCCTCTTATCTTATCTGGAGGTCGCACTACCACTTCACTTCCGAAACATAAGCACAATTTTATATTCCGAATTTTTTCTTTCCTCTGTTCACCATGTTTTTCCTTCTTCTTTGTGGTGCACTATTACTCTTTTGTCACTAGTTCTCGAAAACTGTGCTTTTAAAGATGTAAATATTGTTTCCTCCATACAGGAAGAAACACACAAAAACACAGTTTTCGAGCAAACAGATATGTTCAAAATGTATGTGAAATCTTACGGGACTTAACTGCTAAGGGCATCAGCCCCTAAGCTTACACACTACTTAATAAGTACGAAGACACACACCCATGCCCGAGGGAGGACTCGAACCTCCGCCGGACCAGCCGCACAGTCCATGACTGCAGCGCCGTAGACCGCTCGACTAATCGCGCGCGGCAGCAAGCAGATATAGCGAGTGGCAAAAGGTAAATAGTGCACCACAAAGAAGAAGGAAAAACATGGTGAATAGTATGAAAAAAAGTTCAGAACATAAATTTGTGCTTATTTTTCGGAAATGAAGTGGTAGTACGACTTTCAGATAAGATGAGAGGAAACACAGATGCCAACAAACTACCCCACTGAATATGCCTTAGAGTAATAAACCGGTGAAACGCGTCTGAGAAAAATAAATTACAGATGCAGCAAGAAAAGACGGTTTTATTTACAATACAAGTGATTCTAGTAATGTTCACCACCTGCAGTTGGATCTCTTGTGGATTAGTTTTAGTAACTTCTTTATCGATCTTCTATAATATGAGGTTAAATGAAACAAGTGAAGTGGCGTAACCTTTGTCTCAGTCATTAAAATTTTCAGTTTCTTCTATAGGCGTCTTTAAACCCAATAAAGTTTCGTCTATACACGTTTTTAATAACCTAATGAACTTTGAGGGCATTTCAAATTCCCTCATTACATTTAACGGTGTCCATAGGTATGTTCTATCATAGGCCTTTTTGAAATCCTGAAACAGTTTGTGGACTTTGGATTCCCATCCTTCTCAGTTATTTGTGTTAGAGTGAACAAACGATCGAATGTGGATCTATTTCTGTGGAAATCGCGTTTGATGACCGCAGTTAGTTCTTCAGTTATTGAGCTCGGCCTATGTAAACCCACTTATAAGCAAGAAGGAAGAATTACATAAGAAGGAAATAGCTACAGGTTTCATCAACAGTCTGGTCTCCGAGAAAAGTGGCGCATTGTTTAGCGCACTGTACTCGCATTTGGGAGGACGACGGTTCAAACCCGCGTCCGGCCATCTGATTTAGGTTTTCCGTGACTTCCCTAAATCGCTTCAGATAAATGCCGGGATGGTTCTTATGAACGAGCACAGCGGATTTCCTTCCCGATCCTTAATCCGATGGGACCGAAAACCTCGCTGTTTGGTCCCCTACCCCAAACCTACCAACTTACCAACATTCTGGTCATTAGATGGTTCAAATGGCTCTGAGCACTATGGGACTTAACATCTTAGGTCATCAGTCCCCTAGAACTTAGAACTACTTAAACCAGTCATCACACCCGAGGCTGAGAAAATCCCTGACCTCGCCGGGAACCGAACCCGGGAACCCGCGGCGCGGGAAGCGAGAACGCTACCACACGACCACGAGCTGCGGACTGGTCATTAGAGACGGAGCACTTGTGGGGAAGGACAAGTGGAAGTTATTCGTGTTGGCCTTGATCAAGAAACCATTCCGGCATTGAAGTGATTGGGAAACGCTATAGAATGCTAAATCTGGATGGCCCAACGGAGGTTTGAAATCAGCTACCTAGTACAAGTCCACCATTTAACAGTAAAAAGAAGCTTTCGACATAATCGTAGAAATAAGTATGAGAAAAGAATAACGCTCGACAACCAGAAGTGCATTTTTCTCTGTCTCGCATGTGAGCGAATACTGAGTTTTGCAAGACGAGAAATATTTTCGCTGTGAAACGAGTGCGATATCAGTCTGCAGTGACAAGCACGCACCAACTTGGAGCCGCTCCACCGGCCACGTCAGCGTAGTGTCGTGTTGTGTTGTGGATCGCGGATCGAGTGTCCCGTGCAGCGCCGCCTTGCAGTTGTTTACTTCTCGGCGCGGCGCCCTGAAGGTCGGCACGGTGTCGAGTTATCTGGCGCGCGCCGTGTTTGGCCGCGGGTGGCGTGGCGCCGCTGCTAGTTTACACGGCGCTCCAGAGATGGCGCGCAAGTGTAGTTTCGGTTACAGAGGCTTAGTTTCCGCGGTAGCTTTATTCCTAGTAGTTCTAATAGAGCGCTCTTGTTGACGAGCGCCGTAGCTGCGCAACCAGTTTGTACGTAGGAAGGAAGGTAGTTGTACAGTTGTGTACCGGTAGCAGAAATTCCAAATTTTCTTTAGATTCTGGACTTTGACTATTTTTCTTTTCTGCAATAACTGAAATGACTACGTGAAAGTCCATTGGATGTTGTGTTCAAAAATTTCAAGTTACTACACAGGGTATTTCTAAACTATTCGCTCATATTAATGCAGGATATAGAGAGCATCAAAACAAAGATGTGTACTTATGGTACATATGGTCCCTGACGGCAGTTTCTGACGACAGGGATGATTTACACAGCAGGTAGTTTGACATTTACGGGAAACGTTTGAATGCGCGATCACTGGCTTGTATGCACGCAGTACGTCATCGGACCATTGGCTGTCGTGTTCGTTCGAAGATTCCTGGCATGTACGCAATGGTACCGACAGCGACGGCAATTATAACGACGAGGTCTGTTCCTGTTTCCACAACGGATCCATACACCAGACGCTTCAAATGCCCTCAGAGGAGAGAATCCAGACACGTGGGATCAGGTGACGTGGGTGATCAGGTCACAGGACCACCTCGGTCGATCCATCGAATCCTGAAAGTGTCTCAGATGACTCTTCACAGCAATGCCTAAATGGGTTGGCGCTCTAATGCTGGCAGTACGTTCTTTGTCTCAATTCGGCAGTTATGGCAACACATGTTATACGAAGATCTGTCCGTTGAGGGGGAATGGAAAAATATATGGTCAATCAACCTATCACCGAGAATGCCAACCCACACATTAATACCGAATCGCCACTGTTGAGCCCGAAGTCGAATACCTCGTGGATTCAAGTGTGTCCAAACATGCAAATTGTGGATATTGAAAGAATAAACAAAACCTCGTAGGTGTACGGGATCTCGGCCAGAAATGAGCCGGGGACAGTATCTTATAAAAGCCGTTGTGGGAACGGCACGCGTTAGGGAAAGTCTTCAGTGCTCGGGCTGCCACGCGCTGAAGATGGAAAAGATGAAGCTGCTGGTCATGTAACACATTCCACATAAGGATACGTCCGACGCCAAGGATGCGTTCGATACGTCGCGTGCTGTGGAGGGAGTGTCTTCAACAGGTCGCAGAATTCCCGTCTCCCATCTCGGGAGTTCGTAATGTTCGATTCCGATCCGTATCATACATGTGTTCAGGGGAAGTGACTGTTTCAAGTAGCAGGCGATGTAGACGTCAGAATGTTTGGCGTTGGGGAACCTGTCTGTTGTGAAAGCGCTTTTGATACTCTCTCAGTGCAGCTGGTCCATTTGCATTCACAGGCACGGATACCAGGCGCACGTCGGCAATTTCAGCGTACCTAAACCGCTCCATTTTCGCTGTTGCTTACGGATTAATCGATGTGTTTCCAAGCGCACCTCACCGCCAACCATCCGCACGCCGAGCAATTTTGAATGTTGGTGCGCATTCCCAGTCAGCGACATGGGCACATCAGCTTACGTCAGAACTACTAGCAAAATGTTCCCGAACATTACAAGTTGCCTTCAAAAACCGATACGAAATATATTCATTTTGATGTTCTCCACTTCTTATATTAATATGACAAATAGTTTCAGAACACCCTTGATAAAATATTGTGTGCCGCAGGGCTTGGTACTACCGAGCAAGGTACCGCAATGGTTAGCACACCGGCCACGCATTCGGTAGGACGCCGGTTCAAATCCGCTTCCAGCCATTCTCACGGATTTTCCGCGATTCCCTAAATTTCTCCAGCCAAATGCCGGGATGGTTCCTGTGAAACGGCATGGCCGATTTCCTTTCCCACCACCGACACAATCCGAGCTTGTGCTAAGTCTCTTATGACCTCAATGCCTACGGGAATTTCTGATTTATGTCGATGATATTCAATTTTTGATCTAAGCTCGAAAGTACACTACTGGCCATTAGAATTGCTACACCACGAAGATGACGTGCTACACACGCCAAATTTAACCGACAGGAAGAAGATGCTGTGATATGCAAAAGACTAGCTTTTCAGAACATTCAAACAAAGCTGGCGCCGGTGGCGACACCTACAACGTGCTGACATGAGGAAAGTTTCCAACCGATTTCTCATACACAAACAGCACTTGACCGGCGTTGCCTGGTGAAACGTTGTTGTGATGCCTCGTGTAAGGAGGAGAAGTGCGTACCATCACGTTTCCGACTTTGATAAAGGTCGTATTGTAGCCTATCGCGATTGCTGTTTATCGTATCACGACATTGCTGCCCGCGTTGGTCGAGATTCAATGAATGTTAGCAGAATATCGAATCGGTGGGTTCAGGAGACTAATACGGAACGCCGTGCTCGATCCCAACGACCTCGTATCACTAGCAGTCGAGATGACAGGCAACTTATCCACATGGCTGTAACGGATCGTGCTGCCACGTCTGGATCCCTGAGTCAACAGATGCTCACGTTTCCAAGACAACAACCATATGCACGATCAGTTCTATGACGTTTGCAGCAGCATGGACTATCAGCTCGGAGACCATGGCTGCAGTTACCCTTGACGCTACATCACAGACAGGAGCGCCTGCGATGATGTACTCAACGACGAACCTGGGTGCACGAATGGAAAACGTCATTTTTTCGGATGAATCCAGGTTCTGTTTACAGCATCATGATGGTCGCATCCGTGTTTGGTGACGCACATTGGAAGCGTGTATTCGTCATCGCCATACTGGCGTATCACGCGGCGTGGCGGTATGAGGTGCCATTGGTTACACATCTCGATCACCTCTTCTTCGCATTGACGGCACTTTGAACAGTGGACGTTACATTTCAGATGTGTTACAACACGTGGCTCTATCCTTCATTCGATCCCTGCAAAACCCTACATTTCATCAGGATAATGCACAACCGCATGTTGCACGTCCTGTACGGGCCTTTCTGTATACAGAAAATTTTCGACTGCTGCCCTGGCCAGCACATTCTCCAGATCTGTCACCAATTGAAAACGTCTGGTCAATGGTGGCCGGGCAACTGGCTCGTCACAATACGCCAGTCACTACTCTTGATGAACTGTGGTATCGTGTTGAAGCTGCATGGGCAGCTGTATCTGTACACACCATCCAAGCTCTGTCTGACGGCCAGAGGTGGTTGTTCCGGGTACTGATTTCTCAGGATCTATGCACCCAAATTGCAACTAAACAATCACAAGTCCTAAAAGAAACCTCATAAAAGACAGGCTTAAAAATTCTGTTGGAGGGACAGAGGACGTGAACGTATATGAAAAAGATCCAACGTGGACAGTGAATACAATGCTTGACCGCATCAAAAGAAAGTTCAAATACCTAGGTTAGATTCTCACGATAAGCATCAATGAAAAATTGGCAGTCGAGGAAAGAACCAGAAGGATGGAGATAGAATTCATAAAATGCCAGTACAATTACAAATCCAAATCCCTGTCTTATCAGACCAAACTCAGACACAACTCCGTAGTTAAACCTGAATGTTTGTTTGCAGCAGAGAACGAATTCTCAGAAAGAAAAAAAAAAGAAAATTTTAAGATTAAGGCCAGAAAAATAATAGCAGATGAGTTTATGTTTCATTTGAGATCAAACAAGGAATTATATGAAAAGTTTGAAAAGGTGTCGCCGGCCAGGGTGACCGAGCGGTTCTAGGCCCTTCAGTCTGGAACCGCGCGACCGCTACAGACGCAGGTTCGAATCCTGCCTCGGTCATGGATGTGTGTGATGTCCTTAGGTTAGTTAGGTTTAAGTAGTTCCAAGTTCCAAGGGACTGATGACCTTAAAAGTTAAGTCCCATAGTGCTCAGAGGCATTTGAACCATTTGAAATGGTGTCAGCCCCAATAAAGAAAATTATATTGACTTCCTATGGACACGTTAAATGGATAAAACCAGAAAAGGTTGCAAATGAAATGCTAACTTAACCAGAGAACAGAAAGAGACAAGTTGCATGGTTGAAATAAGTACATCAGAATCTAGAGAAGTGCGGGATCAGCAAAGAAAATAGACCGAGAGATGTTCAGCGCAAAAATAGCTGGACTTGTGGACTTATCCGATGAGAAAGTAAGAGCAACACCAACAGTGTTCTGGGAAGAAGAGTCAAAATGAGTGAGTCAGAGAATGAAGGTATACAGACGAACTCACCGAGGAGTGAAGACAACTGTGTCATCGTCGCCTATAGGTGGCTGGAATTATCAAGCAGACAAATGAAGGATAGAATATAGAAGAAACAATAGAGAGCTACTCACAGTGAAAAGTGTACGTCGGATAGTCGATTAGGATACGTGAAAGTGAAAATAAATAGCGTGTGTTGGTAAAACAGACATCAGTATTTTCAGAAGCACTGATGAGAATGACCACAACGGTTTCTTGGTGTTATAGCAACTTGACTTATGGTGCAACAGACGTTTATATCGCTGAGGGTGATAATTTCATGGCAGCATGAGGACTGTAACTGATAATTATAGTTAGCGCAGGTCTCTGCGGCAGCCACTTTTGTTTTAACACTACACGTTTCAGTGGTTCATCCCGTCATCTTCATGTGGAACAGTTTTTACTACTATTTATGTTTTTAAGTTTAGTAGTGCTGTCTCTGGAAAGGAAAAACTATTTATCACCAGCAGCAGAGGAATCATAACCCCTTTTGCGGTTGGCCTGCCACAGTGAAATGCTGTCTGTACTCCGCACTAACACAAAGATGTATCTCGTGTTTAGAACTGTTTTCATGCACTTCTATATTGTGCACCTGAAAGCATCGTGAGGGTATTAAAGTCTATAGCTGTAAATACTCGTTTAGATTAATACGATCCAATTACATTAACCCTTACAATACCTACACTCCTATTAGCAACTGATACCTTTCAGCAGTAAATGAAGCAGACAAAAAGGAATACAAACGTCTCAAAAATGAGATCGACAGGAAGTGCAAAATGGCTAAGCAGGGATGGCTGGAGGAGAAATGTAAGGATGTAGAGGCTTATCTCACTAGAGGTAAGATAGATACTGCCTACAGGAAAATTAAAGAGACCTTTGGAGAAAAGAGGACCACTTGTATGAATATCAAGAGCTCAGATCGAAACCCAGTTCTAAGCAAAGAAGGGAAAGCAGAAAGGTGGAAGGAGTATATAGAGGGTCTATAAAAGGGCGATGAACTTGAGGACAATACTATGGAAATGGAAGAGGATGTAGATGAAGATGAAATGGGATATATGATATTGCGTGAAGAGTTTGACAGAGCACTGAAAGACCTGAGTCGAAACAAGGTCCCCGGAGTAGCCAACATTCCATTCGAACTACTGACGGCCTTGGGAGAGCCAGTCCTTACAAAACTCTACCATCTGGTGAGCAGGATGTATGAAACAGGCGAAATACCCTCAGACTTCAAGAAGAATATAATAATTCCAATCCCAAAGAAAACAGGTGTTGACAGATGTGAAAATTACCGAACAATCAGTTTAATAAGCCACAGCTGCAAAATACTAACACGAATTCTTTACAGACGAATGGAAAAACTAGTAGAAGCCGACCTCGGCGAAGATCAGTTTGGATTCCGTAGAAACACTGGAACACGTGAGGCAATACTGACCTTACGAGTTATCTTAGAAGAAAGGTTAAGGAAAGGCAAACCTACGTTTCTAGCATTTGTAGACTTAGAGAAAGCTTTTGACAGTGTTGACTGGAATACTTTCTTTCAAATTCTAAAGGTGGCAGGGGTAAAATACAGGGAGCGAAAGGCTATTTACAATTTGTACAGAAACCAGATGGCAGTTATAAGAGTCGAGTGACATGAAAGGGAAGCAGTGGTCGGGAAGGGAGTAAGACAGGGTTGTAGCCTCTCCCCGATGTTATTCAATCTGTATATTGAGCAAGCAGTAAAGGAAACAAAAGAAAAATTCGGAGTAGGTATTAAAATCCATGGAGAAGAAATAAAAACTTCGAGGTTTGCCGATGACATTGTAATTCTGTCAGAGACAGCAAAGGACTTGGAAGAGCAGTTGAATGGAATGGACAGTGTCTTGAACGGAGGATATAAGACGAACATCAACAAAAGCAAAACGAGGATAATGAAATGTAGTCGAATTAAGCCGGGTGACGCTGAGGAAATTAGATTAGGAAATGAGGCACTTAAAGTAGTAAAGGAGTTTTGCTATTTGGGGAGCAAAATAACTGATGATGGTCAAAGTAGAGAGGAAATAAAATCTAGACTGGCAATGGCAAGGAAATCGTTTCTGAAGAAGAGAAATTTGTTAACATCGAGTATAGATTTAAGTGTCAGCAAGTCGTTTCTGAAAGTATTTGTATGGAGTGTAGCCATGTATGGAAGTGAAACATGGACGATAAATAGTTTGGACGAGAAGAGAATAGAAGCTTTCGAAATGTGGTGCTACAGAAGAATGCTGAAGATTAGATGGGTAGATCACAGAACTAATGAGGAAGTATTGAATAGGACTGGGGAGAAGAGAAGTTTGTGGCACAACTTGACCAGAAGAAGGGATCGGTTGGTAGGACATGTTCTGAGGCATCAAGGGATCACCAATTTTGTATTGGAGGGCAGCGTGGAGGGTAAAAATCGTAGAGGGAGACCAAGAGATGAATATACTATGCAGATTCATAAGGATGTAGGTTGCAGTAGGTACTGGGAGATGAAGAAGCTTGCACAGGATAGAGTAGCATGGAGAGCTGCATCAAACCAGTCTCAGGACTGAAGACCGCAACAACAACAACCTTTCAGCATTTGGTGTTTTCTTCGATGCTTAATTAGATGCAAAAGACATACCACTATTCAAATAAACAACACAACTTTAACCTCAATTTCCAAGCAGAAAGAACACAAAGAGCGTAATGTGGAAGACAGAACATGTTGGTTTAATACAGGGCGCACAACTACCTAATGACATCGCCAACGGCACAAAAATTAACTTTCCAAATCAGATAGGTTTCTTGCCAAAAGTATTACAGGTGCTTTTATTTACGATTAATTACAGGGGCAACTGATTCCGCTCGCATTTTTTCTCAGATCCCGAAAGAGAATACATTTTGTAGATTTTTATAGAATCCGCACGGACACATTTCCTTGCCTCAAAAAGAGGACGCGGCCGGGAAAAAAATACGTATCCTCCACCTGAAGATGACGGTGTGAATTCTCGAAACGCTTAGTGGTACAATAAACAAAAGGACTTACGCTGAAGACTGTTTTATTTATAGTGAGTACGGATTCCGCAGAAGTGCGGTTACAGGCCGCTTTGGCAGCATTCCTGGAGTGAGGCGGCTGCAACCGGTCCTGTAGCGGTAGCATGTCGATCCCGGAGCCACCCTCAGCACGATACCTGCTGTCCAACGCCAGTGGGACGAGATGTCTGCAGCAGAACCAGCTGGCCAGGACAGCGTTCCTGCATTTACCGGTCCTGCGGGCACGCTCCCAGTTTTGGGTACATGCCAGCTGCCAAACCACCTGGCTGCACTTCCTCAAACCTCGCCGCCATATACCTTTTTGCTTTTTTTAAGGTCATCAGTGACTCGAAGATTCAGAGGCCATCCTCCATCCGTTCCTGCCTCGCGTTGGTCTTTTCACGTCTGCATACCTTCCACTGCCGACACACACAACGATGTTTTACATACGATTAATCTGTACTATGATCACCCCAACAATATTCCCTTTCTTAACTCAAGTGTCGTTATTTTGCTACAATCCTCAATCTAGACTTCCCCTTGCCACCTATGCCCTCCCCCCCCCCCCCCCCCATCTATGCCACCCGTCCTGTGTTCTTCCCGCCCCCTTTCGATCCCTTTCATTCCATCTATCTCATCCATATCCTTTCCACACCGCTTTTCTTTTCTCCCTCCTTTTTTCCCATACTCTCCCCCCTCCCCCTTTCCCTGGTCCTTCCTGGTAAATGTACTGACTGCCCAGACGCTATTGTTTATGTAATTACTGTTTATTTAATTAGTTCTGCATGTGATCCTACTGTTGTATCTTTCTTTATGCACGACGTAGACTGGTCCATTTTTATTTCAAAAAAAGTAAAAATGATTAAGCTTGTGGATGTATTTTAATGGGACGTTTTTTTAAAACTTTTCTAAACAGTTCTAAACATTTGTTTGCAGTTTATGCTCATGTTTGGCGTCTTTGCCACTTTTTATTTCTCCTTTATTGAGTTTCGATTCCCCCCGAAGGTGGCGGGCTGGTAGCAGCTTAGTATGCTGCTCTTCAGCCTACAGAAGTTGTTGCAAAAAGATGAAGATAATACATAATAAAAGCAGGCGATAAAATCGGAGACTTAAATGGTAACATGGTGGCACTTAAAACATAGAACAAATGACTGATGCTAATAAAATACATATGAAGCTGACAGGTAAAATAACAGACAGACAATTAATAAACATGGCGGCAGTCTGGTTTCTGTTCGTAAGAGACATAAAATTCACAATCAGCGACAGCATGATTTCTGTTCAACACTTTGGAAAGACGAACAGCACTGAACAGTCAGTTGAACACTGCACTAAAAGCACTCCGTGTTCAGGCCACAAGTGGCCCATTGGGACCATCTGACCGCCGAATCATCCGCAGCTGAGGATGGGGATAGGAGGGGCGTGTGGTCAGCACACCGCACTCCCGGTCGTTATGATGGTTTTCCTTGACCGGAGCCGCTAGTATTCGGTCGAGTAGCTCCTCAGTTGGCATCATGAGGCGGAGTGCACCCCAAAAAAGGGCAACAGCACATGGCGGCTCGGATGGTCACCCATCCAAGTGACAGCCACGCCCGACAGCGCTTAACTTCGGTGATCTGACGGGAACCGGTGTATCCACTACAGCAGGACCATTGCCCACTGCACTAAATGTTGGCAAATATGACATACCACAGCCGAGGGCAGTCGGGGGGAACCTGGACAGATGATGGGAAAGAAAAAGAGGGGAAGGAGAGGAAAAACGACGGGGTGGAGGGGGGGAAAGGAGCCGATGAAGGACGAAGACCCATAAGACGGGGGGGGGGGGGATGCTGGGCAGAAACAACAGGGAGTGGGGAAAGGCAGAGGAGGGGAATACAAAAGGACTTGTGGGGGGGGGGGGGGAGAAGGGAGGCAGGGAAAGGTTAGGCGGGGAAAAAACAGGATGGAAGGGGGTAAGGGGGAGCCCAGGGAAAGGACAGAGGAAAGGAGGGGGCGGTGAGGATTCGAGTTGATAGGAGGAATAAGTGGAGGGAGAGAGGGCATCATCCGGGAGGGGGAGTTGACGGAAGCCACCTTGGGAAAGGAGACGAAGGGGGTAGAGGTGAAGGGTAGGGGGGAGACAATAGTGAAGGCGTGGCAGAGGGCGGGGATGGGAGAGGAGAGGAGCAACCAGGGGGTGAGGGGGATTAAGGCGGTGGGAGGTGCAGAGTATGCGGATATGTTCGAGGAATAGGAGCAGATGGGGAAAAGGTCTTTGCCGCAATTGTGCTACGATAAGGTAACGCTATGTAGGCTACACTGTAGCAATGCTGCTTGTCGTTCTATAATGCACTGATTTTTTCATCCCTTATAGCATATAGATATTACCCTCTCTGGATCTGTAAGTTGAAGATGTGTACACTAACAAAGCATATGTATGTGTCACATATGTTATGCAATCATTTTGTACGTTGCTTGTTTTTAAGATTGTGAACACGTATGGAAACAACCTTTCTGGAAATAAAAGAATCACGGTCCGAAGAGGGCGCCACCTCTCCTAGGCTTCCTAGTAGTTTCCGACATGACCAGTATCATTTGTTAACGAACACTAGCTATAGGACCATACACGTATGCACCCACTTTATTCACTGCTATTTTGAACGGGCATCTTACTTGCAAATCAGTGGTATGTGCTGGTTGCGGTATGCTATCCATTTACGTTTTACACTAGTATTTAATATAAACTAGTTTGGATATATAGTAATTTTGATTTTCGTACGTAGATTGGTTTGAGAGTGGGCACACTCTGAAAGCGGTCGCCGACTAAATAAAAACACTATTTAGTTGCATATTTGGCTGCCTCTTTTAGTATCACGATATTCCCTTTCCATATTGTATCACGTGCTAAGTTGTCTGGTACTGGAGACCCATAATACATTACCCACAACTCGAAAACTGTTCGAATCTTCTACCCACTAGTCGAGGTTGCCCACTGGTGAGCAAACAGGCCTCGCACTAGTGAGACCTGGGGTTCAGTTCTTCTTACAACCAGTCAGACAGAGGTTTTCCATTATTTATCCAAACCGCCTGACGTAAATGTCGGGACAATATCGCTGGAACGGACAGTGTCTTCTGTCTCTTATGACGTCGTCGCCGACTGTACTCTAAAACCTAATTTTACAGTTTTTTTCTGAATCTTCTGGTAAAGGTACCGCAACTCTCCTCTCCTGTTCTACCTGCTGCCTTTCGTTTACTTACTGTCTACTTTTTTATTATCGGCGATCGTAGCATCACATTTCAAATGCTTCCACCTCCTTTGTTCCCCTTCTTTTTCCGCAGTCGACTTTCATTTCCACACACTACTTTGCTTCAGATGTGTAGTTTCAACTACTTATCTCTCTATTCCATGTTAATATTGGTTACGACTAGAACGCTTTCAGAGAAGGAAGCTTTCTTCAGTTCTTCCTAATTGATTCTTCTCTCTGGTCCAAACAACGCAGTTCTTTCACTTTTTCTACTATGCCTTCCAAAATTTTCCAGTGTAGAACGTCGTTGTTTTCCTTTCAGTTGCTCTTCATAACTTTCGCTTTTGCTCTATATTTCCTTAATCCAAAATCTGTATTAAGTACACAGTACAGTAGATTCAACTCTTATTTCAAGTCTTTCTCAGTTTTGACCATCAGGATCATCTTATCCCTGCAAGTTCCAAATTTTATTTTTTGGCACTTCCTTCATAGCTTCTTTTACGTGCAAATTAAGCAAAATCAGCGTTAAACTAAAATATTTCCTGGTATCCTTCCTAATCCGTTATCCTCTTTCCTGATTTTCAATCCCTTAGTACTTGCTCTTGGTTTTTGGACGTAGAGCAGATTATTTACCAGTCCCTTTAATTTATACTCTTTCCTAACATAATATGAAATACTTAAATCTTTGCAAACTATTCCACTGCGCATGGCAGAAGGTATAGTCTATTTAGCAACTCTGCTACTCCATTCATAGAACGAAAACATAGAGGACGACTATTTGAATTCCTCTTTAATTTTACCACTGCGATACCAACGCTATATGCAACCAGGTCAAAACAAAACGTTCATTTGCCCGGATCTGTCGTCTATGATTATCGTAAAAACATTTTATTCATTCAGATTTGAAGCAACTTAAACTGGAGTTCGTCGTTACCATGCAATGAAATATCTCAAGTACACTGAAAATTATATTCATATCAATTTTGTCTGCTCAGTGATGTCACTGTAATTCACGTGATAAAAGTATTTAATTTCGCAAGTAAATGTTTGTGCTGCAGACTGGTCTTATTTTATTCGAAAAACCCCACTCACATAATTCATCATGACTGTGTCGTGCATTAGTTATCTCTTCAAACTGACATGAGAGGGGGGCTGAAATGCAACGTCACTTGCTTAGTGGTGGTCGCAATACCAAAGAACATAAAATTAGTTATTACACTACACGACCGCTGAAATTTACATGATGTGCCACTGTATAAAACATTTTAGCCGCTCAGCATACCAGTAAATAAAGCATACCAGTAAATAATTGCTATGTTTACAACAGATGTCAGATTTGTGTGTGTGTGTGTGGTCAATAGATGAAAAAAAGTATTCAAATTCTGATGTCTAGCAAACGTTTGCGAAATACCGTTACAATAAGAAGTACAAAGGCGAGACTTCTACAGAGAAAAAACGTTACCCTATAAGTATCTGCATTCAAGGGAACTACTTGACTGTATAGAATACCAAATAAAGATAGGGAAGAAAACTTGGCTCGGAGGTGGACCATATGTGAGGTTGTGGCTGCCAGTCGTAACAGGGGGCAGCACCAGAGAGCGGTGACCTGCAGTAACTCTACTCAGGAGAGATAATGACGCAGCTGGGGCAGAGTGAAGGACGCAAATGCTCGCTGCACTCGTATTCCACTAGTTCTGAATGACAAAATATTCACTATCCACCCAACATTCCTCTAACTTTTGAAGGACCTCTTACTGACGCAAGATAATATGTACACAGCGTCGCACAAGAGCAGAAAATTGGATTAGTCCTAGAATATAAGTGATTTTCCTCAATCGGAATCAGTATTTTGCTCAACGTTACTGGAATCGCGGATCCATATGAACAATCGAATAAAAAAACCATATAATTCCTATAACAGGTATAAATAATATGTAAATACATAAGAAATGTATTAAAATAACTTATTTCAAATATAAATCAACTTTTATTAAGTAACAATTTTATACTGTGATATTTTTAAACTTTAACTCTTAGGTCTTATATTTAACAGGAATTTTTTATTCCCTTACTTTGACATACAATACAATAATGAAAAAGCTTAGATAAAAAAACCTGCATATGTCTTTTATGAAACTTTGTAGTTTAGTTAGCCTGTCATGTTGAGTTGGATCCAGTTCTTCTTGTCTAGGGGGTCTGATTCTAGAAGCTGAAAATTTCACATTTTAGGTCCTCACCGTTGGATTGAACTAAATAAATTTTAAGATTGTTGTTGCAGAAGTTTTGTTTTTACGTAGGTACATTTTCTCACATTTTAGTATATCATACAGTCTTATGGTTTTTCACATAAACAAAACCGAAATTACAGTGTTCACACAAAAACCTAAAAATACGTCCTATCACATTGGAAGGATACTTACGACTCTCCCACTCACCAAAATAACCATATTTCAAATGGTTTACAATTTTTCTTAACAAATGTATTTATATTAGCTTTAATTTCGATTACTATTTCATATATGAATCCAGAAATAAACATAGCAAATATTACATGATTGCGTAATTAATAATAGCAGTTTTAAATGGGCAAATATTTCGTAATTTCAAATGTTTCAAAAGAAATAATTTTAACTATACTATCAGAACCAGTACCTATCGATTATAACATCGAAACTAAAATGTTTTATAAAGTAATTCCTTTTCATAATTTTAGCTTAAAATATAACATACTGTGTATAAAATTATATGGAATTTTTCAGAAAACAACAGAGATAACATTTACCTGTCCAAAATGCGGAAAATAATACTGCTATCGATAACTACTGTTGAGGAAAAGCAATGCTGGAGGAGGATGTCCCGTTACAACGTCTTCGACAAAACGAATCCATTTCCGCTCGCAATATTCAATATTTCAGAAAAAATTACGCATGGACATGATCGAGTTCTTCAAGAGACTGAATAATTTGCGCATTTCTAATTGTAAATTCAATTATCTCAGGTTTTCCAATGTTTTCATTGACTGAATTGCCACGGCGCATTGATGAAAACACCAATACACTTCGTTTATTTTTTTGGGACGTATGATTCCTAAGTTTTATTCTTCGCGAAATCAAATAACACACTTCTTATTTCCCGTCGTTTATTGGGAAATTTCCCTTTTATTTTTGCGCGTTGTTTCAATACAACGCATTTTCGGTCAGTTTGTTAACCAGCTCCACAGAAAGAACCAGTTACATTTCTGTTTGTTCAAAATAAATGTTCCGCAAGCTCCAGTACATTCTGTATTGGAAATGAAAGTTGGCTCCTTCTATTAGAGACTGATTTGCCAGTGTAGATAAAAGAATTATATAAGTGTGTGTGTGTTTTTTTTAGCTTCCAAAAGGTACATAATCTTCACGCCATACTCAGCAGGTTTCTATTTCATATAAACCCTGACAAAACATTTTCCTCTGAAATGGCAAAGCATTTCATCAGTTGTCAAATATTCTGATCAGTTATAACTTTTTTTGAGAATTCTGCCAGAAATTTCCAAAATTTTCTGAGATGAGAGGAGCGTGGTCATTAGTTCTTCTTTCTTTTCTTGAATTCACATCATCAAACCTCAGAGCAGGTAACACGAACATAAATCTCATCTCGGCCTGTTTCATCAGTTGCGTATAAGCTTTCGATATCTTCATTGCCAGATTTGAATAAACCTGATAATAGGAACAGCACAAAGAATGCTTTAATTTCCAAAATACTCACTTGGTTAATTTACATCGCTTTCTTTTATACTTTTCTGAACATTTGTTGTTTTTTGTTTAGTGAGAGTGCATATAGTCGTCATCATTTCGTCTGGTATCAGTAGCTGTTATGATTCAATTCGCGAAATGTTTCATTTTCTACGAGATGGACCTATGACACCACGTAGTTATGATGTTGACTTCTGACCCTGGAGCTACTGGGTGGGCCACAAGACAACCTGAATCGAGTTTTACCTTGGAAATATTTACTACTTGACAGACGGCTATCTCCTTCTAAAGAGCTGCCAGGCGAAGAGTTATTTGTGTCAGAAGAAATTTCGTGTTGTGTATTTTCATCGACGCTTAAGTTCTCTACATCACAAGAGCGAAAATAACTTAAAGATTCTGTATCTGAATAATTTTTGACTAATAATAGGTTACAGATTTCTTTTTCAGTAAGACCCTGCACCATTGTGGCAGTGAAGTGCCTGGAACACCACAAAATAAGTCAGTATAAACTGACTAAAAAAATTTCGTATCTGGAATCGCGGGTCAAATTTGATCCAGCAGTGGCTCATACCTCCACTTCCAGTAAGTTTCAAGCGACTATCGCCCGCACCCTGCTCCACCTTACAACATTGTGCAAATGTGAAGGTCCACGCGTATGGATCGTTAAACGGTTTTACTGTGTCTGCGGGTCCAAATTGATCCATGATTTTAGTTAAGGGATATTACACGAACACGGTTTCTGGAAAACACTGCGAAAATAAATTCATCCTTATTAATTCCGTGTCTGCACGGTCCCTCTTAGCGAGGGCGGACAATGAAAATCTCTGCATGACAGCTTTATGAGTTAAAAATAGAACCGAAAATAAAATTATAGTGGACAAGATAATTTTGGAGCAATTATCATCCTTCTATTTTTGGGTTGTCAGACTGGCTAGACATTTGAGTATAAAGCTGAATGTGTTTTCGAGGAGATGTAGCAGCATCCCGAGCACGCTGAAAATAATAGAGGAGAGTAAATGTCTGCCCAGATCCGTCTCTTCAAGCACATCCATATAGAAGTGAATGCTGTATATCTACGAAAAAACTTTAAGGACAATGAGAGCGCGAAAATAATTCTGAGAGGAACAAAAGGTTACTGAAACGCACACGAGTTGAGAAATGAGACATTGTGGTAAGAATCAGCAGCAGAACAATTTTAATGTATATTTATTAAATACAGAAACACCTGGTACGAAGAAAAAGGAAAAGAACAAAAAAAAAAAGGAATTTAGAGTTCCTTACACGAAGAAGTCATTCAAGATGAATCACAAGTAAGGAATGCTGAAGGAACTGGGCCACGTCCTGACATAGGAACCATCCCAGCATATGCTTTACATGTTTTAGGCGGACCGCGTAATACCTAGATGCGGATGGGCGAGCAGAGATTGAAACCCCTGTCCACGCTAATACCCGTCGGCTTACCACTGCGCTGAAAAGAAAACATACGGAACACGGCCAGCACACGGTCTCTTATTAGCTAATGAGCCAGAACACTGAAGAAGTGTTGGGAGACCGAAGAGGAGGAGATCAGGCAATTTGTGAAGGCTTAAATGTCTTAAAATAAAATCCATGAAGTGCGGAAGAACAAAATTTCTCCCACGTGCAAATTGAAAAACAAAAATAAAATAATGTTCCATGCTGGAATAGGTCTATTCTTATTTTTGCTAAGTGTGTGATGTTCTGACCGTAGGTGAAATAATTTAGTTTACATATACACTGAAGAGCCAAAGGAACTAGTATAGGCATGGGTATTCAAATAGAGACACGTGAACAGGCAGAATACGGCGCAGCGGTCGGCAACGCTGATCAAAGACAAGTGTCTGGCGCACTTGTTAGATCGGTTGCTGCTGCTACAATGGCTGGTTATCAAGATTTGAGTAAGTTGGAACGTGATGTTACAGTCGGTGCACGAGCGGTGGGAGACAGCATCTCAGAGGTAGCAATGAAGTGGGAATTTTCCCGTACGACCATTTCACGAGTGTACCGTGAATATAAGGAATCCGGTAAATCATCAAATCTCCATAATCGATGCGGCAGGAAAAAGATCCTGCAAGAACGGGACCAAAGACGACTGAAGAGAATCATTCAACGTGACAGAAGTGCAACCCTTCCGCAAACTGTTGCAGATTTCAGTGCTTGCCCATCAACAAGTGTCAGCGTGCAAACCATTCAACGAAACATTCTCGATACGCGTTTTCGGAGCCAAAGACCCACTCGTGTATCCTTGATGACTGCACGACACAAAGCTTTACGTCTCCCCTGGGCCCGTCAGCACCGACATTGGACTGTTGATGACTGGTAACATTTTGCCTGGTCGGACAAGTCTCGTTTCAAATTGTATCGAGTGGATGGACGTGTACAAGTATGCAGACAACGTCATGAATCCATGGACTCTGCATCAAGCTGTTGGAGGCTGTGTAATGGTATGGGGCATCTGTAGTTGGAGTGATACGTGACCCCTGATACGTCTAGATACGACTCTGACAGATGACACGTACGTAAGCATCCTGTCTGATCAGTTGCATCCATTCAAGTCCATTGTGCATTTCGCCGGACTTTGGCAATTCCAGGAGGACAATGTGTCATCCCATACAACCAGAATTGCTACAGAGTAGCTCCAGGAATACTCTTCTGAGTTTAAACGCTTTCGCTGGCTGCAGAACTCTCCAGACACGAAAATTATTGAGCATATCTGGGGTGCCTTGCAAGATGCTCTTCAGAAGAGGTCTCCACACCCTCGTACTCTTGCGGATTTATGGACAGCGGTGCAGGATTCATGGTGTCAGGTCCCTGCAGCACTACTTCAGACATTTGTCGAGTCCATGCCACGTCGTGCTGCGGCACTTCTGCGTGCTCGCGGGGCCCCTACACGGTATAAGGCTGGTATATCAGCTTCTTTGGCTATTCGGTGTATATCTTCAATGACAGAAAAACGGGGTACCATTTATTGGCCGGCCGGAGTGGCCGAGCTGTTCTAGGCGCTACCGTCCGGAACCGAGCGACCGCTACTGTCGCAGGTTCGAATCCTGCCTCGGGCATGGATGTGTGTGATGTCCTTAGGTTAGTTAGGTTTAAGTAGTTCTAAGTTCTAGGGGACTTATGACCTCAGCAGTTGAGTCCCATACTGCTCAGGGCCATTTGAAGCCATTTATTGCGCTGGAAAATGGAACGAAGATTAGAATTTAGCGTCTCGTTGATTTGATGTTATGACAGACAGACTGGGGAAGAAAACCGGTCGTGTAATCTGCAAATGGATCATTCCGGCATTTGTCTTAAAGGAATCAAGGAAACCATGGGAACTTAAAGCTGGTTGAGGGGAAGACGATTTGAAGTATGTGAACATTACTGCATTGGGATGACAGTGACTTCATACACACTGCCTGATAAAAAAAAACTGGAACATCCAGAAAAAAAAGTAAAGTGGTATGGTATGAATTGGTGTACAGGCAGTTTGCCTTCGCGAAGTATGAGAGCTGTGTGTCTAAGTGTATCTGATAAGTATCCAGAAGATATGGTCGAATGGCAGTGTTCCTTGGTAGAGGTACACATCATCGGCAGGTATGGAAATGATTAGAGTTACAGTTCTCTTTGACAGTTGCATTACTGTTTCTCGTGTTTTGTGATTTTACCATGCCGGCACGGTGTGTAAAGGATTGAAACCCGTCAGATGTTGAGTGATCACTATGAAGATCACGGAGATAACGCGTACCCTTGTCAGATCGTTATCAGCACCTGACAGAGTCTGTAATGGGCCTAATTGTGTATCTGTACTGACAGGCTGGACGAACAGTGCAATATCCAGATTTGGATTTTGTGACAGTGACGAGATTTTGGACTGTACAAGGATGTGAGAGCAGGTATACTCGTCGTCGCCGTGGTCCCATTGACCACGAGTGATCACTATAAGGCAGAATAGCCGTCCTGTGCACCAGGAACATCGCAACCGATTCGGATCTGCGCCTGCCATGCGACAACAAGCATTGGGCTCCCTGCTACATTCTGTGTCGTCCCGCAGCAATAGTGCGTTTGGAGTAGTGTCGTGACAGGGTAGTATGGATTACTGATGAATGGCGTCACGTTGTGGCTCTGAGCACTATGAAACTTAACATCTATGGTCATCAGTCCCCTAGAACTTAGAACTACTTAAACCTAACTAACCTAAGGACAGCACACAACACTTCACATTGTGTTCAGCGATGAATTTTAGATGACCATGGTCGGCGGGTATAGTAGAGACCTGGGGAGGGGCATCATGGTGTGGGCAGCCATCGGATATGACTTCAAGTCACGGGTGGTAGTGGCTGATGACGGCACACCGGGACGTCATGGACATCCTAAATCCTCCTACTCATCTCTCATACGACAATATCGTAGTGTCGTTATGGTCCCTATATGGTACGTGCCTCTGTGAACTGTAAGCGTGATGGCTAAGAAGGTCATCTGGTCTGTCCCCTGTGGGACCACTTTGGACGTGAACTTTGTGCCAGTGCCTGTATACAGGATATCAAGTTCCGGTTATAACATCTGTGGGCCAGCTTGCCTCAGGAGAGGGTAAAATACCTTTCTGACACTCTTTCCAGTCGGATGAGTGGACACATCCAGAACAGAGAGAGTGCAACGTCGCACTGATAAGTGCTCATTTTGCCAAGTCCTTTGTAAACCTGACTCACTGCAATCACTGAAATAACATCACATACACTCCCAAACCGTGAAGTTTCATTTCATTTCCTTCTCCCTTTCTGGGTAATTCACTTTTTTTGTCAGGCAGTGTTACTCTGTTTGCTCGAGGAATCACAGAAAAAACATTAAATTTTCTTTTTTTACTGTCTAGTCCAGTTTCAAGATGACTTTGGAAAGTGAACGGAGATGTGTATGTTTTTGTCGTTCTCCACCAACTGCTAGAACCAGTTCCAATGTGTGGTTGGTTTCGTTACTCATTAGTGACAAGTTAGCTGTAGCCAAATGGTTCAAATGGTTCGAAGCACTATGGGCCTTATCATCTGAGGTCATCAGTTCCCTAGACTTAGAACTACTTAAACGTAACTAACCTTAGGACATCACACACATCCATGCCCGAAGCAGGATTCAAACCTGCGACCGTAGCACCAGCGCGGTTCCGGACTGAAGCGCCTAGAACCGCTCGGCCACAGCGGCCGGCTAACCGTACCCCCACGTTTAGCAGATTAATTGCAGTATTACTTCTACCAGACAAGTAACAGAAGATACATGTAAAAAGCGATAAATACACATTAGCCAACTTCTACTCATCCGTTGCATTTCTCTCAACTGCTCTCACAGTTCGCAAAGGCGTTTATGTCAGACGTGTGATTAAGCATGCTAATATTTGTTGCACAATAAATGACATTTTCATTATAGTATCCTATCCAGCTTCAGGTCTATGTACAAGTTGAGCACAGATGGGTCAGCTGATAGACACACGGGTCACCGACGTTCTTTGGTGCTCAAGGTTGTTTGGTCTAAAACGAATCGTTCCCATTTAGGCGGCCGAGGCTTATTTTATGAAGACACACTACATACAACGGATACTGCCAGCTGTTACGAGAATATAACAGTTCTGAATTTTTCCGGGGCTCGATTTGTGACTTGCAGGAAAATAATGTCACGTTGCGGGTAACAAAAAGATGGACGCAGTTCACGGCGTGTCCGTCGGATACGTGCCGCGTGATAGTTGCCGGTAACCGTAATCGTGGCTTCATAAAATATTCCACGGCTGTCGAAACAGGAGAGATCCTCTGCAGGCCTGACAGCCTTGACCTTCAACGAACTTTGGCGAATCGTGTGATTTGCGCACGGCGCCTACACGCTTGCGTGTGCACACGCTTTTAATTCTTTTCTTGCCAGCCCTGCGTGACTCGCCCTGCTCATGAAACATTTAGCACCATATGTGCGCCGCAAGGGTGGCGGAAAATCGTTTCCACTTTTTATTTCTTTTCCTCGTGTAAGCTTCAGGAAAGGGTATAATACCGGAAGACTACTGTCACTGCAGTGCTTTGGCGTTAATGGTTACCGGTTCCGAACGACGGGATTGCTGTTTAAGGAAGCTCAAGGCACAAAAGCAACGATTAAATACAGCCACTAGGGTTATCGACGCAAATGCTGTGGATAGAGACATGATGCAGTGACTCGTCGACAGAGAAAGCATAGAGAAATACCCAACATACTAGTTTCTTAACTAAGGGAACGAACAGTGCTTACATGTGTTAGAAATTTTGGAAGAAATTTAAATCCAAAATACACTCAGACAAAAGCAAAATAATTTGATTGGGGTAAAGCTCTGTTATATTGACCAAACTGGGAGAGAGTTTTCGAAACCCCACAGTGGACACACATATACATATGACACAAACAAGAATACAAAATCGGCAACAGCTAGCTACCTTAATGACGCTCGACACCCATTCGAAGACATTAACTATGATTTTTACACGAAAATAAAATGGAAAAAGAACAACAGTTTGATTCTTCTGGAGATCTCAAAAGCTACAACTTGAATTTTTCGAAATTTTTAGAGTATTTGTATGGAGTTTAGACATGTATGGAAGTGAAACATGGACGATAAATAGTTTGGACAAAAAGAGAATAGAAGCTTTCGATATGTGGTGCTACAGAATGACTAGAAGAAAGGATCGGTTGGTAGGACATGTTCTGAGGCATCAGGGATCACAAATTTAGCATTGGAGGGCAGTGTGGAGGTAAAACTCGTAGAGGGAGACCAAGAGATGAATACACTAAGCAGATTCAGAAGGATGTAGGTTGCAGTAAGTACTGGGAGATGAAGAAGCTTGCACAGGATAGAGTAACATGGAGAGCTGCATGAAACCAGTCTCAGGACTGAAGACCACAACAACAACAACAACAACAACATAAGAATATTTGTTTTCAACAATATAAATAATTAATAATTTCTTGGCTTTATCTTCACTAAAAATTTATCTGTATTTACTTGTGCTATATTTTCTTGGGTAAGAAAAATTTATTTTTTATTAACCTTCTATTAACTGTATTAAAGTTATTATTTTCCTAACACAAGTACAAGCAAGCACATGTCAAATTAACGTAAGTACAATTATTTTCAAAAATAGTGCTTTACAGCATTTTTCTTACGTATGCTTTCACGGTGAAAACACTGGTAAACCAAGGATTGTTCACTTTTTGCAGTACCCTGCAAAACATTTTCAACACCACACATCTGGCTCATCGATTCGGCGCTATGTGGGACGTCTGCAGCTTCATTTGTTCCTTTATCTTGTTGAACGAATCATTTTTAACATTTGATGCCTACTGCTTGTTCGCTCTTTAATAGGGATGCCGTCATAAGATCTGCAACGACAGAAACTCAAAGTACTTCAAACGCATTCAATCTGTTGCATTAAATTCGTTGAGAATTGTGCTGGAGTTGACTACAGACATTTCAAGGAAAAGCCACATTGTGCGATGCTACCGTTTCACTTTCATTGTCGCTGTCAGAGATTGCTAATTTCTGATCACTTGGTAATTCATCCAGTGGCTAATATAGCACGTCTAAAATCCCGTCGGCAGCTCAAAGCTCCACGATTCCATTCCCGAGACACGGAGATGACCAGATCCTTACATAACAGTGCTTTCAGACTGACACCACATATGACTCTCTTGTTTAATACGAAAGTTGACTCGTAGTTATGATTTGCATCACACAAGAGATAGTATTAGAGACTCATCAACACTCTCAGCCTTCAACGTCCGGGCAATCGCAGAGGGTGGGCTTACTGGTAGTTGGGAGCCCCAATGTTAAGAGCGTAATGGGGCCCCTTGGGGATATGGCGGCTAAGGAGGGGAAGAAATCCAGTGTGCACTCCGTGTGCATTCCGGGAGGAGTCATTCCTGATGTGGAAAGGGTCCTTCCGGATGCCATGAACAGCAGAGGGTGCAGCCAGCTGCAGGTGGTGGCACATGTCGGCACTAATGACGTGTGTCGCTTTGGATCTGAGGAAATTCTCTCTGGATTCCAGCGGCTATCTGATTTGGTGAAGGCTGCCGGTCTTGCTTACGAGATGAAGGCACAGCTCACCATCTGCAGCATCGTTGACAGAACCGACTGCGGACCTTTGGTGCAGAGCCGGGTGGAGGGTCTGAATCAGAGGCTCAGACGGTTTTGCTACCGTGTTGGCTGCAGATTCCTTGACTTGTGCCATAGGGTGGTGTGGTTTCGGGTTCCGCTGAATAGCTCAGGAGTTCACTACTCTCAGCTGGCGGCTACACGGGTAGCGGAGGCTGTATGGCGTGGACTGGGCGGTTTTTTTGGTTAGAAGGCCTCGGGAAAGTACGGGGTGGGCTGCAATCTCAAAGGGTGCATGGCAAATACAGGACGTGCTTGGATCAAGGAACAATCGGAATTGTAGTTGTAAGTTGTTGTAGTTGTGCCTGGGAAAGTCCCTGAGCTTCAAGCGCTAATAGAAACCACAGAAGCTGAAATCGTTATAGGTACAGAAAGCTGGCTAAAGTCTGAAATAAGTTCTGTAGAAATTTTTACGTCTCAGACGGTGTTCAGGAAAGATAGACTAGGCAGAATTGGTGGTGGAGTGTTTGTGTCTGTCGGTAGTGGTTTATCTTGTAGTGAAGTCGAAGTAGATAGTCCGTGCGAATTGGTATGGGTGGAGGTTATACTTAACAGCCGGACTAAGTTAATAATTGGCTACTTCTACCGACCCCCAGACTCCGATGATATAGTTGCTGAACAGTTCAGAGAAGATTTGAGTCTCGTAACAAATAAATACCTCGCTCATACGGTTATAGTTGGTGGGGACTTCAACCTACCCTCGATATGTTGGCAAAAATACTTGTTCAAAACCGGTGGTAGACAGAAAACATCTTACGAGATTGTCCTAAATGCTCCTTCCGAAAATTATTTCGAGCAGTTAGTCCATGAACCCACGCGAATTGTAAATGGTTGCGAAAACACACTTGACCTCTTAGCCGCAAATAATCCAGAGCTAATAAAGAGTATCATGACTGATACAGGGATTAGTGATCACAAGGTCGTTGCAGCTAGGCACAATACCGTTTCTTCCGAATCCATCAAACTCAAAATAATTTTATTTAAAAAAGCGGATAAAGTGTCACTAGAAGCCTTCCTAAGAGACAATCTCCATTCCTTCGGAAGTGACTATGCAAATGTAGACGAGATGTGGCTCATATTCAAAGATATAGTAGCAACAGCAATTGAGAGATTCATACCTCATAAATTGGTAAGAGATGGAACTGATCCCCCATGGTACACAAAACAGGTCCGAACGCTGTTGCAGAGGCAACGGAAAAAGCATGCGAAGTTCAGAAGGACGCGAAAGCCCGAAGATTGGATAAATTTACAGACTCGCGAAATTTGGCACGGACTTCAGTGCGAGATGCCTTTAATATGTTCCACAATGAAACATTGTCTCGAAATTTGGTAGAAAATCCGAAGAAATTCTGGTTGTATGTAAGTACACAAGCGGCAAGACGCAGTTAATATCTTTGCTGCGCAGTGCTGATGGAACTGTTACCGACGACTGTGCCGCTAAAGCGGAGTTATTGAACGCAGTTTTCCGAAATTCCTTCACCAGGGAAGACGAATGGAATATTCCAGAATTTGAAGACGAACAGCTGCTAGCATGAGTTTCTTAGAAGCAGATACCTTAAGGGTTCCCTTGAAGTGAACGATCTATTGATACGTAATCAGCATGGTTTCAGAAAACATCGTTCTTGTGCAACGCAGCTAGCTCTTTGTTCGCACAAAGTAATGGCCGCTATCGACAGGGGATCTCAAGTTGATTCCGTATTTCTAGATTTCCGGAAAGCTTTTGACACCGTTCCTCACAAGAGACTTCTAATCAAGCTGCGGGCCTATGGGGTATCATCTCAGTTGTGCGAATGGATTCGTGATTTCCTGTCAGGAGGGTCGCATTTCCTAGTAATAGACGGCAAATCATCGAGTAAAACTGAAGTGATATCAGGTGTTCCCCAGGAAAGCGTCCTGGGACCTCTGCTGTTCCTGATCTATATAAATGACGTGGGTGACAATCGGAGCAGTTCTCTTAGGTTGTTCGCAGATGATGCTGTAATTTACCGTCTAATATGGTCATCAGAAGACCAGTATCAGTTGCAAAGCGATTTAGAAAAGATTGCTGTATGGTGTGGCAGCTCGCAGTTGACGCTAAATAACGAAAAGTGTGAGGTGATCCACATGAGTTCCAAAAGAAATCGATTACTCGTTAAATAGTACACTTCTCAAGGCTGTCAATTCAACTAAGTACCTGGGTGTTAAAATTACGAACAACTTTAGTTGGAAGGACCACATAGATAATATTGTCGGGAAGGCGAGCCAAAGGTTGCGTTTCATTGGCAGGACACTTAGAAGATGCAACAAGTCCACTGAAGAGACAGGTTACACTACATTCGTTCTCCTCTGTTAGAATATTGCTGCGCGGTGTGGGATCCTTACCAGGTAGGATTGACGGAGGACATCGAAAGGGTGCAAAAAAGGGCAGCTCGTTTTGTATTATCACGTAATAGGGGAGAGAGTGTGACAGATATGATACGCGAGTTGGGATGGAAGTCATTAAAGCAAATACGTTTTTCGTCGCGGCGAGATCTATTTACAAAATGTCAGTCACCAACGTTCTCTTACGAATGCGAAAATATTTTGTTGAGCCCAGCCTACATAGGTAGGAATGATCGTCAAAATAAAATAAGAGAAATGAGAGCTCGAACAGAAAGGTTTAGGTGTTCGTTTTTCCCGCGCTCAGTTCGGGAGTGGAATGGTAGAGAGATAGTATGATTGTGGTTCGATGAACCCTCTGCCACGCACTTAAATGTGAATTGCAGAGTAATCATGTAGATATAAATGTAGATGTAGACCATGAACAAAGAGTGAAGTTCTCTGATCTGTATAGTCATCAAAAAAGAAACAAATAACAAATAGTAGACAGCATAGCATATGAAAAGTCTGAGTTAAAACGGTAATATCAACGCCAGGAAAGGTGGTAAATGTGTGCAATTACATGTCAAGTAATGGAGGTGGCAGCTAAAGGTCAGTAGCTACCAGTAACGTCTTGGTTACGTTAATCACACCACCGATAGGTTACGTATCCGATTTAAAGAAATACTGTTTTACCCAGTAACCAATGGCAAACAAAGGGTAAATACGTGACTTAATTTAGATGTGATGAAATCTGTCTTGAAGTGAAACTTCTTAACAGTGTAATTATCAGTCCAAACTACTCCAGTATAAAAAGAAATACTGTTTTACCCAGTAACCAATGGCAAACAAAGGGTAAATACGTGACTTAATTTAGATGTGATGAAATCTGTCTTGAAGTGAAACTTCTTAACAGTGTAATTATCAGTCCAAACTACTCCAGTATAAACAAAGCTCTTTTTTAAAATTTTGTCTTGTTTTTTATCTGTCACAAACAGAATATGTTTTCACACCAGACGTTAGTTAAGCTTGGTTTCACGTAATATGTCATAAAAAGTACAAAATGATGAACTGTAAGTCTCGATAGATTTTCTGGGCGGAACGACCGAAATATCGCCAACTATCATCGCTGTCACGCCCAAAAACAATAGCAACATGGCACTTAGGCAAACGTAATCAGACAAAGTCAGGCATAGTTAGTAGACGCCGAGCACCTTTTGGATGTGACATGTTGCCGAAACGCAGTGCGCCAAGTTCAAATTTTATATTAAAAATTAGCTGAAGCATAAACGTATGTTGTCTATAAAAATCTTAACACAGCGACAGATCTCGTACAGTTAAAAAAAAAAAAAAAGTTCAAATGTGTGTGAAATCTTATGGGACTTAACTGCTATCATCAGTCCTTAAGCTTACACACTACGTAATCTAAATTATCCTAAGGATAAACATACACACCCATGTCCGACGGAGGACTCGAAACTCCGCCGGGACCAGCCGCGCAGTCCATGACTGCAGCGCCCCAGACCGCTCGGCTAATCCCGCGCGGCGTCCAGTTTCAGAACACAGTGAAATATAAGTTGGCAATCCTACTGAGCATAACTTAAAAATAAAAAACCTCCAAACTCCATCCGAAAGGCTGAGCGTTTGTAGGCGCTACAGTCTGGAACCGCGAGACCGCTACGGTCGCAGGTTCGAATCCTGCCTCGGGCATGGGTGTGTGTGATGTCCTTAGGTTAGTTAGGTTTAAGTAGTTCTAAGTTCTAGGGGACTGCTGACCAAAGAAGTTAAGTCCCATAGAGCTCAGAACCATTTGAACCATTTTTCCATCCGAAAAGATCTCGGAGAGTCTTTCGATACGAACCGACTGCGGTGTCATCCTCAGCCGACATGCGTCACTAGATGTGGATATGGAGGGGCTTGTGGCCCACACACAGCTCTCCCGGCCGCTACTTCTCAGTCAAACAGCTCCTCAATTGGCCTCACAAGAGCTGAGTGCACACCTTTTGCCGACAGCGCTCGGCAGACAGTCACCCATCCAAGTGCTAGCCAAGCCCGACAACGCTTATCTTCGGTAATCTGACAGGAACCGGCGTTACCACTGCGGCAGCGTCTAATATAGCTGCCAAATAAAACCAGTCTACCAAATCATCGTCAATCTAGATCAGTACGGGAGAAATCGTTGTCATTTATTTAGTAGGTGTTACACATCAACGTTTTCAGTAGCAGCCAGTATCAGATGACATGGTCACGAAATAAATGATTGAAATAACGTATGAAGATGTCCAAAGTGTTGTTTGGTTAAACTACCTCGGCGACAAACGTGCATATTTGTCCTCAGTACTCTGGGAGAAAGGCAAGAAGATAATCAGAAATTTACACTGAAGAACCAAAGAAACTGGTACACCTGCCTAATATCTTGTAGGGCCCCCTGCGAGCTCGGAGAAGAGCAGAAACACGACGTTGCATGGACTCGTGTAATGTCTGAAGTAGTGCGGGAGAGAACTGTCACCATGCAGGGCTGTCCATAAATCCGTAAGAGTACGAGGGGGTGGAGATCTCTTCTGAATAGCACGTTGCAAGGCATCCCAGATATGCTTAATAATGTTCATGTCTGGGGAGTCTGCTGACCAGCGGCAGCGTCTAAAGTCAGAAGAATGTTTCTGGCGCTACTCTGTAGCAATTGTGGACGTGTGGGATGTCACGTTTTCCTGCCCGTCTGTATGCACAATGGACATAAATGGAAGCAGGTGAAAAGACAGAATGCTTACATACGTGTCACCTGTCAGAGTCGTATCTGGGCTTACCAGGGATCCCATATCAATCCAACTGCACACGCCCCACATCATAGCAAACATCCATCCGCTTGAAAAGTCCCTTACTGTCATGCAGGGTCCATGGATTCGTGAGGTTGTCTCCATACCCGTACGCGTTCATCCGCTGGATACAATTTAAAATGAGACTCGTCCGACCAGGCAACATGTTTCCAATCATTAACAGTCCAACGTCAGTTTTGATGGGCCCAGGCGAAGAGCAAATCTTTGTGTCGTACAGCCATCAAGGGTACACCACTGGACCTTCGGCTCTGAAAGTCATATCGCTGATGTTACGTTGAATGGTTCGCACACTGACACTTTGTTGATGGAACAGCACTGACATCTGCAGCAATTTGCTGAAGGGTTGCGCTTCTGTCACGTTGAACGATTATCTTCAGTCGTCGTTGGTTCAGTTCTTGCGGGATCTTTCTCCGGCCACAGCGATGCCGGAGACTTGATGTTATACAGGACTCCTAATATTCACAATAGTGAAATTGTACGTAAAAATCCCCACTTCATCGTTACCCCGGAACTGCTGTGTCCCATCGCTCGTGCGCCGACTGTAACATCACGTTGAAACACTTAAATCTTGATAACCTGCCATTGTAACAGCAGTAACCGATCTGCCGCGCTGAGCAGCCGCGTGGTCTTAGGCGCATGGCCACGGTTCGCGTGGCTTCCCCCGTCGGAGGTGTGTGTGTGTGTGTTGTTCCTAGCATCATCTAAAGTTATATTATGTAATGTGTAAGCCTAGGGACCGATGACCTCAGCAGTTTGGTCCAATAGGAACACAAATTTCCAAATAACCGTCCGAACTACTGTGCCAGACCTTTGTTGTCTTATATAGGCGATGCCGATCGCAGCGCCGTCTTCTGCCTGATCTCTCTATTTGAAATCGCATGCCGTTGCCACTTTCTTTGGCGCTTCAGTGTAGTAATCGCATGACACTTTGTGCGTCATTACCTAAAGGAGGACGACGACGGTTCAATCCCGCGTCCGGCCATCCTGATTTAGGTTTTCCGTGATTTCCCTAAATCACTCCAGGCAAATGCCGGGATGGTTCCTCTGAAAGGGCACGGCCGACTTCCTTCCCCATCCTTCCCTAATCCGATGAGACCGATGACCTCGCTGTCTGGTCTCCTTCCCCAAAACAACCCCCCAACCTAAAGGAGAGGACAAGTCCATATCCAAATTATTGGGTACTGTCGTAGGTAAACTAGATGTAGTGTAGTGAAATGTGGCACATTAGTGCCCATAAGCCCCACTTTCACACACTGGTTGGTCCTACTCGTGAGTACAGAAAGCAACTCGTTTAAAAAATAGTTCAAATGGCTCTGAGCACTGTGGGACTAAACATCTGAGGTTCTCAGTGCCCTAGACTTAGAACTACTTAAATCTAGCTAACCTAAGGAGATAACAGACATCCATGCACGAGGTAGGATTCGAACCTGCGACCGAGCAGCAGCACGGTTCCAGACTGAAGAGCCTAGAACCGATCGGCCACAGCGGCCGGCCACGTTTAAAAACTCAAGCCTTGATTTTGCTACATTTTCAGGCCAACAAAAAAAGCGCATGCTGGACACAGTGAATTTCTCGAAAATTTTAATACTGTCATAATTTAAAGTTATTAACTTACTTCAATTTACGCTATCAGGGTCAGCCACAAGCTTTCCGCCGGTTTCTATTCCCTGATTTCTGCCACCAGTCACGCTCTATGCCGATCTGCAGAAAGTTCCCGGACATTCCGTTTGTCCTCCTTTTCTTTGTTCCACCTACTGGTCTGCTTCTGTGGGGAGTAAAATCCACAGATTTTGAAAGGCTTTGATCTCAGTCCATCGGAGCAACATGACCTGTCCACACAAGCCGTTTGCTTCTCATTAAGTTTACAGTATATCTCATGCATCTCATAATTATGTCGGATCCCCCATTCCCCAGGGAACTCATATTGTACCGACCCATAGATCTTCTTTAACGCTTTTCGCTCGAAATGACAAGATTATTGAGGTCCTTTTTCTAGACTCTTCATGTTGATGAGTCGTACTCATTACCAGATACTCGAACTTTGATTCATGCACCAGGACACCTATCCTGCTTGCTGCAATCTCCATGGCTTCAAAAATCGCAACAGTTATTCCTTAGATCTGGATAACAGAACCAAGTCGCAGGCAAATATGAGATTTGTGATTTTCTCACCCTCTATCTCGACCCTTTGATATTCTTATGGAAAATTTTCTTCATTTTTTCTGGATAGCCAGGGTGAACAATATCTGTGACCTCTTAAGCAACACGTTGAGGAACTGGTGGCAAATGGCAGGTACTCGAAGGGTTGCCTGAAGGCTCTGTTCTTGCTCTGGTGTTATTCAGTCTCTATACAGCGGACTTACCGAACCTGACTTGGCGATTACAGTATGCAGATAATCTTGCAATTTCATGTCAGGGTGAAGATTTTTCTGTGGGTGAAGGACATCTAACAAATAGCCTCACTAAACTCTATGAATATTTCAGACATGGTGACTTAGACCTATCGTTTCTGAAACATATGTCTTTTTCACCTCTCTAACAGTCTAGCATCAGCAAAGATCACCATATAGTTTGGTTAATCTTGGCATAGTCAAATACAATGAAAGGCCAAAATACCTTACTTACACATTAGACAGAACGCTGACATATCATAAACATCTCTCCGACACAGCTAAGAAGGTACAAACACGAATGAACCTGGTGAGGAAGCTGGCAGCTTGCGCACGGGGAGCAAATACATCAATGCTCTTTGGAGTATCCTTTGCAATGATTTACTCTGCAGTAGAATATTGCGCACCAGTTTGGCTCTGAAGCACAGTTATGAGGATCTTTAGTGGCAGAGTGATATCTACACCTACATGCTGAAAGCCAATACTATCGAACATCTGTCCAGCTCGTCTTCGTCGAAAGGTAGTTCTCTACAACCTTTGCCAGAGTCTATTCCTCTTCACGAGGATTTACTCTCGCTCAATAGGACACGCTTGAGATCCAGAAGGCCAGCATATGAGGGAGGAGTCCAGACGACCTCCACAGGGCTCAACGGCGTCGCTGAGTGGAAGCGAGAGTGGCTAGTCACCGAAACCCGGCACCAGAACTACTGAAGATCTAGGCTTTTATCAGACAATGACGTTGTAAATGAGTGCCCTGACAAACGTTTTCCTGGTGGCATCAGCAGTCTATACAGAGCATCCAATGAGGCACTCCACTGCACTGAGTCTTCAATCGTTGGTGTGTAGTCTGAGCCGTTTAATATTTTTATAGCGTAAATAGTTGCACACGTTTAGTTTTGTTTAAATGTGTACTGGATTTGTTGTAACTGATGCCTATAATAATAATAATAATAATAATAATAACAAAAATCAATCTCTTGGCTCAGCCTTCTGATCATGATAAAGCGCTCCATGATTTGGTTCCCCAGCTTCACTTTGTCACAGACACTACCTAGAATAACTAGTTTGTTAAGCATTTCAAACATCATTAGGATATTCCTTGGGTTTTCGCAGTGAATGTAATCGTGTAGCTTCTTAAAATCTATGAAGACCATATGAAGATTTTCACTATACTCCCATATCATCTCGGTAAACTTTCGTAGTACATAGAGGTTGTCCACAGACGAACAGCCCTTTCTGAAGGCACCCTTATATTCACCAGTGACTTCTTCTGCAAAGGGCTGACTTCTATCCAGTATACAGTTGGACAAGATCGTAAGGCAGACGTTCAGGAGGCCGATTCGTCTGTCTTTGGTGCAATCAATTTTGTCACCTCTCTTGTGCATAGGGCTGATGACCGCTATCGTAATTTAAAACAGTAATCCTCTATTCATGGTCTGTAGCTTAAACAAAGCACAGGAGGCGTCACATCGCAGACGGAACTTATGACGTCAGTTGTCCTCGTATCTAATGATGAAGGTTATAGGCTCTAAATCGCTAAGCTGTATGCTTTAAAAAGTGAATGGTAGATAGTTTCTTGCTTTCTTGTAACACATATTCGCGTATTTGCTGTTAGTACGCTACTGAACAAATTAAATCCATCATATTTTAGAAATGAAGCTCAATGTACTGAACTCAACTTGGCAACAGCTTTGTTTAGATTCTTAGTCCATTACAAAAACGTATATTGCGTTTTACTTTTAACAATTTTTTTTTCTTTTCGGGTGCCACATACACAAAATTATTGAAGAACAATTTCATTTTCCACCCAGCCTTTGGTAAAAACATTGTCATTTGCAGCACAGTCAGCCGATTTCGGTTGTTTGCCATTTTCAAATGCGTTCTTCTATACTCCTAAATTTATACCGTCAGCCTTTGTGGGTGTATACAGATTTACATCTGCCATGTGAATACGTAACTGCTGTCATAGAACACGTTCTGTCCTCATCAACGCTTTAAATAAAATTACTGCCGTAGTGGCATACGTATCTATACTAACAATAACTTTTGTTAAACAGTCGTGTTTGTTTGAATACGGTTCTCCAAAACTACCAGAAAATTTTCATGGAGTTTGCGCAGGTAAATTGTGTAAAGGGCTGGATCGTATAGCCTTTTATCCATAAAAATATTGAAAATGAAAAAGTAACTCTGTTACGTTTTCGCGACCAACCCGCTCAACTGATTTCCATGAAATACAGTATGGAGATAGCTTGAACCCTAAGTAAGAACATAGGCTGCTTTAGAAAGTAGAAAGTGTAGTCCAAGATACTTCTTGATATCAAAAATATTACGCGAATTATGAAAAAAATATCTGTTCTTTGAAAATGCTATTTATTTTTTGACTTTCGATCTTGGTAATGCTCGTTTCACAATTAATTTTGACGTCGCGTGCAATATCGACGACCGCATGATCGGCTATCGACTTTGTGACAAGAAAGAATATGAATATTATTGCTCCTCGAATCGCAGCTATTTAAGTTGTTCTCTTAGGCAACCACATACTCGGAAATAGCTAAATATTTATTTCATTCTTGGACCTCAGATCAGACAATGTAAGTAACACCCAATATTACAGAACATACTTGCATTACATTCATAAGAAAGTAACAGAACATGTTAATAACGATAACTTGAAGAAAAATTGCATGTAAGGGGGTGCAAACCAACAACTTTAGACTCCAGGAACCCCGACGTTATTAATTACGCTAACACTTAACCATGCTAACTCCAGTCTTGGTTATCATAGAAGGCCTGTATCGTTGTTGCGTTATTATGTGACATTTAATGATAAATTTTCAGTGCTCTGTTACATTGAAACGGCATACTGCAGATTACAAAACAAGTGTGTTTCATTCTTAATTTGTAAATTGTTGACGATAATAGCTCACTCCTAAGAGAGCACTCTTATACGAAGACATTAGCCGTCGAAAAATCGTTACGTGACATTCGATTATAACAACTATAATAAATCATTCCAAGAATGACGTGTTTTTATAAATCTCAGGTACGTGCGCATGAAATCTTGAGAGGCCCGTATCACATGCTAACGATAGTCGATAGCCTATCACGCAGTCGTCGATATTGGGCATGACGTCATAATGACGTCATGTTTGCGGGAATTGTGGACGAGCGTTACCCTTTGTTCTTTATCATGTTTATGAAACTGCGTCTATTGGTTGATATGTGCAACATGATACGATTCAAAGTAATGAAAAGCTCATCTCCTCTAGAGAAATCATACAAGCATCATCTAATACCGTGTAATTAAATCCCTGCACATGGTAACCGGCTGCATTCCGTTAGGAAGTGTGTCGGAAAGGTTGTTCAGGTACGTCGCACACACGTTAAGCCACTCGCTGAGGATTTCAAGGCGCAATTCCAGAAAATTGCGGGGATTCTGAGGTCGGCATTCCACCCGTTGTTTAACATACCTCACATATTTTCAATGGGGTTCAATTCAAGTGATTTTGCAGGCCAGGCAGGATGTAATACGGCGTGGGAGTGTTCAGAAGACCAGTTACATCTTCTTCCAGACCGATGAATTTTGCTGTTGTCGTCTTTATGTACCCGTGTGAGCAATGGCTTCTTGTGGGATGACCGACTCTAAATGTTCATTGCATACAGTCCCCGTCCCAATATTCTCTCGCTAATGGGTGGTGATGGGCCTTCATGCACTGTCTGCTGCAATTCCCGTCGAGTTTCGAAGCGATTTTGATTCACAAGTCGTGAAACATGTCTCTGGTCTCCCTGTCAGGATCTTTTCCCGACCACAATTTTGACATGATATTTCGTAACCATGTGTGTTGCACCACTGCATTTAGATACGTTGAACAATCCGTCGCGAAACACCAACAATCAGCAGCTTCACACAACATACGGACGTGGGCACGGCCAAACACAATTTCCCCTTGTTGTCACTTTTTCGCTTCCGTGCATTACCCACATTTGTGTACGATGTCCACTTGAAACATAAAGGTCTCCTTGATTGCTACTGCGTTATGCGCATTTAGGGGCTGTGCGCATACGGTCTCGCGCGTGACTCGATTGCTGCCCTATCTGTAATCGGCTAACGATTCATCTGTGCGTGCATGTTGGCGTGACAAATTTTTTGTCTGGTGAGGTTAGAATGCTTATACAATCTTCAGTGTGTTCAATCCATACTTCCACACTATTTTTTGCATAATCTACACCCTGTATAATGTGTAGTTACTTCAGTAGTCCGATGCATAGATGCGTGCTCCTGTCCACGCGCCTCTGTACGCACTGCTCGGTAGCGATGCTGCGTATGCGGACACATTGAACATTGTGAAAGCTTGGGAGGGGGGAGGGCGGGCCGCACATCACGTGCTATGCTTACCGTACGTGGCAGACACGTGAGGGCAGCTGAGGCCATTGCACGTACAGTAGATTACTTACTCACCACCGTTCATCACAACAAAACATCTCACATGCTAGCGCAGCTGCGGCGTAGCACCAAGTAAAAAAAAAAAAAAAAACAAAAAAAAAAAAACCTTATGTATCACACAGAACATTGTCCTGCCTGGGTTGATTCGACACTTTCAAGTGTTGACGAATATAGAACGTTACTCTCGATCGTGTTTGCTACAAAAGTGGTCACATTTTGCAATGATAGTCCAAGGTGCTATTCCAGGCGGGAGTCAAATGAATGTGCTCAACGGAAAATAATAAATGCTAAAATGAAGATTTGGCCCTGTCTGATTACTCCCTGAAGCATATCTTAGAATCTCTTAATTCTATAAATTACTATCTAAACATAAATGAATGATGAAGGCAACTAATCCTACTAAATGACAAACGTTGTCCCTGCTTATATTGTAGATTAAAAAAATACCTTTATATTACAAAGTTTACATTTCCTAAGTAAAATTACTAATCAATTGCCCAACTCTGCTCCTTACTATGACTGCGCGATCTAATATGAATAACGTGACATGACTGACATCATGTACGTACCAAACACTAGAAGACACTACTTTCAAAGATGATCTACGAAAGTGTGGAACCTCAGTGGAAATAAACTAACTTGATCACAGCGGTTTAGCTTTTATAGCCCTAATAAGCCGAAGCAATTTGCGATATCGCCGTATGTACTGCATATGGTGCGTCGGTGTGCTAGTTTTCGTACACGCCTGCGTCGATGGAAGAACTCTAGCCACGAAATAAAAACTCTTTCAAACACTAGGACGGCAGAAGGCGGTTCTCTGACTAATATACTCTAATACTGTGTTCTCCTCTCTGTGCTCTACAGACGAGGAACGCGAACTCCCAGCTACAAGGATGCAGTTCAGATAACGCCTCAACGTAATTATAGGCAGAAAATCACTGAACGCTGCATACTCAACGACGACTCTCAACTCGGAGGCGAAGTCCAGACTCGTATAAGTTGGCCACAGTACAGTGCCTAACCTTTCTAACTATAAACTCTCCTGAGAGGAAAGGCAACAAGCCCGTCTGTACCAACAAAGCTGATACCGAGCGACCGTCACACATGGGCGCTCACAACGGAAGACCACGTCTCTCTCCCGCTTACTTCCCAACAAGGCCCGGTTCCCCACCATCGTAATTCCGAAAACGAATCATATTCCCGAAACCACGCAATATTCTCCCTCTCTACAGATTCTTCCGAACGCCGACCAACCATCTTTTAGTCTTTTGCCGTCCAGCGCGGAAAGTTTGCGAGGAAAAACCTATACTTGTACAATGGTACGCTTCTGAGTAAAAGTCCTTGGAAATAACCCAGCCTGCGTGGTTTCCGAGGTGACGCGTCCTTTTTCCTCTTAGCTGCGTCCAAGATTTTCGTAGTTTCCGAAGTATAATCTTTCCCGTCCAGCTACAACCGGCCGGTCGCGACTCTAATGTGCCCCAGCGCTCAGGTGTCAGAATGTCCGTCTTGCTACTTCCTGTGTTTAAGCAGGACCAACACACCTGTGGCGGCCTTCCACCCAGGGCTTCAGTTCCGCCTGCCGCTTCATTTCCACTGTCGTTCCAAACGGTACTAGTATGATAATAAAGACACTCCGTCACCTTTCATGCAATAAGCGTTAACAATTATTTACGAGGCATACGTGACAATGTCAGTCTTCTTTATATATTCATATATACGATGTACAGCCTATCACGTGATACCTAATTGTGTTTGTAGATCATGACAAAGTATGTGGATGAGTTCTTGTAAGGTGCGAAATTATAGCTACCTTACAACAGATGTACGTTTGTATCTACCCGCAAAGGGTGACAGTGTAAATTTACGAGGAGTACGTACCTGAAAATGGCAGAAGGAGAAAGCAGCTGAATGTTGTGTACATGACTGTAATCTTGATATAAAGCGACTCGACAACCGATACTATACGCTATCTGAATAAACGTAACTAATCTTTTAAAGCTACGAAGTGTTCATTGTAACATCCCGTATAATATATATCTCTATCCTTAAGATTATGTGAAAGCTTAGTGACGTGTAATTTCGTTTCTAGCTGAAACCAGTTTCGAATATATATTTTTTTTATTTCAATACATTTCCGTTCGATGTTTCGCCCTCGAATGCGGCAGAATCATAAAGTTTTCTTAGAGAGCAGTGTGATTAAGCACATGTTGTAAATCATCGGAGTATAATGACCGGTGCTTCAACAGATTATGCCGGCACCTTTTACCAGAGGAGGCGGGGCGCTTTGGCGTTACAGAGGAACCGCCCAAAAGATCTTCCCGTCACGGAGATATACTGCTGGGGATGGCCTAATTATATCGCAGATAAGTGTCTTCCATTTTTCAGAAATAAGGTCATAAGAAAAGTAAGCGCCAAACGCATCGGATTGAATAGAATGTTCGCATGGCCAGAACGTGACTGTTCTGTACTGGGACTCGAATCAAGATCACAGCTGATCATACTCAGTATCCTGAGAAATGTGGTAATGAGCCAGAACGTTATGATCACAGCCCACCTCGGGAATGAATGCCGTCTGGTGCAGCTTGAAACACCCCCGCTTTGTCCTTCATTGGGTTTTGTGTGATTTAACGAAGCCGCCAAACAGTTAACTATTAAGATTATATGACCGTTTGGTTAATGGATGAAAGGCTATCGGTTTTTCTGCTGTGGTATCGGGGGTATTTCAACCGAGTGCGGCTGTTCTGATACGAAACAGTTAATGATTGATAGTTTGTCTATTATTAAAGATCATAAAGGTTGCGATGAACAAACTGAAATGTATTTTCCACTAACACACAAATTCTGAGGCAGTTGATACCTTCACCTTACACTTTTAATTACGATTATATATTTTATTGGTTGCTGATTTCAAGTACTTCGTCACACGCATTGATGACAGATAACATTCAAAACAGTCCTCACTACAATCCATGGTTGATGCTGGCCGACGCGGTTGACGCGACACACGTAATTCGGCACTTGTCACTTTCGGTTTCATATCACTCGCGAATCAGTATCGATAAGGGTCAGCCCCACGACGATCAGGGGGAGGCGCTCATTTGTCATATTCCGGTGAATTTGCCGTTTACTACTCATTCGGCACATCCACCATTGACAAAGTATTCAGCTCGACTTCCATTCTTTCCCGTCTCTCCAGTACTGTTGCTCACTCCACACTCATCTCACTGCCTCTTGCAGTGCTCGACAATGGACTCCTGCCTCCTATCGACCTGGTGGTCGGATACTAACATCTATGTTCGTAGGATCACGGATCCCTTACAAGCTGTGCTCGCGTGATATGGTGAGCAAAGTGTACAAGCGGACAAGAGACGAACGGGAACTCATTCTACCATCTTAAAGGGCTGCAAATGGCGAAGTGCACTGGCTTATTGTTGTGGCCCTGCGCGTGGGAACGAGCATCTAGGAAACGGTGAAGTTGGTCGGCTGTCCACGCACCCCCGTCGCGACCGTCTGTGGAAATAGGTTGAAGGACGGTGAAGCCGCGAGTAGACGCGACATGGTGTTGGATGCCCTCGACTCGTCACAGTACATGGAGGTCAGAGGCTTGTCATCACCGTAAAGCAGACTAGGCGCCGATCTGTGGCAATGTTGACGCAACCATATAGTTAATCACGACTGTAGTGGGCTCGGGATAATCGAGAGTGGATCGTGGATCAATGGAAACGTTTCGTCTTGTCGGTTAAATGACGTTTTTTGTAATACCAGTTAGATGGTCGTGACTGGCTACGTACGCCTTCATCAACCCGAAGGGCTACTATAAACATGTACCACGTGAAGGATATTCACCTGGCCTTCAATGTGACTAATGATAGTAATGGAAGTCATCGTGCCAGCTGAACGCCAAGCGAAGCTGTTGCTGACCACTTCCATGATGTCAATAATGGTTCAAATAGCTCTGAGCACTATGGGACTTAACTTCTGAGGTCATCAGTCCCCTAGAACTTAGAGCTACTTAAACCTAACTAACCTAAGGACATCACACACATCCATGCCCGAGGCAGGATTCGAACTTGCGACCGTAGCGGTCGCGCGATTCCAGACTGTAGCGCCTAGAACCGCTCGGCCGCTCCGGCCAGCTCCATGATGTCTTCCCCATCAGCGATGGCACCTTCCACCATGACACAACTATTCGTCTCGTATGGACAGAATTCTGCCACAATGGTCTGAGCAGCACGGTAGTGAACTCACGTTGATGTCTTGACCGTCAAATTCGTCCGATGTGATCGTGATGGAACAAATCTGGCTTGCGATCGGGAGCCAGCTCCACATTCACAAACCACCGGCCCGTAACTTACGGGAATAGCATGACCGTCGGTAGACATCTAGTGCTGCATCCGAGAACTTGTCTAAACATACCATTCACAAATGCTGTTGTACTGCGTTCCAGAGGTGCATCAACATGATATTAAACAGATGATCATAACGTTTTGGGTGTATCTGTGCGTATATATATATATATATATATATATATATATATATATATATATATATATATATATATATATGTGTGTGTGTGTGTGTGTGTGTGTGTGTGTATGAAAACGTTATAAATATTTATTTGAACGGGTGAAATAGTGACGAATTTATCAAATGAAGCGAACGATTTGATTTCTTCCTGTTTTATGGAGATGTTGATGATGGGGATTAATTAAGCTGTACAGGATTTGAACTAAAATATGGAAACACTAAAAATACATTAGGATGCCTGATACGGTGTAAAGAATAGTCGGAATGAATAAATACAGGCCCCATGTGGATTTGAAGGGGACATTTACTGTTCCTCCGGCAAAATAGCTGTAAATTCAGGTAAGGATGACTGTGGATAAAGATCACGCACACACATTTCCAAAGTAGACCACAAAGATTCAATTATATTGAGATCTGGCGACTTTTGTGGCGAGGGGACATGCGAAAATCATCCTCGTGCTCATAAAACCAGCCCTGGACGAGGAGAGCTGTGTCAGCAGGATCCCTGTCATATTACAACGCAACATCACCATCGAGGAACAAACACTGTATCGCGGGATGGACATGATCAGCCAAAATGGTCACATAACCCTTGACAGTAATGCTACCATGGGAGAAATCGTGGGGCCCTGGGAATACCACGACGTAACTGCCCAAACCATCATCGAATCCCCGTCATGTTTCACGCTTGCGACGTAAAAGTGGCCAAAAGTTGGAATCGGTGTGAAAAAAGACTCCTCGGACCAAAGGGCTCTCTTTTATTTGCTCCAAACTCCAGGTTTCACAGCTTCGGCACCATGCTTTCCTGTTACTGGGTATTTTCACCACTGATGAGTGGTTTTGGACCTCCAACTTGCTCAGCACTTCCCTCCCTTTGGAGCTACCTTCGTGTTGTTTTGGTGCTGTCGGGGTTCGCGAGTGCGATTTTCAGTTCTGCAGTGACATTTTCAGCTTCGTCACGAACCTCTTCAATGACCTTCCGTCACAGTTACCCAACACACACCTTTGTTCGTGTTGTAACTTAGTAAATGATGTTTTTCCGCTTTTTCTGTGTGCTATATAAATCTTCAGTGCGGTAGCTCTTGAAATACACTCCTGAAAATTGAAAAAAGAACACATTGACACCGGTGTTTCAGACCCACCATACTTGCTCCGGACACTGCGAGAGGGCTGTACAAGCAATGATCACACGCACGGCACAGCGGACACACCAGGAACCGCGGTGTTGGCCGTCGAATGGCACTAGCTGCGCAGTATTTGTGCACCGCCGCCGTCAGTGTCAGCCAGTTTGCCGTGGCATACGGAGCTCCATCGCAGTCTTTAACACTGGTAGCATGCCGCGACAGCGTGGACGTGAACCGTATGTGCAGTTGACGGACTTTGAGCGAGGGCGTATAGTGGGCATGCGGGAGGCCGGGTGGACGTACCGCCGAATTGCTCAACACCTGGGGCGTGAGGTCTCCACAGTACATCGATGTTGTCGCCAGTGGTCGGCGGAAGGTGTACGTGCCCGTCGACCTGGGACCGGACCGCAGCGACGCACGGATGCACGCCAAGACCGTAGGATCCTACGCAGTGCCGTAGGGGACCGCACCGCCGCTTCCCAGCAAATTAGGGACACTGTTGCTCCTGGGGTATCGGCGAGGACCATTCGCAACCGTCTCCATGAAGTTGGGCTACGGTCCCGCACACCGTTAGGCCGTCTTCCGCTCACGCCCCAACATCGTGCAGCCCGCCTCCAGTGGTGTCGCGACAGGCGTGAATGGAGGGACGAATGAAGACCTGTCGTCTTCAGCGATGAGAGTCGCTTCTGCCTTGGTGCCAATGATGGTCGTATGCGTGTTTGGCGCCGTGCAGGTGAGCGCCACAATCAGGACTGCATACGACCGAGGCACAAAGGGCCAACACCTGGCATCATGGTGTGGGGAGCGATGTCCTAAACTGGCCGTACACCTCTGGTGATCGTCGAGGGGACACTGAATAGTGCACGGTACATCCAAACCGTCATCGAACCCATCGTTCTACCATTCCTAGACCGGCAAGGGAACTTGCTGTTCCAACAGGACAATGCACGTCCGCATGTATCCCGTGCCACCCAACGTGCTCTAGAAGGTGTAAGTCAACTACCCTGGCCAGCAAGATCTCCGGATCTGTCCCCCATTGAGCATGTTTGGGACTGGATGAAGCGTCGTCTCACGCGGTCTGCACGTCCAGTACGAACGCTGGTCCAACTGAGGCGCCAGGTGGAAATGGCATGGCAAGCCGTTCCACAGGACTACATCCAGCATCTCTACGATCGTCTCCATGGGAGAATAGCAGCCTGCATTGCTGCGAAAGGTGGATATACACTGTACTAGTGCGGACATTGTGCATGCTCTGTTGCCTGTGTCTATGTGCCTGTGGTTCTGTCAGCGTGATCATATGATGTATCTGACCCCAGGAATGTGTCAATAAAGTTTCCCCTTACTGAGACAATGAATTCACGGTGTTCTTATTTCAATTTCCAGGAGTGTAACAAATACTTCGGCTACCTTGGTTACGGAATCGCCCACCATACGAGCACTAACAATTTGCCCACATTCGAATTCACTTAGCTCCTACATAAGGCAGTCACAGTTACACAGAACATTGTTCTGACCTCGACTGAGGTCTGCAAGGTATTGAGGTCACTGCACAAGTGCCGTTCATGGCCGAATACAACAGTGGGAGTGCAGGATTGGCTAGCATCTGTGTTTGTGTTCGAGCTAGATATTTCTCGCGGTGTTTCCATAAGTTTATGCACCTCCTATTAGGTGGGACGTTTGGGTGCAGCATGTGGGATTGGAGAGGATATTACTGAAAAGATGTTGGGTGTGTACGTGGAAGAGACTAACTGACTGAATGCAGCGAGTGGGAGACGCGTGGGACTGCAACTAAGCTGTGTGGGACTACAAGGCTGGAAAAGGGTGGTTTGGAGCCTTAATTTGGGGTGTAAAGAGTACAATGTGTTTGCCCATCAGGAACAGTAGATGGCAGTAATGATTTCGTAGACGGGGGAGTAAGCGATTAAAATTACACTGGGAAGTTGTAGATAAAGTAGTTATTATTGAGTCAACATATAGAATGTGGAATCAGAAAAGTCGTATACTGCCTGAAATACGCGAATGAATGTATTTATATGTTTATCTGATAAGAGTAATGTTGTATAATTTTTCTAATACTAAGCTATATTCATTATGATGAGGAATACTGTTATCCTCAAATATAATTTGAATTAATAATATATTCTCTATTTTGTAAAGATGTTTGGACATTATTTATTCTGTTCTGTTTAAATACTCGTGTGTGAAGTTAACGTTACGAAAGATATTCTCATCTTTTATTTATTTACTTATGTCACAATTCCTGTTAGACTGACGTAAATGTTTTTTCTATTCTTTTGTAAAGCCTGTATTACTACAAATGTTATCTGTATTATATTTTTAACGATGTCTTTTTGTACCTTTGTAATTGGATTCTCATGTTATAAAATTAGACACCAGGTCTTCAAATTAAGTATATAGCAAGGTTTCATTTCACTGCACACATTTCTGGTGGTCATGGTATACGCACAATATGTGAGAAGTTAAAAAAAGAAAAGGACTGTTAGTGCTCACACTTGTGTTGATAATTCAGCAAGGGACTGGATAACAGCATTGCTGGTTCTAAAGACATTTCAAAAAAAATTTTTTTCGTGAGTGCATAGGTGGAGGATCATGGACTTGCTATATTATCCGCAAGACTCTTCGATGGTGATTGTGCGCCCACAGAGTCGCAACGGATGGCTGCTGGCCATCTCTAAAAGGACTACAGTGGGTCTGCACCTTTGGTGGCCCATCAATTCCATTATCTCTTCAAGGACTACATTGGGTATGCACCTTTGATGGCCCACGAATACCACAATCTCTACTAGGACTACAGTGGGCCTGCATCTGTGGTGGCCCACTAATGCCATCTGTACAAGAAATACTCTGGGTCTGTTCTGTGATGACCTACCTACCAATATTCTTCAAAACATCGACTAACTCTGCTGTGGGTTTGCTCTGTTGTGGTACATTACCTGTCTGCATCTCAAGAGTAAGCACTGTCTTTCCGTTGGAAGGACAACACTACTTCTTCAAGACTGCGTGGAAATCCACTACTTCCGTGTGCACTTTCTTTTGCTCAGACTTGTGTGTAAGACTATCATTCTTACTGTGATGAATGATCAGGACTGTCTTTATGGACTGTGATGACAATTTTTGCTTTTGACCAACATTGTATCAATAAGTGTGGGCATTTGATATCTTTGTTGTTGTAATTATGAAAAATTTTATCAAATCAGTATTGTCCACTGCTCAAAACAATTTGTAAAATTTTTTGTGGGGAGCATGGGGGCTATGTAAGTAGGCTGTTTAGGTTTTTATGTTGGTAACGTCACGTAGTACTCTGTACGAAAATCGCTGGCTGCGCTATGTGCAATCTGTGGCTGGTTGGATTCATTGTTGGAATATTTGCTTGTGTAGTGTTGGGCAGTTGGATATCAACAGCACGTAGTGTTGGGCAGTTGGAGGTGAGCCGCCAGCAGTGGTAGATGTGGAGAGAGGTATGCCAGAGTTTTGAGACGTTACTATAAGCGGACGATCTGGACGTGTGTCCGCCAGAAAAAGGAAATTTGTAGAGATGGACGTCATGAATTGATAGATATATATATGACGAATTTTGAACACTATTAAGGTAAATACTTTGTTTGTTCTCTATCAAAATCTTTCGTTTTCTAACTATGCCTATCAGTAGTTAGTGCCTTCAGTAGTTAGAAACTTTTATTTAGCTGGCAGTATTGGCGCTCGCTGTAATGCAGTAGTTCGAATAACGAAGATTTTTGTGAGATAAGTGATTCATGAAAGGTATAGGTTATTGTTAGTGAAAAAGAAAGTCAGTTATCGTTGCGCTAAAAATACTGTGTGTCAGTTTAGTGATGGTCAGAATAAGCAAAGTACGTTGAGTTTTACTCAGCTGTTTGAAAATCAAATAACGTAGAAGATTACCAGCACAGTCATTCATAATTTTTCTAAGGGGACGTTTCAGATGTACTGTCCTACAATCTCAACTGATTACTGCTGATCTTGCATTTGGCCGTAGCGTCACAGTCTGTGGTGGGGAATGACGACTATGCCATCGTTGTGTTAGTTGTAAATCCCATTCCACATTTCTGAAATATTCGCATTAAACAGATGTCCGATGCAGCAGGTCGTTGAGTCGGCACTAGGAACCGGTCCGAAGTTGACTTACCTCCCTGCCACGCAACTTAGCTCCACGCGGTCATAAGCAGAAAAGTAAAACTATCGAACGCCGCTAGGGATGCTGAAGAGAACATCCAACGTGGCCTTGTACGTACCTGCTTGAGATGTCACTTGCGGTTCCGCATGGGAGTGACTCACCTTCAAGTTCGTTGGCCGCGCTGGCTTGCTCGCGTGTGTGTAGTGGGTGGGCTGGTGCTACAGTCTGGTTTCCTACCTGTCCGCCCCCACGCGTCCGCGATCCACTCACCTGCGAGATCCGTCCTGCGAGTAGGTGCTGCGGTAGAAGCCGACGATGCTGTCGGTGAGGGACCCGAAGAAGATGAAGTTGAGCAGGTAGGTGCCCGCCAGGACCTGCCCGTAGCGCGGCCGCAGCACCCACATCTCGCCCTCCGTGTAGTCCACCTGTGCAAATCATTATCGACTGCCACCAGTGCGATTTCAGAGCGGGAAATCTGAGGTAACAAATCTACTATGACGGTCGTGTAAACACGTCTACAATATAAGTCTACGGTATCTGTTATCCCGTAAGCAACAACGATGACACAACTGACACAAGAAGAAACTACACTTCTCCACCTAGACGAAACACGGTAACGCGGAAATGAACAACCTAGTACGCCACGACGGCCCCCGCAGTCCTCCCACACCACTAAACACATTTCAAAACACCGAAAACAATAGTGTTAAGGCAATCTTACGTAAGTTAAAGAACCACTGTAGCAACCAGCTCCAAGTACTGCGAAGCAGGAAAGGACAACCTGTAACCCTAGCTACAAGACTAGCCATAAGTTAGGAGACACCACCCACAACACCATTCACTAACAAATTTAAACTTAAGTAACTTGGTGTTATCCATTCATATGAGCCTTAACGCCTCCTTCCTTATTTTGCATTGTTTTGAAGTAATAGCACAATTTTAGAGTAATAGAATGGGATAAAAGAAGAGAATGTGTATACTATAAGAACCTCTCATTACGTTATCTTGTCATTTTCGCTTACCTTGTTATTTCATGTATTTTGTTAATTAATTTATCTTGTTAAATTCACTAACAAGTAATATAAGAACTAAGAACATTCAATATAAAGTATGTGTAAATATATAGTATATATAAAGAATGTATTCAAACATATGAAAAACTGGAAATAAATAAAAATTGTAAACCTTGGCTGATTAAGGGCAACCAGATAAGCCCTAGAACAGCCCGCCTTCTCCCCTCAGGAGGAAGAATGATGATGATGATGATGATGATGATGAAGTCCCATAGTCCTTGACAGAGCGTAGGGGAACGACGCGGGAGACCCGCGCCGCCATACTACGCAAGGTTCTACTGGAGGTGGTTTGCCATTGCCTCCCCCCGACCGTAATGGGGATGAATGATGATGATGAAGACTACACAACAACACCCAGTCATCTCGAGGCAGGTGAATATCCCTGACCCTGCCGAGAATTGAACCCGGGACCCCGTGCTCGGGAAGCGAGAACGCTACGGCGAGACCACGAGCTGCGGGCACGAAGAATGAAACGTGCTAAAAAAAAATTCCCGGAGGAAAGTACACGAAGAACAAACTAAAATTAGACCGAAAAGTTACGAAATATCGTCGTCACTGCGCGTCTCTCATTAAATGTAGTTATCTTTTCTTCATAGGATTTTTCAACCTGGAGAAAGCATTCTACACTCCTGGAAATGGAAAAATGAACACATTGACACCGGTGTGTCAGACCCACCATACTTGCTCCGGACACTGCGAGAGGGCTGTACAAGCAATGATCACACGCACGACACAGCGGACACACCAGGAACCGCGGTGTTGGCCGTCGAATGGCGCTAGCTGCGCAGCATTTGTGCACCGCCGCCGTCAGTGTCAGCCAGTTTGCCGTGGCATACGGAGCTCCATCGCAGTCTTTAACACTGTTAGCATGCCGCGACAGCGTGGACGTGAACCGTATGTGCAGCTGACGGACTTTGAGCGAGGGCGTATAGTGGGCATGCGGGAGGCCGGGTGGACGTACCACCGAATTGCTCAACACGTGGGGCGTGAGGTCTCCACAGTACATCGATGTTGTCGCCAGTAGTCGGCGGAAGATGCACGTGCTCGTCGACCTGGGACCGGACCGCAGCAACGCACGGATGCACGCCAAGACCGTAGGATCCTACGCAGTGCCGTAGGGGACCGCACCGCCACTTCCCAGCAAATTAGGGACACTGTTGCTCCTGGGGTATCGGCGAGGACCATTCGCAACCGTCTCGATGAAGCTGGGCTACGGTCCCGCACACCGTTAGGCCGTCTTCCGCTCACGCCCCAACATCGTGCAGCCCGCCTCCAGTGGTGTCGCGACAGGCGTGAATGGAGGGACGAATGGAGACGTGTCGTCTTCAGCGATGAGAGTCGCTTCTGCCTTGGTGCCAATGATGGTCGTATGCGTGTTTGGCGCCGTGCAGGTGAGCGCCACAATCAGGACTGCATACGACCGAGGCACACAGGGCCAACACCCGGCATCATGGTGTGGGGAGCGATCTCCTACACTGGCCATACACCTCTGGTGATCGTCGAGGGGACACTGAATAGCGCACGGTACATCCAAACCGTCATCGAACCCATCGTTCTACTATTCCTAGACCGGCAAGGGAACTTGCTGTTCCAACAGGACAATGCACGTCCGCATGTATCCCGTGCCACCCAACGCGCTCTAGAAGGTGTAAGTTAACTACCCTGGCCAGCAAGATCTCCGGATCTGGCGTCCCCCATTGAGCATGTTTGGGAGTGGAGGAAGCGTCGTCTCACGCGGTCTGCACGTCCAGCACGAACGCTGGTCCAACTGAGGCGCCAGGTGGAAATGGCATGGCAAGCCGTTCCACAGGACTACATCCAGCATCTCTACGATCGTCTCCATGGGAGAATAGCAGCCTGCATTGCTGCGAAAGGTGGATATACACTGTACTAGTGCCGACATTGTGCATGCTCTGTTGCCTGTGTCTATGTGCCTGTGGTTCTGTCAGTGTGATAATGTGATGTATCTGACCCCAGGAATGTGTCAATAAAGTTTCCTCTTCCTGGGACAATGAATTCACGGTGTTCTTATTTCAATTTCTAGGAGTGTATATTGTAAAATGGTGAAAGGTCCGACATCCTCAGAAAAATTGGTAGCACGCTGGAGGAAAAGACAGCTGTTATACAGTACGCTCAAGAACCAAGAGGGAACAATAAGAACGAAAGACGAAGAACGACATGCTCGAGTTAGATAGGGCGTAATACATGGATATAGTCTTTCGTCCCTACTGTTCAATCGATACATCTAAGAAGCAATGACCGAAATCAAACAATGGTTCACGAGTTCGGGGTGAAAGAATATCGATGATAAGATTCGGTGATGATATTGCTATCATCGGTGAAAGTGGGAAAGAACTGCATGGCTTATTGAGTGGAATAAACAGTCTAATGAATAAAGAATACGGGCTGTGAGTAAACTGAAGAAAGATGAAAGTAGTGAGAAGTAGCGGAAGTGAGACTGACGATAAACTTGTCATCAAAAATGGGAATCACGAAGTAGACGAAGTAGCACTAGCCAATTGAACATATCTGCATCTATACTCCACAAGCCACCTTGAGATGGGTGGCGGAGGGTATTTCGTGAACCAGTGTCACTTCTCCCCTTGCCTATTCCAATCGCATATGGTTCACGGGAAGAACGATTGATGGTAAGCCTCCGTATGGGCTCGACTCTCTGTAATTATATGTTCATGGTTTTTCCGTGAGATGTACTTGGGAGGAAGCAGTGTACTGGTTGACTCTTACAGGTAAGTACGCTCTCGAAACTTTAGCAGCAGACCATCTCGTGATGCAATCTATTTCTTCTAACAGCCTTATACGCACGAATCCCATACTGACGAGCAGTACTGGTCTAACGAGAGTTTTGTAAGCTCCTTCCTTTGTTAATGGACTGCATTTCCTGTAGATGTTTCCAATGAATCTGTCTGACATCCGATTTACTCGCGATTTATTTTATGTGGCCGTTCCACTTCAAATTGCTCCGTACACACACACGCTTGCTCCTAGATATTTTCTCGAAGTAACTGCTTCCAGTGAGTGCTCTGCAGTTTTGTAATCATTCAGTAAGGGGTCTTTCCGTATACGTATTCGCAATGCGTTACATTTGTTTATGCTTAGGGTCAATTGGTACTCTGTACAAAACGTCGGTCCTCTGCGGCTCTTCCCGCATTTCGCTACAATTTTCTAGAATCGCGATTTCTCTGTATACAACAGTGGAATCGCTAAAACCTCATGTAACTTCCGACGCTCTCTACTACACTATTTATATTTATTATGCAATGAAATAGTCCTATAACACTCCCTTGGAGCACGCCCGAAGTTACTTTTTCGTCTGAAGACTTCTCTCCATTGAGAATGACGTGGTGTGTTCTGTTTGCTAGAAACTCTTCAGTCCAGTTACACAGTTGGTCTGATGTTCCATACGCATGTATGACCGAAGTTGGTTTAAAAAAAAAAAAAAAAAAAAAACAAACAAACAAACTATCTGGCTGTGTTTTCATCTGACCAATCTGGGTGTCAATGTTACCCTTTAGCTCCACCTACAAAAATTCTGTCTATCCAATGAGAAACGTTATACTTTTCGTGGTGGGGCAATGTTTTTTAAAGTTTGCAACGTAACAGAGACGCGAAAAAGTCTCACGCTAAAACCTGCAGCTGGTGTGATCCTTTTAGCGTTATCGTAAGATCTATACTGTTCTTTTGGAGGGCTCTAGCTTTTAACATGGGCTGGGGGTAGTCCTTGACGTAACAGAGACGCGAAACAGGCTCACGCTAAAACGTGCGGGTTGTATGGCCCTAGTGGTTAGCTGGCGACGTGGGTGTCCAGTCCGTCCCTTATCGTAGGGCCTTCTAGCTTAACACGGTTCTGCTCTCGGCTTCTATTCTCGTTTCTCCCCTCTGAACTGCGTCGGTCTCACGGTGGGAAGGTACGACATGCATTTAGACGTTCTTGTGTTAGTCTGTGGTATTCCATTTGCTCACTCGTTACTCGTATTACTTTGGTTAATTTAATGTCACGATTTATTCGGAGCTATGTGACATACTACTGGATTTGCTTATCATGTCAGGGTTTTCATGGAAGGTGTTGGATTTGCCTGACACCTTACAACCAGCATTTCTCATTGGCAATGGCATATCTCGCGCATACGTTGACCCATAATCTTGCAGTGTTAATAACTTAAACATGTTACCTAGACAAATGTACTCCCAAAATTTCTTTGTGTGTGCATATGTGTGTGTGTGTGTGTGTGTGTGTGTGTGTGTGTGTTGTGGTCTTCAGTCCAGAGACTGGTTTGATGCAGCCCTCCATGCTATTCTATCCTGCGAAAGCTTCTTCATCTCCAAATAACTATTGCAGCCTACATCCTTATGAATCCGTTTAGTGTGTTCATCTCCCTCTACGGTTTTTTCCCTCCACTCTGCCCTGCAATACTAAATTGGTGATCCCTCGATGCCTCAGAACATGTCCTACCAACCGATCCCTTCTTCTAGTCAAGTTGTGCCACAAATTTCTCTTCTCCCCTATTTTATTCAGTACCTCCTCATTAGTTACGTGATCTACCCATCAAATCTTCTGTAAAATTTCATTAATCTACATTAATTGTATTCTGATGTAGCAATTTTTTCCATCCGTATATTACGTCTCAAACCTGATGAAACTGATGAACAAAAGACATGTATAACAGCCGATCAAATACTTTCCATTGGAAGGCCGCACAGTTCAGAATCGGTATGGTCATCAGGCAAATTCACTCTGACCGCTGAGTTCACAACCCACCATTTGGTAAACCACCACGGCCACGGGAGCATACTTGTGTGTGTGTGTGTGTGTGTGTGTGTGTGTTTGTGTGTTGTGAATGTGTGTATTTCAGCTAGAAAAATCGCAAGAGTTCGAAAGGTAGTGAGAATGCTGTTTCCTTTGCGTGAATGCTGTTCCCACGCTCCATGCTTTGGTTTAGTGAGAGGTTGCCTTTCCCTTATTTTACATATTGGCCCATCCAAGAATTTCCGTCATTTTTCAGACCTACGTCTGATTGTAAAACGTAGAACGTCTGTCCAGACACTTCGTGATCATAGTTGCACTGAAACAGAGGCATATACATAAAATTCCGAAATACTAAACGTCTTTTTCCAAGACTGTTTCACAGAGGAAGATCACATTGTACCTCCGAGCGTTCCTAGTGATTGCAAAAAAAAAAAAAAAAAAAAAAAAAAAAAAAAAAAAAAAAAAAGTAAAAGTACAGGTCACTCCACTTTTCAAGAAGGATAATGGAACAGACGCACAAAACTATGAGCCTGTACCTCTGATATCGATCAGTTGTTAAGAAGTTATATGCTCGCATATTATGACATTTGCGTCGACCGAAAATCGCCTCTGTAAGGACCAACATGGGTTCCAAAAACAATGACCTTGTGACACCCAACTCACTCTGTTCGTCCGCGAGACCCAGAAAGCAGTAGATGCAGGTGCCGGAGTAGATGCCGTCTTCCTTGACTTTCGGAAGGCATTCGATACAGCTTCGCACCGCTGCCTAATGAACAAAATACATGCGTATGGAACATCAGACCAACTGTGTAACTGAACTGAAGAGTTTCTAGCAAACAGAACACACCACGTCATTCTCAATGGAGATAAGTTAGAGGAGAGTTGCTTCCGAGATGGCGAGGTGAGCGGAACTGTGCTGCCCGCCGCTGCCCTGACGCTGCCTAAACACCGACAAGGTAATGAACGCACGCAATGCCGCATTTTTGAGCGCATAAGGCTTCACTCAGAACTGCAGAAGTCTCGTCTGTTACACCTCCTTTTTGCGTAATACTAGTGTCGATCGTAAATTAAAGCTCATGGTGTTCACATTTCCCACTTGAAGTAAAAATCTGAAACGCGATGATTTCTCTGTTATATAATTATTGAGAAGCCACATCAGCCACTGTGATTTACAAGTTAGATAAGTAATTAAAGATAATTGAGGGTCACTGTAGATCATTTTGATAGTTTTCTCTTTTGTGAAACTTAATTGAAACCTAGATTATAGATGTGATGTGGCATAAGTCACCCTTCGATCCATTGTAGAACTTGGAAACCCATTCTGGGAATATTCGTTCACATTTTTGTTGAACGCAGTTGGTTTTTACCGTCCTGTATTAAATCACTTCCTTTTATCAATAGTGCAATTTATAAACAATGTTTTGTGAGTAGAATAAAATTTCCAATGGTAAACTTAACTGCTTTTTCGACGTTATTTTACCAGATAACTAAAAATAGGAAAGCCTTGAACCCCTTCCACTAGATTTAATTAGTATTAAGATTCTTTTACAGGGAGTGCAGTGGAGCTGACGCTGAGATCATTTAGTATTTGGTTATATCATCGCTAGTCTCACTGAACTCTTCTGAATTCTAAATGTCATGTGTGGTCTGGCGTCTCCTTACCAGCAATAGGTCCCAGGTTCAAACTAGTTAATTTCCTAAAAAAACACGCTCAGAGCGTCGTTGCGAAAAAGTGGTAGGGAGACACGATATAGAACAAACAGCCACCACCATGAATGTTTAGATGGTACATTAATAACCGGTGAGGGCGCCAGAATCTTGAATGCAAGCATGCAAATGTGGATGCATTGTGTTGTACAAGTGCCGGATGTCAGGATACAGGGACTGCTCATGCTGTTTGTGGATGGCACTGGAGCTGTCGTGCGATGATACCCCACATGTGCTCCACAGGAGACAGACTGGTGGTCGAGCAGACCAAGACAACATGTCGGCACTCTGTAGAGTGGTACGTGGGTGAGCGTTATCCTTATGGGAAATCCCTCTGGAATGCTGTTTATGAATGGCAGCACAACAGGCCGAATCACGAGAATGACTTACAAATTTGCAGTGAGGGTGCGTGGGATAAGCGCGAGAGTGCTTCTCTGTCATGTGAAATCGCACTCCAGACTATAGCTCCAGGTGTAGGTTCAGTGTGTCTAGCACGCAAACAGTTTGGTTGCAGATCTGCAACTGGCCTCCTTCTAACCAAAACATGCTATAATTGGCACTGAGGCAGAACCAGCTTTTATCAGGGAACACAACAGACCTTCACCATGCCTTCCAATCGGCTCTCGCCTAACACCACCGAAGCCGCAAATGGCGTGGTTTGGGGTCAGTGGAATGCACGCTACAGGATGTCTAGCACGGAGCTGTCCTTGATACCGATTTGCAACAGTTCGTTGCGTCGTTGTCTCAACTGCTGCTCAGATTGCTGCTGCAGATGCAGTATGATGCGACAGTCATACACCGAACACTAGGGTCTTCCATCTCGGTAGTGCCAAGTGGCTTACCGGAGTCCGGTCTTCTCGCGACCGTGCATTCCCGTGACCACTGCTGCCAGCAATCATGTACAGTGGCTACATTCCTGCCAAGTCTTTCTGCACTATCGCAGAAGGTACATCCAGCTTCTAGCAGGCCAATTACACGACCTCCTCCAAACTCAGTGAAGTTTTGCTAATGACGACTTCGTCGCCTTGAAGGCATCGCTGAGTAACATCAAGTCACCGTGTCCGGTCTCAAAGGTAACTGACGCTCACGACCGTGACAGCGTGTATTTAAAGCAAGCTTAATGTTCGTCCTCACGGTGGCGCTACTGGTACCACCCTTATGCGACTTGCCTAAAATCTGAACTAACATCATCTTTCAGATGTAGAAACACGCCTACCAACCTTCGTTTATGACGCACAACTCTGTTTTGGTGTTGCCTGTTTTTTCTGTCAGCGTATTTGGAATTTTCGTCACGTTAAATTGGTGTTTGGAAACAAGAGCGTGTTGGCAACTCACGGGCTCGAGCAGTGGCACCTCGGCGCTGTCCAGCACCCTGATCATGCGGCTCTCGGTGATGTTGAGGCCCTTGCTGTGCACCGCCAACCAGCCCCTGGCGCGCTGCGTCTGCACCGTTATGGACACGGCGCCCATGAAGGTTCCCTCCTCCAGCTGGGGGTTCAGCAGCAGCTCGTAGTGCAGAGGCTCCACGTCCTCCGGCAACCTGTGCGGACAGAAAATGGCTGGTAAGGACGAGTACTGCAGCTGGTCGACGAACACCGCGCCCAAGTAATCCAACTCCAGAACTTGTCTCTCTATCCGCCTGACAGGTCCAGTCATTCAAGACTCACCTCATGGCTCCCACCTGTCAGTCACTCTCCCCTAGTCCCCGCCCCCTATCCCCAAACTCCTCAGCAAATCATCTACACGCCTTGGAGAAAGGAGACTGCCTAGGTTTCTATCCCATTATGAGTACGCCACTGCCGGCCTCTGTGCCCGAGTGGTTCTAGGCGCTTCAGTCCGGAACCGCGTTGCTGCTACGGTCGCAGGTTCGAATCCTGCCTGGGGCATGGATGTGTGTGATGTCATTAGGTTAGGTAGGTTTAGGTAGTTCTAAGTTCTACGGGACTCATGACCTCAGAAGTGAAGTCCCATAGTACTCAGAGCCATTTGAACCATTTTGAACTTGACAGGAATGTAGCCACTGTACATGATTGCTGGCAGCGGTGGTCACGGGAATGTACGGTCGCAAGAAGACCGGGCTCCGGTAGGCCACTTGGCACTACCGAGATGGAAGACCCTAGTGTTCGGTGCATGACTGTCGCATCATACTGCATCTGCAGCAGCAATCTGAGCAGCAGCTGGTACCACAGTGACACAACAGCGGTTACAAATCTGTTACTTCAAGGACAGTTCTGAGCCAGATGCCCTGTAGGGTGCATTTCACTGACCCCAAACCACCGCCATTTGCGACTTTAGTGATGTCAAGCGAGAGCTCATTGGCGAGCAAGGTGGAAATCTGTTGCGTTTTTTGATAAAAACTGATTCTGTCTCTGTGCTAGTCTTGGTGATTTATCCTGTGAGGTGTGATTTCATACGACAGCAGGAGCACTCTCGTGGTTATCCAACTCGCCCTCACTGCAAATTTGTAAGTCAGTCTGGTGATTCGACCTGTTGTGCTGCCATTCATCGTTCAAATGGTTCTGAGCACTATGCGACTTAACTTCTGAGGTCATCAATCCCCTAGAACTTGGAACTAATAAACCCTAATTAACCTCATCACACACATCCATACCCGAGGCAGGATTCGAACCTGCGACCGTAACGGTCGCTCGGCTCCAGACAGAAGCGCCAGAACCGCTCGGCCACACCGACCGGCCTGCCATTCATGAACATTTTAGGGGGTGTTATCTAGCAGGGTAACGTTCGCCCAGATACCGCTGTTGTAACCCAATATGCTCTACAGAGTGTCGACATGTTGCCTTGGCCTGCTCGATCATCAGATCTGTCTCAAGTCGAGCACACATGGGACATCATCGGACGACAACTCCACCATCGTCCACAAACAGCATTCGCTGTCCCAGTATTGACACGGAACGTCGGCCCATAAACTGACTGCACGTTTGCATGCTTGCATTCAACATTCTGGCGGCTACGCAGGTTATTAGTGCACCAGCAAATCACATTTGCTATTACTTATCTCGTGCTTACATTAACCTGTGATCTTGCAATGTTAATCACTTAAATATGTTACCTAGACATATTCTCGAAATTCATTACTCTACATTAATTATTTTTCAGACTTGCGATTTTTTCCGTCAGTGTATACTAGCCAATATTAGCCAATTTCGGCACCTCCCTAATGTTTAAAAAGCGACTCTGCAATCAGATTCAGAGGACCACGAGATGCAACCATTTGGGTGAGGTTCAAGGAAGGGTGTGGCACTGATCAAGGCATTGTCACTTTTTCAGACATGAGACCACTGCCTTTTCACTCAGTATAGTTTGTTCACAACGCCCTCTCAAATTCTGGATCAGTTGAAGCCGGTAGCAGTCGGCCGACTTCGGGTGGTGAGTGTTTTGTGTCCGGCTGCAAACACTGGAGATCTAATAGTGCGGTACCTGTGTGTGCCGTAGCCGTTATGAAGTGATTGACATGCCTTATCAAGCCAAATTAGTAAGCACATGTGTATTGTCGGCACTACAAGAGCAAAGCGAAATTTCAGCGTTAGGCAGACAGAATACAGAAGAGCACTAAAAAGTAACAGCTGTCATTCTATATTCGCAGATCAGTTTATAAATATGAAATAAAGTGTAACAGAAATCATTTACAGACTTAAAAATTATCAAGTGCTGCAGCAACCCCACACAAAAACTAATAATTGAGGAAAACTACCAAACACAGAAAGCCATCGTTGAAGGAAAAGAAATAATAAGTGCTCGCAGAGGACTGCCAAACTAACCCATAAAAACAGGCATGCGAGGACACACACACACACACACACACACACACACACACACACACACACACACACACACCTTATCTTCCATACAGGACAAAATTATCTGAAACATAACATTCTCAGTCGTAAATTTTCAACGTGAACAACTTTCTACATCGTTCGCTGTTGTTCCAGACAAACCGTGAAAGAAAAAACAACTGTAATGCTAAACATAGAAAACTACAAAAATCACAGCATGTTGTAAGAATAAAAGTCAAAAATTTTGTTTCTAGTTTGTGAATACTTTCTTAAAAACTTAAATTTATACATGTATAGGACATTTTGTCGTTGATTAGAAATTAGATAAAAAAACACTGATGATACCGTAAATTGTCGACGGGGGTGGGCGAGCGGTTCCAAGCGCTACAGTCTCAGGTTCGATCCCTACCTCGGGCATGGATTTGTGCGATGTCCTTAGGTTAGTTAGGTTTAAGTACTTCTAAGTTATAGGGGACTGATGACCTCAGAAGTTAAGTCCCATAGTGCTCTGAGCCGTTTGAACCATTTTGATACCGTAAATTCAGCGAAACATGTTTTGGGAAAAGTATTGTGTTTGCTCAAGGCGAATCCCGTACAGAAACATATTTAAAGTGCAGCTTATCCCACAACACCGCCACTCTCCCCCTGGCCTTTGGCATCCGGGGCTTGCTTCCTCCACTCCCCACATCCCCATGAAAGTGCGTTCAGGGCGTTGTGGACAAAACTATAGGTCGTAGGTTCGCCTCACGAGCTGGAGTGCAACTCGTCTCAGTCCTCCAGCCAAGGAACAATCCCTTACACGATTGAAAATTGAAACTCCGTACTCTGAATGGCATTCAGGCGCCCTGACGACTTAGCTGCGTAGGTGCACACCTCACTAAACTTATGTCATTAGAAATAAACACTCTTGTCTTTAAAATAAGAAAAGATAAATAATATCAGTTAGTGTTCAATCAAATAAAACTGACATGTTTTTGCAGGTGGTTTTCTCAATCAGAAAATCATGAGTCAGTGAAGAGATACGTACTGCTTGTTTCTGAAAACCGTAAGAAAAGTTTGGTTTGATGTTGTTCTGCATGTCATGAGTCATACTCCAAGTTCATTTTTGCCATAATCGATAATCCACTTTCACAGTTGCAAACTGAAAGGAACTGAATCGATATTCTTTAAGAAATTTTCTGGGAGATTAAAACAGTGTACCAGACCACATCTCAAACCCAAGACCTTTGCAAAGGCACATTGTTTTAGTCTGCCAATAAGCTTCATATCACTGCACACTCCGCTGCACAATGAAAAATTTATTCTGGAGTATTTCTCACGGTTTTTCCTCTATAACTGAATACTTGCATGTTGGCATTTTTGTTTCATAAATGTTTATTCTCAGATTGTTGTGCTTGCAGAATGTAGATTCTAAGAAACTTTACTTTAGCTTCCATTTCACTGCCCAAATATCCCATCATTCTCTGAATATGGTCTTCCTACCTTGTTGATTTTCGGACCCTGGAAAAGATAGGATAACAGAATTCAGTACTGGTGATAAAAGCTGGCTACTGTGTCTGGACAGACGGTAATATAAAAGTACAGAAGAATGAAAATCGCCTGGGATGCTTCTGATTAACTAAGTAGGGTTTTCTAACCTGAGCTCCTGACACGTCTAAAACAGGAAGTTTCCCGTGTGTATTGTCACTCGTGGCTGGTGTGTAATTAGAAAACTATTCAAAATGTGAGGAGTGTCCAATTACTTGGATAAGCAGAAATCAAATAAATGAATTAGTGAACGGAATGGAGGGGCTGATGTAGCAACGGGTGTACTGAAAATGAAATGGAGGTAAGTGAAGTAGGCAAGTGAGCTTGATACGTCCTTTTCATAGGAGCCGCGGAGCTTCTGTGACGTCACACGATGCAACACTAGCGTCCGCCGCCAGAATCCACACACTGTTGGCGACGTACAGCGCGCGACGTGATTTACGCGACGTGCTGCTACGTGGATTTAATTCGAAACGTATAGTGGTGGATGCGAATTTATTCCTTCTACGTTACACTATAAGATCATCTAAATAAGTGTCGCCAGCCTCCCTTTGACCCCCAAGCAGGGTCAATGTCAACAGTCAAAGCGCTGTAGCAATCCAACCATTTCTGGAAGATTCCATGTGTGTATGAATTCCTACGAGACCAAACTTCTGAGGTCGTCGGTCCCTAGACTTACACGCTACTTAAATTAACTTACGCTACCTTAAGAACAACACACACACACCCACGCCCGAGGGAGGACTCGCACCTCAGGCGGGAGGGGCAGCGCAATCCGTGACATAGCGCCTTAAACCACGCGCCCACTCCGGGCGGCAAGATTCCGTAGTTCGAGCACAGGACCGGAACATGTGTACCATTGACAGTTCATACTCCGCCTCCAACAGGCAACTAACTTTCCTCACTATAACTATTTCAATAACAAAACAGGAATATAATTAAAAGTCGATAGGGAAATAGTCATACAATCACATCACTCTCAAATTTTCAAGAGAAAAAAAAAATTTTTTAGTGTGAACTAGCGTTTCACTTGCGGTTTCGCCTGCGTGTGTGTTCGACATATGTACTGAACACACATCTTCCTACTCCAATCACTGTGTCTGCCTCTTTCTCCCCCTTTCGGTCCACCTTATCCTCCCAACTCTATCAGTATATCATCTCCTCCCCAGTCTCTCCTCCCCCCTCTGTTTGCCCATATCCCCCACCACTTCTCTGACCATATCTTTCTCCTCCCTGCCTCTGACCATATCTCCCCAAGTCTTTCTTTCCATCTCTGGCTCTGGCAACCCCTACCCCCCCCCCCCCCCACTTCCCTTTCCACCTGACCACTACCCCTCTACACCTTCCACCTGCTTCAAGCATCTCCCTCTTATTTCCTCTCTCCTTTCTCTGTCCTTTTCCTCCTCCCCTTTGCACTGTCCATCCCCTCCTCTGTTCACTTCAACCTGTCCATATCCATGCTCATTAACACATGTAGTCTCTGCAATGCAGTTCAATAATGCAGGTTGACAATACTCCCACAACATGCCTGTCATGCAGGGCAAGCTACACATCAGGTGCCTGAAATTCATTTTTGTCCCCTGATGTACAGGACACCATGTGAAGCAGGTCAGTAAACTGCCCTCATATTACTCCCACACAAAACGCCTGTCATGCAGGACAGCCAACATGTTGGAGCCCAGAAAACTGTTGCTTACCTGTGACATGTAGGCTGTGCAGCAAAGCAATTTCATTTGGCAGGCCAGTGCTGTTGTCACACAACATGTTTTTTCATGGAGGGAAACCTATGTGCCAGAGGCTGGAAAACATGTATTTGCTTGTATCTCCACTTCTATTGGGGCCAAGAGGCTATAAATCACATTGTACTGATAATTCTGGGGTCTGTCACATCTGTGCCAAATTTTCTTGAAATCCATCCATCGATTTGGAGCAGATCCCAGAAGTGCACGCGTACACAGATGCGGCTTTATACAGGGTGTTACAAAAAGGTACGGCCAAACTTTCAGGAAACATTCCTCACACACAAATAAAGAAAAGATGGTACGTGGACATGTGTCCGGAAACGCTTAAGTTCCATGTTTGAACTCATTTTAGTTTCATCGGTATGTACTGTACTTCCTCGATTCACCGCCAGTTGGCCCAACACGAACGTGGTTTTGCAGTCAGTGCAATGTTTACAAATGCGGAGTTGGCAGATGCCCATTTGATGTATGGATTAGCACGGGCAATAGCCGTGGCGCGGTATGTTTGTATCGAGAGAGATTTCCAGAACGAAGGTGTCCCGACAGGAAGACGTTCGAAGCAATTGATCGGCTTCTTAGGGAGCACGGAACATTCCAGCTTATGACTCGCGACTGGGGAAGACCTAGAACGACGAGGACACCTGCAATGGACGAGGCAATTCTTCGTGCAGTTGACGATAACTCTAATGTCAGCGTCAGAAAAGTTGCGGCTGAACAAGGTAACGTTGACCACGTCACTGTATGGAAAGTGCTAGGGGAGAACCAGTTGTTTCCGTACCATGTACAGCGTATGCAGGCACTATCAGCAGCTGATTGGCCTCCACGGGTACACTTCTGCGAATGGTTCATCCAACAATGTGTCAATCCTCATTTCAGTGCAAATGTTTTCTTTACAGATGTGGCGTCATTCCAACGTGACCAAATTGTAAATTTTCACAATCAACATGTGTGGGCTGGCGAGAATCCGCACGCAATTGTGCAATCACGTCATCAACACAGATTTTCTGTGACGTTTGGGCAGGCATTGTTGGTGATGTCTTGATTGGGCCCATGTTCTTCCACCTACGCTCAATGGAGCACGTTAGCTTGATTACATACGGGATACTCTACCTGTGCTGCTAGAACATGTGCCTTTACAAGTACGACACAACATGTGATTCATTCACGATGGACCTCCTGCACATTTCAGTCGAAGTGTTCGTACGCTTCTCAACAACAGATTCGGTGACCGATGGATTGGTAGAGGCGGACCAATTCCACGGCCTCCACGCTCTGCTGACCTCAACACTCTTGACTTTCATTTATGGGGGCATTTGAAAGCTCTTGTCTACGCAACCCCGGCACCAAATGTAGAGACTCTTCGTGCTCATATTGTGGACGGCAGTGATACAATACGCCATTCTCCAGGGCTGCATCAGCGCATCAGGGATTCCATGCGACGGAGGGTGGATGCATATATCCTCACTAACTGAGAACATTTTGAACATTTCCTGTAACAAAGTTTTTGTAGTCACGCTGGTACGTTCTGTTGCTGTGTTTCCTGAAAGTTTGGCCGTACCTTTTTGCAAACCCCTGTATACATAACAGATTAAATGTAGCCAAACCATTACTGTTATCCAACAACACAACGACATAACGAAAGGGTCTGTGATCCGCTGTCTACATCTACATGCATACTCTGCAAATCACATTTAAGTGCCTCGCAGAGGGTTCATCGAACCACCTTCACAATTCTCTATTATTCCAATCTCGTATAGCGCGTGGAAAGAACGGACATCTAAATCTTTCTGTACGAGCTCTGATTTCCCTTATTTTATCGTGATGATCCTTTCTCCCTGTGTAGGTCGATGTCAACAAAATATTTTCGAATTTGGAGGAGAAAGTTGGTGATTGGAATTAGAAGATTCCGTCGCAACGAAAAACGCCATTGTTTTAATGATGTCCAGCTCAAATCCTGTATCATATCAATGATACTCTCTCCTACATTTCGCGATAACACAAAACGTGCTGGCTTTCTTTGAACTTCTTCGATGTACTCCGTCAGTCCTATTTGGTAAGGATCCAACACCGCGCAGCCGTATTCTAAAAGAGGACGGACAAGCGTAGTTTAGGCAGTCTCCTAAGTAGATCTGTTACATTTTCTAAGTGTCCTGCCAATAAAACGCAGTCTTCGGCTAGCCTTCCCCACAACATTTTCTATGTGTTGCTTCCAATTTAAGTTGTTCGTAATTGTAATTCCTAGGTATATAGTTGAATTTACGGCTTTTAGATTTGACTGATTTATCGTCTAACCGAAGTTTAACGAATTCCTTTTAGCACTCATTGGATGACCTCACACTTTTCATTATTTAGGGTCAATTTTCGCACCATACAGATATCGTTTCTAAATCGTTTTGAAATTTGTTTTGATCTTCTGATGACTTTATTAGTCGATAAACGACGGCGTCCGCTGCAAACAACCTAAGACGGCTGCTCAGATTGTCTCCCAAATCGTTTATATAGATAAGGAACAGAAAAGGGTCAATAACACTACCATCGGGAACGCCGGAATTCACTTCTGTTTTACTCGACGACTTTCTGCCAATTACTACGAACTGTGACATCTCTGACAGGAAATCACAAATCCTGTCTCATAACTGAGACGATATTCCATAAGCACGCAATTGCACCACAAACCCCTTGTGTGGTACAGTGTCAAAAGCCTTCCGGAAATCCAGAAATACAGAATCTATCTGATATCCGTAGTCAATAGCACTCAGCACTTCATGCGAATAAAGAGCGAGTTGTGTTTCACAAAAACGATGTTTTCTAAACCCATGTTGACTGTGTGTCAATAGACCGTTTCCTTCGAGGTAATTCATAATGTTCGAACACAATATATGGTCTGAAAATCCTGCCGCATATCGACGTTAATGATATGGACCTGTTGTAAGTAGGCTGTTTAGGTTTTTTTATTGGTAACGCCACCGCCACGTAGCGCTCTGTATAAAAATCACTGGCTGCGCCGTGTGCAGTCATTGGCTGGTTTGCATTGTTGTCTGCCATTGTAGTGTTGGGCAGCGGCAGCTGGATGCTAACAGCGCGTAGCGTTGCGCAGTTGGAGGTGAGCCGCCAGCAGTGGTGGACGTGGGGAGAGAGATGGCGGAGTTTTGAAATTTGTAAGAATTGGTGTCATGAACTGCTATATATATTATGACTATTAAGGTAAATACATTGTTTGTTCTCTATTAAAATCTTTCATTCGCTAACTATGCCTATCAGTAGTTAGTGCCTTCCGTAGTTTGAATCTTTTATTTAGCTGGCAGTAGCGGCGCTCGCTGTATTGCAGTAGCTTGAGTAACGAAGATTTTTGTGAGGTAAGTGATTTGTGAAACGTATAGGTTAATGTTAGTCAGGGCCATTCTTTCGTAGGGATTTTTGGAAGTCAGATTGCGTTGCGCCAAAAATATTGTGTTTCAGTTTAAGCACAGTCTTGTATAATTTTTCTAAGGGGACGTTTCATACTGTAATTAAGTCGATTACTCCTGCTATCTGTCTTGAATATTAGTGTGTCCTGTGCAACTTTCCATTCTTTGGGTACGGATCTGTCGTCGAACGAACGGTTGTTTATGATTGTTAAGTATGGAGCTAATGTGCCAGTATACTCTGAAACGAACCTAATTGGTGCATAGTATGGGCCAGAAAACTAGCTTTTATTAAGTGATTTAAGTTGCTTCACTAATCCGAGGATATTAACTTCTACGTTACTCATGTTGGCGGCTGTTCTTGATTCGAATTCTGAAATATTTACTTCGTCTTCTTTTGTGAATGCATTTCGGAAAGCTGCGTTTAATAACTCTGCCTTGGCAGGACTGTCTTCGATAGTATCTCCATTGCTATCGCGCAGAGAAGGCACTGATTGTTTCTTGCCGCTAATACTTCACATACGACCAGAATCTCTTTGGATTTTCTGCCAGGTTTCGAGACGAAGTTTCGTTCAATAACCTGTTATAAGCAAAAAAAAAAAAAAAAAAAAAAGAAAAAAAAAAGGTTCAAATGGCACTGAGCACTATGGGACTTAACATCTATGGTCATCAGTCCCCTAGAACTTAGAACTACTTAAACCTAACTAACCTAAGGACAACACACAACACCCAGCCATCACGAGGCAGAGAAAATCCCTAACCTCACCGGGAATCGAACCCGGGCGCGGGAAGCGAGAACGCTACCGCACGACCACGAGATGCGGGCTGTTATAAGCATCTCGCATTGAAGTACGCGGCTAAATTTCGAGCTTCTGTATAAGGTTTGTGACTGATATTAGTATGGAAATATGTGTTAAAGACGTAGGGGACTGTATAATCGTATTCATTGTGTTGAATCGTATTATGTAAAACACGTCAAACTATAACAGTATTTTCACAAATACGATAAATTTCAGTTTTTTCAAAGAGTAATTATTGTTCTATATTTTGCGTTGTATTCCTTAGATCAATGAATATGTTGTACTACAAACATTTTAAGGCAGCTTATGTTTTTTCTTATCGTTCAGCCTACCTTCATACCAAATTTTATCAAAATCGGTAAAGTGGTTTACTTGTGGAAGCGTTACAGTCAGAGTTACTTTCGCATTTATGATATTAGTGTGCTTATAAGAAGTGTTGACCACTGACAAGAAATTGCAAAGTGACAGCGCGTACCCTTTGTGTACCATACATCCTACATCAAGGACATCAGTGTCCATCGCAGTATTATCCTGTGTTTATGTCTCGTGACCATGTAAGCCATCGCTAAAAATTTTATTTGAGTTCCAGTACAGCACTCGTGGCTGCCGCATCGCGGTCGCGAAGTGGGGCTGAGGAAGTTCCAGATCAGATTTATAGTCTGACGATGATTTATGAATTTGTGGTTTTAGCTTGACGATGTTCACTATGGAAAGACGGTAGTCACTGTTATTCTGAAGAAGGTTGGGTTATCCTGACTGAAACCTAGCTAAATTCTAGGCAAACAGTGCAACTGAGGCTGTTAATTATTAAAATTAAAATTTGATTTTCTTCTTTTAAGCTCTAAGTAGACGAATGAATCTGATGATGATCTAATGATCGAAAGTGGTAATAGAATTGAATAAAGAAATGTGTGATAAAAGACTGTTTTAGTTGTTACGATTTCTTATACGTTGGATAGTTGCAGTCTTGAAAGTGATCTTGTTCTTTTATCGATTAGTTTTAAACGACATTTCTCTTCAATACAATATTAATGAAATAGTCGTTGTTTTATAGAACTACGTAATCGTCCGTGTTTGGTTTCTTTAGTACCTATTTATGGCCCCAGGAGTTTTCTATCTGTATGAGTTACGTATTTGTAAGCAAAGTCGTACTGGTTCTCGTTCTGGTTAATCATTCTAATATTTTCAGCAGTTTGTTCTTCTTTTGTAACTTCCAATAATAGTCAAATTTTTATTTTCATCTTGAATATTTTTGAACTGTGTGTCTGTTTATCCTAAAATGAATTTCCTTTTCAAATTTATATTTGCCAAGTATTTGTTTTATCATAAACAGCGCATCAGTTTCTGTATGTATTTTCCAAATTTTGTTTATTTCTGCTATGACAGGCTCTCGAATAACACCATTGATTTACGATTCAGAACTGTAGGACATAGTTTATGCATTGCAACTATTAGGTCGATTCATTTGGACTTGCAACACTTCTTAATGTCTGCTTTTGTGCTACTCATTTTCACGGCCTTGTATGCAAAAACTATTGCGAGTCTTAGCTCCAAGTGTAAGGGTGAAAAGAATGAACAGGGAGTAGCTAACAGGTGTTTAAATACTTTCCAAGCAGGTACAATACTTTATTTATTCATCCTGACAATAACAAGCCACAGGGATCTATCTCACATTTAACTAGAAATTTCCCTCTTTTATCATTATCTTCGTGGCGACGGAGGTTTTATAAAAGGTCGGGTATTTCATGTTAGATGCAACACTTAGAGACAGTAATGAGAGAAATAGTAAAACAATGATAGCTACAGCAGAATACAACACTGTTTGTATTTCTTAGAGGAGAGAAGACTAATAGAGATAACATGCAGGCTGACAGAGCTGTGGGCAGCGGCAGAAATGGACGTGAGTGAAGGACGGGAACGGCGGAGAAAGTGGAACGTGGGTAAGTCGCGGAAGCTATGAAGAGGGCTGAAAAGAGCTGCGCAGTTAAGCCATTACTCCAGTTTCCTCCAACTTCCAGAGCTCCCGCTCGCTGGAAACGCATTACTGACGCTAACGAGCCGGAGTAATCACCACACTGGCTTCATTTCTACAGTATGGGTTTTCCTTAACGACATACCCGTTTACAGGCAGGAGAACTTGCGCGTGCTGTACGTGGTACTCTCATTTTAGGATGAGACTTTTAGCGACATCTTAAATGATCTGTTTTTCTTTTGTCCATTATAAAACGGTTTCTGATAGCCAGTTACGGTAAAAAGACTGGTTTCGTTTTAACATCAATGCAGTTGCTGCTCCCAGTCTTGATTTTTATTGGTTTAGTTTATGTTGCGCATCACACGTTTCGGGAAAATGAATTCCATTTTTAAGTGTTCTTTTTTATTACATAATTACACTTGATGCTTGCTGCACATGGCCATTTTCCGAAGTTCTATAATTTATTTAATTTGAAGGCAATCGTATCTATAGAACTTACAAACAGATCACGCACAGGAAAGGAAGAAACCGTGTGCCTACTGCCCGAGAAGTGCCTGTCATTAGTCACAAATTAGTGATGACAAGAATACCCTACGAAAAAAGGTGTCGAGTGACTTAGTTTATTAATCTTCATATAATCGAACACATCAAGCTATGTCCTCCTCATTCACACTGATACAGGGTGTTTCAAAAATGACCGGTATATTTGAAACGGCAATACAAACTAAACGAGCAGCGATAGAAATACACCGTTTGTTGCAATATGCTTGGGGCAACAGTACATTTTCAGGCAGACAAACTTTCGAAATTACAGTAGTTACAATTGTCAACAACAGATGGCGCTGCGGTCTGGGAAACTCTATAGTACGATATTTTCCACATATCCACCATGCGTAGCAAATAATATGGCGTAGTCTCTGAATGAAATTACCCGAAACCTTTGACAACGTGTCTGGCGGAATGGCTTCACATGCAGATGAGATGTACTGCTTCAGCTGTTCAATTGTTTCTGGATTCTGCCGGTACACCTGGTCTTTCAAGTGTCCCCACAGAAAGAAGTCACAGGGGTTCATGACTGGCGAATAGGGAGGCCAATCCACGCCGCCTCCTGTATGTTTCGGATAGCCCAAAGCAATCACACGATCATCGAAATATTCATCCAGGAAATTAAAGACGTCGGCCGTGCGATGTGGCCGGGCACCATCTTGCATAAACCACGATGTGTTCCCAGTGTCGTCTAAGGCAGTTTGTACCGCCACAAATTCACGAAGAATGTCCAGATAGCGTGATGCAGTAATCGTTTCGGATCTGAAAAATGGGCCAATGATTCCTTTGGAAGAAATGGCTGCCCAGACCAGTACTTTTTGAGGATGCAGGGACGATGGGACTGCAACATGGGGCTTTTCGGTTCCCCATATGCGCCAGTTCTGTTTATTGACGAAGCCGTCCAGGTAAAAATAAGCTTCATCAGTAAACCAAATGCTGCCCACATGCATATCGCCGTCATCAATCCTGTGCACTATATCGTTAGCGAATGTCTCTCGTGCAGCAATGGTAGCGGCGCTGAGGGGTTGCCGCATTTGAATTTTGTATGGATAGAGGTGTAAACTCTGGTGCATGAGACGATACGTGGACGTTGGCGTCATTTGGACCGCAGCTGGAACACGGCGAACGGAAACCCGAGGCCGCTGTTGGATCACCTGCTGCACTAGCTGTGCGTTGCCCTCTGTGGTTGCCTTATGCGGTCGCCTTACCTTTCCGACACGTTCATCCGTCACGTTCCCAGTCCGTTGAAATTTTTCTAACATATCCTTTTCGGTCCTTTGGTTACATTAAACCTCCGTTGAAAACTTCGTCTTGTTGCAACAACACTGTGTTCTAGGCGGTGGAATTCCAACACCAGAAAAATCCTCTGTTCTAAGGAATAAACCATGTTGTCCACAGCACACTTGCACGTTGTGAACAGCACACGCTTACAGCAGAAAGACGACGTACAGAATGGCGCACACAGACTGCATTGTCTTCTATATCTTTCACATCACTTGCAGCGCCATCTGTTGTTGAAAATTGTAACTACTGTAATTTCGAAAGTTTGTCCGCCTGAAAATGTACTGTTGTCCCAAGCATATTGCAACAAACGGTGTACTTCTATCGCTGCTCGTTTAGTTTTTATTGCCGTTTCAAATATACCGTTATTTTTGAAACACCCTGTATAAATTACAAATAAAAAGCAATTTATTTAAGAGAAGTCACTGTTTATACGAGTTGGTTTAGCAGTTCAGTACGAATCTGATTATAAATAACCGTAAGGTCGCCTAAGAATTATTCCACGAGCCAGTGTCTACGCTAACAGTGCATATTCAAACGAATCGATTAGTTACTGAATTTAATTCTAATCAAGGTGAAAGATTCTTCATTTCACATCCTGTAGCTACTCATAATGTATCAAATAATATATCCATCAATATAACTGCCTAAATACATCTCACTTTCACGTGTCCAGTCTCCGCGACTTTATCCTCAGACATTAGCTCAGCTGACATGAACTTACGAAATGTATTCGCAAACAACGATTGCAATATTACATCAACTATATGCTTTACTCTAGACACAGGAAGATTTGTGCTGAATGAGGACTCGAACCCGGATTTCCCGCTAATTGTGAGCTGTCGCCTGAACAACTTGGCTACCAGCGCATGCCTTCCGAACCGACCCAAACTTCCGTATCTCACAGCGTTTACGTCCCATAGTGCTCGTACACCGTTCGTGTGATTTCCGCATAGAGAGAGGCAATGTTTTCATCGTGAGTTTTCCTTGTTTTGGCATGAAGTACATACACTGCAATGTCTACATTTGACAGTGTCTGTATAGTTCGCTGTAAGTGTCTTTCAGACATGGATGCATGTCTGAAAGAATAGATGCTGTTGACGACATACAGCCGAATTAAATTGCTAAATGTACCATATTAGATATTCTTTATGTAGTGTAGCTTGCTGGTATTGGAAACTAACCTATTCTCGCCAAGCTGAAGCATGTTACAACAATGGAATTTTTTGATTTTGTGTCTTCCTAATCTTTATCTTATCGTTTGGCTTATTTTCGTGATAGATTGCAAAGCTAGCAAGAAGATCCGGTATTTTTCCTACAAGCGTTGTCCAACAATTGAAACCAATTATCTGAACGCAATAGTGTATTTAGATTTAACAATATCTGAACAAAGGAAAATGTCTACACTGTGCATAAATAAGAACATAAATAGTTAATAAAAAGTGTTCCAACATTGAAAAACTAAAATCTGTTGACTGAGAAAAATAGTTTTCGATGTATTTGGCTCTTAGAAAGAAGACAAGCTACAACGGATGAAGTAAAAACGCGCAATTTACTGCTTTCTAATTATTGTTTGATATGTTTGTTGTTTGTATATTTCTTCTCGAGAAAATACATGTTGAACGACACGTTTACTATTTTTTTTTAAAGTTCTCGACAGTGTGGAGAATTTACCATACTACCTTTTTCAAGAATGTCTCCCATAAATTTGATATTGCAGTGCCTGTGTTTTTAATAAGAACGACACAGTGTTCCTTAGGACGACATTTGGAAGTTTGGCTCCGGCCGTGGGTCGTGGACAGATAGCCAAAGCGGTTAAGGCGACCGCTCGCGTAAAGCGGGATATCCGTGTTCGAGTCCCGGCCCGGCACAAATTCTCATTGTCGTCATTCTCTCATACAGCTGACTGTTGTCCCTGTTTGCAACTGCGAATACGTTTCATGTCCTTACAAATTTTCTGGAGCCATTAATAAACACTATTCTTATTGACATTTTAAATTTTGGTATGCTGGATTGTCCATTATCTCGCATTCACCCCTCTGGTGCCAAATTGCACAGCCGACTGTTCTTCTAACGCATGTAATGTTTGACTAAACATTGCGGATATGAAGATGGTTTCTGTTCTTTCGGACACGTCCGAAAGAACAGTTAACTTCTTCATATACTTAAGGCTAACCTGCCACTGACCTTCTTCTTCTGTGTGGGTGCACACGTATTGCCGGAACTCTTATGGGATTCGGTAAGATTGTTTGCCGCGATTAATGAGTGTAAAGGGCAGGAGCACTACGAATGTAGTGTGTCGACATTAAGTTGGGAATGTGAGTCTCACGGGGAGCGTACAATGGATAAGTCCCTGCAGTCGCACTATCCTCTGTGCCCTCGGTGGCTCAGACGGATCGTTTTAACTTGTGACATCATTTTTACAGGCCCCGCGGGGCAAAGATAAATAGCTATAGGATTGGTTCGGCCGGCCAATACTATTTCGTTATGCAGGCACGGTAGCTCAGCGTGTTTGGTCAGAGGACTACTCGCTCTCTGTAATAAAAAACTGAGTAAAGGAATCAACGATAAACTTGAACGGATGTCTTGCGACGCAATGAACAATACGGAACAAAATGCAAAAAAAAAAGGAAAGATGGACAGATTCGAGTCCCGGACGGGGCACACATTTTCAACTGTCCCCGTTGATGTATATCAACGCCTGTCGACAGCGTATGGTCTTGATTTAATTATCACTTCAAACATTGCGGAGGACCGCCCACGTTTTGCGCTTGTTCGCGCCATAAAGCAAGTATTGGCAATACGTTCCCACATCGCTGTTAGAGGCAGGCAGCTGGAGAATAGTTTGCTACGGCCAGTTAACAGTAGTGATCTAGGTGAGTCTTCATTCTAACATACGAAATAATTGCATTTTTTGTACGGCCTGTCCTTCAAATTGTGCATTTGCCACATATTGGCGTTTCCGTTATACATAGCAGAGTTGGACCATTAACCGTAGAGTTCTAAACCCTTGTAAAATTTACGATAGTAGTAGGGTACACTACAGGACATTTTGTAATTTGGTAAGTCGCGTACCACTGGAGATCTAAAAACTGTTATTAACCAATGCATAACCTATAAGTTATGACACTTCCTTTGAATAAAATGTGTAGTGTTTTTCCTCCTTTAGTGTTCTAGGGTTAAGAGAGGCAAACGTGTATCTACAACAAAACAGATACATGTTTCACGGTAACACTGTTCTTCGAAGTGATCATCAGCATTGCGTACAACCCGTTGCCAGTGACGTCGAAGTCGTAGGACACCCTCAGCAGCGGTAAATGTGTTAATAGTTCGTGTGGGCCGGTCCATTGCCCGACAAATCCCTGTAACAGTTCTGAGGCGAATGCCATGAAGTCTTTTCTTAATTTCCGTAATCAAGTTGAAGTCACAAGGGCTTAAGCCCAGGGAGTGTCGTGGGTGCTACGGCACTACCCAGCCCCATCGGTCACAACTTTCACCATATGCGCCAGAGCACTGTGCTGCAAAATTATGCGCGGATCCTGCAGAAAGCGTCGCCGCTTCTTCCTCTAAGCTGGTTCCAAAAATGGACAGCATCAGAACTGTTACAGAAATTCGTCTGTTATCGCAATCGACGCTGCTAAGCATATACTTCAAGTCCCACATGACTGACGATAGGTTATACACAAAGCTGGTGACTATTCTGAAGGGCAGCAAAAGATGTGCGTATTTTGTATAAGTTGGTAGTAAATAGTTGCGTTCATTGAAGTTCCAGCCCTCACATACACTGACCAGGCAAAACATTATGGCCACTGGCCACCGGGATGTTGGATGCCACCTGGTGGCGTTGTGGGCAGGTGACGAGGTAACAAAAGTATGTAACCCAGCAGACTCGGATGGGGGATCACCCTAGCGAAGAGAGGAATGCAAATGGAAAAATACACTACTGGTCATTAAAATTGCTACACGATGAAGATGACGTGCTACAGACGCGAAATTTAACCGACAGGAAGAATATCCTGTGATATGCAAATGATTAGCTTTTCACGGCATTCACACAATATTGGCGCCAGTGGCGACACCTACGACGTGCTCACACGAGGAAAGTTTCCAACCGATTTCTCATACACAAACAGCAGTTGACCGGCTTTGCCTGGTGAAACATTGTTGTGATGGCACGTGTAAGGAGGAGAAATGCGCACCATCACGTTTCCGACTTTGATAAAGGTCGGATTGTAGCCTATCGCGATTGCTATTTATCGTACCGCGACATTGCTGCTCGCGTTGGTCGAGATCCAATGACTGTTAGCAGAATATGGAACCGTTGGGTTCAGGAGGGTAATAACGGAACGCCGTGCTGGATCCCAACGGCCTCGTATCACTAGCAGTCGAGATGACAGGCTTCTTATCCGCATGGCTGTCACGGATCGTGCAGCCACGTCTCGATCCCTGAGTCAACAGATGGGGACATTTGCAAGACAACAACCATCTGCACGAACAGTTCGACGACGTTTGCAGCAGCATGGACTATCAGCTCGGAGACCATGGCTGCGGTTACCCTTCACGCTGCATCACAGACAGGAGTGCCTGCGATAGTGTACTCAACGACGAACCTGGGTGCACGATTGGCAAAACGTCATTTTTTCGGATGAATCCAGGTTCTTTTTACAGCATCACGGTGGTCGCATCCGTGTTTGGCGACATCGCGGTGAACGTACATTGCAAGCGTGTATTCGTCATCGCCATACTGGGGTATCACCTGACGTGATGGTATGGGGTGCCACTGGTTACACGTCTCGGTCACCTCTCGTTCGCACTGGCGGCACTTCGAACAGTGGACGTTACATTTCAGATGTGTTACGACCCGCGGCTCTACCCTTCATTCGATGCCTGCCAAACCCTACATTTCAGCAGGATAATGCACGACCGCCCCCCATGAACCATGGACCTTGCCGTTGGTGGGGAGGCTTGCGTGCCTCAGCGATACAGATGGCCGTACCGTAGGTGCAACCACAACGGAGGGGTATCTGTTGAGAGGCCAGACAAACGTGTGGTTCCTGAAGAGGGGCAGCAGCCTTTTCAGTAGTTGCAGGGGCAACAGTCTGGATGATTGACTGATCTGGCCTTGCAACATTAACCAAAACGGCCTTGCTGTGCTGGTACTGCGAACGGCTGAAAGCAAGGGGAAACTACAGCCGTAATTTTTCCCGAGGACATGCAGCTTTACTGTATGATTAAATGATGATGGCATCCTCTTCGGTAAAATATTCCGGAGGTAAAATAGTCCCCCATTCGGATCTCCGGGCGGGGACTACTCAGGAGGATGTCGTTATCAGGAGAAAGAAAACTGGCGTTCTACGGATCGGAGCGTGGAATGTCAGATCCCTTAATCGGGCAGGTAGGTTAGAAAATTTAAAAAGGGAAATGGATAGGTTAAAGTTAGATATAGTGGGAATTAGTGAAGTTCGGTGGCAGGAGGAACAAGACTTCTGGTCAGGTGACTACAGGGTTATAAACACAAAATCAAATAGGGGTAATGCAGGAGTAGGTTTAATAATGAATAGGAAATTAGGAATGCGGGTAAGCTACTACAAACAGCATAGTGAACGCATTATTGTGGCCAAGATAGATTCGAAGCCCACACCTACTACAGTAGTACAAGTTTATATGCCAACTAGCTCTGCAGATGATGAAGAAATTGATGAAATGTATGATGAAATAAAAGAAATTATTCAGATAGTGAAGGGAGACGAAAATTTAATAGTAATGGGTGACTGGAATTCGAGTGTAGGAAAAGGGAGAGAAGGAAACATAGTAGGTGAATATGGATTGGGGCTAAGAAATGAAAGAGGAAGCCGTCTGGTAGAATTTTGCACAGAGCACAACTTAATCATAGCTAACACTTGGTTTAAGAATCATGAAAGAAGGTTGTATACGTGGAAGAACCCTGGAGATACTAAAAGGTATCAGATAGATTATATAATGGTAAGACAGAGATTTAGGAACCAGGTTTTAAGTTGTAAGACATTTCCAGGGGCAGATGTGGACTCTGACCACAATCTATTGGTTATGACCTGTAGATTAAAACTGAAGAAACTGCAAAAATGTGAGAAATTAAGGAGATAGGACCTGGATAAACTGAAAGAACCAGAGGTTGTACAGAGTTTCAGGGAGAGCATAAGGGAACAATTGACAGGAATAGGGGAAAGAAATACAGTAGAAGAAGAATGGGTAGCTCTGAGGGATGTAGTAGTGAAGGCAGCAGAGGATAAAGTAGGTAAAAAGACGAGGGCTGCTAGAAATCCTTGGGTAACAGAAGAAATATTGAATTTAATTGATGAAAGGAGAAAATATAAAAATGCAGTAAATGAAGCAGGCAAAAATGAATACAAACGTCTCAAAAATGAGATCGACAGGAAGTGCAAAATGGCTAAACAGGGATGGCTAGAGGACAAATGTAAGGATGTAGAAGCTAATCTCACTAGGGGTAAGACAGATACTGCCTAGAGGAAAATTAAAGAGACCTTTGGAGAGAAGAGAACCACGTGTATGAATATCAAGAGCTCAGATGGCAGCCCAGTTCTAAGCAAAGAAGGGAAGGCAGAAAGGTGGAAGGAGTATATAGAAGGTTTATACAAGGGCGATGTACTTGAGGACAATATTATGGAAATGGAAGAGGATGTAGATGAAGACGAAATGAGAGATACGATACTGCGTGAAGAGTTTGACAGAGCACTGAAAGACCTGAGTCGAAACAAGGCCCCCGGAGTAGACAACATTCCATTAGAACTACTGACGGCCTTGGGAGAGCCAGTCATGACAAAACTCTACCAGCTGGTGAGCAAGATGTATGAGACAGGCGAAATACCCTCAGACTTCAAGAAGAATATAATAATTCCAATCCCAAAGAAAGCAGGTGCTGACATATGTGAAAATTACCGAACTATCAGTTTAATAACCCACGGCTGCAAAATACTAACGCGAATTCTTTACAGACGAATGGAAAAACTGGTAGATGCAGACCTCGGGGGGGATCAGTTTGGATTCCGTCGAAATGTTGGAACACGTGAGGCAATACTGACATTACGACTTATCTTAGAAGAAAGATTAAGAAAAGGCAAACCTACGTTTCTAGCATTTGTAGACTTAGAGAAAGCTTTTGACAATGTTGACTGGAATACTCTTTTTCAAATTCTGAAGGTGGCAGGGGTAAAATACAGGGAGCGAAAGGCTATTTATAATTTGTACAGAAACCAGATGGCAGTAATAAGAGTCGAGGGGCATGAAAAGGAAGCAGTGGTTGGGAAAGGAGTGAGACAGGGTTGTAGCCTCTCCCCGATGTTATTTAATCTGTATATTGAGCAAGCAGTAAAGGAAACAAAAGAAAAATTTGGAGTAGGTATTAAAATTCATGGAGACGAAGTAAAAACCTTGAGGTTCGCCGATGACATTGTAATTCTGTCAGAGACGGCAAAGGACTTGGAAGAGCAGTTGAACGGAATGGACAGTGTCTTGAAAGGAGGATATAAGATGAACATTAACAAAAGCAAAACGAGGATAATGGAATGTAGTCAAATTAAATCGGGTGATGCTGAGGGAATTAGATTAGGAAATGAGACACTTAAAGTAGTAAAGGAGTTTTGCTATTTAGGAAGTAAAATAACTGATGATGGTCGAAGTAGAGAGGATATAAAATGTAGACTGGCAATGGCAAGGAAAGCGTTTCTGAAGAAGAGAAATTTGTTAACATCGAATATAGATTTATGTATCAGGAAGTCGTTTCTGAAAGTATTTGTTTGGAGTGTAGCCATGTATGGAAGTGAAACATGGACGATAACTAGTTTGGACAAGAAGAGAATAGAAGCTTTCGAAATGTGGTGCTACAGAAGAATACTGAAGATAAGGTGGATAGATCACGTAACTAATGAGGAGGTATTGAATAGGATTGGGGAGAAGAGAAGTTTGTGGCACAACTTGACTAGAAGAAGGGATCGGTTGGTAGGACATGTGTTGAGGCATCAAGGGATCACAAATTTAGCATTGGAGGGCAGCGTGGAGGGTAAAAATCGTAGAGGGAGACCGAGAGATGAGTACACTAAGCAGATTCAGAGGGATGTAGGTTGCAGTAGGTACTGGGAGATGAAGTAGCTTGCACAGGATAGAGTAGCATGGAGAGCTGCATCAAACCAGTCTCAGGACTGAAGACAACAACAACAAACAATGCACGACCGCATATTGCCGGTGCCTTCCGGCCTTTCTGGATACAGAAAATGTTCGACTACTGCCCTGGCCAGCATATTCTCCAGATCTCTCACCAATTGAAAAGATCTGCTCAATGGTGGCCGAGCAACTGGCTCGTCAGAATACGCCAGCCACTACTCTTGATGAACTGTTGTATGGTGTTGAAGCTGCATGGGCAGCTGTACCTGTACACGTCATCCAAGCTCTGTTTGACTCAATGCCCAGGCGTATCAAGGCCGTTATTACGGCCAGAGGTGGTTGTTCTGGGTACTGATTTCTCAGGATCTATGCACCCAAATTGCGTGAAAATGTAATCAGATGTCAGTTCTAGTATAATATATTTGTCCAATGAATACCCGTTCGTCATCTGCATTTCTTGTTGGTGTAGCAATTTTAATGGCCAGTAGTGTATACTGAGATAAGCGAGTTTGACGAAGAGCTGATTATTCTCACGCGGAGCCTGTGAACGAATATCTCCAAAATGGCGAAGTTGGTCGAAGGGTCACGTGCTACTGTGATGAGCATCTACGGAAAGAGCATCTACCAGTAGGCGCTAAATGGTTTGACGTCCGCGACTCTTCACAGAATGGGGGGTTCGGAGGCTTGTCTGTTATGTAAAGCAGGATAGAAGAGCACAATGCTGGTGCACGCACAAGTGGTCCGGAGCACACCGCTTTCCTTACAATACAGTGATCTCTGCAGCACATCGCCCCTACATGTTCTCATGCCGATTGAATGACATCGTCAGTTACGATTGCATTGGGCACGGGACCATCTGGATTAGATCGTCGGTCAATGGGAAAGTGTTGGCTGTTCGGTGAATCACACTTTTGTTACAGTAGGTCAATGGTCGTCTCTACGAACACCGTCACAGAGGTGAACGGCGGCTCGAAACGTGCAGCACGCCATGGATGAAGGAGCAGTATTAAGCTATGGGAGACGTAATCCTGCGCCTGCATAGGACACGCTGACAGCTGCGAACCACCTGCACTCGATCATGCTTCATGTCATCTTTCAGCAGTATAATTGTCCATATCCCGGAGCCAGAACCATGCTACAGTGGCTTGAGGAGCATTATACTGACCTCAGATTGATCTCTCGGGGACCAAATTTGCCTAATGCGAATCCTGTGGAAACTATCCAGGTAGCTATCGGGCGCAGTCACCACGTACGCAAATCAGCTGCCCGTTATTTACGCGAAGCGAATTACATGACCTGTGCGTATAACGCCATATACCTCCACATACCTACCAACAAACTGTTGGATCCCTGATACGCAGAATCAGTGATATATTTCCTTCCAAAGACGGACAAACAGAGCAGCGCGGGGAAGACGAGAGCGGTCTGAGGTGTCTAGTCACGGTCCGCTCGGCTCCCCCCGTCGGAGGTTCGAGTCCTCACTCATAGTGTAACTTAGTTCAAGATAGATTAAGTAGTACGTAAACTTAGGGACCGATGACCTCAGCAGTTTCGTCCCATAAGACCTTACAACAATTTCTAAATTTACGGACAAACAACCTATTAAGCAGGTGGCCATAATTTTTTTGGCTTATCAGTGCATATAGCACATTTCCTCGTCTTATGATGATATGTTAGTAACCTTTTCGTTTCAAATAAGAATGTTGGTTGTGGTGACTAAATGATACGAATTACCTGCCTCCAGTTTATGCTTTTTTCCGCCGATTAAAGTTTCTTTTATTGATATATACAGCACTTCTTGCATTGTGTATTTTGGAATATTATTAATAATTTTGCTCCGAAAGCCAAATATACGTCTATACTGGCTCAAGTACCGAAGTTTACTTACAATCGCCCCATATATCAATGACATAAACACAAACGTGTGACGAAAGATGTTAATGAAAACTCAGTGTTAAATTATTTATGACGTGTTTGCGTGTATTTGACCCTGCAAACGAAGAGTTTTTTTCTCCGAAAAGTCAGTTTCGTCACACTCTTAGGACCTAGTGAGTAAAGTTTGTACACTCCTGGAAATGGAAAAAAGAACACATTGACACCGGACCCACCATACTTGCTCCGGACACTGCGAGAGGGCTGTACAAGCAATGATCACACGCACGGCACAGCGGACACACCAGGAACCGCGGTGTTGGCCGTCGAATGGCGCTAGCTGCGCAGCATTTGTGCACCGCCGCCGTCAGTGTCAGCCAGTTTGCCGTGGCATACGGAGCTCCATCGCAGTCTTTAACACTGGTAGCATGCTGCGACAGCGTGGACGTGAACCGTATGTGCAGTTGACGGACTTTGAGCGAGAGCGTATAGTGGGCATGCGGGAGGCCGGGTGGACGTACCGCCGAATTGCTCAACACGTGGGGCGTGAGGTCTGCGAGGACCATTCGCAACCGTCTCCATGTAGCTGGGCTACGGTCCCGCACACCGTTAGGCCGTCTTCCGCTCACGCCCCAACATCGTGCAGCCCGCCTCCAGTGGTGTCGCGACAGGCGTGAATGGAGGGACGAATGGAGACGTGTCGTCTTCAGTGGTGAGAGTCGCTTCTGCCTTGGTGCCAATGATGGTCGTATGCGTGTTTGGCGCCGTGCAGGTGAGCGCCACAATCAGGACTGCATACGACCGAGGCACACAGGGCCAACACCGGGCATCATGGTGTGGGGAGCGATCTCCTACACTGGCCGTACACCTCTGGTGATCGTCGAGGGGACACTGAATAGTGCACGGTACATCCAAACCGTCATCGAACCCATCGTTCTACCATTCCTAGACCGGCAATGCACGTCCGCATGTATCCCGTGCCACCCAACGTGCTCTAGAAGGTGTAAGTCAACTACCCTGGCCAGTAAGATCTCCGGATCTGTCCCCCATTGAGCATGTTTGGGACTGGATGAAGCGTCGTCTCACGCGGTCTGCACGTCCAGTACGAACGCTGGTCCAACTGAGGCGCCAGGTGGAAATGGCATGGCAAGCCGTTCCACAGGACTACATCCAGCATCTCTACGATCGTCTCCATGGGAGACGATCGTAGCCTGCATTGCTGCGAAAGGTGGATTTACACTGTACTAATGCCGACATTGTGCATGCTCTGTTGCCTGTGTGTATGTGCCTGTGGTTCTGTCAGTGTGATCATGTGATGTATCTGACCCCAGGAATGTGTCAATAAAGTTTCCCCTTCCTGGGACAATGAATTCACGTTGTTCTTATGTCAATTTCCAGGAGTGTAGTTACCTTGAATACTTAATATTTATCCCGAGATCGAAACGAAAACATCGTTACATCAGCTGTTCGATCATCATAACTTCCCATGGCCGTTTGTGACAGGCGTTATTACCATGCTCGTATACTTCAGGGTTACAGCGTGGGCGGCCTTTCGCAAACATTTACCCAATTTTGGTGCCGAGTATACGAAATAAACACTAATTCGGAATAAATTCCCTGAATGCGAATATCTAGGCATCAGATATGTTAGGTACACATATAATGCATGTTGGTGACATATGAATATTTAGGATCAAATGGGATTCGAATCCGGATTTCCTGCTTATAGTGAATAGTCACATTAACCATTCGGCTATCTGAGACCACCGGGACCGACCCAAACTTCCAAATGTGACATTGCCTACATCCCTTTACCACAGCCCACGGGAGGTGTACACGGATAGTGGTTAACCCTTTGAGTGCCAGTGGTTTCTGCCAGGAACCACCACTTTATTAATGTTTTTGAAGTACCGGCTCCTTTCTCGAAACATAGACATCTAGTGGAACACTGAGGTGTTTCTACGAATGTAGTGCACTGAAACGTCACAGCGTTCAAAGCAACAATCATTGCAGAGATTGTGCTACGTGACCGAAGGAGGTAGTGGCACGAGGTTTTTTATAGTGTTCATACTGAGATCATTGACAGTGAAAGTAAGTACCTTTAAAGTTATTGCAACGTAAATTTGAATTTGTACTATTGCTGCTTAGAGTGGTTTCGAAATGAAAGCACTGGACATTATGCACTTGAAGATATACATTTATTACATTTTAGGCAAAGCTTTGGTTCTTATTTAGGACTGTAATTTGTTTTAGGCATTATTAGTTCACAGAAGTTTCGAGATATGGGGTTGTATCTAGGAAAACCGCAAAACTGCTTTCAAATATATCTCATGAAATGATAGGTGGTTGCAAATTCTATGTCCCCAGTGGTTCCAAAATAAAACCACAACTTTCAAACTATTGATTGCTTTTTGCCAGTTCGTTGCTTACTATGATAATAAAGATTATTTCTGTGAAAAAATTTAAGACTGTATTCAAAAATTGGGAACCCGGGCGTGGAAAGCGAGAACGCTAACGCACGGCCACGAGATGCGGGCTGAGATCATCAGTCCCCTACAACTTAGAACTACTTAAGCCTAACTAACCTAAGGACATCACACACATCCATGCCCGGGGCAGGATTCGAACCTGCGACCGTAGCGGTCGCGCGGGCAGCCGTCTTCGGTTGTTTGCAGATGACGCTGTTGTTTATCGACAAGTAAAGTCATCAGAAGATCAAAACAAATTGCAAAACGATTTAGAAAAGATGTCTGAATGGTGCGAAAAGCGGCAATTGACCCTAAATATCGAAAAGTGTGAGGTCATCCACATAAGTGCTACAAGGAATTCGTTAAACTTCGGTTACACGATAAATCAGTCTAATCTAAAAGCCGTAAATTCAACTAAATACCTAGGTATTACAATTACCAATAACTTAAATTGGAAGAAACACATAGAAAACGATGTGGGGTAGGCTAACCAAAGACTGCGTTTTATTGGCAGGACACTTAGAAAATGTTACAGATCTACTAAGGAGACTGCCTACACTACGCTTGTCCGTCCTCTTTTAGAATACTGCTGCGCGGTGTGGAATCCTTACCACATATGACTGACGGAGTACATCGAAAAAGTTCAAAGAAAGGCAGCACGTTTTGTGTTATCGCGAAATGTAGGAGAGAGTATCACTGATATGATACAGGATTTGGGCTGGATATCATGAAAGAAAGGCGTTTTTCATTGCGACTGAATCTTCTCACGAAATTCCATCACCAACTTTCTTCTACGAATGCGAAAATATTTTGTTGACACCGTCCTTCATAGGGAGGAACGAACACCACGATAAAATGATGGAAATCAGGGCACGTATGGAAAGATATAGCTGTTCATTCTTTCCGCGCACTATACGAGATTGGAATAATAGAGAATTGTGAAGGTGGTTAGTTGAACCCTCTGTCTGGCACTTAAATGTGATTTGCAGAGTGTCCATGTAGATGTAGATGTAGATGTAGATAAGCAAGAAGTCCGGATTCGGCTCCCGGTCCTGCACAAATTTTCATTCTGCATTAATAGGTAGAACATCTATACGTAACACAGCTGATACCTGTATATTTACATTCGGCGTATTTATTGAGAATTAATCTTGAACAAGTTTCAGTCGGCATTTATGTCTGTTCATCCACGCATGTAAGAGAAAAAAACACTAGTCATGACTAGGTTGTCTCAGTATATACTGATGGAATAGCAATGTGGACAACTAAAGATGGCGACCTACACGCGTACACAAGGTATAAAAGGGCAGTGCTTTGGTGGAGCTGTCATTAGTACTCAGGTGATACAAGCGAAAAGTTTTGCGACGCAATTATGGCAGCACGACAGGAATTGACAGACTTTGAACGAGGAATAGTAATTGGGGCTAGAGGCATGGGATATTCCATTTAGGAAATGGTGGGGATTTCAATTTTCCGAGATACACAGTGTCAAGACTGCGACGCGAGTACCACGTTTCAGGCGTTACCTCTCACCACAGGCAACGCAGTGGCCAACGGGCACGTGATGACTGGGAAGGTTTGTGATGTCCTTAGGTTAGTTAGGTTTAAGTAGTTCTAAGTTCTAGGGGACTGATGACCATAGCTGTTAAGTCCCATAGTGCTCACATACATTTGAACAATTTGAACAAGCCAACGGGCATCACTTAACGACCGAGAGCAGCAGCGTCTGCGTACATCTACATCTACATGGATACTCTGCAAATCATACTCAAGTGCCTGGGAAACAGTTCGTCAAACCGCTTTCACAATAAGTCCTTATTATTCCAATCTCGATCACCGCGCGTGAAAAAATGGTTCAAATGGCTCTGAGCACTATGGGACTTGACTTCTAAGGTCATCAGTCCCCTCGAATTTACAACTACTTAAACCTAACTAACCTAAGGACATCACACACATCCATGCCCGAGGCAGGATTCGAACCTGCGATCGTAGCGGTCGCGCGGTTCCAGACTGTAGAGCCTAGAACCGCTCGGCCACCACGGCCGGGCGCGCGGGAAAGACGAACACCAAAATCTTCCCGTGAGAACTGATTTTATTATGATGATAGTTTCTCCTTATGAAAGTCGGCACCAACAAAATATTTCCACTTTCTGAGGAGAAAATTGGTGACTGAAATTTCGTGGGAAGATTCTGCTGCGACTAAAAACGCTTTTATTTTAATGATGCCCACCTCAGATCCTCTAGCATGTCAGTGACACTCTCTCTCCTATTTCGCGGTAGTACAACTAACGAGTACACAAGGTATAAAAGAGCAATGCTTTGGTGGAGCTGTTATTTGTACTCAGATGCTATTCTTCTTTAAACTTTCTCGATGTATCCCGTTAATCCTGTCTCGTAAGGATCCCAGACCGTGCAGCGGTACTCCATAAGAGGACGGACGGATGTGATTAATTTACCGAGTAACCGAAGTTTAACGAATTCCTTTTAGCACTCGGGTGGGTAGCCTCACATTTTCCATTATTTAGACTCAACTGCCAATTTTCGCACAATATAGATATCTTTACTAAACTGCAATTGGTTTTGATCTTCTAATGACTTTACTAGACGATAAACGACAGTGTCATCTGCAGAGAATCTAAGACGGCTGCTCAGGTGGTCTCCTAATTGTTTATATAGCGGGTGATCAAAAAGCCAGTATAAATTTGAAAACTATAAAACCACGGAATAATGTAGATAGAGAAGTAAAATTGACACACATGCTTGGAATGATATGGGGTTTTATTAGAACCAAAAAAATACAAAAGTTCACAAAATGTCCGACAGATGGCGCTGGATAGCAAAACGTCAGTGACTGCGCATGACAGTCGTGTATAAAAGGAGCTGTAATGAGAGAGAGAATCAGATGCGCCAGCAGTCGCAGCATGTTGACGTTACCTGAAAAGGCTGTATTATCAGAATGGGGAATGTGTTAGTTCAGCGTTACGATCCTTTCGCCATAGGAAGGGGATTCGAAAGGGTAAAGATCCGTTGACAAATGCAGCTGTGGCGTGAATGGTTTCGGAGTTCGAAGCCACGGGTTGTTTAGACGATAGACCCCGTAGTGGCCGACCGAGCACAAGGCGTAATGCTGCTGAGACAGTTCAGGAAGAAATGGAGACTGTAGCGGGTTCGTCTCTGCACGGGGAAGTCAGCGCTCGTGCAGTCGCACGTCGCACCGGCATTCCATTGGTTGGCACTTAGGCGTACCCTCCGATGCTATCCGTACAAAATCCATCGTTATCATGAACTGTTACCTGGCGATTTAGTGAAGCGGAGGGCATTTGCGGCCTGGGGGGCGTTTCAAAAGATGGCGGAAGATGACGATTGGTTGAGTAACGTGTTATGGACCGACGAAGCTCATTTCACGCTGCGAGAGTCTGTCAACGCCCACAACTGCAGAATTTGGGCTACCGAAAATCCTAGAAATGTCGTAGAAACTCACATTGCACAACGAGAAAGTCACGGCATGGGTTGGATTTACCACATCTACCGTTATCGGGCCTTTTTTCTTCGAGGAAATGCGTGATTCTGGTTTTGTAACTGCTACTGTGACGGGTGAGAGGTACGCCGATATGTTACACAACCGAATCGTCCCCAGCGTCCGCCCCCGGTAGCTGAGTGGTCAGCGCGACAGACTGTCAATCCAAAGGGCCCAGGTCCTATTCCCGGCTGGGTCGGAGATTTTCTCCGCTCAGAGACTGGGTGTTGTGTTGTCATCACCATCATTTCATCTCCATCGACGCGCAAGTCGCCGAAGTGGCGTCAAATCGAAAGACTTGCACCAGGCGAACGGTCTACCCGACGGGAGGCCCTCGTCACACGACATTTCATTTATCATCCCCAGCCTGGCTGATAAACACCTGCTGGAACATACGATGTTTATGCAGGATGGCGCTCCACCCCATATTGCTAGACGCGTGAAAGATCTCTTGCGCACGTCGTTTGGTGATGATCGTGTGCTCAGCCGCCACTTTCGTCATGCTTGGCCTCCCAGGTCCCCGGACCTCAGTCCGTGCTATTATTGGCTTTGGGGTTACCTGAAGTCGCCAGTGTATCGTGATAGACCTTCATCTCTAGGGATGCTGAAAGACAACATCCGACGCCAATGCCTCACCATAACTCCGAACATGCTTTACAGTGCTGTTCACAACATTATTCCTCGACTACAGCTATTGTTGAGGAATGATGGTGGACATATTGAGCGTTTCCTGTAAAGAACATCATTTTTGCTTTGTCTTACTTTGTTATGCTAATTATTGCTATTCTGATCAGATGAAGCGCAATCTGTAGGACATTTTTTGAAATTTTGTATTTTTTTTTTTGGTTCTAATAAAACTCCATGTCATTCCAAGCATGTGAGTCAATTTGTACCTCTCTATCTACATTATTCCGTGATTTATTCAGTTTTCAAATTTATACGGACTTTTTGTTCACTTCCTTGGTGAACGCCAGAAGTCACTTCTGTGTTAATCGATGACTTTCCGTCTGTTACTACGAACTGTGACTTCTCTGATAGGAAACTACGAATCCAGTCGCGTAACTGAGACAATATTCCATAAGCTCGCAATTTCACTACAGGCCGCCTGTGTGGTACAATGTCAACGGCCTTCTGGAAATCTAGAATCACGGAATCAATTTGAAAACCCTTGTCAATAAAGAGGTGTTAGTTGTAACAGACAAGCAACAATGTGAGAAATAACCGCGGAAATAAATGTGGGACATACTTAGAACGTATCTTTTAGGGCAGTGTGCCAAATTCGGCGTCAATGGGCTATGGCTGCAGACGACCGACACGAGTGCCTTTGCTCACAGCACGACATCGCTTGAAGCGTTTCTCCTGGTATCGATTGGACCATAGATGGCTGCCCGATGAGTCCCGCTTTGACTTGGTAACGGCTGACGGCAGGAAGCTATGGACCCAAGTTGTCAACAAAGCACTGTGCATGTTGTGGGCTGAGTTTACACTGAATGGACTGGGTCCATCTAGTCCAACTGAACCGATTAGTGACTGGAAATGGTTGTGTTTGGCTACCTGAAGACCATTTGCAGCCATTTATGGACTTCATGTTCCCAAACAATAATGCAATTTTTGTGGATGATAACGCGCCATGTCATCGAACCACAACTGTTTGCGATTGGTTTGAAGAACATTCTGGACAATTCGAGAGAATGGTTTGGCCATCCAGATCGCCCGACACGAATCCCATCGAACATTTATGGGATATAATCGAGAGATCAGTTCGTGCAGAAAAGCCTGCACCAGCAACGCCTTCGCATCTGTGGACGGCTACAGAGGGCCATGGCTCAATATTTCTGCAGGGGACCACCAACGACTTGTGAGTCCATGTCTCGTCTAGTTCCTGCACTACGCCAGGCAAAAGAAGGCCGACACGATACTTCGACACGACTTTTGTCACCTCAGTGGAAGGACAATGTGGCAGAGGTAGTAGATATACATCTACATCCAGATGGATACACTGCAAATCACATTTAAATGTCTGGCAGAAGGTTCTTCGAACCACTTTCACAATTCTCTATTATTCCAATCTCGTACAGCGCGCGGAAAGAAGGAACACCTACATCTTTCCGTACGACCTCTGATTTCCCTTATTTTATCGTGGTGGCCGTTTCTCCCTATATAGGTCGGTGTCAACAAAATATTTTCGCATTCGGAGTAGAAAGCTGGTGAGTGGAATTTCGTGAGAACATTTCTCCGCTACGAAAAACGCCTTTCTTTTAATGACGTCCACACCAAATACTGCATCATCTCAGTAATACTCTCTCCCTTATTCCGCGATAATACAAAACATGCTGCCCTTCTTTGAACTTTTTCGATGTACTCCGTCAGTCCTATTTGGTAAGGATCCCACACCACGCAGTACTATTCTAAAAGAGGACGGACAAGCGTAGTGTAGGCAGTCTCCTTAGTAGGTCTGTTACATTTTCTAAGTGTCCTGCCAATAAAACGCAGTCTTTGGTTAGTCTTCCCCACAACGTTTTCTATGTGCTCCTTCCAATTTAAGTTGTTCGTAATTGTAATACCTAGGTATTTAGTTGAATTTACGGTTTTAGATTAGACTGATTTATCGTGTAACCGAAGTTTAACCAATTCCTTTCAGCACTCATGTGGATGACCTCACACTTTTCGTTATTTAAGGTGAACTTCCAATTTTCGCACCATTCAGATATCTTTTCTAAATCGTTTTGCAATTTGTTTTGATCTTCTGATGACTTTATTATTCGATAAACGACAGCGTCATCTGCGAACGCCGCCCGCGGTGGTCTCGCGGTTCTAGGCGCGCAGTCCGGAACCGTGCGACTGCTACGGTCGCAGGTTCGAATCCTCCCTCGGACATGGGTGTGTGTGATGTCCTTAGGTTAGTTAGGTTTAAGTAGTTCTAAGTTCTAGGGGACTAATGACCACAGCAGTTGAGTCCCATAGTGCTCAGAGCCATTTGAACCATCTGCGAACAGCCTGAGACGGCTGCTCAGATTGTCTCCCAAATCGTTTATATAGATTTTGTGCGTACCTCCGAAAATAAACATGCATTTTCGCCAACATATCGAGGGTAAGTTAAAGTCACCACCAACTATTATCGTATGAGTCGGGTACGTGTTTGAAATCAAACTGAAGTTTTCTTTGAACCTTCCAGTAACTGAATCACGTGTATTGGGAGGTCGGTAAAAGGATCCTATTGTTGGCTAAATGGCTCCGAGCACAATGGAACTTAACTTCTGAGGTCATCAGCCCCCTATAACTTAGAACTACTTAAACCTAACTAACCTAAGGACATCACACACACCCATGCCCGAGGGAGGATTCGAACCTCCGCCGGGACCAGACGCACAGTCCATGACTGCAGCGCCCCAGACTGCTCGGCTAATGCCGCGCGGGTATTATTATTTTATTCCGGTTGCCAACAATGACATCTGCCCATAGTAACTCACAGGAAGTATCTACTTCAATTTCGCGACAAGTTAATCTGCTTCTAACGGCTACAGTAGCCGAGGAGCAGATCGATATAGAATAGCCGTTCGTGTAAAAGGGGAAGGAGAAGAGTGTAAGCCTACCTGTAGGTGCCTTCCCATCCGTTGACTGGTGCGTCAGTGGTGACCTCTGGCTGCGGAGAAGTTGTCGGCTGACTCTCTGAAGCGGTCGTGGCAGTGGTGGGTGAGGCGCTGGTGTGTGAGGTGGAGCTGGTGGTACCGATGGTGGTGGTGGTGGTGGTGGTGGTAGTGGTGGTGGCAGCAGAGGACGCCCCACCGGCGGCGGCCTGCGAGAGGCGGTCGACCTCGGCGTTGGCGGCGGCCAGGTTGACGGCGAGCGTGACGGTGGAGGCGGCGAGGGCGGCGGCGGCCACCCCCAGCAGCAGCGAGGGCCAGTGGCCCAGCAGGAACGAGGAGCACGTCATGTCCGGCCGCGGACTGTGGGCTGCCGGCACTGGCGCAGCGCGCGCCCGCCGCGGCCTTATGTAGCCGGCAACAGGTGCCGGCCAGCTGCGCCACGCGCCCTCTTATCGCGCCGGCCCCTTCACATACTTATCCGCGCCCACCTAATACATCAAACTCCTGCATAAATTAACTCCAAGTTCCTCCGTACATCGTTTCTGCACTCAACTGGCCTTTAACAAAAGGAGGAGCACGCACCTGCCAGTCCAGGACCGTTGCTAGGTGTCTTGTCTGCCCATGCGAGAATTGCAAAATAACTTCCCCTCTTTTTTATTGCTGTCGGTCTCTTCAATATGCTCCCCCCCTCTTTCACCAGTACCAACAGCCGACGGCGTAACAATGCAAATCTCCTATTATATGTTAAAAAATATATCGGCTCAACCACTTGTTTATAGTGTAAAACACTAAGACTGACGTGTTTCGGAAGTCAGGTTTCCATCATCAGAATAATAAAAGTGGAAGAACCTGTTAAAACTCGCTAAAATGGAACATGCACCAGGCACAATAAAATTGATAATAAAATTAAAACATCGTGGCTACTTCCCTTGTTGCAGCCGCGTCTGTCAAGGTGCATCTCCACATAGTCGTCAAAATATAAAAAGCTCTAAGATGGTGTCGCCTATGGTGTTCAACTTCTAACCACACGGCTCTCACCTCTATCGTAGTAAACCGCCCGTGCGTCTTCGTTGATACTACACACCACGTAGCCAAACACGACACTGAAACGCGAGTGAGGTCACGCGCAAGTAAACAAGGAAGTCACAAAGATGTCTATACAAACAGATAACGTATACATGTTCCAAGGACCTCATGAAATGATGGTATCCTGCCAATTGCTAAAAATGTAGTTACTAAAAGAAACCAATGAAATGTTTGAAAAACTTATTTGTATCACCAGTTAGCTGTTCATTAAGTGTGTTCTGATTATCCACTCTATGTATCGTAATTTCCAGCTGTTCTAGTAGATCCAGCTTTTTGCCTCTGTCCTGTCTATGTGAAATAACGAGATCCTGATCTATTCCCAACATGGGGTGTCCCATTTCCCAAATATGTGTTGCTACAGCTGACTTTTCGAAATTATTAAGCCGGAAAGCATCGCTATGTTCTTTGTAACATACTTTAAAGGACTTGCCAGTTTGGCCTACATAGCTTGCCTCGCATGTGTCACACTGAATTTTATAGACCCCCAGCTCTCTCATATTTATCACTTTCCTGCTGTAAATTATTTCTTAGTTTAATCTTAGTGTTTTGCACTATAAACAAGTGGTTGAGCCGATATATCTTTTTAACATTGACATTCACAACCACGACCTATCATCCAGTATGGATAAAATCAAAACTCCTATTATAGTTTTAATCTTTAAACTGAGATGAGCAGACATCCTCATTTTCTGGAGATTCCTTTAAAACTGATTGAGGGCAATAAGAGTTACGCTGATAAGCCAGAACATTATGACCACCTACATAATAGCAGCTACGTCGATCTTTGGCACGGGTAACAGCAGCGACGCCGCGTGGAAGCAATGGGGCCTTGGTACGCCGCTGGAACTAGCTGGCACACAAGTTGTAACACTATTATCGACATGATGTCTGATGACCTTATGTAACTTCTCTGTCTGTTTTTCTTTAATATGATTTCTGTATATCCATCATCTTTGAAGTAACATCCATGCAAATATTATATTCATTACATTAAATTTATAGTGCCTCTAAAGCAGAATTATTAAACACGGTTTTCCGAAACTACTTCACCAAAGAAGACGAAGTAAATATTCCTGAATTCCAACCAAGAACAACTGCCAAGATGAGAAACATACAAGTAGATATCCTCGGAGTAGCGAAGCAGCTTAAATCACTTAATAAAGGCAAGGCCTCCGGTCCATATTGTATACCTGTCAGGTTCCTCTCAGATTATGCTGATGAAATAGCTCCATATTTAGCAATTACATACAACCACTCGCTCACAGAAACATCTGTACCTGAAAACTGGAAAATTGCTCAAGTCACACCAATACCCAAAAAGGGAAGTAGGAGTAATCCGCTGAATTACAGGCCTATATCGTTAACGTCGATTTTCAGCAGGGTTTTGGAACATCTACTGTATTCGAAGATTATGAAGTACCTCGGAGAAAACGATTTATTGACACACAGTCAGCACGGTTTCAGAAAATATCGTCCTTGTGAAACACAACCAGCTCTTTATACTCATGAAGTAAGGAGTGCTATCGACGGGGGATGTCAAATTGAGTCCATATTTTTAGATTTACAGAAGCCTTTCGGCACCGTTCCTCACAAGCGTCTTCTAACCAAACTGCGTGCCTACGGAGTATCGCCTCAGTTGTGCGACTGGATTCGTGATTTCCTGTCAGAAAGGTCACAGTTCGTAGTAACAGACGGAAAGTCATCGAGTAAAACAGAAGTAATATCCGGCGTTCCCCAAGGAAGTGCTATAGGCCCTCTATTGTTCGTGATCTATATTAACGACATAGAAGAAAATCCGAGTAGCCGTCTTAGATTGTTTGCAGATGATGCAGTCATTTACCGTCTTGAAAAATCATCAGATGACCAAAACGAGCTGCAAAATGATTTCTATAAGGTAAATGTATGGTGCGAAATGTGGCAATTGACCCTGAATGAAGAAAATGGTTAAGCTATTCACATGAGTACTAAAAGAAATTAGCTAAATTTCGATTACGCGATAAGTGACACAAATCTGAAGGCTGTAAATTCAACTAAATACTTAGGGATTACAACGGTAGAGAGACAGCTGGAAGGTGGTTCATTGAACCCTCTGCCAGGCACTTTATTGTGAATAGCACAGTAATCATGTAGATGTAGATGTGGAGATAATTTACATAATTGTAATTAATCTATGGATATAATTTCAAAATTTAAAAACTGTAAAAAATGAAAATATAAAACGTAACTACACTGAAGCGATAGAGAAACTAGTATACACATGCGTATTCAATACAGAGATACGTAAACAGGCAAAATGCAGCGCTGCGGTCGGCAACGCGTATAAAAGACAACAAGTTCAAAATGGTTCAAATGGCTCTCAGCACTATGCCACTTAACTTCTGAAGTCATCAGTCGCCTAGAAATTAGAACTAATTAAACCTAACTATCCTAAGGACACCACACACATCCATGCCCGAGGCAGGATTCGAGCCTGCGACCGTAGGGACAACAAGTATGTGGCGTAGTTGTTAGATCGTTTATTGCTGCTACAATGACAGATCTAAGTGAGTTTGAACGTGGTGTTACAGTCGGTGCACGAGCGGTGGGACACAGCATCTCAGAGGTAGCGATGAAGTAGGGATTTTCCCATACGACCATTTCACGAGGGTACCGTGAATATCAGGCATTTGGTAAAAAATCAGATCTCCGACATCGCTGCGGCCGGAAAAAGGATCCTGCAACAACGGGACAAACGACGACTGCAGTCAGTCGTTGAACGATACAGAAGTGCAACCCTTCCACAGACTGCTGCAGATTACGATGATGGGCCATTAACAAGTGTCAGAGTGCGAACTATTCAACGAAACATCATCGATATGGGCTTTTGAAGGTGAAGACCCATTCTTCTACCCTTGATGACTGCGCGACATAAAGCTTTACTCCTCGCCTTGGCCCGTCAACACCGACATTGGACAGTTGGACACTGAAAACATGTTGCCTGGTCGGACGAGTCTCGCTTCAAATTGTCTCGAACGGATGGGCGTGTACAGGTATGGAGACAACCTCATTAAACCAAGGACCCGGCATGTCAGCAGGGGACAGTTCAAGCTGATGGGTGCTCTGTAATGGTGTGGGTCGTGTGCAGTTGCAAAGAAATGGAATCCCTGATACGTCTAGATACGAATCTGAGAGGTGACACGTATGTATGCATCCTTTCTGATCACCTGCATCCATTCATGTCCATTGTGCGTACCGATGGATTTGAGCAATTACAGCAGGACAATCCGAGGCATCACACGTCCAAAATTGCTACAGAGTGGCTCCAGGAAAACTCTTCTGAGTTTAAACACTTCCGCTGGCAACCAAGTTCCCCAGACATGAACATTATTGAACATATCTGGGATACCTCACAACGTGCTGTTCAGAAGATATAGCCGGCCCGGGTGAATGAGCGGTTCTAGGCGCTACGGTCAGGAACCGAGCGACCGCTACGGTCGTAAGTTCGAATCCTGCCTCAGGCATGGGTGTGTGTGATGTCCTTAGGTTAGTTAGGTTTAAGTAGTTCGAAGTTCTAGGGGACTGATGACCTCAGAAGTTAAGTCTCATAGTGCTCAGAGCCATTTGAACCATTTCAGAAGAGATCTTCACTCCCTCGTACTCATACGGGTGTATGGACAGCCCTACAGGATTCATGGTGTCAGTTCCCTCCTGTAGTTTACGCATAGGGAAAGTAAATTTGTAACCAAGTGTAACTTGTTGGAGGGAAGTCCCACTGCAACAGATCTGGCTAGGCGAAAATAGAAAAGATGGGTCTGGCGGTCGAACTGTGGCATGAGTCAGTCGGTGGCTAGCTGTTGAAGTGTGAAGGTCTTGTGAAAGATTCGACAACAAGTTCAAGATTATACAGGGTGTTACAAAAAGGTACGGCCAAACTTTCAGGAAACATTCCTCACACACAAATAAAGAAAATATGTATGTGGACATGTGTCCGGAAACGCTTAATTTCCATGTTACAGGTCATTTTAATTTCGTCAGTATGTGCTGTAGTTCCTCGATTCACCGTAAATTTTCACAATCAACGTGTTTGGGCTGACGAGAATCCGCACGCAATTGTGCAATCACGTCATCAACACAGATTTTCTGTAAACGTTTGGGCAGGCATTGTTGGTGGTGTCTTGATTGGGCCCCACGTTCCTCCACCTACGCTCAATGGAGCACGTTATCATGATTTCATACGGGATACTCTACCTGTGCTGCTAGAACATGTGTCTTTAGAAGTACGACACAACATGTGGATCATGCACGGTGGAGCTCCTGCACATTTCAGTCGAAGTGTTCTTGCGCTTCTCAACAATAGATTCGGCGACCGAAGGATTGGTAGAGGCGGACCAATTCCATGGCCTCCACGCTCTCCTGACCTCAACCCTCTTGACTTTCATTTATGGGGGCATTTGAAAGCTCTTGTCTACGCAACCCCGGTACCAAATGTAGAGACTCTTCGTGCTCGTATTGTGGACGGCTGTGATACAATACGCCATTCTTCAGGGTTGCATCAGCACATCAGGGATTCCATGCGTCGGAGAGTGGATGCACGTATCCTCGCTAACGGAGGACATTTTGAACATTTCCTGTAACAAAGTGTTTGAAGTCACGCTGGCACGTTCTGTTGCTGTGTGTTTCCATTCCATGATTAATGTGATTTGAAGAGAAGTAATAAAATGAGCTCTAACATGGAAAGTAAGCGTTTCCGGGCACATGTCCACATAAGATATTTCCTTTCTTTGTGTGTGAGGAATGTTTCCTGGAAGTTTGGCCGTACCTTTTTGTAACACCCTGTATAATATGCGCCGAATGCGGAAGTAATTTGACTTTTATTCCTGGCATACTTTGGTTAGCTCCACTACGAAAATACGACGCTAAGAAGAGAATTTTTAGAGCTTATTACGCTGGTAGAGCCATAGATACTTATGCCGCCTTTTTTGAACAACACAGGAGACCGACAGTGTCAACATCTTCATCTCAAATTATCAGTTATGTACAGTATAACTGCAAAAATCAGTTAGGTGGTTTCTTTTTCAATAATAAGTTCGCGTTCTGTAAATGTTGTTGGGTCACGTATTTTATGCTTAGTCGTTTGTCTAGACAGAGTCCTATCCCAAGTGCTACCATAATTCCGAGTATCCTAGTTTACTGAACTGAAAAGCAGTTGTCTTCCTTAACAACAGTTAATAAACTCTGTGGAGTTGTAAAGCACATAATTAATTGGTGAGCATAAGTTTTGAAATACTTCGCGTAATTTTCTTAGAAGGACAGTTAAAGTTTCATCAAATTACAGTTACTAAGAGAAGATTTAAGGCATTCAGTTTAAAGATTCTTCTTATTTTGATGTGTTTATTATTTCATGTGCTACATAGTTAATGGTAGTGTGACTAAAATGTTGAGCCTAGATCTAATGATAGACTAGTTTCTGTGTTCCCATGATAATAGTTGAGCCATATTTAAATTTAATATTACAGTAACACTACTCAAGCACAGCTTTCATTGTCATAACTTGTGTGTACAATAGCAAGCAAATAGAAACAAATATTCAAACTATACTAGTTTCAGGTATCACATGTCCAATCTGAGATGAATAGTATAAGGAAGTGAATGTTTTTTGAGAATACAAATAATTGTCATTACAAAAGATAAAACTAGTGCACAACTATTTCAATGATTTGCCATAATTAAACTGACAAAAAAACCTTGTCCATGTTAGCAGTGGTCCACCATTAGTAATAGTTTACCTATAATGACCATTAGTTTCTTGCTGTAATGTCCAGATCATAATTGTTACTGGGAACCGCTTGTTCCTAGACATATTAATACTCCTCCTGTGTAATTCATGTCAATTCACTGGTACTTTACTTGCTAAATTGCTTCACTATCTTGTATCTTATCAGCAAAACAGAATTTCAGTATCAAGTAAAATCAACCCCAATAGTCAAATTTCTGTAAGAACCATGCTGTTAGTTGGTACAACTTAGCCTAATTAGATTGGCGACCGTTTCTTTTTACGTAATTACAATTTACTTCATTGCTAATAGAACCTTGGTTCGATCTTCGTTTCTTCTGCTACTGCTTAATTTCTATAGAAATCTTTAGAGAAACAAAAATGTCCGATTTCTTACATGGCGTGCATTACTATCTTCGGCACCAATTTGTTTGATAGCGCGTTAATAATTGTTGAAAAAATTTTTTTTTTAAAATCAGGTAACAGATAGATGAATAAAAGAATATAGGCATTGTTTCACTCATCTTTTGATTTCAACTCAAAACAAAAAAATGTTGAAAATATGCAAAAAATCGGACCTCGATACTAGAAAGCCCCCCTTAATGTTTAAGATGACTTTTTTGTTATTATGAAGGCGCCATGCAACAAATGTCAAATATGCATGAAATGACTACATACTCGGATGTGAAAATGATAAGCGTTTCAGGCCAGCGACACAAAGTACCTCTATCTACATTCTGTACAAAAGGAAAGAGAGCGGATTTGACATTCAGAAATTGCATTTGAGTATTGCTTGTTTGTGAGAATATAATGCGTCGCTCGTGTGGGAAGGAGAAACGGTTACCAGCAGGTGTTAGTATTCGAAAGCGGCGGGTTTATCGTTTGCCATTTATCGTTCCACGATAGGGCTGCTCGCGCTGTTTTGCATCCCGTGACTGCCATGCGAATACGGATTCGATTCGCTTAGAAGGGCCATATTCAACACCTCAACTGCCACGTGCGACTGACGCCCGAAAGGACATCGTACCCTATTGGCACGAAAACAAGCCGCACTTTTTACGCAGATTTCGTCCTCAAAACCTTAGGCTGTGGTTTATATCCGCCTCCTTCTCTTTTTAAACACCTACAAAAAACATTACGCTCATATGGAACAATGCAACTAGTGTCTGTAACTGAAACTGCCGGCAAGGCATTTTATTGCGAAACAATGCAAACTTTGACCGGTATTTTATAGGCGTGAGCATTTTCTTGGTCTTGCTTCGGTAGCTTATAACTCAGTTACAGTTGGATACTCGTAAGAAAGCCTGATTCAAGCCGATATGGACGTCCAGTTAGAGCGAAAAGCCACCTCACGCCATGAAACTCGTCTCAGTTACGATGCAATTGTGCGTTATACAAAACCCCTCTCAGAGGCGAGTAGTGCCGATTTGTAGCAGTCCATGGACAGTGTCACGGAGGGCATTCACATTTCGATAGAGCCGCCGCGCTTTGTCCTCTATAATAGACTTCCAAGGTAACATATCCGTTTCTTCATGGAGAGTGGCTATCCTAAGAGGAGGGGCTTGCAGGCCCCACCGTAATGCGTTATTGTGGAAGCGTTGGCGAGTCTGCATACCTGTAACGCTGATCGTGGCCAAGGCAGAGGGTCCGCAGGTGAGCGATGTAACACCACAGTGCTATACAGCTTGAGTTTGGCATCCAAGGTTAAATCCCAGCTGATGACGAACGTGCCAAGTGCCTTAGTTGATTTGTATCCCTTTTGAGTCACACATACTCCGTGTTGATGGAACAGTTGTTTGCTGTGTACTTTAACTCCAGTTATATGGTGTCACGAAGCCACAGGATCCGAACCCCTCCGTTGGTAGTGTTGCTGCGAAGAACCGGTAATTTTTTTTAAATTTTCGCCTGTGGTCTTGGCTACATTGAGTAAGTTTATTCGCGTAAAAACACAACTGCCGCTGGAGACGATCGATCAGTTGGTCACTGTTGTGTCCGGACGTTAAGAAAAATGGTTCAAATGGCTCTGAGCACTATGGGACTTTTCTGAGGTCATCAGTCCCCTATAACTTAGAACTACCTGACTAAACTAAGGACATCACACACATGCATGCCCAAGGCAGGATTCGAACCTGCAACCGTAGCGGTCGCGCGGTTCCAGACTGTAGCGCCTAGAACCGCTCGGTCACCGGGGCCGGCGGACGTTAAGAGCGCCGTGTGGACGACATACTGTGCGAAGTGGCAGTGGGGATCGACGGGCGTATCTTTTACATAGATGTTAAAAAGAACAGGCAGCAGCACAGAGCTCTGAGGAATACAAGCCGACCTATGCCATTAGCCCGATCGATCTTCTCTCTGTGTGACCGGGAACGTTCTATTTTGTAAGAAGTCGTCCACAGTTTAATATATACCGGATGTAACGGGTATAAGCGAAAAATATTTTTATATGTTGTGCCCGCAATGAAGCGCCAAAGAAACTACTGTAGGCATGCGTTTTCAAATACAGCGATATGTAAACAGCCAGAATACGACGCTTCGGTTGACAATGCGTACATAAGACAACAATGGTGCAATTGTTAGATCCGTTACTGCGACTACAATGACAGGTTATCAAGATTTCAGTGAGTCTGAACGTGGTGTTACAGTCGGCGCACGAGCGATGGGACACAGCATCTCCGAAGTAGGGAAGAAGTTGGGATTTTCCTGTACGACCATTTCACAAGTATGCAGTGAATATCAGGAATCCGATAAAACATCAAATCTCCGACATCGCTGCCCTCGGAAAAAGATCCTGCAATAACGGGACCAACGACGACTGAAGACAATCATTCAACGTGACATAAGTGCAACCCTTCCACAAACTGGTGCATATTTCAATGCCGAGTTATCGACAAGTGTCAGCATGCGAACCATTCAACGAAACATCATCGTTACTCCTTGATGACTGCACGACACAAAGCTTTACGCTTCGCCTGGTTCCGTCAACACCGACAATGGATACTGGAAGCATTTTGCATGGTCGACGAGTCTCGTTTCAAACTGTATTGAGTGGATGGACGTGTACGGGTATGGACACACCCTCATCAATCCAAGGACCCTGAATGTTAGCAGGAGACTGTTCTAGCTGGTGGAAGTTCTGTAATGGTGTGGGTCGTGTGCAGTTGGAATGAGATGGAACCCCTGGTACGTCTAGATAAGAGTCTGACAGGTGACACGTATGTAAGAATCCTTTCTGATCACATACATCCATTCATGTCCATTGTGCATTCCAACGGACTTGAGCAATTCCAGCAGGACAATCGGACGCCTCACACGTCCATAATTGCTACAGAGTGGCTCCAGGAACATTCTTCTGGGTTTAAACACTTCCGCTTGCCACAAAACTCCTCAGACATGGACATTATTGAGCATATCTGGGATACCTTGCAGCGTGCTTTTCAGGAGTTATCTTCAGCCCTAATGTACTCATACGGATGTCTGGAGTGCCCTGCAGGTTTCATGGTGTCAGTTCCCTCCAGCACTACTTCAGACATTAATCGAGCCCATGACACCTCGTGTTGAGGCACTCCTGCGTGCTCACGGGGCTCTACGCAATATTAGGCAGGTGTACCAGTTTCTTTGGCTCCTCAGTGCAAATAAGTACACACATCACTGTGTTAGTTGTTTTTTCTCTGCTTGAAGAGTCTTTCCACAAAAATGTCCCATAATTTACTATGGTTCCTTTCAAAAGGCACGGCCGACTTCCTTTCCCAACCTTGAAACATTCAGAGCTTGCATTTCGTCTCTAATGATCTTGATGTCGACGGGACGTTAAACCCTATTCTTCCATGCTTTATTTACTGTTCGTTGTTACGGGTATGTATCACGTTTGAAGATAACCGTCTGTGTGACTGGCATTTACGAATCCACATTCTACATCTGCATCTACATGGATACTCTGTAAATCACATTTAAGTGCCGGGTAGAGGGTTCATCGAACCATCTTCACAATTCTCTATTATTCCAATCTCGTACAACGCGCGGATAGAATGAACACCTATATCTTTCCGTACGAGCTCTGATTTCCCTTATTTTATCGTTCCTCCCTGTGTAGGTAGGTGTCAACAAAATATTTTCGCCTTCGGAGGAGAAAGTTGGTGATTGGAATTTCGTGAGAAGATTCCGTCGCAACGAAAAAGCCCTTTCTTTTAATGATGTCCATCCCAAATCCTGTATCATTTCTGTGGCACTCTCTCCCATATTTCGCGATAATACAAAACGTGCTGCCTTTCTTTGAACTTTTTCGATGTACTCCGTCAGTCCTATGTCGTAAGGATCCCACACCGCCCAACAGTATTATACAGGAGGACGGACAAGTGTAATGTAGACAGTTTCCTTAGTGGGTCTATTACATTTTCTGAGTGTCGTGCCAATGAAACGCACTCTTTGGTTAGCCTTCCCCACAACATTCTGTGTTCCTTCCAATTTAACTTGTTCGTAATTGTAATTCCTAGGCACTTAGTTGAATTTACGGCTTTTAGATTAGACTGATTTATCGTATAACCGAAGTTTAACGCGTTCTTTTTAGTACTCATGTGGATGACCTCGCACTTTTCGTTGTTTAAGATCAACTGCCAGTTTTCGCACCCATTTCAATATTTCATGTAAATCGTTTTGCATTTTCTTTTAATCTTCTGATGACTTTATTAATCGATAAACGACAGCGTCCTCTGCAAACAGCCGAAGACATCTGCTCAGATTGTCTCCCAAATCACAAATCAATACACATAAGGAACGTTACCTCCGTGTCAAAATTTATACAACAGCAGCTGATCAGTACGAGTTGTGCTCACGCCCGTGAGATGCCAGTACTGAAAGACAAGCAATAAAACATTGCCCCGGTCACATCCTCTAATCCGCCCCTGAGGCTGCGCTGCTTACCTCTCTGCCTCTGCAGAAAACGGCCGACGTTTTTAGTTCGACATTACAGTGCCTGTGTTATTCCCAATCACGATGGACTGTTCCACTGCGGTGACTACAGCCTTTATGAAATACATGAAATGAAAATCGCAGCTGAATAATGGGATGGCGGAAATTTGTGCCAGACCGGCGCTCGAACCGGGTCAAAAATGGTTCAAATGGCTCTGAGCACTAAGGGGCTTAATAACATATGAACTACTCAAACCCAACTAACCTAAGGACATCACACACATCCATACCCGAGGCAGGATTCGCACCTGAGACCGCAGCTGTCGCGCGGTTCCAGACTGAAGCGCCTAGAACCGCTCGGCCACCGCGGCCGGCATCGAATCAGGATTTTCCGCTTAACGCGAACGGTCGTCTTACTATTTTGATATCCGTGCACGGCCAAACCCAAGCTTCTATATGTTGTCAACTATGTCTCTACATCCTGTACTTGTCCATCCTTTATCTAAATTCTCGTACAGGCGAAACAATTGCAATGTGTCTCGCCTGTTTGGGAACACACGCCAATAAATCTATCTGTCCTTATACCTGTTACACCCTATGTGTCTGGAATGGTCGCCTATGTGATCACCTTGTAGATTAAGTGCTGCTGCCACTTGCAGGCCCACACCAAAGGTAGAGAGAGTGGGGTGGGGAGGGCCGGTGCCCGTAACACCGCCTCCCCCCCCCCCCCCCCCCCCAAAAAAAAAAATCTTTGCATTTATACTAGATACAATGGAAACTGGCCATTAAAATTGTTACACCAAGAAGAAATTTAGATGATAAACAGGTATTCATTGGACAAATATATTATACTAGAACTGACATGTGATTACATTTTCGCGCAATTTGGGAGCGTAGATCCTGAGAAATCAGTACCCAGAACAATCACCTCTGGCCGTAATAACGGCCTTGACACGCCTGGGCATTGAGTCAAACAGAGCTTGGATGGCGTGTACAGGTACAGCTGCCCATGCAGCTTCAACACGATGCCACAGTTCATCAAGAGTAGTGGCTGGCGTATTGTGACGAGCCAGTTGCTCGGCCACCATTGACCACACCTTTCAGTTGGTGAGAGACCTGGATTATGTGCTGGCTAGGGCAGCAGTCGAACATTTTCTCTATCCAGAAAGGACCGTACAGGACGTGCATCATGCGGTCGTGCATTATCCTGCTGAAATGTAAGGTTTCGCAGGGATCGAATGAAGGAAGGGTGGAGACACGGGTCGAAACACATCTGAAATGTAACGTCCACTGTTCAAAGTGCCGTCAATACGAATAAAAGGTGACCGAGACGTGGAACCAATACACACCATACCATCACACCGGGTGATACGCCAGTATGGCGATGACGAATACACGCTTCCAATGCGCGTTCACCACGATGTCGCCAAACGCTGATGCGACCATCATGATGCTGTAAACAGAACCTGGATTCATCCGAAAAAATGACTTTTGCCATTCGTGCACCCAGGTTCGTCGCATCGCAGGCGCTCCTGTCTGTGATGCAGCGTCAAGGGTAACTGCAGCCATGGTCTCCGAGCTGATAGTCCATGAGGCTGCAAACGTCGTAGAACTGTTCGTGCAGATGGTTGTTGTCTTGCAAACGTCCCCATCTGTTGACTCAGGGATCGAGACGTGGCTGCACGATCCGTTACAGCCATGCCGATAAGATGCCTGTCATCTCGACTGCTAGTGATACGAGGCCGTTGGGATCCAGCACGGCGTTCCGTATTACCCTCCTGAACCCACCGATTCCATATTCTGCTAACAGTCATTGGATCTCGACCAACGCGAGGATCAATGTCGCGATACGATAAACCGCAATCGCGATAGGCTACAATCCGACTTTTATCAAAGTCGGGAACGTGATGGTACGCATTTCTCCTCCTTACACGGAGCATCACAGCAACGTTTTACTAGGCAACACCGATCAACTGCTGTTTGTGTAAGAGCAATCGGTTGGAAACTTTCCTCATGTCAGCACGTTGTAGGTGTCGCCACCGGTGCCAACCTTGTGTGAATGCTCTGAAAAGGTAATCATTTGCATATCACAGCATCTTCTTCCTTTCGGTTAAATTTCGCGTCTGTAACACGTCGTCGTCATGGTGTAGCAATTTTAATGGCCAGTAGTGTGTTGAAAGGTTTGATTGAAACTGTATTTATATTATAACATAAAGAATCATATTAGACAAAATTATCTTGCCGATTTGCCCACCCTCTCCCAAAAAAATAGCCCTGCATTGGTCTGGCCATTTCCTTCCTATATGTTTTTCAGTCAAGCAAAACCCCCGCCATTGACTTGCTGAGACTGAAGTCCTTACTGATGTGTGCGGTGATCCGGGGACCATGCGATTCTGCCGACAGGTGACACGTAAACCCGAACTGCTCGCGTCTCATCCTGTCGTCTGCTGGCAGAGGCTTCGAAATGTGATTAAGAACTAGAGATTTTAGTGGTGGTGTGGAGGCTAATTGGCCGATGAGAACTTCGCCATCCCGGCCTCTGAAATGCACGTCTCATGCCAGAAGAAACACTGACCCCTGTCAGTAGGTACCACTGTGGCATCACGGCCGGCGCAAACATGGGCAGACCGCGGCACTGTCACGTGACTGGTGCAACTACGTTATACCACTGGGCAGGACTAGGCGACCGCGTAGGTCGGCAAAATTTTAGGGGCGGCATCAAAGGGAGGAAAAAATTAATTTCGAATCAAACAGCGAAAAAATTGAGCAAACGAGGAGCAGAAATGAAAAAGAAGGAAAAAAACGAATTATTTGCAATAGCATACGGGTCAGTTACTTAATAAGTCTTTACTTACTTTGACGAAAGTGATCATATTGCCTCAATCTACCTAAAAATTAAAACAGCCACAACTGTCAGCAGGTGTAGCCGAGCGGTTCTAGGCGCTACAGTCTGGAACCGCGCGACAGTCTACGGTTGCAGGTTCGAATCCTGCCTCGGGCATGGATGTGTGTGTTGTCCTTAGGTTAGTTAGGTTTAAGTAGTTCTACGTTCTAGGGGACTGTTGACCTCAGATGTTAAGTCCCATATTGCTCAGAGCCATTTGAGCCATTTGAACCAGCCACAACTGGGTACGAAACGGAAACAAACGTGACCTCGATTCATCTCTCTTGAGCGCTGGAGCAGGGCACGTGCGATAGCTTGCGAGCATATTGCGACTTAATATTAGTCTCTGAGTCCCTCTTCTTGTTTTTTTTTCTCTCAACATCATCTGTCAGGAGCCAGTTGTAGTACTAAGCGGTTCTGTTGATGTTTATAGATTGACTATTATTTCCTGTAAATAGCCGTTCAAGCATTCACAAGCTAGGTTTTACACTTCTCTTTCAACATATCTAAAAGTAGTAAAAGATAAGTGCAGTTCGTCATACCTATACACAAGCATGAGTTGGGTCTGTTTATAAGTGCGTCTCTGAGTGTCAGGCTCGCAGCACGAGGAAAAACTACATTGTCTTTTCTCCAACAAATTTCTTAAAAGTTGACGAATACGCAAACAATATCGTGATCAGCCAGAACATTATGACCACCAACCTACTATCGATATAGACCCGTCCAGGCCATAGCAGCGTCACCTGGCGATGAATGACTGCTATTCAGACATACCCGCTACGAATGTAGTATCAGTGGGTGTGCTGTCGGTGTGTAGAATGGGCAAGGCGCGAAATCTATCTGAGTTTGACCGAGGGCAGGTTGTGATGGCCTGGAAACTCGGCACGAACATTTCGAAACTGGACGACTTGTCGGTTGTTCGAGGAGTGCTGTGGCGAGTGTCCTCAACACGTGGCGAAACCAACGTGAAACCACGCGCAGACGCCGTGGAATAGGGCGGCCACTCCTCGTTATAAATGTCGGACGTCGTAGGCAGGACAGGCGGCTAACTGTGGTGGAACTAACATCAGACTTAGATGCTGGGTAGAGTACATGTATGTCTGAACACACACTGCACCGATCACTCCGAACGATGGGCCTCCGCAGCCGACAACGCATGCATGTGTCAATGTTTGCATGGGCACGTGACTATCGGCATTGGAGGTTGGCGTAGTGGCAGAGCGTTGCATGGCCTGATGAATCTCGATACCTTCTTCATCATGCAGATGGGAGGGCGCGAGTCTGTCATCTTCCAGGGGAGCAGCTCCTTGACACCTGTACTGCAGGGCGCAGACAAACGTGTTCTAGGAAACATTCACGTTGCCTTCCTTGAGTCCAGTGGAGCTCGGGCAAGGCACCATGACTGCCGAGGAGTATCGTACACTGGTTGCAAACCACGTACACCCCTTCATGACAATCATGTTTCACAAGGGCAGTGGTATTTTTCAACAAGATAATGCACCATGTCTCATGGTCATGAGTATGATGGAGTGTTTCTAGGAGTTCCAGTTGATGTGCTGCCCCCCCAACTCGCCAGATCTGAACCCGATCGAACACGTCTGGAGTGTGACTGAACGTGGCGTCAGGTCTTATCGCCCCCCTCCCCGGAATTTATGGGTATTAGCTAACTTTATAATGCTACCTGCTACAAGTTATTTAGCAATACACCGATAACGTTACTCCTAATTAAAGGATAGTTACTTGATAATATCAGCGCACACTCTGCTGCAGAGTGAAAATCTCATAATGGAAACACCTTCCAGGCTGTGGCTAAGTCATTTCTTCGCAATATCATTTCTTTCAGGAGTGCTAGTTCTGCAAGGTTCGCAGGAGAGCTTCTGTAAAGTTTGGAAAGTAGGAGACGAGGTACTGGCAGAAGTAAAGCTGTGGGGACGGGGCGTGAGTCGTGCTTGGATATCTCAGATGTTGGAGCACTTCCCCACATAAGGGAAAGGTCCCGAGTTCGAGTCTCGGTCAGGCACACAGTTTTTATCTTCCAGGAAGTTTCATAACAGCGCACACTCCGCTGCAGAGTGAAAATCTCATTCTGGAAACATCCCCCAGACTGTGGCTGAGCAATGTCTCCGCAATATCCGTTTTTTCAGGAGTGTTAGTTCTGCAAGGTTCGTAGGTAAGCTTCTGTATAGTTTGGAAGGTAGCAGACGAGGTACTGGCAGAAGTAGAGCTGTTACGACGGGGCGTGAGTCGTGCTTGGGTGGCTCAGATGGTAGAGCACTTGCCCTCGAAAGGCAAAAGTCTCGAGTCCGAGTCTCGGTCCGCCACACAGTTGTAATCTGCCAGGAAGTTTCAAGCGGCGTCATAATCGCCCGACTAATTTTTCGGAAATCCAAACACCCAGCAAAAAATTTTGTCTCTTAGAAAATCGCGTTATAAGTTTTGGGAAGTGTTTTCGTCGGTTTTGTGGGATGTGCCACCAGTCTGCGATGCCTGGTAGCATACAGTACGCCTTCCTCGATCACCTCTGAGCGTACGAGGCGGTCGGCGTCGCGCCTTCTGGAGAATTCGAACGCCGTGTTGCCAAGCTGAATGCCCACGACATTCACTGTCTGTGCGGGTCCCATGAAGCCGTCGTTGAAGATAACTGTAGCCAAATTGTTTGCAATTTCGGCTACTTCTTTACCGCAACATATGTATTCTGGGAAAGCGTCCAAATAAGCGAATTTATCGACTCGTTAGAGTTTTGAGTGTTCGCGCCAATACGTCACTCCAGTAATTGTCATTCGATAGGTGTTCGCACATAGGTCTGCTTGTCCCCGAGCGTCGTCCGGAGGCGCTCGGCCACGCGGCGCTACCGACCCGATTATCGTGTATTTCGACTATATGCAATACTTTTACCCATGTGCTCTCCAATATAAGGAATCGAAATATGCAATGAGAATCGATTTTTGAAACCAAACCTCCTTAACAGCGTCGGTTCCTGGTCTACCTCAAGTAGTGTGTTGCAAGAGCGTTCCTTTTGACCACCCAGCAATAATAACTAGATATGCCTGCACTCTATTTCCCTTTGTACGTTGCTTGACATTTTAGAACGTTTATCTCATGTTTTTGTTTGATTTTTTGACTTACCTCCTCAATTTATTCTGCCCTCAGTATTCTTGTTGTCTCTCGTTTCACTTTCGTGTATTCTTCGTGACTTTTCATTGTTCATGTTGTTTATCCATATTTCTCTTGTTTTTATTCTCCCTTTTACTCCTTTTACATGTGTTTGATCAAACCAATTTGGTTTGATCTTTTTTCTTTTCAACTATCGCCTCCGTTGCTATACCTGTCACCCCTTCCTTTATTCTGGTGCACATTACATGAACATCCACCTCGTCATCATTCTGCACCTTTTTCATAAGTGTCTCAAACTTATTCTTCAGAGTTGGATGTTACTTTCGAGGTATCTCAGTCTCCGTTTCCTCCGTAATTGCATTTGTAGTTTTACTTTTCCAAACTGTAGAAAGTTATCTGTGTCTCCATCTGCTACTCCTTATGACCTTACATCTTCTACGCTCTTTCTGTGTTTCATGTCTACCAACAGGTGATCAGTTTGGTTTATAATTTTCCATCTGGTGATTTCCATGTACCTTCATGAGTCTTCTTTCTCATGGGGGAACGTTGTTAAGCTGATTATTAGATCTCAGGTAATCACAAAATTAATTAGCCTTCACCCACTATCGTTCGAGTTCTAATCTAAGCTCTCTTTCCCAACCATTCTGTATATACGCCCCTGCCCCAGTTCAGCATTAAAATCTCCGAGTATAATTTTCATATTTCTTTTACTCACTCCTTCCATTGTGTTTTCCAGTTCTTTATAAAACTTGTCTTTATGCCCTATTTGACTCAATTCTATTGGGGCATGTGGATTTGCAAATGTTGTGTCCCCATATACATGTTTAATAGTGGACATGACAATGGTTTATTAACTGCCACAAATCTGTTCACTTGTGTTATCAAATGTTCATCTGTTACAAACATTATTCATCGCTCATGTTTGTCATTTTCTCCACAACACCATAAAGTATTCTCGACAACGCCTCTTAGTATGTCTTTAGCATTCCACCACATATCTTGTAATGCAATCACATCAAGTTTGTTTCCCTTTGTACGTTTGCTCCATCAGTGAAGTATTCTGCTTAAGATGCTCGCCATTTTCATCGTCACATCACCACATGATGTCTGCAGGAAATACAGACGTGATCGCAAAAGTGTAATTTCAGTGACGTGATACACTCAGTTATCAAACGACAGTTTTCATTCTGCATATCTGAAAGTTTTACAGTGTGTACATACATCCTTCCTGCTTGCTTTCAAACTTAGTTCAACCTGTTCTCGTGAGTGGAGCCGCACAGCATGTCTTCAAGATGGCTGCTACACTTGACGTTTGTCAGAAGCAACGTGCTGTCATAGAATCCTGTGCTGTGAAAACGAGACAGTGCAAAACATCCACAAGAGGCTGAAAAAGCTGTATGGAGATGCTGCTGTCGGTCGCAGTACAGTTAGTCGGGAGGCAAGCAGGTTACGTGATGAAAGCGGGCACGGCAATATTGAGGATTGTCCTCACAGCGGCAGGCCTCGTACAGCACACACTCCAGACAATGTGCAGAGAGTTAAGGAACTGGTGACTGCTGACAGACACATCACAGTGAACGAATTGTCACGCTACGTTGGGATAGGGGAAGGAAGTATTTGCAGAATACTGAAAGTATTGGCGTTAAAAAAGGTTTGTGCCAGGTGGGTTCCCAGGATGTTGACAGTGGCTCACAAAGAAACAAGGAAAACGATATGCAGCGAACTTTTGGAACAGTATGAGAATGGTGGAGATGAATTTCTTGGAAGAACTGTGACAGGTGATGAAACATGGGTCCATCATGTTTCATCAGAGACGAATAGGCGATAAATGGAGTGGCATCATACAAATTCATCCAAGAAAAAAACGTTCAAAACCATACGTTCTGTTGGAAAAGTTATGGCTATGGTGGTATTCGATTCCGAAGGACTCTTGCTTGTGGACATCATGCCAAATGGAACCACAAGAAATTCTGATGCATATGTGACGACACTGAAGAAACTTCAAGCTCGACTGAGTCATGTTCGACCATATCAGCAAAAGCAGGATGCTTTGCTGTTGCACGACAATGCACGGCCACATGTCAGTCAGAAAACCATGGATGTGATCACAAAACTCGGATGGACAACACTGAAACACCTTCCTTACTGTATTGACCTGGTTGCAAGCGTGTGTGTGAAATCTTAAGAGACTTAACTGCTAAGGTCAGCCGGGTGGCCGAGCGGTTCTGGGCGCTAGTCTGGAACCGCGCGACCGCTACGCTCGCAGCTTCGAATCCTTCCTGGGGCATGGATGAATGTGATGTCCTTAGGTTAGTTAGGTTTAAGTAGTTCTAAGTTCTAGAGGACTTATGACCTCAGAAGTTAAGTTCCATAGTACTCAGAGCCATATTTTTGCTAAGGTCATCAGTCCCTATGGTTCCATGTAACTATCATCTCTCTGGGAAACTGAAAGACTCTCTTCTTGGAACAAGGTTTGAAGAAGATGACTCTCTTGTGCACACCGCCAAACAGTGGCTGCAACGGGTGGGTCCACAATTTTACTGTGCCGGTATAGAGGCACTGGTTCCAAGATGGCATAAGGCAGTTGAGAGTGATGGAAATTATGTGGAGAAATGAAAATACTGTTCGTAAAGGATGTATCTACACACTACATCAAACATGTGGAACAAAAGATGGATATTAAAAAAATAGTGTGCATTTCTTTTGGAGTGACCCTCGTATTTTCTTAATTCAAAGAAAGCGTCTTTAAAAATGTATCTGGTTTGCGAATGGATAAATATGCCTGCTTCCTCTTTTCGAAACACAGCCTTGGGAACTCTTGTCGTAAGTGGAAGCAGAGCGATTCACACTTAGAGCTTTCACTCAATACTCGTACGTCGTAAGCCTCACTTTTATGTGTAGTAACAGACATGAAATTTGCTTCCCTCTATCTGTGTGGTTCATGCACAATATTTATTTCCTTGGCCACCTTTCCTGCGGTTATCGTCTGTCCTTAGACCGGATGTCCTATTCGGACAGGAAACAACAGTACTTTTTGTTGCCGTTCTGTGGTATTACTTACTTAACCGGCGATGAGGGGCCTTGCAGACCATCTGCCATTGTTGCAAACTGCCTCCACCAGATCCCGTCCTGCGTAGCTTACTACCAGTTTCCTGTAAAAACTAGCTGTTCCAGGTCTTTCTGAAGCCCATTCTATCTAGTTCATGCTCCTCCCTGGGGGGAGGTGGGGCGCTTTCCCTGTGGCCTTTTGAAACAGTATCATCTGTCACTCTCGCAACATGTCCATCCCAATGTAGTCCCTTAACCATAACCTTCTGTAAAGTATTAGGCTGGTTCATTACAGCGTATATTTCTTCAGTTTTCAGCCTCCTCCATTCTTTTTCTTCCTTCTCTGGCCCAAAACTCTTTGTAATGATCTTTCGCTCAAAACACCATTACTTCGTTGTATAAGAGTTTTCTGAGTATCGTACAGCGTCATAATGTAAAAAACTTTATTGCAGAGACCAACGTTTCGGCAATGATTACAGTAGCCTCCCTCTGGGTCTACTGATGTGCTTTGGCTGTGAGGAGTCGCTTATATTTTGTCATTGCCCTCACTGAGCATGACGTTAAGTTATGATTGTGAAAGGTCGTGGTTGTGACTGGTCGCTTGAGGCGGAGTCCAACAGGACGTACCGACAACACGTTAGGCGAACGCTGCTGGCGAGTGACTGCAGGCGCACGGCCTGTGTCCAGCAAGAGGTAAACAGATGCCCACGTCTCATTCGGCGATGAGCACCAATCATAACAAAAAGTGCACGAAGCAATAGACAACAGGTCTCCACTCTGTCCACCGTACCAACCTATCACAACAAAGTTACCCTTTTTTCGACCTTTCAGAACTATGACGTTACACGCTCAATGAGCGGCTATGACAAAATGCAAAAGACTCTTCATAGCTAAAGCACATCAGTAGACAAAGAGGAAGGTCACTATAACAGTGGCCGAAAAGTTAGTTTCACTAGTAAAGGTTTTTTGCATTATGACGCGGTACGATACTTAGAAAACTTTTAAACGTCAACTGACTCAGGCCGCTTAAGTCTTTGAACTTACCATTCATTTGCCTCTTTCGCTTTTGGTGATACTCAGCGTAATCTATGCCGTATAATAATAATGGGGCAATTATTGTATTATATACCTTCATTTTAACTTTTGTTGACATTGCCTTTGATTTCACGATTGATTTTAGGCTTTTATATGTTCTGGAACCATTAACAGTTTGTTATTTCGAGCTGGACATTTCTCCTTTGGGTGAAGTATGTTCCGAAATATTTAAAGTCCTCAACTATTTTCAGGTTTCCTCCTTGTGCTTCGTTCCATCACTTCTGTCTTTTCTGCGTTTATTAAGACCACCTTCCTTGTATTACTGTTAAGATTCTCCACTGTTTTCTTATCATTTCTTCTCTTTACACTAATATGCTAGCATCTGCAGATTTAGGGATTAGCCGAGCGGTCTAAGGCGCTGCAGTCATGGACTGTACGGCTGGACCCGGCGGAGGTTTGAGTCTTCCCTCAGGCATGGGTGTGTGTGTTTGTCCTTAGGATAGTTTAGGTTAAGTAGTGTGTAAGCTTGGGGACTGATGGCCGTAGCAGTTTAGTCCCATAAGATTTCACACACATCTGCAGGTTTACATTCACACTTATGCCCCTTCCTACTCTTTCCGTCTCACTAAAAGAAATCAGCTAAATTTCGATTACGCGATAAGTCACACAAATCTGAGGGCTGTAAATTCAACTAAATACTTAGGGATTACAATTACAATTAACCTAAATTGGAACGATCACATAGATAATATTGTGGGTAGAGCAAGCCAAAGAGTGCGATTCATTGGCAGATCACTTAGAAGGTGCAACAGGTCTACCAAAGAGACTGCTTACACTGCGCTTGTCCGCCTTACTCTGGAGTACTGCTGTGCGGTGCGGGATCCGCATCAGGTGGGACTGATGGATGACATCGAAAAAGTACAAAGAAGGGCAGCTCGTTTTGTATTATCGCGAAATAGGGAAGATAGTGTGACAGACGTGATACATGAATTGGGGTATCAATCATTAAAACAAAGGCGTTTTACGTTGCGACGGGATCTTCTCATGAAATTTCAATCACCAGTTTTCTCCCCCGATTGTAAAAAATTCTGTTGCTACCCACCTACATAGGGAGAAATGATCATCATGATAAAATAAGAGAAATCAGGGCCCGCACAGAGAAATTTAAATGCTCGTTTTTCCCGCGTGCCTTTCGAGAGTGGAACGGTAGAGAGACGGCATGGAGGTGGTTCACTGAACCCCTTGCCAGGCACTTTATTCAGAATAGCAGAATGATCACGTAGATGTAGAAGTACATTCATACTTCTGCCCCTTCCTGCTCTTTACATCTCACGTACAACTGTTCCAGGGACAAGGTGAAGTAATACAGGTTACAGCGAGTCACCTTGACACAGCCTAGTTCTGCCTCCACTCCCTTTGACATTCTTTCCGTCTCTGTTGTACTCGCTTTTACCAGACTGACAAATTCTGCAAATTCTCTTAACTCCATATTGATGAAGTATGGATACTATAGTATGCCTCCGAAAAATCTACGGAAGTGGCAGATTCAGGTATGTTAAATTCACAATACTTTCCGCAAACCTGTCTCATAATAAAAATATAGTTAACCGTAGGTTTCACCGACCTGGAACCTGCTTGGTAATTCCGTAGTATTTCCTCGACGTGTGGCTTACGATTTTCCAGTGTTATAACGGCGAAGACCTCGTAGCTCGTAATCAGCAGTGAGAATCCGCTACAGTTATTACCGTCTCTGTTGATTTTCTTCTTGTGGTTTGGTACAGTGACAGCTTCCGTTCTGTTGGTATCTTTTCCTTCTTCCAAATCGCTTTTGATTAGTCTGGTTACTTCTTTCATGTTTGATAGTTCTGTTCTGTTTGCTGCAAACATCTCCCCTGGATTTTTCTGCATTTAAAGACTTGCAACATATTCTTCCCAACTTTCTAGGATCATTTCTTTGTCAACTATCGTTTTCCTATCTTTATCATTAATGATTAGAGACTCGCCACTTCTTCCATTTCACAGTTGCTTGACATTTTAGAACATTTATCTCATGTTTTTGTTTTGTTTTTTGACTTACCTCCTCAATTTATTCTGTCCTCAGTATTCTTGTTGTCTCTCGTTTTACTTTCGTGTATTCTTCGTGACTTTTCATTGTTCATGTTGTTTATCCATATTTCTCTTGTTTTTATTCTCCCTTTTACTCCTTTTACATGTGTTTGATTAAACCAATTTGGTTTGATCTTTTTTTTTTCAACTACCGCCTCCGTTGCTATACCTGTCACCCCTTCCCTTATTCTGGTCCACATTACATGAACATCCACCTCGTCATCATTCTGCACCTTTGTCATAAGTGTCTCAAACTTATTCTTCGATGTTGGATGTTACTTTCGAGGTATCTCAGTCTCCGTTTCCTCCGTAATTGCATTTGTAGTTTTACTTTTCCAAATTGTAGAAAGTTATCTGTGTCTCCATCTGCTACTCCTTATGACCTTACATCTTCTACGCTCTTTCTGTGTTTCATGTCTACCAACAGGTGATCAGTTTGGTTTATAATTTTCCATCTGGTGATTTCCATGTGCTTTCATGAGTCTTCTTTCTTGTGGGGGAACGTTGTTAAGCTGATTATTAGATCTCAGGCAATCACAAAATTAATGAGCCTTAACCCACTATCGTTCGAGTTCTAATCTAAGCTCTCTTTCCCAATGTTCATTCTGTATATACTCTCCTGCCCCAGTTCAGCATTAAAATCTCCGAGTACAATTTTCATATTTCTTTTACTCACTCATTCCGTTGTGTTTTCCAGCTCTTTATAAAACTTGTCTTTATGCCCTATTTGACTCTATTCTATTGGGGCATGTGGATTTGCAAATGTTGTGTCCCCATATATATGTTTAGTAGTGGACATGACAATGGTTTATTAACTGCCACAAATCTGTTCACTTGTGTTATCAAATGTTCAGCTATTACAAACATTATTCATCACTCATGTTTCTCATTTTCTCCACAACCCCATAAAGTATTCTCGACAACGCCTCTTAGTATGTCTTTAGCATTCCACCACATATCTTGTAATGCAATCACATCAAGTTTGTGCCTCTCTTTTCTGGCATTACTCCCTTAGTAGCTCCTGGATTATGTAAACATTTAATACTCAATGGTTCAACTAGGTGAGAGCTAGATGACATCCGTTCCCCCACGTGTATAGGAAATGTGGTTGGATGATCTTGAAAAGTAATTGACACTAGGTATTTGAAAGTGTAGTGGACCCCTTGTATATGAACACCAACAGCTCAATAAGCGCTGATATCTCAGCCTCTTGTGGTAACATCAAACTAAGTGACTATTGCCGTAGGTAGATGAAATGCGAATTGCATGAGCAGCCTCCAGTGGGGGCAACACAATACTAACTCCTGTCAGCTGCAAGCAGTAAGCTCTTAAAGCAAAGTTAAGGTCAATTTTCGAAGAGGATGGCGAACGCACTTGATGGTGGTATTTCCTCTAATGGTTTAAATATAGACTTATGTGTAGAGTTGAATTAGCGCATGTAATACAGCTATTTAAACACGGACCAACTACATCTCAACCTGTTGTGGCAGGAAGATGACACTAATACTGTAAGTAGATAATAAATTTAAAGACATTTAATAAAATTTAAACAAATTTAAGCAAACTTAAACAAATTTATAAAACTTGTATTCGAATTGAATGAGTAGCTTCTAGTGGGGGGCGACACCATACTAACTCACCTCAGTTGCAGGAGTAAGCTCTTTAAACAAAATTCATGCCCCTTTCCCAGAGGATGGCGAACACATTTGATGGTAGTACTGGTTTTAATTGTTTAAATAAAGACTTATGCACAGTTTCTAGGAAGAGGTAACTTAGGTTAGTGGAGGTAGCCTAAGTGCCCTTTCTTTCCCACCATTTTCTTAAGTTAGAAGAGGTAGCCCAACTGACTGATATTCCCTCCAAAATTCAAACTTCTCGCCAAGGAGGCGTGGCACTTTCTTAGGTTAGTAGAGGTCGCCCAATTGAGCTATCTTCCCACCAAAAGCAGCCATCTTGAATGACGCCAGTCGCATCATCAGCTGACGTGATGGCCTCCATCTTTGATAATGGTAACTTGGAGTGACGCCGCCCTGGGCTGACGCTCTACTTGGGGTGTCGCTCTACTTGGGGTGTCGCTCTACTTGGGGTGTCGCTCTACTTGGTGTGTCGCTCTACTTGGGGTGACGTTCTACTTGGGGTGACGTTCTACTTGGGGTGACGTTCTACTTGGGGTTACGTTCTACTTGGGGTGACGATCTCCCTGGGGTGATTCTACCTTTGCCCTAGTACTTGTGGGTTTCACTGGATTTCAGCCATTACATCGTTGGCTTGATCTTGACTTAACAAATAACAAACAAACTCTTGGATGAAGGATTGTTTCTCTGTGTTCGGTACAAAAACAATAACACGAGTGTGATGCACACTGAAGTATCACGTTACATCAGTGTTGTCACTTTCACACTGGGCAAAACACTACAGCCTCATCTTAAAAACATGTGCATCTGTAGCTTTCAAAGCATCTCCTTGTCACATCGTGTCAGTACTCTCGCCACAACTGCCCACACAAGTACCTCTTATTTTGGTGCGTTGTGCGTTTATCCCCTTGGTGTGGAACAAATCCTACTTCAGAATTACGATGTGTCACGTGAGTCAACTTAAGTTCAGTACATACTCTAAGACAAAAAAAAAGACGCACCACGAAGGAGTTATGCAAATTGGCCTCAAACTGATATTCATACAAGTGTCGACGAAAATGGAAAACTGTAAACTTTGGCGGCCGATTGATGAATGTGTGACGCTGCAAGACAGTTTCACCGAACAGCTGGCAAGGATATAAACAGGAGACATCTAGCTGTGTTCAAAGAAGGCGGTTGGAGTAATCGACGAATACCCCAAGATCTGAATAGGAGCCATGTCACTATTCGATGGTTCTGGCAGAAATGGGTGAGCCATGATCGAAGACGGAGCCGAGAAGGAAGCGGTCGACCTAGAGAGACAGCAGGACGTGAGGACCGACCAATTGTCAGAGAGGCACTCACAGCCCCAGATTCATCATTATCATCGATCCGGCATGCAACTGGTGCTCCAGTGAGAACAAGGACTCTTAATAGCTGGCTCACAGAAAAGGGGCTGAGCTCACAGCGCCATAGTACCACCACCCATTGACAACTATACACCGACAAGCCCGTTTACAATGGTGTCGGGCACATTCGGCCTTTACTCTCATTGAAAAAAGTAGAAGTGCCTTCACTGATGAGTCCTTCGAAATGAGTCCCTATCACCAGCGAAGATAGTCTGGAGACGCCCCAGTGGGCAGTGAGACAGTCGCCCGCCATACCAGGAATGATGGTCTGGGCTGCCATTTCTTGCACGACAGGACCCCTACGGTTGTCATCCGCGGCATTGTCACAACACAGCGGTAAGTCAACAATATTCTAGCACCCATTTTGTTGTCCTTCGTGGCCAGCCATCCTGAGCGTACATTTCAGCACTAAACAACCCGCTCGTACACGCCAAGAGTTCCTATTGCTTGTTTTCGTGCTCGCCAAACCCTATCTTGGGCAGCGAGGTCGCCGGATCTTCCCCAATTGAGAACGTTTGGAGCATTATGGTCAGGGCTCTACAACCAGCACGGGATTTTGACGCTGTAACGCCTCTGTTGGACTGACTTTGCACGATATCCCTCGGAAGGACAACCAACAACTCTTTATCTATCAGTGACAAGTCGAATTATTGCTTTCATAAGGGTCAGAGATGGTCCAACGCCTTACTGACTTGCTCAATTTGTGAAGCTCTTTTGTTCAGTAAATCATCCATGCTTTCTGAAATTTCTACTGATTTCCGTCACATTCGGATAATTCCACGGTGGTAGCTCTTTTGTCTCCCTTTTGGCTAAGAGCGTAATTTCCGCCGGTAGGCAATTACATAGAAAATTCAGTGTATCCAAATGGCCTTGGGAATCCCCCCACAATTCCTCAGTCCTGTCTACCTCAAAATCGTATGGGTCGAATGGGATGGAAGGGCTAAAAAGTACCAAAAGAGAAGCAACCAGAAAAATGCAAAAAAATTATTAATGTATTTTTATCGGTTTTTGATTAATAGTAATAAAACATTATCTTTTAAGTAAAACTAGTTACCCGAATCGACGTATTTTCACCTCTTGCTTCAATTGAAACACATCAAACGCTTCAAAAAAAATTGTTCAGATGACTCAGAGCACTATGGGACTTAACATCTGTGGTGCCGCCGTTGGATAAGCAGCTGCAGCAGCAAGTCGTATAACCCTAGCTTACTTATTTGTTAGATAGTTTAATTTCTTTGCGTGTTTTTGGGTACTTGCATTGTTTAATTCATATATTTCGGGCGTATTATAGTATTTGACAGTGGTAGCATCGCGCTTTAGTGTTTACTTGGTAGATTCTTATTTAAATTGCGTGGGAGTTTCGTATAGGAGGTGCAATTTCGGGTCTTAGTTACTGTAATCGTAAATTCAGCAGATTGTAGCGCAGTCGTTAGGCATTTGTACAGGTTAGTTGATACATTCTTTGCGTGTTTCGCTTGCGTTATCTAGGCACGGACTCGTGTTTCAGTAACTGTTGTTCAACATCGATTAAAATGGACAGGGACTGCGATTGCTGTGTTCGGATGAGGGCTGACAAGGCACCCCTTCGCTCATAGCTGCAATCGGCGCTGACTTCGGTCGCGCAGCTTGAGGCTGTTACCAATGGGCACCACTGTGGGGAGCCGGACTTGAGTATCACGGGGATGTCAACCTCGTCCCGTCTGTCCCCAGATCGGTCTGCCGCTGTGGTTGCCCCGGTTGTTGCCCGCAGTGTGGTTGATTGGGAGGTCGTTCCAAGGCGTGGCAGGTAGCGAAAGGCGTCCCCGGAGGCTGATCAGAAAGCCTCCCCGGTGCGTCTGACAAACCAGTTGCAGGCACTGTCTCTGGCTGAGCCAGATGCAGCTGTCTGCCCTGTTTCAGAGGATCATTCTCAGCCTTCAAGGTCCGGGCAATCGCAGAGGGTGGGCTTACTGGTAGTTGGGAGCGTAATGGGGCCCCTTAGGGATACGGCGGCTAAGGAGGGGAAGAAATCCAGTGTGCATTCCGGGAGGAGTCATTCCTGATGTGGAAAGGGTCCTTCCGGATGCCATGAAGAGCACAGGGTGCAGCCAGCTGCAGGTGGTGGCACATGTCGGCAAAAATGACGTGTGTCGCTTTGGATCTGAGGAAATTCTCTCTGGATTCCAGCGGCTATTTGATTTGGTGAAGGCTGCCGGTCTTGCTTACGAGATGAAGGCAGAGCTCACCATATGCAGCATCGTTGACAGAACCGAATGCGGACCTTTGGTGCAGAGCCGGGTGGAGGGTCTGAATCAGAGGCTCAGGCGGTTTTGCGACCGTGTTGGCTGCAGATTCCTTGACTTGCGCCATAGGGTGGTGGGGTTTCGGGTTCCGCTGAATAGATCAGGAGTTCACTACACTCAGCTGGCGGCTACACGGGTAGCGGAGGCTGTGTGGCGTGGACTGGGCGGTTTTTTAGGTTAGAAGGCCTCGGGAAAGTACGGGGTGGGCTGCAATGTCAAAGGGTGCATGGCAATTACAGGACGTGCTTGGATCAAGGAACAGTCGGAATTATAGTTGTAAATTGTTGTAGTTGCGCTGGAAAAGTCCCTGAGCTTCAAGCGCTAATAGAAAGCACAGAAGCTGATATCGTTATAGGTACAGAAAGCTGGCTAAAGCCTGAAACAAGTTCTGCAGAAATTTTTACGAAGTCTCAGACGGTGTTCAGGAAAGCTAGATTAGGCAGAATTGGTGGTGGAGTGTTTGTGTCTGTCAGAAGTGGTTTATCTTGTAGTGAAGTCGAAGTAGATACTCCGTGCGAATTGGTATGGGTGGAGGTTATACTTAACAGCCGAATTAAGTTAATAATTGGCTCCTTCTACCGACCCCCAGACTCCGATGATACAGTTGCGGAACAGTTAAGAGAAAGTTCGAGTCTCGTAACAAATAAATACCCCACTCATACGGTTATAGTTGGTGTGGACTTCAACCTACCCTCGGTATGTTGGCAAAAATACTTGTTCAAAACCGGTGGTAGGCAGAAAACGTCTTCCGAGATTGTCCTAAATGCTTTCTCTGAAAATTGTTTCGAGCAGTTAGTCCACGAACCCACGCGAATTGTAAGTGGTTGCGAAAACACACTTGACCTCTTAGCCACAAACAATCCAGAGCTGATAGAGAGCATCATGACTGATACAGGGATTAGTGATCACAAGGTCGTTGTAGCTAGGCTCAATACCATTTCTTCCAAATCCATCAGAAACAAACGCAAAATAATTTTATTTAAAAAAGCGGATAAAGTGTCACTAGAAGCCTTCCTAAAAGACAATTTCCATTCCTTCCGAAGTGACTATGCGAATGTAGACGAGATGTGGCTCAAATTCAAAGATATAGTAGCAACAGCAATTGAGATATTCATACCTCATAAATTGGTAAGAGATGGAACGGATCCCCCGTGGTACACAAAAAAGATCCGAACGCTGTTGCAGAGTCAACGGAAAAAGAATGCGAAGTTCAGAAGAACGCGAAATCCCGAAGATGGGCTAAAATTTACAGACGCGCGAAATTTGGCACCTACTTCGATGCGAGATGCCTTTAATAGTTTCCACAACGAAACTATGTCTCGAAATTTGGTAGAAAATCCGAAGAAATTCTAGTCTTATGTAAAGTACACAAGCGGCAAGACGCAGTCAATACCTTCGCTGCGCAGTGCCGATGGTACTGTTATCGACGACTGTGCCGCTAAAGCGGAGTTATTGAACGCAGTTTTCCGAAATTCCTTCACCATGGAAGACGAATGGAATATTCCAGAATTTGAAACACGAACATCTGCTAGCATGAGTTTCTTAGAAGTAGATACCCTAGGGGTTGCGAAGCAACTCAAATCGCTTGATACGGGCAAGTCTTCAGGTCCAGATTGTATACCGATTAGGTTCCTTTCAGATTACGCCGATACTATAGCTCCCTACTTAGCACTCATATACAACCGCTCGCTCACCGATAGATCTGTGCCTACAGATTGGAAAATTGCGCAGGTCGCACCAGTGTTCAAGAAGGGTAGTAGGAGTAATCCATTTAACTACAGACCTGTATCATTGACGTCGGTCTGCAGTAGGGTTTTGGAGCATATACTGTATTCTAACATTATGAATCACCTCGAAGGGAACGATCTATTGACACGTAATCAGCATGGCTTCAGAAAACATCGCTCTTGTGCAACGCAGCTAGCTCTTTATTCGCACGAAGTAATGGCCGCTATCGACAGGGGATCTCAAGTTGATTCCGTATTTCTAGATTTCCGGAAAGCTTTTGACACCGTTCCTCACAAGCGACTTCTAATCAAGCTGCGGAGCTATGGGGTATCGTCTCAGTCGTGCGACTGGATTCGTGATTTCCTGTCAGGAAGGTCGCAGTTCGTGGTAACAGACGGCAAATCATCGAGTAAAACTGATGTGATATCAGGTGTTCCCCAGGGAAGCGTCCTGGGACCTCTGCTGTTCCTGATCTATATAAATGACCTGGGTGACAATCTGAGCAGTTCTCTTAGATTGTTCGCAGATGATGCTGTAATTTACCGTCTAGTAAGGTCATCCGAAGACCAGTATCAGTTGCAAAGCGATTTAGAAAAGATTGCTGTATGGTGTGTCAGGTGGCAGCTGACGCTAAATAACGAAAAGTGTGAGATGATCCACATGAGTTCCAAAAGAAATCCGTTGGAATTCGATTACTCGATAAATAGTACAATTCTCAAGGCTGTCAATTCAACTAAATACCTGGGTGTTTAAAATTACGAACAACTTCAGTTGGAAGGACCACATAGATAATATTGTCGGGAAGGCGAGCCAAAGGTTGCGTTTCATTGGCAGGACACTTAGAAGATGCAACAAGTCCACTTAAGAGACAGTTTGCACTACACTCGTTCGTCCTCTGTTAGAATATTGCTGCGCGGTGTGGGATCCTTACCAGGTGGGATTGACGGAGGACATCGAAAGGGTGCAAAAAAGGGCAGCTCGTTTTGTATTATCACGTTATAGGCGAGAGAGTGTGGCAGATATGATACACGAGTTGGGATGGAAGTCATTACAGCATAGACGTTTTTCGTCGCGGCGAGACCTTTTTACGAAATTTCAGTCACCAACTTTCTCTTCCGAATGCGAAAATATTTTGTTGAGCCCAACTTACATAGGTAGGAATGATCATCAAAATAAAATAAATCAGAGCTCGAACAGAAAGGTTTAGGTGTTCGTTTTTCCCGCTCGCTGTTCGGGAGTGGAATAGTAGAGAGATAGTATGAGTGTGGTTCGATGAACCCTCTGCCAAGCACTTAAATATGAATTGCAGAGTAGTCATGTGGATGTAGATGTAGATGTGTGGTCATCAGTCCCCTAGAACTTAGAACTACTTAAACCTAACTAACCTAAGGACATCACACACATCCATTCCCGAGGCAGGATTCGAACCTGCGACCGTAGCGGTAGCACGGTTCCAGACTGAAGAGCCTAGAACCACACGGCCACACTGGCCGGCTACATCAAACGCTTCAAAAGGCCTTTCTAAGAAAACGTGAAAAATAAGGTGAGTGCTGTTCTCATATCAAACTTTGCAGGATTAGTTGATTCGAGCTGTCTCCCGTCAGGCTATTTTGTCACTGAGAATAACAGGCTGATCTGACTTCCAATACATGTCAGTAAAGCTGGAGATAACGTCTAAAACACAAACCATATAGGTGAAGAATGAGATTTTCACTCTGCAGCGGAGTGTGCGCTGATTTGAAACTTCCTGGCAGATTAAAACTGTGTGCCCGACCGAGACTCGAACTCGGGACCTTTGCCTTTCGCGAGCAAGTGCTCTACCAACTGAGCTACCGAAGCACGACACACGCCCGGTACTCACAGTTTTACTTCTGCCAGTATCTCGTCTCCTACCTTCCAAACCTGGTTCGCGGGAGAGCTTCTGTAAGGTTTGGAACGTAGGAGACGAGATACTGGCAGAAGTAAAACTGTGAGTACCGAGCGTGAGTCGTGCTTCGGTAGCTCAAATGGTAGCCGGCACGGTAGCTCAGCGTGTTCGGTCAGAGGGTTAGCAGCCCTCTGTAACAAAAAACTGAGTTAATCGATCAACAACGAACTTAAACGGATGACTTACGATGTCCGCCCAGAGCAGATTCAACGAACAAAAGCGAACAAAATGAGATTAAAAAAAAAAAGAATGGTAGAGCACTTACCCGCGAAAGGCAAAGGTCCCGAGTTCGAGTCTCGGTTGGGCACACAGTTTTTATCTTCCAGGAAGTTTCATATAGGTGAACTTTTACCTGACGAAGAACATTGATAAAGCAAATACCAGGTGGTTATGACTAAAGTGCAGTCATTCACAGAGGTCCAGTGTGGACTATAACTATCGCATGGCAACAAAACTTGGTAGCTATGGCTATGTGCTAATGCGGAACCGACTTAACAAACAATATGTTGCTATTTTGGCCACCAGGTGCAAATCTGGCGCTGTCTCTGAACAAAATATGGTGGTTAATAATAAAATCAATTTTAGCTTTCACAGAACTTTCAAACAAAAGTTATCAGGTTACAAAGCACCCACCTTCCAATTTCGAGATGTAAATGGGACCATCGCTCACAACAACAAGGAAAACTGCAAAATACTTGCAGGCTACTTTGAGAAACTCTTTAATTGTGAACCCATCCTTGAAAAATTTGAATCCATCCCAAACAACCGTGAGAAGACAGATTCAGAACCACCGACGACTGAAGAACTACAGAAGGTCATTTCAGAGCTTAAAAACAACAAGGCGTCCGGAGAAAATCAAATAGTGGCCGAACTATGGAAAAAGGCTGGCAAAAATGCAGTTACATCCCTAAAGTGTGTTTTCGATCAAATCTGGAAAGAAGAAAAGATCCTCGCAAAATGGAGAACAGCTCTCATCCACCCTATCTGCAAGAAAGGTTTGAAGACAGACCCCAAAAATTACAGAGGAATATCACTGCTGGATATAACGTACAAGATACTTTCTAAAGTCCTTTTGAACAGGGCAGAGCCGCAATTCGCTCCGCAAATCGGGGAATACCAGGGAGGTTTTAGAAAGGGTAGATCATGTTCGGAACAAATACTAAACCTCAAAAACATTATGGCATACCAAAAGGGAAAAGACATACGTAATCTCCTTCATTGATTTCAAAAAAGCATATGATTCGATTGATAGAGAATCTCTGTTATCAGTCCTGGAAGAAATGGGTTTGTATAAGAAAACAAGTAATATTATAAAAGCGACCCTTACAAATACATTTTCAAAAGTTAAATTTATGGGCGAACTATCGGAACCCTTTGAAATAAAAACGGGAGTGCGACAGGGCGATGGGCTCTCACCGTTGTTGTTCAATTGTGCGCTTGAGAAAGTAGTCAGAGAATGGAACACAAATATTAAGAGTGGTATAAGACTGGGTTGCAAAAAAGAACAACCCTAAAGTAAATTGCATTGTTTTTGCAGATGATATGGCCCTGTTTGCTGAAACAGTGGAAGAAGCACGGGAGCAAATCCTTGAACTAAAGAAACAAACAGCTAAAATTGGTCTTCACATCTCCTCTGAAAAAACTAAGATATTGACAAGCATCAAGCACTCTTGTAAATATCTCAAAGTTCAAGAACAGAAGATTGAAATAGTAAAAGAATTCAAACATCTCGGAGAATGGATTAGTTGGAATGCTGGGAAAAGCAAAGCAATGGAATCCAGCAAAAATAAACTTGTATTGGCCTTCCAACTAACAAAAAATACATACAACAAAAAATCCATTTCATGGGGGCCCAAAATTACACATTACAAGACAGTTATTAAGCCAGAAGCACTGTATGCAGCAGAAACACTTCACATGAATTTCAAAGGCCAAATGGAGAAACTTGAGCTAAAGGAAAGAAAAATTTTAAGAAAAATAATTGGGCCAAAATTTCAAGACAATAAGATTATATACATCAAAAATGAAACTCTCTGCAAGAAAATTGAAAAACTTTCAGATTCTATGCGAAAATAGAGAATAAATTTTTATGGTCATCTTCTCAGAATGAATTCCAACAGATTAACTAAACAAATCTTTGACTTCTTCCGTAACCGAAAAACGAAGCCCAACTTGTTTAAAGAAACTGAGAAAGACCTAGTGGATTTCAGAAAATTCACTTATTGATCGAACGGCTAAATTAATTACTAAAGATGAAAACATAAGGTTCCAAGACAAATCCACACAGAAGTCCAAACCCTTCATCTCGGAAGAAGAGAGGAGAAGATCAGAAAAAATGAAGAAATACTGGGCCGTAAGAAAAGAACAACGCACAAAGAAATGATTGATCCAGCGTACCCCAGAGAGGGTGAAGCGAAAGAAATAGAAAATCAATTTTAGACTTTTGTCAAACATTGGAAAATGCGAGATGAAACGTAACAGTATTATGAAAAGGATAGTTGCTACTCACCATATAGCGGAGATGCTGAGTCGCAGATAAGCACAACGAAGAGACTGTCACAAAATAAGCTTTCGGCCAACAAGGCCTTTGTCAAAAATAGACGACACACGGATTCACAAACACACACACACACACTCACACACACATAGACAGACAGACACTCACGCAAGCGCAACTTACACAGACACACTCGATCACAGTTTATGGCAACTGAAGCCAGACTACCACAACCACAGTCTCTGGTAGCTGACGCCAAACTAGCAAGGTGCGACTCGCCATCTTCGCTATGTGGTGAGTAGCAACTATCCTTTTCAGAATACTATCAGGCTTTTCTCACTTGTTTGACCTTTTCTGCCCACGTCCAGTTCCTAAAGAAACATATCCATACGTTTTTCTTACATTCATAGCGCCAGACTGGCACCTGTTGGTCAAAATTTGAAGCAATTTTGCAGCGTAAATCGGTTCGTCATTAACCCATTGTAATTTGTACCAAGTTTCGCTGCCATGCGATAATTGCAATTCACTCTGGACCTCTGTTGGTAGCTGTACTTTAATGGTAACCACCCAGTATAAGTAAAAAAAATAGATTACTGGGCGAATAATTTCAAGCAACTTCATGTTCTGGCCGAAGGTGGCTACTGTGTTACACCAGAACCACCTTTTATTACTCAGAATTTATTTTATGACGAACAAAGAAGTTTTCATCGGAAGCAATCTGCTAAGAATAAATCAGTTAGTCACAGTCGATTTATGAAAAGATATTTTTATACACCTGAAGATGACAGCATAGTCTGTCGAAACCGGTTGTTTTTGAAATAAAGAAATATTTATCCAAGCTTGGCATTTGAATGTTTTTGGGTGGTAATTAGCATCATCAGGAAGTGTAATTCGAACGAGATACAAGTCCTTCTGACACATGGTTTCAGAAAGTTTCTTTAGTGGTGCTTGCAGGTTTCTTAGTGAGTCCAGGAAGCCCAGCGTAACATTTCTGGTGAACCTTTCCAAACACGAAATATATTTCTCTGTGTAGTCAGGGAATATGCTAATGTAATTTTGGCGCAGACCGAATTCGGTCAGGGGATCATCAAGGAAGTGAGCATCACACCTGTTGGATCTTGCCCACTCGTCGCTTACAGGATGCCTAAAGGATGCCATGTTCTCGGAGTGCTATACAACAATTAAAAAGAATAACATTAGTAGTTTTATTTGTAATAAACAGATTGACAGCACTTATCTTTGAAATTTACCAGTAGTAGTCGCAAACGAGGGGCGACATGCAAAATAATTTAGAGTCCTTGGCTATGTGTAATGTTCCTGGGAGTTGATACACGTCACTAATACTATTCGGCGCATCCTGTCCACTATTATCAGTACACTGAGCCGATTTGAGCGGCCGAGGGTTGCAGGAGCGGCGCTTATATTCACTTTCTGCAGGGGGCGCTACTGGCGCGGCTCGGTCCCCAAAAATGGTTCAAATGGCTCTAAGCACTATGGGACTTAATATCAGAGGTCATCAGTCCCCTAGAATTAGAACTACTTACACCTAACTAATCCAAAGACATCACACACATCCAGGCCCAAGGCAGGATTCGAACCTGCGACCGTAACTGTCGCGCGGTTCCAGACTGAATCGTCTAGAACCGCCCGGCCACTCCGGCCGGCTCTTCATCTTCGTTCCGGCGCTTGTGGTTACGCCACAACAATACCCACTTGAAGTATACATGAAAACGGTTACGTGTCATAGGAGGTTGTAGTTCAAGTTGCGTTAACTGTGTGCAGAACCACAGAATTTGCTAGTTCAGAAGCACTGAAGTGAGATTACTATGCACCGCGTCTGTTGCGTAGACAGGCAAGGGACATTTCTCTACCGCCATGAACTTCTAGGCATTTGGGACCATCTCATTGGGAGCAACAGGCATTCTAGATCAAATTTTTCCCTCGACCTCTGACCTTACCTTGAGCTTGATCCTCCCCTCGCATTCTCCCTTCCCCACTTTCCTTCGCTCCCCCATCCTTCCCTCCCCCTTTCCCTACTCCATTCCACCATTCCTCTCCTCAGTCCTAAGCCATGATCCTTATTCTGCCGTCACCTTTATTAAGCCATGTCTCTGTATTGGAAATAAGCCAGGCCGGCCGCGGTGGTCTCGCGGTTCTAGGCGCGCAGTCCGGAACCGTGCGACTGCTACGGTCGGAGGTTCGAATCCTGCCTCGGGCATGGATGTGTGTGATGTCCTTAGGTTAGTTAGGTTTAAGTAGTTCTAAGTTCTAGGGGACTAATGACCACAGCAGTTGATACCATAGTGCTCAGAGCCATTTGAACCATTTTTTTTAAAAAATAAGCCAACGAAGAGCGCCACAGCCAACACACTTACTAACTTTTGTCTGTAAGTTATCACCTGTTTCATTTCTAACAGTTACTTGTTGATATGAGAATGGCAAGTTGCAATATGGTTCAGAGCCCCCGTAACTGCCTTGGGTAGATTAGTTGAAATGTTGGGCTAGAACCTACCACCTCCAGTAGCACCACGCCTAGTGAAATGCTGCGATGATTAAACTGATCTTAGGGATGACAACAGCATCACGTTACTAGGACGTAGGCGTAACGGATGCTGGTTGACCTAACAGATGGAAGACAATCTTTTCATCAAGAACTGTGGACGAGAAAACATTCATTTACATGCAGATGACTGCTCCGCAGTTCACACTGAAGAGTTCGATGGACGATTCATAGAAATACCTCCACACTATTTCTCGACACTTCCACTCTCGAGTAACACGTTGGAAAAATGCACACCTTAACCCTTTCGTATAAGCTCTTATCTCTCTTATTACGAGGGTCATTTCTAACCGACAGTCAACAATATATTTTCTCATTTGGGGGTGAAGGTTGGTGGTTAAAATTTCGTGAAACGATCCCGCCGCAACGAAAAATGCCTTTCTTTTAATGATTCTTAAAACTACTCGCGTATCACATACACGGCAATGTCACCCCTATAACGCGACAGTACAAAACGAACTGCCCTTCTTTGAACTTTTAGATGTCCCCCGCCAATACTTTCTGATAGGGATCCCATACCGAGTAGCAGCACTCTAGAAGGAAGCGAACAAGCGTACTGTAACCAAATTTCTAGTATATATGTTGCATTTTCTAAGTATTCTGACAACAAAACGTAGTCTATGGTCAGCTTTCCACGCACATTTTCTATGTGAGTATTTAGATGAATCGATAACCTTTAAATTTGTGTGATTTATCGTGCAACCGAAATTCAATTGATATTTCTAACTTTTTTTTTTTCGCACCATACTGATTAATGTCCCCCCCCATGAACCATGGACCTTGTCGTTGGTGGAGAGGCGTGGGTGCCTCAGCGATACAGATAGCCGTACCGTAGGTACAACCACAACGGAAGGGTATCTGTTGAGAGGCCAGACAAACGTGTGGTTCCTGAAGAGGGGCAGCAGCCTTTTCAGTAGTTGCAGGGACAACGGTCTGGATAATTGACTGATCTGGCCTTGTAACACTAACCAAAACGTACTTGCTGTGCTGGTGCTGCGAACGGCTGAAAGCAAGGGAAAACTAGAGCCGTAATTTTTCACGAGGACATGCAGCTTTACTGTATGGTTAAATGATGATGGCGTCCTCTTGGGTGAAACATTCCGGAGGTAAAATAGTCCCACATTCAGATCTCCGGGCGGGGACTACTCAAGAGGATGTCATTATCAGGAGAAAGAAAACTGGCGTTCTACGGATCGGAGCGTGGAATGTCAGATCACTTAATCGGGAAGGTAGGTTAGAAAATTTAAAAAGGGAAATGGATAGGTTAAAGTCAGATATAGTGGGAATTAGTAAAGTTCGGTGGCAGGAGGAACACGACTTCTGGACAGGTCAATATAGGGTTATAAATACAAAATCAAATAGGGATAATGCAGAAGTAGGATTAACAATGAATAAAAAAAGGAATGCGGGTAAGCTACTACAAACAACATAGTGAACGCATTATTGTGGCCAAGATAAACAAGAAGCCCACGCCTACCTCAGAAGTACACGTTTATATGCCAACTAGCTCCGCAGACGACAAAGAGATTGATGAAATATATGATGAGATAAAAGAAATTATTCAGATAGTGAAGGGAGACGAAAATTGAATAGTCATGGGTGTCTGGAATTCCATTGTATGAAAAGGAAGAGAAGGAAACGTAGTAGGTGAATGTGGAATGGGGGTAAGAAATGAAAGAGGAAACCGCCTGGTAGAATTTTGCACAGAGCATAACTTAGTCATAGCTAACACATGGTTCAAGAATCATGAAAGAACGTTGTATCCATGGAAGAAGCCTGGAAATACTGGAAGGTTTCAGATAGATTATATACTGGTCAGACAGAGATTGAAGAAACAGGTTTTAAATTGTAAGTCATTTGCAGGGGCAAATGTGGACTCTGACCAATATATTGGTTATGAACTGTAGATTAAAACCGAAGAAACTGCAAAAAGCTGAGAATTTAAGGAGATGGGACCTGAATATACTGACTAAACCAGAGGTTGTGCAGAGTTTCAGGGGAGCATAAGGGAACAATTGACAGGAATGGGGGAAAGAAATATAGTAGAAGAAGAATGGGTAGCTTTGAGAGATGAAATAGTGAAGGCAGCAGAGGAACAAGTACGTCAAAAGACGTGTGTAACAAAGGAGATATTGAATTTAATTGATGAAAAAAAATGCAAAAATTCAGTAAATGAAGCAGGCAAAAAGGAATACAAACGCCTCAAAAATGAGATAGACAGGAAGTGCAAAGTGGCTAAGCAGGGATGGCTAGAGGACAAATGTAAGGATGTAGAGGCGTATATCACTAGGGATAAGATAGATACTGCCTACAGGAAAATTAAAGAGACCTTTGGAGAACAGAGTACTGCTTGCACGAACATCAAGAGCGCAGATGGAAACGCAGTTCTAAGCAAAGAAGGGAAAGCAGAATGGTGGAAGGAGTATATAGAGGGTCTGTATAAGGGCGATGTTCTTGAGGACAATATTATGGAAATTTAAGAGGATGTAGATGAAGATGAAATGGGAGATATGATACTGCGTGAAGAGTTTGACAGAGCACTGAAAGACCTGAGTCGAAACAAGGCCCCGGGAGTAGCCAACATTCCATTAAAACTACTGATAGCCTTGGGAGAGCCAGCCCTGACAAAACACTACCATCTGGTGAGCAAGATGAATGAAACAGGCGACATATCCTCAGAATTCAAGAAGAATATAATAAATCCAATCTGAAAGAACGCAGGTGTTGACAGATGTGAAAATTACCGAACTATCAGTTTAATAAGCCACGGCTGCAAAATACTTACATGAATTCCTTACAGACGAATGGAAAAACTGGTAGAAGGGGACCTCAGGTAAGATCAGTTTGGATTCCGTAGGAATGTTGGAACACTTGAGGCAATACTGACCCTACGACTTACCTTAGAAAATAGATTAAGGAAAGGCAAACCTACGTTTCTAGCATTTGTAGACTTAGAGAAAACTTTCGACAACGTTGTCTGGTATACTCTCAAATTCTGGAGGCGGCAGGGGTAAAATACAGGGAGGGAAGGGCTATTTACAATTTGTACAGAAAACAGATGGCAGCTATAAGAGTCGAGGAGTATGAAAGGGGAGCAGTGCGTGGAAAGGGGGTGAGACAGGGTTGTAGCCGATCTCCGATGTTATTCAATCTGTATACTGAGCAAGCAGTAAAGGAAACAAAAGAAAAATTCGGAGTAGGGATTAAAATGCATGGAGAAGAAATAAAAACTTTGAGGTTCGCCGATGACATTGAAATTCTGTCAGCAACAGCAAAGGACCTGGAAGAGCAGTTGAACAGAATGGACAGTGTCTTGAAAGGAGGATATAAGATGAACATCAACAAAAACAAAACGAGGATAATGGAATGTAGTCGAATTAAATCGGGTGATGCTGAGGGAATTAGATTAGGAAATGAGACGCTTAAAGTAGTAAATGAGTTTTGCTATTTGGGGAGAAAAGTAACTGATGATGGTCAAAGTAGAGAGGATAAAAAATGTTGACTGGCAATGGCAAGGAAAGCGTTTCTGAAGAAGGGAAATTTGTTAACATCGAGTATAGATTTAAGTGTCAGGAAGTCGTTTCTGAAATTATTTATATGGAGTGTAGCCATGTAAGGAAGTGAAACGTGGACGATAAAAGTTTAGACAAGAAGAGGATACAAGCTTTCGAATTGTGGTGCCAGAGAAGAATGTTGAAGATTAGATGGGTGGACCACATAACTAATGAGGAAGTACATCTACATCTACATGACTACTCTGCAATTCACATTTAAGTGCTTGGAAGAAGGTTCATCGAACCACAATCATACTATCTCTCTACTATTCCACTCCCGAATAGCGAGCGGGAAAAACGAACACCTAAACGTTTCTGTTCGAGCTCTGATTTCTCTTATTTTGTTTTGATGATCATTCCTACCTATGTAAGTTGGGCTCAACAAAATATTTTCGCATTCGGAAGAGAAAGTTGGTGACTGAAATTTCGTAAAAAGGTCTCGCCGCGACGAAAAACGTCTATGCTGTAATGACTTCCATTCCAACTCGTGTATCATATCTGCCACACTCTCTCCCCTATAACGTGATAATACAAAACGAGCTGCCCTTTTTTGCACCCTTTCTATGTCCTCCGTCAATCCCACCTGGTAAGGATCCCACACCGCGCAGCAATATTCTAACAGAGGACGAACAGTGTAGTGTAAGCTGTCTCTTTAGTGGACTTGTTCCATCTTCTAACTGTCCTGCCAATGAAACGCATCCTTTGGCTCGCCTTCCCGACAATATTATCTATGTGGTCCTTCCAACTGAAGTTGTTCGTAATTTTAACACCCAGGTATTTAGTTGAATTGACAGCCTTGAGAAGTGTACTATTTATCGAGTAATCGAATTCCAACGGATATCTTTTGGAACTCATGTGGATCATCTCACACTTTTCGTTATTTAGCGTCAACTGCCACCTGACACACCCTACAGCAATCTTTTCTAAATCGCTTTGCAACTGATACTGGTCTTCGGATGACCTTACTAGACGGTAAATTACAGCATCATCTGCGAACAGTCTAAGAGAACTGCTCAGATTGTCACCCAGGTCATTTATATAGATCAGGAACAGCAGAGGTCCCAGGACGCTTCTCTGGGGAACACCTGATATCACTTCAGTTTTACTCGATGATCTGCCGTCTATTACTACGAACTGCGACCTTCCTGACAGGAAATCACGAATCCAGTCGCACAACTGAGACGATACCCCATAGCTCCGCAGCTTGATTAGAAGTCGCTTGTGAGGAACGGTGTCAAAAGCTTTCCGGAAATCTAGAAATACGGAATCAACTTGAGATCCCCTGTCGATAGCGGCCATTACTTCGTGCGAATAAAGAGCTAGCTGCGTTGCACAAGAGCGATGTTTTCTGAAGCCATGCTGATTACGTGTCAATAGATCGTTCCCTTCGAGGTGATTCATAATGTTTGAATACAGTATATGCTCCAAAACCCTACTGCAGACCGACGTCAATGATATAGATCTGTAGTTAAATGGATTACTCCTACTACCCTTCTTTAACACTGGTGTGATCTGCGCAATTTTCCAATCTGTAGGTACAGATCTATCGGTGAGCGAGCGGTTGTATATGAGTGCTAAGTAGGGAGCTATAGTATCAGCGTAATCTGAAAGGAACCTAATCGGTATACAATCTGGACCTGAAGACTTGCCCGTATCAAGCGATTTGAGTTGCTTCGCAACCCCTAAGGTATCTACTTCTAAGAAACTCATGCTAGCAGATGTTCGTGTTTCAAATTCTGGAATATTCCATTCGTCTTCCCTGGTGAAGGAATTTCGGAAAATTGAATAGAATTGGGGAGAAGAGAAATTTGTGGCACAATTTGACTAGAAGAAGGGATCGATTGGTAGGACATATTCTGAGGCATTAAGGAATCACCAATTTAGTATTGGATGGCAGCGTGGAGGGTAAAAATCGTAGAGGGAGACCAAGAGATGAATGCCCTAAACAGATTTAGAAGGATGTAGGTTGCAGTAAGTACTGGGAGATGAAGAAGCTAGCACAGGATAGACTAGCACGGAGAGCTGCGTCAAACTAGTCTCTGAACTGAAGACCACAACAACAACAGATTTATGTTTACTTCCCTCTAAACACGATCGTAGTGGAGCAGTAGCCCTCTGAAACTCTTTATACGTTATAATGAAGTACTTTGTAGATAGTGGAATATGTACTAAATTCTACGCTGTACTGTTAAGCCTACATTGTAAAACATGAACAAGATGCCTTATCACGCGCTTGTTGTTAAACGAACTCTTGTTCTTCGGTTACTTTGCAGACGATCAAAGTGTACATGCGTATATCTCTGCCTTGTGATATTCATCGATTCCTTTGAACGAGCTGCTTAATCCCTTCATCGATACAACATCGTCGGACTTAGTGTGGATTAAGGAATTCCGACAAGCTCCATATCTGCCGGTGGTCTATTCGGAAACAGTACGATGAAATGAAATGTACGTGTGGCATATTTCGCCGGTAACATCTTATGGGTATTTCAGCGGCCTGGTGTAGACCTTTTATATGACATTACTTCAACCACCTGCGCGTCGATGACGATGCATGGATGTTGAAGACAACACACACGCCCAGTCTCGAGCGGGGAAGACCCCGACCCGGCCGGGAATCAAATCCGGTGCCTAATGATCGAGAGTCATCAACGCTAAACGCAAGACCACTAGCCAACTAACAGTAATTCCATGATTAAGATTCCAGTGGCGGCAGATATTTTTGACCCTCCATGGGATTAGTTATTGAAATAAAAAGTAATCTTCTGTGTGATGTTTCAGTGAGAAACACAGCCGAGCTCCTTCCTTTTTTTTTTTTTTTTTCATATCGGTAAGGTTTGCACTTCCTACAATTGACGTTATGTGTACGTTACACTTGATATCGCTCCACAACGTTACACCTACAAATTTAATCGGCATGAGTGTCTACTTCATCCTCATCTTGAAAATAGGATCTTGCATTTATCTATAATAAAGATATCTACATGGATACTCTGCAAGTCACATTTGAGTGCCTGGCACAGGGTTAATGGAACCACCTTCACAATTCTCTATTATTCCAATCTCGTATAGCGCGAGGAAAGAATGAACACCTATATCTTTCGGTAAGAGCTCTGGTTTCCCTTATTTTATCGTGGTGATCATTCCTCCCTATGTACATACGTGTCAACAAAATATTTTCGCATTCGGAGGAGAAAGTTGGTGATTATAATTTCGTGAGAAGATTCCGTCGTAACGAAAAACGCCTTTGTTTTAATGATTTCCACCTCAAATCCGGTATCATTTCTGTGACACTCTCTCCCATATTTCGCGGTAATACAAAACATGCTGTCTTTCTTTGAACTTTTTCGGTGTACTCCGTCAGACCTATCTGGTAAGGATCCCACACCACGCAGCAGTATTCTAAAAGAGGGCGTACAAGCGTTGTGTAGTCAGCCTTAGTAGGTCTGTTACATTTTCTAAGTGTCCTGCCAATAAAACGCAGTCTTTGGTCAGTCTTCCCCACATCATTTTCTATGTGTTCTTTCCAATTTAAGTTGTTCGTAATTGTAATACCTAGGTATTTACTTGGGTTTACGGCTATTAGATTAGACTGATTTATCGTGTAACCAAAGTTTAACGAGTTCCTTTTAGTACTCATGTGGATGACTTCACACTTTTCGTTATTTAGGGTCAACTGCCACTTTTAGCACCATTCAGATATTTTTTTCTAAATCGTTTTGCAGTTTGTTTTGATCTTCTGATGACTTTATTAGTCGATAAACGGCAGCGTCATGTGCAAACAACAGAAGGCGGCTGTTCAGATTGTCTCCCAAATCGTTTATATAGATAAGGAAAAGCAAAGGGCCTATAACACTCACCATCTTGGGGAACGCTAGAAATCACTTCTGTGTTACTCGATGACTTTCCGTCAATTACTACGAACTGTGACCTTTCTGACAGGAAATCGCAAATCCAGTCACATAACTGAGACGGTATTCCATAAGCAAGCAATTTTAATACGATCCGCTTGTGTGGTATAGTGCCAAAAGTCTTCCGGAAATCCAGAAACACGGAATCGATCTGAAATCCCGTGTATACAGCACTCAACACTTCATGCGAATAAAGAGCTAGTTGTTTTTCACAGAAACGATGTTTTCTAAACCCGTGTTGACTGTGTGTCAATAGACCGTTTCGTTCGAGGTAATTCATAATGTTCGAACACAATATATGTTCTAAAATCCTGCTGCATATCGACGTTAACGATATGGACCTGTAATTTAGTGGATTACTCCTACTACCTTTCCTGAATATTGGTGTGACCTGTGTAACTTTCTAGTTTTGGGTACGGATCTTTCGTCGAGCGAACGGTTGTACCTATATGATTGTTAAGTATGGAGCTAATGCATCAGCATACTCCGAAAGGAATCTAATTGGTGAACAGTCTGGACCAGAAGACTTGCTTTTTTTAAGTGATTTAGGTTGCTTCACTACTCCGAGGATATTTACTTCTACCTTATTCATGTTGGTAGCTGTTCTCGATTAGAATTCTGGAATATTTACTTCGTCTTCTTTTGTGAAGGCATTTCGGAAGGCTGTGTTTAGTAACTCTGCTTTGGCAGCACTGTCTTCGATAGTATTTCCATTGCTAACGCGCAGAGAAGGCACTGATTGTTTCTTGCCGCTAACATACTTCACATACGACTAGAATCTTTTTGGATTCTGTGCCAGATTTCGAGACAAAGTTTCGTTGTGGTAACTGTTATAGGCGTCTTGCATTGAAGTCCGCGCTAAATTGGGAGCTTCTGTAACAGATCACCAATTTTGAGGATTTTGCGTGTATAAATTTGGCATGTTCCTTTCGTTGTTTCTGCGACAGTGTTCTAACCCGTTTCGTGTACCAAGGAAGATCAGTTGTCAGCAAATAATTTTAGCGATCATTTTGTCTCAGCCATTCTGAACTTCTAATTTAGCGCATCTATAATTTTACTGGGGTCTCAGTTTCAATTCCCGGCCGGATTTAGTATTTTCTCTGCCCTGGGACTGGGTGTTTGTGTTGTCCTCATCATCATTCAAGAAAGTGGCTAGTTTGTACTGTGTACAGATTAGGAACGTGCACGGGTGTTGATGACCGCGTACTTGAGAGCCCCACAAACCACAAATCATCATCACCATCTATAATTTTACATGTCTTTTTAAACAGGAGCCATTGGACTTCTTTAAGCCAATAACTTCGGTAAATGTTGATATTCATTTGATGCAACCGAAAGTAGACATTTATGTGACCCTGAAGTCTTCCTCCTCATCACCAGTACAGCTTACTACTCATTACAACTTATTATGGAAGCACCAGCTCCACCTTTTTTTTTTATCGACTGAATGTCCCGCGCAGCAACAATTTCTTCTGATTTAAATGTTACTTTCCCTGGAGCCTACTGAAGACGAAGACGATGCCTGAATGATGTGCCAAGAAGGAGGGATGGTTAACAGTAGAAGAATTTCTGTCATAATATCCGAAGTGTCCGGTTCTTCGCGTGTTGCAGCAGTGTTAATTGTCGAGCAAAGTATCCGCGGGTGGAGTCCCATTAGCTGAGTGGACGTGGGCACTCATGTTCCTGTGTTTCGAGTGGCCCGGAGAACTTAGCGACTACCTCAGAATACTTTTGATACTTACCCTTGATACTGATATACGAATTATCTCAGTAGGTCCCCCACAGTGGCGGCTGAAGCTCTATTATCCATTACTCATCGCCACGTACGACCTTAGGAAAATGGTGAAAACGAACGTTCTGTGTGCGCCAAACCATTACACGGGCACCAGTCCACGCAAAGTATCGTGATAAAACCTGAGTTCGTAGCATATTTTATTTTTGCCGTGTTGCCTGTTCACTTTCGTCTGTGATAATGTTTCTGACTTTGTCCGACAAGAATAGATGGCGTTCTCAGAGATTCAGCCTCCTTTGTGATACTGCATCCCGAGAAGAAATCCAACAAGCTGTACGTCAAAAAGTGGCCACCGAAGCCTCAACAATTTTGTATTTTATTTTAATTTGAAAACTAGCAGTTTAAATTTTTTCCCACAACACTGATGATCCAGTCGGTCACCTACGTCGATTTTATTTTCTTGTAGGGCTATGGAAGAAGGGTGTGATCTCCGTGAGACACGGCGGTTCATGGCGGAAAACTGTTTCCGTTGATTTGCATAGTGTTAGCACAATAAAACTTAAGATCTAATGATTTCGTGCACAGTAATATGAGTTTGGTATATGAGAGGAATGTGAATATTATGCTCTGGGATTTTAGAAACTACTCAATAATCTGACTTACAATGCATTTCACAATAAGTTGTACTACGAAATGCTTGAACAGTTTTTGCGTTCCTTAAGAATCCATTTTGACGTGTGGATATCGTTTTAATCATTTTATTGTCCAAGGTGTCTGCTTACATGTGCGATAAATATTGTAACCAAATTGTGTAACTGTTACCTAAACTTGCAAGTTATTAGTAAACTTAATGGCTGTTACTGTAATTAATTTGCTGGATAAAATTGTTTGTTGAACCTGCTTGCAGCCACGTCTAGTTGGCGTAACTTTTTCCTGTTTTTGAGAACTGTGTGCTTCCGATTTCATGCCCTGCTCTTAATGTTGAAACTGTCAAAATAGGTTTTGAATGAATTGAGCCTGTTCTAGTTTTGATTGTGAGAAGTCTGACTCTTATAATAAGTTTTTAAATTGTAACGATAATATTGTTGGTAAGTAACAAAGTGTATTACATGAAACATCAGACGTCCACCTTACATGTATTTTCCTTAAAGCTATCCCAACCCTAGTTGTGAGGCATCAGGCTGACCTCTCCAATTTGTAACATGCAGCACTAGATGATATTACGAGTGAAAAAAGTGACTGAAAGAACTCAACATGCTCCATTAAATTTCGGGAGTGCAGACGGATAAATTATGCTTCTTCTTCTAATATTTCGGTTGTACACCGTTCAGTCGTCTTCAGAGTAAACCGAAAGACTGACACTCTTGCAATCGCTCTATCCTTTTGCCCTCGAGGACCGCTCCACTGGCAAGCGGCCACAGATACAGAAGGCACCAGACACATTGACCAGCGGCAAAGAAGTACACATATGCATGAATTACATCTGCGGCTGCGCATTCGATCATGCTGGCAACTCGGTGTATCACTGTGAGCTGTTAATTTACAAGGGTCACACTATTTTTTGTAAAAATACAGTTTTCATTCTGCATGTTTGAAAGTTTTACAGTGTGTAGATACATCTTTCCCGCTTGTTTTCAGACTTAGTTCAACCTGTTCCCGTGAGTGGCGCCGTCACAGCATGTCTTCAAGATGGCTGCTATACTTGACGTTCGTCAGAAGCAACGTGCTGTCATAGAATTCCTGTTCTGTGAAAACGAGACAGTGGGAAACATCCACAAGAGATTGAAAAAGATGTATGGAGATGCTGCTGCCAACCACAGTAGAGTTAGTTAGTGGGCAAGCAGGTTAGGTTATGTGATGAAGCGGGCACGGCAATATTGAGGACTGTCCTCGCAGTAGCAGGTCTCGTACTACACACACTCCAGACAATGTGCAGAGAGTCAACGAATTGGTGGCTGCTGACAGGCGCATCACAGTGAACGAGTTGTCACGCTACGTTGGGATAGGGGAAGTGTATGCAGAATACAGAATACTGAATGTGTCGGCGTTAAAAAAGGTTTGTGCCAGGTGGGTTCCCAGGATGTTGACAGTGGCTCACAAAGAAACAAGAAAAACGATATGCAGCGAACTTTTGGAACAGTACGTGAATGGTGGAGATGAATTTCTTGGAAGAATTGTGACAGGTGATGAAACATGGCTCCACCATTTTTCACCAGAGACGAAGCGGCAATCAATGGAATGGCATCATGCAAATTCACCCAATAAAAAATTCAAAACCACATCTTCTGCTGGAAAAGTTATGGCTACGGTGTTTTTCGATTCTGAAGGACTCTTGCTTGTGGACATCATGCCAAGTGGAACCACCATAAATTCTGATGCATATGTGTCGACGCTAAAGAAACTTCAAGCTTGGCTAAGTCGTGTTGAACCACATCGGCAAAAGCAGGATGTCTTGGTGTTGCACGACAATGCACGGCCACATGTCAATCAAAAAACCATGGAAGCGATCACAAAACTCGGATGGACAACACTGAAACCTCCGCCTTACAGTCCTGACCTGGCTCCATGTGACTATCATCTCTTTGGGAAACTGAAACACTCTCTTCATGGAACAACGTTTGAAGATGATGAATCCCTTGTGCACGCTGCCAAGCAGTGGCTCCAACAGGTTGGTCCAGAATTTTACTGTGCTGGTATACAGGCGCTGGTTACAAGATGGCGTAAGTCAGTAGAGAGAAATGGAAATTATGTGGAGAAACGAAAATATTGTTCCTAAAGGATGTATCTACACACTGTAAAACTTTCAAACATGGAGAATTAAAAAAATAGTGTGCATTTCTTTTGGAGTGACCCTCGTATTACAAAAAGCGGCCTATTCCATCAGAGGCAAAACCACTATCTCTTTTAAAAAAAATTCGTCGACAAACGTATTCCAGTTACTTCTCTCACTACTGAGTCTCAGGGAGATGAAGAAGACGCCTAAATTTCGACGTTTTCGTGCGCCCTAGGGTGATAAATATAGACACAGTGCGCTGCCACATCCGATTTATTGGGCTGTAACAGCCGGGTGTTCCTGCAGTGTTCCGTACTTCTTTCACTGGCTGCAGGAGTCGTCTCTCCAGTGTATGAGTGGGCACATTCGTTGGGGGTCTTGCAGAAAGGGTGAACATTAATAAAAGCGACAAACTGCAGGGGCGGATTCCTTACTGGAAATAGAGGAAAAAAGGTCCTATGAACATGTGTCCAGAAATGCATCGTTGCCACAGTAAATGGCGCTGACGAATGAAAGATCCTCTCACCATGTGTTCCTTGTGTGTTGCACCTTGTGTGATTGACTCAGGTTACTGTTAGCAGCAGAATGGTCTAGTATACATGTTGGCAGCAAGCCAAGTTAACGCCTGTGTATGGCCAAGCAGATGGAAACGGTCGAGACGCAGCACAGCTATACAAGAACAAGTACCCTCACAGACGCCAACCACATCACACAACGTTTAAAGCCGTTTCTAGGCGTTTGTGTGATCATGGATCCTTTGAGACAGACGAACATGCAGGGAGACAGTGGGCTCTACATGCCCCAGATTGAGAGAACCTTGTTAAAAGCTCCAAATCTGGTGTACGCAGAATCCGCCACCTGCGTGCATGTTCGTCTGTCTCAAAGGACCTATGAGCACACAAACGCTTTTTTTCCCTTTATTGTTATTTTAACGCCTTATACAAGGCAGTCTGGCAGTGGCAGTGGAGTTGCAGGAACGGAATGGGGTCATACAGGATCCGCTTGGGGGAGGGGAGGCGGATGCGGATGCGATAGGCGAGGCAGAGCGCATGCTATTCTAGGATTTGAAGGGATTTGTAAAAGGTAGGAGGGGCGGAGATCCAGGGGAGGGGGATGGGCGTAGCAGAGGATAAGGCGGATGAGGGATTTATAGGCGTGGAGGATGGTGGAGGGGTCCAGACCGAATGTGCAGCCAGAAAGGAGCTTGACGAGATAGTCAGTAGCGTGCCTTGGTTGGATTGTCTGGAGATGGGGGGGTCCAGGAGAGGCGATGGTCAAGGGTGACGACAAGGTACTTATGGGTGGGGGTGAGGGTGACAGACGGCCATAAATGATAATATAGAAATCGAGGAGGGGGAAGGAAGGGATGGTTTTGCCTACAATGATCGCCCAGGTCTTGGAAGGATTCACCTTGAGCAATGACTGGTTACCCCAAGTGGTGAACCGGTCAAGATTGGATTGGAGGAGATGCTGGGAGCGTTGCATGGTGGGGGCAAGGGCCAGAAAGGCAGTGTCATCGGCTTACTAGAGAAGGTGGATGGGGGGTGAAGGCAGTGGCATGTCTGCCATATACAGAAGGGAGAGAAGAGGGGAAAGGATGGAACCTTGGGGCATACCGGTGGAAGGGGTAGAAGGTGTAGGAATCTGTGTTATGGATGGTGGCATAGGAAGGACGTTGGGAAAGAAAGGACCCAATCAGGCAGATGTAGTTAATAGGATGTGCGCAGGTTTGGAGCTTGAAGAGGAGACCGGAATGCCATACTTGGTCATAAGCATGTTCAGGGTCAAGGGAGAGGAAGACCGCGGAGCGACAGGAGTTCAGAGAGTAGATGAGTGAGGTGAAAGAGAAGGTCATCGGCAGAGGAGGAGGACAGTCGAAAGCCACACTGGGTAGCAGGAGGGAGGTGGTTGCTGGTGGACATTCTGTTGGATGCGTCAAGTAAGGATGGGTTCCAGGACCTTGCTGAACACTGAGGTAATGCTGATGGGGTGGTAGGAAGAGACAGCGGATGGTTGTTTATCGGACTTGAGGAACATCAGGATCTGGGAGGTTTTCCACAGGTCGAGGTAGTAGCCGGTGGACAAGACCACATTATATAGCCTGGTTGTAGTGGAGAGGAAAGAGTCAGGAGCTTCACGGAGATGGCGATAGGTAACATGATCGTGACTGGGAGCAGTGTTGCGTTTCGTGTGGAGTGTATTGATGATATCCTGAGTAGTGATGGGGGCATTGTTTGTAATGAAGCCAGGAGCGAGTGGAGGGACATAGGTGTCAGTTCGGTCATGGACACCTGGGAAGAGGGAGTAATCGAACTGGGGATCGTCAGAGAGGGTAAAGATATCGGAGAGGTAGGAGACTAAGTGATTGGCCTTACTAAGGTTGTCAGGGAAGGGGTGGTCATCATGAAGGAGAGGGTAGTAGGGGTGGGTTTAGATCTGGTAAGGTGGTGTAAGGCTGACCAGTACTTGTATGAGTTCATAGGTAGTGTAGTATTAAGACAGGTGCATGCTGTCACCAGTCCAGCGTTTCTTAGCCACGAACAAGTTTCTGACATGTCATTGTAGTTGGCAGTGGCATTGTAGTGTGTTCCAGTCATGTGTGTGAAGAAAGGCATCGTAGAGATGGTGGGATTCATGGAGGAGGAGGATGGCCTGTGGGGGTAAAGTGTGATGGTGCGGGTGAATAGAGACGGTAAGGATGTGGGCCTCCACGGCCTCAGACGAGGTCTGCTGGAGAAAGGAGGTGGCATGGGTAACATCAGCAGAGTGGTGGTAGGCGAGGGGGTGGATATCATCCTGGGTAGAGAGGGTGTCCCAGTAGGTATTCCAGTCGACACAGGAATAATCGTGGGCATATTTTGGGGGTGGGTTGACGGGAGGATCGGAATGGGGGCGATGACCATCTGAAATGGTGAGTAGAACAGGGAGATGGTCACTGCCAATTGGGTCCACCGCTATGTGGCCAAGGAGGTTGGGGAGGAAAGGACGACATCTGGAGTGGTATTGGATTTGGGGCGGGTGTTCTGGGGAATGGGAATGAGATCACCTTGGAGGGTGGAGAGAAACCGATGCCACCTCCATAATTGGGTGGCATAACGAGTATGGATGTTGAGGTCAGCACCAGTCAAGTTGGAGGAGAAGGTACGGTCGATGTGGGAAAGGAAGTCAAAAGGAATAGGAGAAGTAGGGCGGACATAGATGAAGGTGCAGGTAATGGTAAGGCCGGGGAAGAAGAGACTGAGGATCAGGTGTTCTGTGGGGTCAGGAAGGAGGGGTTGGAGCACAGCAGGGATCTGGTGATGGTGGCCGATGGCTACTCCACCTCACGCTATCGGGAGAGGATTATCGGAGCGGTGGAGGAGGAAGGGGGATGTGTGTATGGTATGCTGGGGCTGAAGAAAGCTTTCATTGAGGAGGAAGGCATTCACGCGGTGGGTCATGAGGGTGTGCAGGAGGAGGTTCATGTTTGCCGGAAGGAAGCAGATGTTGTTGAACAAGATATGGTGCTGTCGCACCATGACAGGAATTTAGACAAGGATGTCAAGATGGGAGAAGGTGAAGTGGGCTTGGTTATGGGAATAGGTGGCATAGGTGTTAATTTGGAAGATGGATTGAGCAGTGAGGGATATCTGCTGGAGGATGTGGGGGCGTTGGAATGGTAGGACGTTCTGGAGGACAATGGTGACAAAACTGATTATGTTCTCGGCAGTGGGGAGGGGGTTGAAGGGTGTTGCCAGGAGGGGTGGGGGTGTACAGAGGACAGACGAGGGCGTTGAGTTCAGGAGTGGTGGGGTGCAGTCGCGCCTTGCGCTTCTGGGAGTAGGTAGGATTTGGGAGGTTGCAGGTGTTGCAGGAAGGAGGGAACTGGAGGTTCAGACACTGCCAGAGGAAGTGTGCCTGTTTGCAGTGCAGGCAGACAGGGGCCTTGCAGCACTAGGTTGTCGGGTTATAACACAGGCACCTCTGGCAGCGGAGGGATTGAGGAGGGGAACGGGAGGGATTGACCTTGTATTGGCGGTGGACAAGGTCAATGGAATGGGCATGTTCAGAAAACACCCGCTTAAGGAGGCTGGGGCCGGCGGGGTTGAAAATCCGGCGTAACGCCTGTATTTACAGGTATGGGTGCATCTTAAGCTCTGCCAACACCTCCTCCTCCGTGATCATTAGACTAAGCCGAGTAATCATGGTAGTGAGGGTCGGCGGGTGATGTGGAGGTTGGGGTTGGTGGGAGGGGGATGGGGAAGGAGCAGTGTTGAGGGAAGCATTAGGGCAAAGCAGGTGATGGGGATTCTGGAGAGGATGTCAGAGTGAAGGGTGGAGCTAGGGGAGGTGATGAGAATGGAGTCCCGACGGGGAGTGAGGATGGAGATTGGGGCTCTGGGAAAGTGCTGGCAGAAGAGCAGGGTGAGGTTCCGGTCCTTTGGGAGGGAGGGATCAGGACAGGACAGGAGGTATTTGTAGGAGGAGGGGGATGAGGAAGATGAGGTGATAGAAGGGACAAGCAGGAAGACATCCATGGCATCCACAGGAAGAGGCTGGGATTTTTGGGAGCAGAGGACGAGGGGATGCCGCTGGGGTGCTTAACAGCGACAGAAGGGTGAGAGGAGGCATGGGGGATGGGAGCAACAAGGAGGTGACGTGAGGTGGCAGGTCCCTGTGTGGGTACTGGTGAAGGCGAAGGTGAAAAGTGATGGCGATGGTGATCGCTATGGCAATGGGGACAGTTTTGCGTGGGTCAAGGCCCTCTGGGCCACCACCCTGGCAACAGGGTGAGGGAGGAGGCCACGGGATCAGAGGAGGAGAATAAGGGGGAGGGAGCTGGAGATGGGGCTATGAAGAGGGCAGGAGAGGGGAGGGTGAGGTGGGGGGATGGAATGGGGGGGGCGACTGGGCACACCAAATAATCATGGTGGCGGTGGAAGACGTAGAGGTATAGACAATGGCAATGGTTGGTGGCAGTAGTGGTGGTGGATGTAGTCATGGTGAGAAGGAGAAAGGTAAGAAAAGGACAGGACAAAAAGAGAGATGAAGGCAAGGAGACGGACGAAGATGCTGACTGGGACCGGTTTCCACTCCCCTGCTGCTGGCGGGAAGGCGACTGCAGGGGCTGCTGGTCCACTGGACTGCTGGACCGCTGGGACAGCTGCCGCTGTCGCTGTTGCTGTTGCGGCTGGCTGGCTCGCTGGCTGGTTGGCTGGCTGGCTGGTTGGCTGACTGGCTGGCTCGTTGGTCATCTGTTGCTGCGTCTGCAACACCTAACGCTTCGATAAATGACTAGGCAGTTATCGAAGGGCGGTACTCTTCCGAGTTACCGACTGAGATGCACACAAACGCCCAGAAACAGCTTTAAATGTTGTACAATGTGGCTGGCTTCTGTGAGAGTAATTGTGCTGGTATAGCCGTACTGCCTCTCGACGGTTTCCATCTGCTTGGTCGCACACAAAAACCATCTCGGCTTGTTGCTGACATAAATACTGGATCATTCTGCTGGTTACAATACGCTGTGTCAATCACACAGCCTGCAACATACAAGGGACACGCAGCACATGGTCATAGCAACTTGTATTCGTCAATGCCATCTACCATAGTAACGATTCATTTCCGGGCACATATGCATAGGACCTTTTGTCCCCCATTTCCAGTCACTAATCCTTTTCTGCAGTTTGTTGATTTTATTAATGTTCGTCCTGTATGTCTCCTGTGGAGAATACACATTGTCTTAAAAAACCCTCAAGTGCGGAAGCACGCCTTGCAGTCTGCTCTCGTCAACAATTTTGTGTGCTCAATGGACCAAAGTTAGGTTAATATCTTGTGGGAAGGGTCGTGACAGCTGTATACACGCAAATATAAATCTGCATGTGGCACAGTGCCATCATTTTTGTGGTCAAGCCAAAATACCCAGAAATGAAAGGTATCCCTCCTTTGCGATTTCCATTGTAACCTGGATTTGCCATTAGTTGGGATTCAGATGATTTAAAAATTCTTGTAATTTATCTTCACCATGGGGATACACTACAAACCTATCCGCCAACAATACCTCAAAATACTGTGGGCTTCAAGCTAGCAGATTCCAAGGCCTTTTCCTCTAAGTTTTCCATAAGCAAACTGTCCAGAAACGTATAACCATGGCGTCACCATCAGTCTGTTCAAAATCTGACGCTAGCTGTAATAAATTTGCAAACACGTCGCCACAGTGCGATTCACAATGATATATCGACTTCGCAAAGAAATTTCAATAGTCTCCCCCTCCCAGATCATGAACTCCGTCCCGACATTTTCCCATCCTACCAGTTTCAAACTCACCCCACCTGTTCCAACTCGTAAGGGCTCTCTCTCCCTTTGGTCGCCATATTCCCCTACCCTCTTTTTTCCACACTTCTTTCCCTAGTCCCTTTTCCCCAACAAATTTTAGGCTCATCGACACTCCCTGTACCCCATCCTCTCTTGTATAGCAACAGCCACTCCTACCCCATCGACACATGTGCATCAGCCCTGCATCCATCTTCCACCGACCTTCTTCTACCCTCATCGATAACCAATCATATCCTCCTCAACAACAGACTACGTATCGCAGGGCAGATTTACTGGCAGTGAAGTGCTTATTTTTAACATCAACTAATTCAGGGTTATGGCCATTGTTATATGCAATATATTTAATGGTGTCTACTTCTGCTTGGAAATTTTGTTTTGACATTGGTATAGATGTGAGGCGATGTGTCATGGAATGGAAGGCTGCATGTTTGTGCATTATTGGGTGTTGTGAACATGAGGGTATTACAATGTCTGTTGTTGTGGGTTTCCTGCAAATTTTGAAAGTATGTGTATTTATGGTGATATCTATGTTAAGGTCTAAAAAGTTTATCGATTTTTCATTTAGCTCCATGGTGAATTGTATGTTTTTGAGTTATGAATTTAAATGTTCTAGGAATGTGTTCAGTTGTCTGTTGGTACCTGTCCACGTACATAGTACATCATCTACATATCTGTACCAGTATTTAATATTATTAGTGAGTAGTTATCTGAAGATGGCCTAATAAACCGAAAACTAGTTCGTGCAAATACAAATCAGTAGAACAACAAACCGCCTGAATATTTTTCAACCCTCAAAATGAAGATCGGGTGAATGATGCACTAGTAGCATGACACTTGCAAAGAAAAGCAGAAAATATTAATTTTATTTTCACCTTTTACAATATTTTTATATAATATTGAGCCGTGGCGTCTCATATCGATAATGCCACTCTGCTGGTTTATCTTTCCTGCCACGGTCAGGGCAGTAAGCAACGCCCTCTGGGGCATAATATTAATATCACCAAGTACCATTAAAGTAACTGATGGCGAATAGCTGTTCCGAAACTGTTAAAGCTTAAACATCTCCGGAAATATGTAAATCGTGCGTACCTGTGGTTTGGATTCGTAAAGTAATAGGAAGCAACGAACATCAGGAAAGTTCCATGGCGTTCCTTGATATGGAGAAAATTTTGAATAGCACAGACTGGAATAAGATATTGTAATACTTGATATTTCAGATTAATAAGGTTCTAAGGAAACAAAATAAATACTTAAAATACAAGCTCGTAAAAGTGATGGAGGGGTCAGGCTACAATATTAAGCTTAGCAGATGCTGCTGGCATTATGGAAGAAAAAAAAAGAGAACTCGCAGAAGGAATATTAAATGCAGTATGGTTAAAAGTTTCAAAAGAAATTCGGATGAAGGAGGAAATATACTAATACATACAGGGTGAAAAGTATTTAAACCGACAAACTCTGGGAGGTTGTAGGGGACATCAAAACAAATATCTTTCCCTAATGTCAGTTTTTCCTATGAGGAGTATTTAAACCAGTGGAGGCCGTATTTCGCTCTTCAGTTGTTAGAGGCCGTATTACGATCTTCAGTTGTAGGCAAGTGCTGTCCACCAGTGCAGTAGTGCATTGTCTCTGTTTACTGATGTAGCGATACACATGGAGTGAGTACACTGACATGGTTGGTGCGTACTACGTAGCGCACCACAACGGACGAGCTGCACAGCGGGTTTATCAACAACAATATCCTAATCGGCGTATCCCACATCATACGACCTTTGCTGCTGTCTGCAACATCTGCGCCGGCCGCGGTGGTCTCGCGGTTCTAGGCGCGCAGTCCGGAACCGTGCGACTGCTACGGTCGCAGGTTCGAATCCTGCCTCGGGCATGGATGTGTGTGATGTCCTTAGGTTAGTTAGGTTTAATTAGTTCTAAGTTCTAGGGGACTGATGACCTAAGCAGTTGAGTCCCATAGTGCTCAGAGCCATTTGAACCATTTTTGCAACATCTGCATGAGACCGGGTCATCTAGCAAATTACCTGGACAGGGACGCCGTCGCACGGTAAGAACGCTGCAAGTTGAGGAAGCTGTCTTGCACCATGTGGAGCGGGATCCTTCAATTCGCTCTCATGAAATTGCTCGTAACATGGGGACGAATCAGACGAATGTAATAACAGTCCTTCAAGAGCTATTGTTACGTCCATTTCACTTACAGCGTGTCCACAACCTGGAACCAGTTGATTATCCTCCGAGAGCACAGTTTTCGCAATGGTACCTGGAACTGTTTGAAATGCATCCTACATTTCCACCCTGTGTGTTGTTTACCGATGAAGCAAAGTGATGGAGTCTTCAACATGCACAATTCGCATGTTTGGAGTGAGGATACCCCACATGCCACAGTTACTAGCGCTCACCAAGTGCGGTTCTTCGTTAATGTGTGGGTCGGTGTTGTTGGGGACTGTTTAATTGGGCCGTATCTGCTAGCTAGTTGTTGTCTCTTGGCCATAAAAATGGAAAAGTGTTTGTTGGTTTAATTAATTTGCCGCCAGAGAAATCTTCCTCTACCAGTTTAAAAAATGTTCAAATGTGTGTGAAATCTTATGGGACTTAACTGCTAAGGTCATCAGTCCCTAAGCTTACACACTACTTAGCCTAAATTATCCTAAGGACAAACACACACACCCATGCCCGAGGGAGGACTCGAACCTCCGCTGGGACCAGCCGCACAGTCCATGAGTGCAGCGCCTAAGACCGCTCGGCTAATCCCGCGCGGCTCTACCAGTTTAAATACTTCTCATAGGAAAAAATGACATTAGGGAAAGATATTTGTTTTGATGTCCCCTACAACCTCCTAGAGTTTGTCGGTTTAAATACTTTTCATCCTGTATATAATTATGGCAAACACTGAAGCCAGAATTTGGAGGGGACACGTTACAAGACTTGAAAACATTCTTCTATTTAAAAAAAAAAGCGAGCTCACACACAACTGCGGAAGTGGTTGGTTGGTCTGTGGGATTAAAGGGACCAGACTGCGATGGTCATCGGTCCCTGCGGAAGTGAGTGAGATCTCTGAAGTAGTGGCATAAACGAAGAACGCTCGTTTTAAAAAATTGCCGACATTGGTGCCACGTGTTTACTTTGAAAATAAAAGCTTCCCGTCTGACGTGTAGCACTATTCAGTTATGAAACAGAGACAGTATTAAAATTAGGCGCATTTGTAACATTTGTACTTTGTTGGTTCAAAAAAATGTGAAAAAAATCTGTTGGACAAACAAATGTACGAAATGAAGAGCTATTAGTCATACAGTCAAAACAAGTTATCGTGGCAATGGAGAATGGTAAAACTATCGGAGACGGTAAATATGGATACTATAAAATGGTCTGTTGAGGTGTGTCAAGTATGTAGAAAAGAGAAGGTCGACGTAAGGTAAAATAGCATTTAATAGTGTCGCGTGTCTCAAGAGAATGATGGCTAAAGGTAGGAACAATAACATGTACGTCATTTGTGTGCGGACAGCGTTGTAAACAGTATGAGGGTAGAGACGCAGCAAGGCAGTGGGCTTCCTTTAGCGTACTTCAGGCCACTCCACAAACACTTGGGAGGTGAGTCACCTGCTGCCGGATGGGCACTGTGGTAACGCCCATGTGACCATCGTCCAATGATAACGCAGATGAGATCGTAGTGGCAGAACTGACAGCGCAATACTCGTGAGAAAGTTTCGGCGGCCAGGTGGCGTAAAAAAACCAGCCGTTATATATGAGCTGTTCACCTGTAAATAAACGCCGTCGTAAATACGTCCGCTGCCTTGCTATCAGAATGACTTTACAGTCTGAGCTCCTAAGTGTAACAGAGGTTTTCAGAAAGCTGTTCTTCGGCTAGTTGTTAAGCTT